>NC_061772.1:23169090-23797045 GCF_022458985.1 Mugil cephalus | reverse complement strand
CCACACAAAATGTTTCTAATGTTACACTCAAAATACAGCTGAAGGACAGGGGGAAGATGTGAGTGCACAAACACTGCAGCAAGAGGGAGACAAAACGCTTTGTAACTTCAAAACTTTCAGTGGCTGTCACTCTTAATTGTGACCTCACCTGCACAGCACTCAAAGGAAGTGTGGGGCTGTCACTGCAGACAGGCAGCAGCACTGAAGCATGATTAATGTTGCCATTAGAGCAACCACCCACAGGAGGGAACTTGTCACAGCCACTGGGACCTCGGACACAGTGACTTTCAAAATGTCTTTCCTTTTATGACAGGAGCCAAATCAATTCTGATGCAAACAAAAGGAGCAAGAACATAGGCCATGATGCGCATCATGTATCGATTAGCAGCAGAGAAAAAAGCTATCCCAGACAGGAAATCAATACGTTACTCATGAGGCGACAGCAGTAAAACAGATGTACATGTGGCTTTCCTGTTTTATGAGAAGCGGGAATCACAGCCCCAATGGCTTCAGAAAAGCACAGCATTGACTTAAAATAATTAAACACTGTATTATATATTAATGGGAATAGTTATAAATGGCTTTGTTGTTTGCGAAATTTGTACATAAGCTTTTGAAATTAACACTTGGGATTTGCATTATAAGTTATAAAAGTGCTTAGTTAAACATGTTTGTGATTTTCACAGTGAAAAATCTAACCTTTTCCTACATGGATTTTATGGTTTTAGTGTGGTTTTAGGTTTGACAGTTTGTCAAAATGAAAAAAATCATTGTAAAATGGCACAGGTGAGGTTGTGATGAAAAGAATGACACCAAACAAGGCAATGTAAATCGTTTTTTAAGATGAGAAAATATAAAGTCAAAAACAGTCAATTATACTCTCGACACCAGAGGGTTAAACACAATATTTCACTAGTCATAATTGTGTAAGTCATATTTGAACATTTTTTACACAATTTTTAGCAAGCACATTGTTTTTTTTTATTATTATTATTTACATTGATATTGTAACAATAAGTCAAGAAACAACTTGGGTAATTATGCTATTAGGTGCTATTATATGGTGCTATGCTATTAACAATGTGCTGAATCAAAAAAGTTCACATACTAAACAGACAACACTGCAGAGCTTGTGTGAGCAAAACGACTGTTGATGCAGTGGCGTAAAAAAGCCTTGGCCCCCTTCCTGATTTCTTTTTTTTTTTTGCATATTTCCATGTAACTTCTGACTACATGCATATGTATATTCACGTGTATATATATATATATATATATATATCATATGAAAACTGTCTGCTGCTATTACTATTTTGACCGTCTTTTGCATGTTTACAACCTCTGCCTCACACACTTCTGCTGCTATATCTACATTTATTTCGTTTATTTAATTTCCGTCTTCATCCGTTGTGCCTGTACACTTCACTTCTTGGCATGGAATACTTTTTTTTTTTTTTCCGATTGCTTTGTATGTCTGGTGCATGTGAAGAAATTGACAATAAAGTTGGCTTTGACTTCTGACTTCTCAGAGTAGGTAAAACACAAGCACACAGGGATCCATATTTTTGCACATGCTGCTTTCCTGTCACTAGTCACTCGGGCACTTAATGTTAATGAGCCATCATTAATTCTATGTAAGCTTTCCCTATGGTGAGAAGTTAAAATCCCTGCTGTAAAAGCTGTCTGTTAACGTGTTATGCCTGACCATGCACCGACCAGGCATGACATTAAAACCAGCGACAGGAGACGTAAATAACATCGACCATCTTGTGACAATTCCGTGCTCTGCTGCAAAACATCTGGCATGTCCAAATTTTACATCAAATTTGTCATCGACCATGTTGATGAGTAGTTGAGTCTCTAAAGAGGAGCTCAACATGTAGATAAGTTCTATTATCTTTAATAGTGAACATAAACTGTTGTGTGAAATTTGAAAACACTGGAGCAGAAGTTGAGCAATAATCCATACGTTCACAGCAAGTTACAACTTATAAAAATAATCTTTTAATATAAACTACATATTCAGTGCACAAAGAACAAATGTACAAATCATGAACTTGACACTTTGATTTAAACGTAAGTAAGCATGTTAAAAGAAATCAATTAACATGGTCGTGTGAGTTATTATTCCTTATTAGTTAAAGTGATCAGCATAAATAGGACAGTAAATAATAAATTATGAGCCTTTTTTCTCTGCCTCCAAACACCCTTGGCGAGCAGGTTGTTGTCATACACTTCCCCCGCAGGCTTCTACTTGGGCCATCTGCATCTGATAATAAAAGAGGGAGAATTCAGAAGCATAAAATGATTCATGAATTTAGACACAGCGGAGCTCAAAACATCTATCCCTCCACCAGCGGTCAGGCTCCATGAACCTGAGGCACCTAGCAGGGGGTAGAACCGGCTCCTTCATATTTATACTTAATCCTGGGAACAGACTTTTATCTGTATTATACTCTGTTATACTATATCATCTGAATTTTCAGTACTCCTTACGAAAAATCTTTTGGTGTGTGTAATGCAACTTTTCGCCGACTGGAGTCTCTAAAGAACATGTTTTTAGTCAAACAAAAAGATAAAAGTCCCTTCCTGGCCCACCTGCAAGAGGCATGATCGAACCGTAGTTTCTTGTTCGCACAGATGGAAGAGTTGAGATGACAGCGATGGGCCGGCCTTTGCGGGGTAGTCGGTTCTGGTCGGGGGATACAGACACAGCGCTCGGCGTCTATCTCACAGTCTGGCATCCACGAGCTGAGTGGAAGCCCTAAGCAAGGCATGATGAAGATATTTTTTATTTTAAAAAAACACAAGAAACTGTCTTCACTTCTCTATTCATCCTGCAGGGGGCGGAAATGTTCAGTTTCGTGGCAATCTAGTAACAGGTTCTCACACATACCTGGTGCACTGGAGGGGTAAGGTATGCATCTGTCCGTTGAACAATCCCAAATGAACCCGCTGGCACAAAGCCTCCTGGAGTCCTCTGCTTCTGAGAACTGGCCCATCAGAGAGCAGCTGCCAATAAACCAAATGGATTATAGCAGAGCAACAAAAAGGGCGCACCAAATTCAGTGAAGGAACAAAGGCCGAGGTTCAGGACTCACCCGCTGCTCCTGTGAGGCTGGGCATTTCGTCGGATTATTGCGGGCTCCATGCAGCTGCACTCTGTGTGGTTCGCTACTTTTATTAGCACAGGCTCTGGTACGAGGTTGAACGGGATCACACTCAGGACCTGGAACACAGAAGACATGGAGAGATTAGTTACTCAAACCCTTGGAAAGAAGTTAAAGGGAAATAAATTATACTTACAGTTTTGTTGACATATACAGTAGTAGTGTTTCTGCAGCTGACGCCCTCTTGATTGCAACAGCCACTGCACCTGTCATTATAAAAAACACTAAGTCGAGTTCATCTAACACTCTTTTCCTGTTTTGTGATAGCTTGTCTGTAAGGGAGGCTGCAGAGACGATGCCACAGCTTTGAGCTTGGTTTAAACCAACCTGTGGACAGACACACAGGGTGGCTTGAAGAACATCGAGGGTTCGGTGTCCAGCTCCTTGGCTACGTCCACACACGTTTCCCTGGGCATGCACTGAGTACGTTGCCACTCCTCATCAATGGCTAAATAAGGAGGAAAAAAAAAACATAACGTTTAAACCGCGCACGTCAAACACACGTATGTAGACTCGTACTCCCTGTTTTTTTCCAACCTTGAAGTATCTCCAGGCTGTAGGATTCTGCAGCGTAGCGGGTTGAGCGGTGGGACCCTACGGACGGCGGCGAGGAGAGCGCCTCTGTCTGGACATCCGGCTGCTGCAGCCTCAGACGACACTTCCACAACTTCCAGTCAGGAAAGTCTGCAAGTCTGAGCAGCTCATCCAGGCTGGAGGACGCACGCATCTTCCTTTCCCACTGCTTCATCACCTCCTGGGATCGCAGTCACATATTCAAAGTCTCACATTATCATAAACATGTGAAAAAATCTAATTTTACTTGGGTTCCCTGTGGTTTAGGGATCGAAATTCAAAATGAATTTACTTAACCAGGCCTGATTAAGTATTTAATCAGCTCACTAATTAAATCAACTGTATTTAAAGCATCTCAAGTTATAGCCTCTTCAGTGACGATTATAGTTTCTCCTTTGGTTTAAGCGAAGATTACTGAAGACCATTATTCATTTGTAGCATTTAAGAAATCGTGAAGTGATTTTAGACGCTAGCCCTGGTTACACATTACATGCTAACATTGGCATTCTGAAACACTCTGCTGTGCCTGTAAGAACTGCATCACAAATGTGCTAAAGTACATGTAAATTCTTTGTAGTAAAACCAATTACTACAGAATTAAAATTCTGAATTGCGTAAAGTTAAAAACTGATCTTATTATTATTTTTGCTGAACTGAAATTGATGAAAAGCTGCAGTGTGAAGTGACCCTGACCACTTGATGGCCCGATGTCACACCTATTAGGCGGAGTGATCGCCAACAGCTGCTGCAGTACGTCTGTCTTTACACTCGACCGTCTGTGAAGGCTACTCATACCCTCCTTGTAAAGATGAAATCTGAATCACGCAGCCAGATTGAACACTTCACCGGAAAGGCAACTGTTTCACCCTCTTCAACATCCATGCACTTTATGGAGCCTGTACAAGCATGGGAACAGATTATCCTCCCCACCTTTCCACGCTTAGGGAGAAGAGCTGTGATTTAGAGGTGCACAGACGGGCGCAGAGCTCATCGTGACATAATGGAGAATGCATTAGATGTGTATCGACTCTTTCTCTCTCGCACTAAATCCAAAGTCTTGTGTGAGAGATTTTTATTGCTTTGTTTTGGTTTCAACTTGCAGGAATGCAGCAAAGAGCAAATGTGAATTATCCGAGTGTCGGATTCAGGACTTCCCTGCTTCACGTTAGAGGCGGGAAAGCATGAGGCCAAGACCAGATGGCATGTCTACAGCTGGGGTGGAGGCATGGCACAAAGGATAGTCACGGACTGCACAATGTTTGCTTCATTTCCTCCGGACAACCGTAATAATTTAAGCCCTCTGATGTGTTCAGTCTGTTACAAAATGGAGGGTGGGGCCGGCTGGCTGACTGCTTCCACTTAGATCTGAGAAACAACAGAAAATAGGGAGGTTTCCTGTCCTCAGTTTCTACCAGATCGACCCTCTAATGAGAAACAGAACAGGAGGGGGCGCCTGAGAAAGTGATGACAGGATTTGAAAGAGAGTTTAAGATGTCTGGAGTTTAAACAGAGGCTGAGCTGAGAGAGGCATAGATAACGGAGATGAATCACGACCAGGGACCTAACTAAAAGATTTACAGCAGACAAGGAGGAAGGACAGGAGTGAAACGGCTTCACTCACAGAGACAACACGCTCTCTCTTAGCCACATGCAAAAAGCACATGCTTGCCATCGGACACGCAGGATGAAACAGAGCCCATGTGAGCGCACTGCGGAGGGAACAACGGTTCAAGTGTGAGGTTTATTGAGATAATGAGTGGCTTAATTAAATAAATGAGCAAAATCTGTCCTGACAGAGTGGCCACAGCCCAACAGGCTTCTCACGTTCACTGCTCTTACAAATGGATGGAAGCTATGCTGGAAGACACACTTACCCTGCTCGCTCCCTCTCTGTGCGTGCTGTCGCCAACATTTATCCAGCTCAGCTCCACAAACAGCGTCACCAAGCACGAGATTCTGCACAGCGTCCGCTCCTTCTTCATCCTCATCATCCCTTTGAATGTGCTCGCCGTCCCTGAGAACTTGTCTCCTGTTACTGCCGACAGAGAGCACTTAGAGAGCTGGCTGCCTCTCCTGACAGTTTCCCAGACCAGCTGAGTTCCTCAGACCACACACGTTTTTTTTTTTCCTCAGTGCAGGTATGTGCAACACAAACTCTTGATCTTCCAGCTGCACTGTGGAGTATGTGTGTGTGTGTGTGTGTGAGAGAGCTAGCTAGACATAACCTGTCACAGCAACCCAGACACCCGCAAGCCAAATGGAGAGGGATCTTTAAAACACACGCCTCTTGCTGCTGAAGCTTTGATGCAGAACCTGAGGTGTCCAGTTAAATAAGGAGGTTACTAAATGTTAGACGCTCTCTTGCGTCCAAAAGGATGAAAGGCCTGCGAGATGATTCAGGGCCTCTTGTTGGATGATCTTAAAAATCTGTGTTCAACTATCTGCTTCCCTAAATGTCTACTTTCACTGGCTGCAGTTAACTTCTCTTCTTAATTTGTCCAGATCCTTGTTTCCACAATTACTTCCAAGACTGGGGCTAATTCTAAAATTGCTCTGGGAGCCTTCTCTGTCCGTCCCGGTCTGCCTTTGTGTTTCTTCCGCTGCTGCTGGTCTTGCCGCTTTAAAGTTTCGCCTTTTTATTTGCTTGTTTTCCCGCTTTCGCTTTTTTAATGTCCGTCTGTCAAGTGATCAAGTCCCCTGCCTGTTAAATCCCCTACCAGTGTCTTTTCTTCTGGAGCTGCCAAACCACACACAGCCGCAGAGCAGCAACATGTGTTTTAAATGTGTTCCAGACCTCCGTAACGTGTGAAGGGAAACTAAATGCCAGCACCACCCGTCCCACGGACAACCCCACCCACTCGCCCATCCCCGATCCGTTTGACTGAGGATGTAACCTGCGTGGAACACTCGTATAGGAGGAAATATTCATAATTCGTATTGCAGAACTATTGTTTTTGATGCCGGCAAACATGCAAAAGCATTGGTTCAAAAATATTTTACGTTTTTGTTTGATCAAGTCAAGAGGGACAAGTGCTTTCTGTTTGACAAAGCACATACTTGGTTAAAGTGTTGTTAAGGTGAACCAAACCTCTCCAACATATTCAAGAAAATACAATGCTAATGTGGTTTCGGTGACAGACTTAAAAGCAAGAAAGAGACAGAAACAGGTGGGAGTTTCAAACTGATTTCCAGGTACTGTATTCATAGAAACATAAGTGCATTATGTCTTGGAAAAACTTTGGTTTCTGGGAAAGTGTCAAACAAAGTAACGAGTAGTGTAAACAGAACTTATACAGAGCTTAAAACTCAGAGCAGGGCTACAGAAATAACATGATCATGCACACTGTGTACAATGTACTGTTTCAATGAAATATTCTTCTTGCAGTAGATATGAATCTAGTTTCAATCTGAACCAAAAACAACATTTACTATATTAACAATAATGCTAGTAAATCATGTTTTAGTGTGAATAATTCCCACATTATCTGCTAAAAACTCTCCTTCAAATCTGTGTAGCTATCTTAAGTACAACATCAAAAACCTGGTGTCACCTTTGATCTGATATTTGGGCTCAAAACTTAGAGCAGGGCTACACAAAATAATGTAAAAACTCTTCTTCAACTCATTAATTAGTGCAAGACATGAATGACAGCCTTTCCTTTAAGGAGTGCTTAGTGTTTTATTTATGGTAAATCACATACAAATGATAGAGACTGTCCTCCCAATAAAACAACCCCACAGGTGGTTTGAACTAGCAGCTTAATACAATCTACATCTGCGCTAGGTTGTGACAATGCTCCCCAGTGGGAGGCAACAGGGAGAAGGAGGTTGCCAATCAACAATTTGCTGGTGAATTTCATTGTAAAATACATTAGACCTTTATCTGCAGTACATGAAAGAGGCTTCAGAGGATTTTTTTGTTTTTTTGCCTTTTTTTTACCCTAGTAACACTACTCCATCTTACAACATGTTTTTATACAGGCTATACATATCCGCAGCGCACAGGATGTAACACATGAGCTGTCTGTTCAGGTGAAGAATATTGATGTCATTGTTGCAAAACTGTCTGCTGCGGTTTCAATGACTAGTCGATGTCAACTTGACTGTCATCACATTACAGTGGCTTAAAAAATAAAAAATAAAAAATCAGAACTCGTACCACCCCTAACTTCCACAGGGACAGAGGTGCCTTCAGAACATGCATTAACATCTGATGTGGGCAGTGAATCAGACGCTGAATCAGAACCACAAACACTCCACATTTGTTGACTACACATCATGATGTGGGGAACTGATAATTGTAACTAAAGCCCTCAATGTAACGAATTTCAGGTTAGTTTAACTTATAAACTTAAGTTCAAAAGCTGCCTTAACTCAGCTTTGAGAGATCCAGTTATCATTGAAAATCTCCTATTATCAAGTTAGGTTGACACATTGAAATTTCCATGTCATTGAATTGGCTTAAGCCCTTAAATTGGAATGCCAAGAACTCATTAAATTAAGTTGAAATTTCTTAACTCATTATGTTAAGTTGATTTAAATGATAGATACAAGCCAGGATAACTTAATGAGCTGGTTCCTTTTTGCAGTGACCTTTATATTCACCATAATTCCACCACAATCTCCTTTATTAAAGAAACTGCAGAGGAAATAATTACTATTATTTAGTTAGTTAACATCTACAAGGACAGGAACATTTTAAATGGCTATAATTTACAAATAGCCAGACAACACATACAATGTTTTTTTTGTTTTGTTTTTTAAATGAATGACTCAAAATACCACTCAGATCACTCACTTGAGTTCTGGGTATATTCACACTTGTACTTTAAGGTGGTCACTTGCGATGATCAGATTGCCCAGGACGGATGTAAACGGTCTGAACGGGATGAAAGTCGGCACAGGGAGGAGGTGGTTGTGGGTGGATTGCAACACAGAAGACTGCCACTCATTTCCCGTTTAAGACCAGAAATGTTTGTTTTTCCTTTTAACCACAACCACTACATAACTTAAACCTCATGTGTGTCACTGTGACGAAGGTACTCTATTTTAACCCTTAATGTTTCCGTCATTTCAGAAGTTAACACCAGCTCAGTCAATTTTAGGGTTGGGGTTAGGGGGCGGTGAGAGAGCGGTTACAATATCTGCAATGTATGGAGGAGACGCTACCATGCTAACAAGGGGATATGTAAACAGACATGAAGCAGTTATAAAACCGAAAAGGCACTAAATCAGTGGCATTTTAAAGTAACTATCACAGACCTAAAGTCTTCATAAATGTGTCTCAATAGTAGGTAGTATAGCGGGTTTTCACAGCACGTCGTAAATCCAGATGTCGCCATGTTGGAGGCACTCAGCAAAGTAAAGAAAGCACACAGACTGAAGTAGATGGTGGAAAATGGTGAATTATGGCCGTGTTTTTGGCTGTACCAACTGGACAGAGCGTGAAAAACATTTGGAATTTTATAGACTGCGATAAGTTATTACAAATCAGGGAGAACAATGCCAAAAGTTATTGGAGGAAAGGAGGTGCTTGTGGTCAGCGACGCTAAACCAGGATCTACGAGGCAAAAGTCTGAACAACATCTGAATTTGTTTGACCCATTTAATTGAAATGTTGATAGCAGTGGCTCTTAACTAATTTTGTAGTGTCCACTGATAATAATATAATTCATGTCAAGCTACCACATATATCTGATTCTGATATGAGATGTAGAGCTGAAATGTGCTGTATTTCTTATTGTATTCCAGGTAAAAAGTCTGACCTTTCTCAAAAGAATGACCAAGACTGGGTGCCATCTGTTGAAATGACAGGTCAGCACAGATCACCTGCAGAAACAAGTAGCTAAATAGCTACTCAGTATCTTGATATGAATTATATTATCATCATTACACTAGAAAATGAGTTAAGAGCTGCTTCTATCAACATTTCAGCCACTAGACAAGAAATGGGTCGAAAAAAATTTGGATGTTGTCCAGAATTTTGCCTGATACATCCTTGTTTAGCTTCGCTAGCCACAAGCGCCTTCTTTCCTCTGAAAACTTTTGGGTTGTACTCCCTGACTTGCAGTAACTTTTTGCAGTCTATAAAATTCCAAATGTTTTTTGCAGTCTGCCCGGTTCGTACAGCCAAAAAGACGGCAATAACTTACCAGTTTCTACTTCACTCCGTGTGCTTTGTTTCCTTTGTAGAGTGGCTCCAACGTCGTAGCGACTTCTGAATTTTTGACACACTGATGGTGTGCCGTGAAAACCCTCTTTTGTAAGGAAATCATTGTCATGAATAGTGTTTAGACAGAATCTCTGATCTTGGACCTCCAGTTTTTGGCTCTTTCAAAGCCATTTTTGCCAGCCTGGTAGTCCTCGATAGTCTGGTTGATCTCTTCCTCTGTGTTCATCACAAATGGACCTGAAGAACACAAACAACAAACATTCAGCTACAGGTATTGATTAAGTTCTGGTTGTGACTTTTTATACTGGACATATCAGTGACTTTTTTACCAACACAGAGGAAAAAGAACAAATGTTATACCTCGTCTCACCACGGGTTCATTGATGGGTTCTCCAGCAACCAGCACAAAATGGGAAACTTCAGAACCCTGTGGAGGAACATTACAATTATCTTTACATGCAACTGTGAATTACTACAGCTGTTGTTTTAAAGCCAGTAGCTCCAAGCCTCAGTACCTCCCATTGAGATAAATCAGTGAAGAAAAATAACAACATATTTCAGCTTTCATTTTCTTTCCTCTAAAGCATTGAATATTTTTCGCACACTCTGATCTTCTAAAACCTTTATGAGAAATGATATGAAAAGGAAAAGGCACTTTTTGTTCCGATGGTAAAATCAAATGTGATTTACAAGATGGATGGACTTGACAGGGAAGGAATGAAAGACATGTCATGCTCACTGAAGTGTGCTCGGTGTGCATAAAAAATATTTGTGGCTTCCAAAGTAAAGAAAAGAAAAGGATTTTCTTACCTTGTTTTCGACTCTGACACTGTCTCCATCTCCAAACACCACAGTGTGATGAGGCTCTACCTGCTGCTGCTCCTGTTCTGGGCCTTAAACACAACGGAAATCAATCTTTAGACATGTATTATAATTATTTGTTAGAATGCACTTCATTTTTAATTTAATTGGCCTGAGCTTAATATTTGAATTTCTTGAACACCTTTTGACAGAACTGAAATAACATAACCACCGGCACGGCACGGCACGGCACGGCACAGCACGGCACTTGCATGTTTCCACTAGCACGTAGTACCTGGTACCAGGTACTATTTTGGTATCACCTAAGCCCTGGCTCCAAGCGAGCCGAAGTGATATTAAAGCGCCTTCTATTGATTGGCCGACGAGTGTCGTCACTGGAAGCGTCATATGTGCGCGACGACCGACCAGACTGTAAATAAACACAAGACTCGATCCCACCACTTTTTTTAAAACGTGGCCTGCAGCCATTATTGTACAATGTAAAGGCTACAAGCTAGCGTTAGCAACCATAAGCTTACCCTCAAACGTCATCTTTTTGCAGCTCGTGTTCTGTTGTTGTTCTGGTCTTCCGGTTTTGCGCGTGGCTTGGCGCGGTGTATATGACGTCACGGCAGTTTCGTGCAGCCGTGTTATGACGACCCCGCTCACGTCGAGGAGGTACTACATGGTACTCAGTTGTAATGGAAACAGAACTGAACCGTACCGTGCCTTGCTGTGCCGTGCCGTGCCGTGCCGTGCTAGTGGAAATGCGTCAACACAGTGTACGCCCCTGTCGTGATTACTTTTCAATTCTCATGATCTCATTATTTTCAGACACTCTGGAATTAGGTCAAACACACTGTGTTCATTGGGTTGCCTCTGCTTCACAACCTGACTCAATCATTCAGCTATTTATGAGTGTTTTCCCATTATGGCACTTTATTATTCCAACAAAATTCAGTTCTACTTCGCGCCGATAAACCACAACACGATTGACCATCGTGTGACAATATGATGTCAATAGGAAACGTTTGAGCCAGATATTAGACACCCCACCTCCTTGATGGCACACGCAAACATACAAAAATGGCTTAGGAACAACTCAAAAACTTGAAAAACTGCCCAGGTGTTGGCCTGGCCTCCAAATCCACCAAACTGACCAAGTATCTGTGGCACAAGAGAGAGCTACACATTATAAGGGAGTTGGCCATAATCTTGGGCTGGTGTATATGTCCTATTTTATACTTATTTTATTTAATATGTCTGGTTAGTTTTACACTCTGTGAACTTTAATTTATTCTTTGGGGTGAATTTTAAAAAGCATCATGTTGGTTACTCAGAGCCGTGGTGAAAAAGTTCAAATGAAACCTGTTTTATCAGCAGTGTTGCCCACAAGCAGCTTTTATGAGCTTAAATGAGCCTCTTTAGTAATAGATTCCAAAGTCGTTTTAGGATACCACAGATGTCTAGCGTGACAAAACTACACAATGAATACGTTTCAGGCGATTCCACTTGTGCTGGATTCATCCGTCGAAGCCAGCTGGTCCTTATTTGGCCAGACTACATGTAGAATTAGAGACTAGAAATACAGATGACTACTTTAATCCCAGCAGCCATTTTCATCCTCTCGTGTCATCACAATATCTGCTAGCAATTACAACCCCGTCTAAGAGATCCTGCTGTGCAACAATGGAGCGTAATCAAATCATAATGAGATTTCAAGACGGAATATTGAAAGGGGGAAATTCTGACTGAAAACAACAGATTTCAACAAAACAACAAAGCCTCTGAAAGAGTGAAATGGGTTTGCTGTCTGAAAGGGTTTGTTCTCATGCGAGGGGACTTCCCTGATCACACCATGTCTACCAATGATTTTCACAGTGTTCAGTCAAACAGTAACACAGATACAGCAGGGGGTAGTTAGAATATGTGTCTACTGATGCCAATAATATACGCAGATCAGCCACAACATTATGACATGAGAGGTGAATAACTTTAACCATCTTGCGACAACACAATGTTCTGCTGGGAAACCACTCTCCTAGACCAGACGAGGCGCCCCCACCCCACAGGAATGACACTCATTGATGGCAGTAGTCATCCCCAGCAGGTTGCAGAAGTACATACAAAAAAAAGAGCCCCCCCACTCACAGGATACCCGCAGAAGGCCCATGCCCAATCTCTGATGAGTAACTGTTTTGGAGGCACAAGGGAGACCTACACAATAACAGGAAGGTGGTCATAATGTTATGCCTGATCTGTGTAATTTCCAGAGATGCCAGTTAAATTTTCTATCAAGTGGTCTGATGAGATCACCTCTGAGCTATAGTCTGAATCCATTAAGCTTTAAAGTGGAACACATGTGCTTTTTGGCTCAGCTTAGAAGGGGAGCTCCAACTGGACGGAGATCACACGAATACCTCTAACACAGATACAGCAGCCGGTCAAGCAAACGGGGAAATCCAGGAAGAGCACAAATCTGACTCAAGGATTTCAGGATCAGCCTACTTATGAGCGATTTCGTTGTCTTCTTGTGTTAATCTGACATACTCGGCAAGATTAAACGTTTTGTGTAATGCAGGGATTCAAAGGTGAAATAAACTATACTTACTCTTTCTCTATATACAGTATATACATACATCTTTACTATATAAACTAAATCAAATAAAAGTTGCCTTTTAGTTGTCGAACATCAACCAGACAGTACTCACCAGTATGAACAGATCCCGACAGTGTGTAGATGAATGCGGTCCAGCCTGTCAAATACAAAAATGTTACTATTTCTAAAATGTTCTCTGCTCTTAAACCATTTTGAAGGCTTGACTTTGTCATCTTATGATTAATGCAGATGTAGTCAATGTAAATTGGTTCTTAATATAAAGATGAGGAGGTTTTTATTTTCTAACAGCTTCACAAGCTTTGCGTGTACTGTGGTGCTTCTGTTAGGCCTGTAAATGTTTATTGATTGGGTTTTATTAACATGTCTTACTCCTTCCAAGTGCAGTCTTCGATGGAAATCCGAGGGCAAAGTTTCTACTAACCATTCTGAATTAAGCTTGCAAATTGAACCGCACCATAACTCTTTTAAAATGTGGTGAAAACACTGCTGAAGACAATAACTACGTTGTTTGAGAATCACTAAATCTAATGACCAACAAACACTGTGGTCACAAGAGACAGTTTCAAACAGCGATAAGTGCTCTAATGTGAGCAAAATTAGCCTAAGTAGAGAGGAAATTAAAGTAAATGCATTCAGCATATTTGGCAGCTTTCACTGATACACCCAATGGGTTTTGGTGAGTAACACTGAATGTTAAAAGCTGAACTGAGCAAGGCTATAATTTTATTAATTCTTTTGGGGTTTTGTGTTTCTGTTTAGAGCAAGATCAACTGTTTTCCATATCATGTTTGCAGGTACCACTCAGTGGGCCTTATGAACATTTTTGTTCATATCCACAATTTATTGTGTTTATTATTGTTATTCTTTCTTTCTTTCTTTTTTTTTTTTGCTCTTTTCTTAGGTTAAACTAACTTTTAAGTGTGGCCTTAAGATTATATAAACCCTTAAGATTATATAAACCCTTTGAACACATGGGTGTGGGTGTTCAGCTTTGACTTTATGTCTCTCCCATAGACTGTATATAAATATGGACAATGCAGCCCTACTCCCTCGCATTGGTCAAAGAGATGCTAGTTTCCTGGGGATATGTGTGGCGTCATCTTGCAGTTAGAAAGAAATGTATTTATTTATTTTTCCCTACTTTCGCAACCCTTTACGGTGCAGTTGGCAACTGGCAGTCATCATGAGGTCACATCCTGTTTCTATAGTGTCAAATAACTAAAATGATGCATCAGCATTACATTAACCACCTAAAACGAGAGAAACAGTCCCTGGAAAATAAATATTTGACACGTAGTTTAGTGTTTTAGTTTGGCCCATTCACGAACATGGAGGAGGTGGAGCTTATGACTTGCAGCCAGTCAACAGGGGGAGCTCTACTTGCTTTGCCTGCCATATATTACGGAGAGTCTGGCCAACTAGGGAATGGACCATCTGAGCTATCCCACTATGCTGATTGCTTCTGAGCTGGTCACGTGTTTCATGGGCGCCAAGTCAGATACATCTAATCAATATTCACCCATAGACAAGTGGCAATAACAGAGAATAAAATTCAACAAAAAGTTAAAATATGCTACAGTACTCAGCCTACAACTCCAGCACAGGATCAGAAAAACACGGCGAACAAAAACAGAGAAAGTTATGGGAGCAGAAGATTAGAAGGAAGAACTGGATGATGCTTGTTAAGATTTTATATAGGAAAATAAAGTCATACCATCATTAATGTAAACGTTGATCTCAAAAACACCCAACACCACTTTACAAATGAATGAAGTTTGAAGTTAACCGAGCCTTAGTCTAGCCTTATGCTTGTTAGTTATCTAGACTAAAGGCTTAAAAAAATAGCAGTATGTTGTATCCAACATGGCGTCCATGATTTGAACTGGCCAGACTCTCTAATATATGGCTCTGCCCGGCTTCACTTTGGACGATCTGTTCTGCCGTCCATCTTTATTTATAGATTATTGCTTCCTCCTGTCCTCTTTCATTTCTATCATGGTGTGCTTTCTTGTTTCCATTTTCAAAGCATTTTGTCCTCTGCTAACACGGAATTCACAACATCACATATTTATTTTTGTTTAATTGTGTTCTTGGCTACGTCAACTGTTGCAGTTGCATTTCCAGTTCTGTCTGTCACATGAATTGTATTTATTGCACACTTGTATGCAGCTGACATGAAGCATTAATGGGGCTTTACCTATCTAACAATCGGCCACCCATCTCCAAATTATGATGAAGTGGGATTCATCTCTACACCTAAGTAATAGCAGATGTGGATAGTGAAGAACTGTGACTGGTTAGGTTTGTCTGTAAACGCAACATTTAGAGCAAATATAAGAATATTTCAAATAATTGCACCACAAGGTCCATTCTTCAATTTCCTGCCACATTGTGAAAATACTCAATATAGCCATTGGTAAACAAGGTCATCTCATGAACATCTCTGAAGGATGAGTGTATGTTTTCGAAAACAGTACAATAAAAAGAGGCTGTTTAGTCTCAAAGCAACCATGAGATATTTGTTATATAAGCATGTTCATAGACCACAGTTGGTGTTTAGAAAGGCTCCTCTCCTACCTAAATGGATGGGCTGCACAAACTGGGATCCTGGCTGCATTCTGAAGTCCAGGTACACGGTTGGTGTCCTTGTGAGGACCTTCGACTAAGCAAAACAAAACAAAAAAAAAAATCTGTGATCAGAAAATATGCATTCTCTCATACAGTATACAAACCAAAATCTTTAAATGTGTTGTATAAAACTGAAAAAACACATTCATGCAAATAGTGGCGCCAGTGATTGGTCATGGTCATTTGTTTACAGCCTCAGAACAATCTGTGATGCTGTTCTGCATGCTTGTTGGGTTCTTCGTCTCTGGCTTGACATCTCTCAGCACTGAGGTTCAGTAAATAGAAAACATGAGTGAGAAAGTTAAGCGGATGAAAGCACCTGTGTTTTCTCAAGAGCTCCTTGTTCCTATTTTGTGCAGAATGTTGTTGTAATGAAATTCAATAAGTACAGAATGTCTTCTTCAGAGAGTTAACAGTATATAGTCAGTGTAGTTAATATAATTAAATTTTAAATTGATTTCCTTTGAATCACATCATAAATGTGTCTATCTTAATTATAGAGAATCAATTTGGCTCAAAAAGCTCAATAAATCTACAGTAAAGGTCCTGATCAACTGCAGAAGCACACAGTTAGTAACTAGCTGGTAAATTGGCACATTTATCTAGAGGGTCACAAATTAGAGCTTGTAGAAACCACAAACAGAGTCCAAACACAAAAATATTGGTGGGGAAGCCAAAATCACAACTCCAAAGCCCCTACTCGTCCATGATTTAAAATAGAAATATTATATTTCGCCGCAATAAGTCACATTTGTTTTGATTTCTTAAAGTACTTTAAGAACAGAGACTTGGTAACTCATCAAATACTGAATTGTCTCTCATCTTTTTCTTCTTAGATTTAGGACAGAGCGTATTGTAATCTGTTCTTGTCCCAGTAATACTTCATTGTGAACTGTGATTAAAAGTGTCTTCTTTCAGTATGAAACCACAACATCTGAAGTCGTGTGGGCATAAAATCTGGGTAAAAGAAAGTTCAAACCACCATGATTGTTTAAAACAAAATTCATATACATAAAACCCCAGAATGATGAGCTGGGTACGGGATAAATACAGTAAATAAAGAGAAACAGATGTCTCAACCAGGAAACTTTAATGCTGGACTGCAGCTTGCTGTGTGTCCTGCCCTGGAGCAATACTGTTAATATGAGAGGTTTGTACTTATCTGTTTGTCCTTTATCCTTTAAACCGCACAGATTGGCTTTATGTGTTACCTACAATAGAATTAACCATTACAAATAAATGCCTAACTCCAGGTGTTACACTAATTCTAACCTGAGACTAACCAGGACCCTAAAAACAAGTACTAACCCTCAAGCCTCCATTCAGGGTGTGTCAGAATAAGAAAAAATGTTCCCATGGTCTTAAAGTCAAATTAGTCCTCAAAAAGATACATATTCAAGCCACAGTTTTCATAATTTGCTTCCACCCTCAGCCTCACATTTAACCTAAGTTCGTCATCAGTCCTCACTTCCTGCAACGGCCTCAACATAAACAAGTACACACACACAAAGCCGTCCCTAGCAGGCCATGACAATCTGCTCCTCATTTGCAGCTTCCTCTTTTCAGACAGACAGTCTGGTCAAACAAGGCGGTTAACAGGCATCCCCTCGCTCCATCACACGCACACTGGATGGACGGACATTTATGTCATTGTTTGTTGGTCTGTGCCGGTGGCCTCGAGGATCAGACTAATGAGCAAGCACAGTGAGTTCAGTGGCTAACAGGAAAATAAACATCACGGTCAGTTTGCTGACCGTACGTTGATGTCATAACCTTGTCGGTGAATTATGACAATGCCTCCACACACACACACACACACACAGACACAGCCCATGAACAGATATGCACCTTTGCTCCTAAAGCCTCTCCAGATATAACGGCGATTGTAACTCCTCCCTGGCTGGGCTTGGGGATCTCTGAGCTTTTGAGCTCCTGATATGCTGGTTCAATCATCTTGTCTCGCTTCGGCAGGTTCACCCACAGCTGCAAGCCCATCGCCGTCTCCTCTGACACGGGCATCTCGGCGTGGACCACCCCCCGGCCTGCAGTCATCCACTGGGTGACAAAGAGACGTATAAAAAAAACTGTTAGGTGACTGTGCTCTGTACTTCGAATGATGCTTGTGATGCACAGTGTTGGTTTGTGGCTGGTCCACCACTTTAGACAAAAAACTGTCTAAAAAAAAGTAATAGTTAGAGGACGATTTCGTAGAAACAGCAATGTTCCTGAAAAGATGTGGTGTGGAATCTTCTATCAGTAAAACGTGACGTTTTTGCAAGCATGTGATGTATTGTCGTGAAATGTGCTGCAGATGTCTGTGTCTCCTTTGATAAGAAAAAACTGTATTTGGATTGTTGCTGGGTTACTTTAAAACATCTAGGTTGGTGTGCACATTTAAACACGAGATCAGAAGAGTTTATATGTGAACAGCAGAGGCATGGAGAATAGTATGTTTAGGAGAACAGGTGGATGATTGGAAGATTGGTTCCTGAATAAAATATAAAAATACACAAATTAAATCCAATGTCAGCATTTTAAATGGCCATTTAAAGGTCACTAAACTTGCGTCACTAATGCATCTGTTTTCTTTCAACTTCAAGGAAGGAATTCTCGTTGTGTAATACGGAAATCTAAATTCAAAGAATAAGACTTCTGTCTTGTCCTCATTTATCTGAAGGAAGTTCTGAGCCAACCCCTCTTTGATGTCTTCAAAACAGTTTATTATTCGGGTGTCATCAGCGTAGCAATGGAAGGAGATGCTGTCTCTTTATATCATTTTTCCTTGCAGGAGCATATATAGACTGAAGAAAAGTGGACCCAAAACTTAGCCCTGAGGAACTCCACATGTAATATTTGCAGGAAATTAGGAGATATAGAGTCTTTAAAACATCTCTTTTACTCACAGAATATAGGCTCTTTGGGAAGGAAAAAGCTTTGCAAGCTGCAGGAGGAGCGATTTCATAACCTACTGGTCAGGTTGCTTGGATTCTGGCTGACTTTTGATTTAACAATAACAATCATTCCAATAGTTTAATTAGCTATTGTCTGAGAACAGGGAACAGAGTTCCAGTGCTTCCTGTGTAGCCAGCACACAATGGATAACAGATATCTGGCCCAATGCTTCATGGTCCATGTTCAAGCTTCAGAGTTTACATCTATGACTGCACAATTTACACTGAGCAAGCAGCTGAAACCCACAACAATAGCTTGATATTTAAATGACAGACACAATATGTTAGCCGTCTGTGTCAGGATGCATCCTCCTGGGGATGGTTGCTGCCATCAAGGAGTGTCATTGCTATGGATGTGGGTTGCCTAGTCTGGTTTAGGTGGTGCAGGTCTAAGTAACATCCACTTGCCAGGTCTCAAGATGGTCAGTGTTATTTACTTCTCCTGTCAGCAGTTCAGATTAGAAGTTTAGATTAGAAGCAATATCTAGCTGAAGACACTGCTAGTCATTTCCCATGAAATGAGAGAATACAAGGACCAAAACTAAATAAAAATTATGATTCATGTCAAAACACTAGTTTGGACATTAAGTAAAGCCAGACAACATTCATCTTCAGTTCAATAGACTTTAGTGTGTTGGCCTACTGTCTTTCCAAATAAAAAATGAAAAACAACTAATACTTTTAACCATTTGTATGATATGACTAGTTTAAGAAGCAGACTAAAAAGCCACGTGGGGCTGGTTTCAGGTAGTGATGTACAAAACTGAGTGAAATGAACATCTATTTCTTGTCCAGCTGGAAATTTCCACTCACAAGCTTTTAGCTGCTCCCTAATAATTCATCTCTGACTGTTCATCTCGCCGTTTAGTGTCTTTTTGTTGCAGTGAGTGCTGGGTGTTTTACAGCCAGGGTTCGACTGCATGACAGAACAAAATAAGAGAAGAAAAGGAGTGCACGCTGAAATTAAATTAATAACTAGCCTTGCTAGGCTAGTTAGCTGGTATCTTCTTGTTGGTTGCTAGTTGTTAGCTGACTGCTAACCTGCTGGTTGGTTTTTCAGTTGGACTGCGCTTCTAAATGTGTTTTGTCTCAGATCTTGGCACGAGGGATTGTAACATCTCATCCTGTGTACTAATGAATAAAGAGTTTTGAATATAATTGAAAATACGTGTGATAAACAAAATATTAAAAAAAAGGAGATTATGTTTTTTTTTTTAAAAAACTTGATATTTTGATACAAGACAAATACACTGCATTTATATTCACCAATAGCCTGCTTTAATATAAGACAGTTTTCCCTGAAGGAGGGGCAGGCGTTCATTTTAGCATCTGCAGCTCCTGCGAGACGTGCAAGCCTCCGCAGGTGGTGGGTTAAAGCAAAATTCAGATGAACTAATTTAACCTCAGCTGCAGACTGAAGCTGAGTCGGCAGCCTGTATGTGAATGTAACTTAACTACTAAAAAAAAACAAAAAACTAAACAGGAAACCACCCAGAAGGCATTATATCCAATTAGTTGTGAGTGCACAACATTATAACGCATATTTAATGAGTTTGTGAGGACTCATATGCCAATAATCTGCTCTGCTCTTGCAGCTTCATTCACATTTAAAAACAAAAGGGAGGGACCTAAATGCTTCTGATGCACGTTAATGGGTTCTTTAAGTCAGTCACAGTTACTGTTGTTATATTAGCTTGGCCATTTGTGTCCCGTTTCTAGAACATCGGAAAGTACAACCACAGTGTTTGTTTAGTTAGGTTTTACTAGTGAATCATTTGAAAGTTAACAGAGTAGCATGAGTATTCTCGTCATCTCAAACTACAGTCAGCGGTGAGTTAGCTTAGCTTCGCACAAAGAATAGACACTGACAGCTTGATTATATCCAAATTTAACAGAATACCCCTATCAGCAAGTCATATCTTATTTCTTAAATTTCTGTCAAATCGAAAATCTAAAAAATAAATAAATAAATGATCTGGTTTAATGGGCCAGCTTGCTTCTTTGTTGAAATTCCCAGGAGTCTTGCCAGCACCCTGAGGTTGCTAGGCAACAAGCACAGTACTCTGAAGTGACTGAGGCTGCAGCCAACAGATTCTTAGCTTAGCTTAGCATGGTGGTTAGAAATGCAAAGCAACAGCCAGTCTTACTCTACCTAAAGGTTAACAGTAACCAGCAGCTAAAAGCATTTATTAAGTCAAGCCAATTAAATTAGAGTTAGAATTTAGAGTCAGGTGGATGATGAGTCCAATATTTGTGCTAAGCATAGGCAACTCTCTGTGGCTTAGTACTGTATAAATATGCATGCCTTTTCATCCAAATGTCTTAACATTGTAATACCTGCAGATCTCCGGGTTTCAGTTGTCCTGAACGGCCACAGAAGTCTTCGTGGGCTGTGATCCCCTCCAACACATACGTTACCTGAAAGACACGTGTACAGCTTTAACAAACTTTCTTATTTCTTTTTTTTCTCATTTGGCCACCTTTGTTTGTAAAGTAATAAACACAGCATTGCATGAAATATCATAGCCCTGGTTTCATCGACTCAGGCCACTGGCTTACAAATAAGTGCTCCCTCAACACCAAAAGCCACGTGTGCACTCGTTTCACCGCCCTAGTGGTCACACTGGTCGGAAGAAGAGCGCTTTGTGCAGGGCCTTGGGCTCAGAGGTGAACATCTGTGCAAGAGAGGGAACGCTCAGGCCCCCGCAGGGAACTGCATGTGATCTGTCCCCACAGCTGTGTGATTTCAAAAGCCATGTGAGTGTGAGCAAACACACCTGCTGAAAGGCATGCTGGGAGTAAAACCTACTCCTATCCAGCCACACCGGGGGATTTAAGTTGCATCTGCCAAATCAAATACACTGACGGGATTCTCTGGCAATTTAAGGATGATATCTGTTTTTTTTTTTTTTTTAACTTTGGCATTAGAGATACAAGCAGACACACTGCCTTCATTCATCGAGATGGCTGTTGTTTTGTTGTTAATACCAAACTTTTTTTATTATCGAAAGGGTGTGAGAAATCACCATGTCCTGCCTGGATAATAGCTGCCATATTTATTTATTTATTTATTTTTTCAGTAATTTGTTTGATTTATGAGCTGATTGAGTCTTCCATCTGCAAGTACAAATTCCCATCAAACCGCAGCTCAGAATGACGTTTTAAAAAAAATTTACAAGTAGCAACAAAAATGCACATTGACAAGCTGTAGCCATAAAAGCTCACTATTGAAAATCTTGAATTTTAAACTGGACAGCTAAACAGATAAATTCACTGCCAATCCCAGTTGAGGGTCTTATTTAAAGTCAAGTCTTGTCTTTCAAAGATTCTTGAAAGGTTTATGACTATTTGAATTCCCTGCATGCTGGTTATTAGGCAGACTTCTCACTCACACTTGGAGGTGGTGCAGAATACAGCTCGTCTTTTAACAGGAACGTGCTTCCCCCCGTCCTGGCCTCCTTTCACTGGCTCAGAGTACATATAAGGACAGATTTTACATTTTTTTGTGCTTGCCTACAAATCACTAAACGGACTCTGACTTCTCTCTGTGATTCCCCACAACCACACATCCCATTGAGGTCACTCAGGTCCCTCGACCGCTTGCTTCTGGTCGTCCCAAGACCAAGACTGACGCAGACGAGAGATCAGGCTTTTGTTGAAGTTGCAGCAGACAAGAAGTTGTCTTTCTGGCACAACTTCACCTTCTGCCAAGGTGCACGGAGGAAAAGAGGTTGTGGAAAGGTCAGGACTCCCGCAGTGCAGTAAATGGAACAAATTTATGAGACTTTTTGAAGTTGCAGCCTCAGAATGTGAGGCCGGCCCAAAAACTGCTTGATTTTAAATCACATCATTTGTATTATTTGACATTAGGTTAGGTTTAAGAGCTGCTTTTTTTTTTTTTTGTATTGTATGATTTAATCCTGACAGTTCTGGTCAGAGTTGACTCGTTTTGACATTTGACAGCAATAAAAACACCCTAAGCAGTCATTCATCATTGTCTCAGCCTGAACTTTGATGACGTTTACTAAATACACAGCAAGTTTAATATTTCCAAATGTTATACTTTTGTACCCCTGCATATAATTCTGCCAATTAATTATGTCGTGTTTGGATAACTTGATTTTCTTGTAAATAAGAACTTAAAATTCTACATACTAATGCTTTGGGTTGTAACTATTTTGTTCAGTTAACTTGATTTTCTTGTGAGAATCACCAAGAAACCTGACAAGCATGGTTTTGGAAGGTGGGAGGAAACCGGAGTAACAGGAGAGAACCCACGCAGACACAGGGAGAACAAGGGAAACTGAATGGGAAGCCTCTTGTTACACAGTGCATGCTCAGAGAGCTGCATCGAGCCACCACCAGGGGTCACATGCTCAAACTCAAAATAAGGAGTTTGGCAAACATATATTAGGTAGTGACAATAAACACAATAAACTTAAACACTTCATATGAAGCTAATAACCTATTATTATTTCCAAAAATGTTAAACATATATTATATTATAAACTTCAGCAGTTGCAGGATCTTCATGCCATTTTTAAATTCAATAAAATATATTTAAATCATTGTGGCTTTTATTTTTATTTTTTTATGTTTAATGTAGAACGGGACATGATAATATGTAATAACAGATGTTTTTCTTAGAAAAAGTGAAAAAAAAAGCACTCTCCCTTCTCTCTGAAACCTTTATTAAGGGTTAATCATAAATGAAATTAAATGAAATTATAAATGAGACATAGGCTATTTAGAAATTTTAAATAGATCTGTAATTTAAAATTTGGTATAGACCCTTACTATGAGGGAATTCTTGGTATAGGTCAAAATTTACCATTATGTAGGGGTTAAATGTTTGCAATTACTTTTAAATTTCGTCCTTTTATTTGTGTTTCTTCTTCTTCTTCTTCTTTTTTTTTCAAATCATATTATCTTTTAAATCTGTTTGACCACTCTGGTTTGATTAGGTTTTGTTATTTCTTAAATTTACTTAAGCTTACTTAAAACTTACTTTAGCTTTTCTTGAGCTTTACAAATAAATTCACACTTGCCATAAATTTCACAATGCACAGAATATGACACAAAACTAAGACTGGTTCCACAAAACCAGGCTGGGGCATTCCCCTCTTTCAAAATTGTGGCATTTTTCGATGTCATGTTTTAATTTTCTCACCCAAAGCTTTCTGGGCTTAAGCAGAGCTTACGCAAACATGACAGGTGGAAATTACATCACTGACAACCCTGGCTTCATGTTTGATTATATAAAAATCTATTATCTGGATTTAAAAAATATTTGGAAGGCAGTGTGTGAATATTTCTTTCTTTCTTTCTGGACACTGTCCTGTTGTCACCATCTAGTGATCAGAGTATGAATTTCATGTGCCGGGCTCTGTGGTCTTATCACGCCTGATAGTGCTTTCTGTTTACGGAGTACACTCTTAAATTGTTATGCAAAGTTTGATTGTACTTTGGTGATATCCTGAACCGCATTTTTGATAATAAAGCTTGAGAAATGAGGATGAAAACAGGGATCAACTAAGGGGCTTTCAGTAGTAGTTTTCATTACTTCCATAGATGAATTATTCCACCAAGTGTCAGGCAATACTGGAATATGCTTTTTTTTTTTTTTTTTTTTTTGATTAGATTAGGTATCAAACTGGCAATTTTGTCAAACATATTCAGGTTTAAATTACATGAGATAAAGAAGAGCAGTAAATTCTGACAACTAGTAGATGTTGGTCTTTTCTTCTACATTTGTTTAATTGCCACAACACAGACCAGTGTCACATGGGGTTTGAATCTGCACAGCATAGGACACATTCAAATAAGTAAACGCAGCCACTGACTAAATATTTGCAGCCACACTGAATAATTAGTGAAGCCTTATATTATATTTAAATATTCTTACCGTCTCAAAGCCTCTGTGAGGATGATCTCGAAAACCTGCTGGCTTCTTCACTCTGAACTCATCCAGGATCAGGAAAGGATCCAGGTTCCTGAGCTGGAAACAAAACAGGTTGTGACTTATTATGACTAAACAGAATAGAATAGAATAGAATAGAATAGAATAGAATAGAATAGAATAGAATAGAATGGCCTTTATTGTCACTATAGAGTGTATAACTAGATGGTGGAAGTTCTCCATTTCAGTGCCAGCACAAAACATATGCAAAATAGTGCAAAGTGTTTACTAATTTACTAATTGAAATGTAATGACAGTGGAAGTGCATCAAGATATCGTGGAACTTACTTCCTCTCTACCGATGCTTCTGCGGACCCGAGCACCGACTCCCTCCGCCTGGTCCACACTCAGAACTGTCCTTAACACTCTTCTCACATTCATTGTGCTTGGAAACTTTAGTTAACTACAAAACAAAAATTAAAGGAATTTTGAATATACATACACATATTAGTTCAATACATTAAGTGTTGGTGGAAGCAATAAAATTGTTTACTAAGAATCAAATACACAATTTTCCCTCTGTTTTACGAAATGTTTTCGATCAAATAAACTAAAACAAAAAGTTTTTATAAAGGTTTCACAGTCAATAGAGGAGAACAGAGACCTGTCATTGTGTTAAATACATAATAATACAGTGGGGGAAATAAGTATTTGATCCCCTGCTGAATTTGTAAGTTTGCCCACTTCCATAGAAATGATCAGACTCTGGTTTTTATGGTTGTTTACTGGTTATGGGTATAGACAGAATATCAGTCGAAAATGCATAAAAAACACACAATCTAAAAGTTATAAATTGTTATGTATTTTATTAAGGGAAATAAGTATTTGATCCCCAAGCACAACACAAGTCAGTACTTTGTAGAGAAACCTTTGTTGGCAAGCACAGCGATGAGACGTTTCTTGTAGTTGGTCACCAGGTTTGCACACAGCGCAGGAGGGATTTTGGCCCATTCATCTTTACAGACAGTCTCTAAATCCTTCAAGTTTCTTGGCTGCCTCTTGGAAACTCGGAGCTTCAGCTCCCTCCACAGGTTTTCGATCGGGTTAAGGTCTGGAGACTGACTAGGCCACTCCATGACCTTAATATGCTTCTTCTTGAGCCACTCCTTTGTTGTCCTGGCAGTATGTTTTGGGTCATTGTCATGTTGGAAAACCCACCCACGAGGCATCTTCAGTGTTCTTGCTGAGGAAAGAAGGTTTTTGTCCAAGATGTTACAGTACATGGCTGCATTCATTGGGCCCATAATGCGGTGAAGTTGCCCTGTACCCTTTGCTGAAAAACAGCCCCAAAACATGATGTTTCCACCTCCATGCTTAACCGTGGGTATGGTGTTCTTTGGGTCATACTCACGTTTTTTCATCCTCCAAACACGGCGGGTCGAGTTAATGCCAAATAGCTCAACTTTGGTTTCGTCAGACCACAGCACTTTCTCCCAAGCCTTCTGAGTCATTTAGATGTTCACTGGCAAACTTAAGGCAGGCCTGTACATGTGCCTTCTTGAGCAGGGGGACCTTGCGGGCACTGCAAGAGTTCAATCCATAACGGCGCAGTGTGTTGCCAACTGTTTTCTTGGTGACGGAGGTCCCAACTGCTTCCAGATCATTAACAAGCTCCTGCCGTGTTGTTTTAGGCTGCTCCCTCACCTTTCTCATCATCATCCTCACTCCATGAGGCGAGATTTTGCGGGGAGCTCCAGACCGAGGACAGTTGATGGTCCTTTTATGGGTCTTCCACTTGCGAATAATGGCACCAATAGTTGTCACCTTCTCACCAAGCCTTTTGCTGATGGTTTTGTAACCTATACCAGCCTTGTGCAGGTCTACAATCTTGTCCCTGATATCTTTTGACAGCTCTTTGGTCTTGCCCATGGTGCTGTAGAAGTTGGAATGTAAGAAACTGATTCTTAGAGCAGGTGTGCTTTATATACATGACGAGTTAAGATCAGGAGTATTGGTAATTAGTTGACTGAGCACAGCTCCGTGCCACATGCGCACCAGCCAATCTGTAGGAGCCTGAATTCTAAGTGAATTGTTGGGGATCAAATACTTATTTCCCTTAATAAAATACATAACAATTTATAACTTTTAGATTGTGTGTTTTTTATGCATTTTCGATTGATATTCTGTCTATACCCATAACTAGTAAACAACCATAAAAACCAGAGTCTGATCATTTCTATGGAAGTGGGCAAACTTACAAATTCAGCAGGGGATCAAATACTTATTTCCCCCACTGTATATATTATGCTTCTCACCTACTTATTCCTATTAGAGAAACACCATGAGTGGACAAAACAGATTCATTTGTGCATTATAGCATGACACAGCAGTTTTGTACTTGAATTTCTTCTTAATCCTGTTGTACTGGTATTTCTTTTTTGTTGTTGTTGTTGTTGTTACTGGAATCAAAATCGTCTGAAAACCAGGTTAGAGGTCAAACTGGACTGAAGGGGACAAACCGTCCAAATATTTACACGGAAAGGAGACGCAATCGCAAGTTTTCCACGGTTTCAAAATATTCTTTCTCATGAAACTGGATGTTTCACATGCTCAGATTTCATAAGGCCTTGTAATCGATCGAGTTACCAGCTGATCAGTGGGACGGTCAGCTGATCATCAGCAGCTTCTGGTCTCTCAAGAGGCACGCTGCTTAAAATGTCACTACATCGTCTCCGTTTTGCGAACTCGTATTGATCATTTTACATCCCTAAAGACAGATGCAGATCCTAATCCTGATCCCGATGCTGAGCACAGCACTTTGACGTTTCTAACCACAATAATACGCATTTCATCACGTGGAGGCGTAACGCAACTCCATGTTATTGCATCAACCGCCGTGAAAAGGGCAATTTAGCAATATTCAAAATAACCTCCATCTATCAGGTTGAAATGACGTCACAGGACGGCGAAAAGTCGTCAGTGTTTGTTGTTATTTGTCCCAGCTTTCTGCAGCCAAACCGAAACCAACTCGTTGACTTTCAGACGCGTCCACCTACCTCGGAATAAATCCAACGTCGACACTACTCTTGACCGCGTTCACTCGTTACAGGTGAAGTTTGAATGCGTAAATCATACGATGATTTTCTGCAGGACTCACCTCCTCAGGTAGGGTTATAAGGCGGAAGACCGGTAGGGGGCGTGGCTAAAGATTTTAAAGCGCGAGGCGAATATGCCTTGCAATCGTTACAAGGCATAAAATTATGTAGGTCTCTCTCGTGCCTCCAAAATAGACGTGACTCATCATAAAATGGACATTTTTGTGTCCTAAACCGTTATTGTGTGTGTGTCTGTGTCAGGCTGCATCCTGCTGCTGCCATAAGTAACATCCACACGAATGCCTATTCCAAAACTTTCGCAGCAGAACACTAAAGATGGTCAATGTTACTTATTCTCCTGTCAACGGTCGTGATGTTATATAAGTAGCATCGTTCACATCCTTGATTCTCGGGCACCGTATGTAGGAGAGTTGGGGGTCTTTCCCATGTACACAGACAGACGAATACAAATATGTTAATATTGATAAATATAACGATCCTTACAAATGTGTTTATTTAACACTGAACTGTCATTTTGCCCTGGATAATGAGGGACAGATACTTGCTCACACAACATTTTAAGGCTAAAGGGAAAGATTAGAGCCATAACAGGCCTCGCATCTGCTGAATGTATTCTTCTGTTTTTGATTTCTCCTCTCTGGGTTCAGAAGACTGATCAGTGTCCTGTTGATGACGGCGTATAATGTCCTTGGCGATTCGCATGCTGGCGGCCTGTCCACCAGCCAGGTTTATCGCATGAGGTCCAACCTGTGCAGAAAAATTTAAAAAAGAAAGAAAGAAAAGGGATTTGTCGTCTGTCTTATAATCTTTGCACATTAAGACACTACAAGACCTACCTGGAGAGCGGTGTACTGCCCCATCAAGTAGAGCGGACACCCTTCTGTCCACTGTAAGCTTTCCGATATGCACGGCCATCCATCTATCACCTTCGTGTAAAACGAGTCTGTTACTATTATCCAGGCTACATAATAAAAACATAGCACTTGAGTTAGTTTGAGAAAAATTAAATAATGCCCACCTGAACTGGGAATTCTCTCATCACCTCAGAAAGCAACGGGTCCTGTTTCACATCAAGTTTGCAGCCGGTAGCGAGCCAAATCATATCTCCAGTCCAGTGAGCGCCAGTACTGAGAGAAAGGCTCCAGGCCTGATCCCTGTAGCACCAGCTGGCCTCATCTACCTACACAGATGCATGCGATTCAGGTTAAGACTCCTCGCTTCTCATTACACATTATGGACCTTTTCAAACATGGCAGCTTTCAGATATAGGTGACACCATTTATTTACTTTTTTTCACTGGCACGGACTAGAGACCAGGGTTAAATTAGAAATTGGCTTGTGTTACCTCACTACTTCCCATGTGGCCTGAGCCTCACCTTAATATGTGCCTTGAGCTCACCTTGCCACATCTGCTATTTTACCTAATCTACTACTCCTTCCCCATTTAACCTTATCCAACCTCACCTTCTTGTGCCTTGCTTAGTGTTCAGACTCTTCTCTTTTGTGCAATCACTAATAAATTCATGTCAAACGCACTGTTAGAGCTAAAAGGTGGAGTTGAATTATGTGTTGCAAGTACTGCACCTATTTTTCCAGTCTAGCTGTACATATGTGTTTCATCCAAAATGTTCACTACATACACTGATCAGGCATAACATTATGACCACTGACAGGAGAAGTAAATGACATTGACCATCTTTAGTGTTCTGCTGCGAAACTTTTGGACCAGGCATTCGTGTGGATGTTACTTAGACACGTAGCACCCAGACTACCCCATCCCATAGATATGACATTCCTTGATGGCAGCAGCAGGATGCAGCCTGACACAGACACACACCCAAAAACGGTTTAGGATGCAAAAATGTCCATTTTCTGCTGAGTCATGTCTATCTTGGAGACACAAGAGAGACTTACATAATATGAGGGAGGCGGTTATAATTTTATGCCTTGTAACGATTGCAAGGCATACTCGCCTCGCACGTTAATATCTTTAGCCACGCCCTGTACCGGTCTTCCGCCTTATAACCCTACTTGAGGTGAGGTAGGTAGTGAGTCCTGCAGAAAACCATTGTATGATTTACGCATTCAAACTTCACCTGTAAAGAGTGAACACGGTCAAGAGTAGTGTCGACGTTGGATTTATTCCGAGGTAGGTGGACGTGTCTGAAAGTCAACAAGTTGGTTTCGGTTTGGCTGCAGAAAGCTGAGACAAATGACAACAAACACTGACGGCTGTGACAATTCAGTGTTCTACTGGGAAACATTTGGACTTCATTCATGTGGATGTTACTTGTACATGTAGCACCAACCTAGACCAAACCAGCTGCCTCCACCACTTAGCAATGACACACCCTCAGCAGGATGCAGCCTGACAAAGGCACACACAAAAAGGTTTAGGAACAATTAAACACTCACGCAGAACAGCACAAGGTGTCGACCTGGCCTCTAAATTCACTCACTCCCAAACTGATATGGTATCTGTGGGATGATCCACAGAGGCCCCTCCCCTCAAGTCAAAGGGCTCAAAGGCCCCCACTAAAAACATCCTGTTGTCAGGAACCACAGGACCCCCTCAGAAGGCCCGTGTCTATTCTAGTCACAACTGTTCTGAAGGAACAAGGGAGACCTACACAAGGTAGTCATAATGTTATGCCTCATCGGTGTAAATACAGTGGATTAACCTACCACCACCCACTCTCACATTACCTTAACCCATCTGATCAATTTCTCCTTTCCCTGATATCACCTCACCTCACATCTTATTATCCTGGCTGGACCTGATAATAATTTCATACAAATTACCCTGTTTCCTCTAATTCCTCTCACAGCCAACATCATCTATCCACAGTGCACATGTATCTACCTGACAGTATGTCTTCACATCCACCTGTCCCGTCAGGATGAATGGCTGCAGGTGGATGTAGGCCTCTGGCGTGACGGCGCCACCTTTCCTTGCCTGGCGTATCATGGCCAGCCGCTTGTGGAGACTCCGCTCATTGTAGAACTGTCGCAGGTACGCCTGGCCGTCCATCTTGATGCCGTGCTCCACGTGGGAGTAACGTCCCACCAGGCTCTCCACATCGCCCACATCAAACTGCTTCAGCTGTTGAAGAAACCATTAAAGCTGAAATGTTTTGGTGGGGGCAGGTAGGGTGTAGATACTGTGTTTGGGTGATGTTGTTTTTTTTTTTTTTTTGTTTTTTTTTGGACCTGGAGGTGCTTCCTCATCACCCACGTCACATGGCTGGCACCTTGCTGCAGGGCAATTGAGACGACGTGAGCGCTGGTCAGACCTCCACCGACTACCATGACTCTGTGCCCTGTCTCACACACTACGCATAGTCATATAGACACACACAGGCGCACAGTACTAGTGGAGTGAACAGCAGGGTTGAGGACGGGTGTCGAATAGACACCGATATCTGCAGAATTTTCAGATACGTGCTGAAATGTTTTCCTCTGTATTGTTGGGCATTGTTAATCAAAAAAAAAAAAAGTCACTTACCTCGAGTGGGAAGAGCCTGTTTTTCTCCAAACTTTTGCTTGGCGTTGGACAGATGGTGCATGAGATGAACTGTGTGTTGCAAGCGCCCCTCTGGGTAGCTCTCTCCGATGCTCTTCACCCATGAAGGGATGTTTGCCATCTGGGCGCGGGTCGGACCCGTTGCCATAACAACCCGACGGGCTTTTAAGATTTCCCCTTCTTGAAGTTGTACTTGAAAGTATTTCGCTCTGTTCCTGGTCCCGTTTCCATTCTTTTCAGTCACTCTGTTCGCCTCAGCCCCCGTTTCCTGCTCCTTTATCCATCCATCCTCCACCTCAGTCACAGGGGTGATGTGCTCCACTGTTCCCTTCACCAGCACTTCGGCCAACTTGTATCTCTCTACCTGCGTGTTCAGATCCATCAACTCAAACAGCAGGGGAAACGGCGATGCTCAGACATTCCTGAGCTCATTATGCACATGCTGCTTAAAAGACAGTGCTGATATCATCCCACATCTTTTTCAATGTCAAAGTGTTCCAGGAAGACCAAACCAAAACCAACCAACCAACTGTCTGTCTTTCAAAACTTCCCTTGCTCCATCTGTGGTAGATGGTGTTTTTAACCAAACATTAGCTAATCAGGGGTAAAAAGATGAACTTGTTGGAGGTTTATTTCGGAATAGTGTGCAATGTTCTCCTTAATCAAGAAGCATGTCTTGCAGTGAAACAGTGTGCAGAAACAGCAATACTAAAAAGAAGCAAAATATTTTTATATTCAATCAAATCATCTTGTATTAAGAAAAAAATAATCTTCCAATGGGTTAAGCTCTTTGTGCTTGACAAAAAATCTTTAAAAAAGCACAAACTTATTGTCTCTGAACTCTTTTTTTTTTCTTTGATACAAGGATTTTTTGCTTTCTTGAAATCCCATTTTTGCAGAGCTGCACCAGTTAGTAAAATAATAATAATAAAAAATCTGGTGGCAAATTTGAAACATTAGTCAGCACAAACACCTCATAGCAAGAAAGGCTGTGATTTTGAACCCACCGGTTGATTGGGGCCAGTGGGCATTTACAGTAATTAAAGACAAGGTGCACTCATTAATATATTTTCAGACAAGCCTGTTATTGATTAATTTACTGTCCATGGCATTGTTAGTGTAGGACGCACACACACACACAAACAACCAGTCCGACCTGCTCTTTAAAGAAATCCACACTTAGCCTGGTTCCCGGCAAACTGAAGGATAAACTCTTCTTTAGCGTCGAGGCGACGTTTAGCCGTTTCCTCTCCTTCTTGCCGAGCCGCGTGTCGTTGAAGAACGCATTTTCATCCAGGATGTAAACCTGGTCTGGAAGGCTGTGGAGCTCCGCTGAACGCTTGTGCTTTAAAACAAACTGCTGAAGTGCGCTCTGTGAGGGAAAGTATTCACACGTGTTCTTAATCCACACCCTAAACGCACCTTTGTTATTTTTGCTCCAACAGGTTAAGCTGTTTGTGTTTAGACCTTGTTGAGAGGGTCGGTGTGCACCAGCGTGTGTGAGCGGAGATGAGGGATGTTCAGAGCTGTGAACTGACTCTCCCACAGAGCGGCCCACTCTCCGTAGGCATCCACCACCCTGAGACTCAGTGGAGGGCAAACAGGCCTCTCTGAAATGTTTGAGTTCGCCAGTTGCTCCTCCAGCGTCTGGCCTGCAGAGACTAATGGGAAAGCACATGCGATCTGAAGTGTTTTCGATTTTCAGGAGCATGTAAAGGCACACAACAAGCAACAACACTGACAGCACAGCATCTTATTTTGTTGGCAAACTGGCTGGTTCCAGACCTCTGACTCACAGAGGCATCTCACATTTGTCCAGTGATTCAAATAGGAACCGAGACTCCTGCCAGCAATCTGGTTACTTTAGTTATGACTTAAGAAGTCTTAAATAATACACAGTTGTTACAAAATAGAGAAAATGTTGCAATCTCCAAAACCACTCAATATTCAGTTCACTCAAGTGAATTCCACGTAAATGAAAGAGAAGCACCAAAAAAATCAGTGATTCATCAAAACAGACTTACAGTAGCGTCTTACAGTGATCAAGTTTAACGTAAGGTCATGCATTGTGTACCAGCTGCTGTCCTCCTTTTCTTTTTGCCACAGCAACGCTTGTTGCTGGACGTTTCTGGGTTTGGCTGAGACCTCGGACGGTCGGAGCAGGAGGGTGAGAGGGGCGAGTCATGTCCCCGGTCTGAGTTTGGGTCAGGGTCTGGGATGGATAGCAAGCTAGCCAGGGTCAGGGCGTGAGGGCCGCCCCCTACTATCAACACATCTAGTATCACCATCTGAAACAAAGCAAATGACAATGCAATGGGTTCACAGTTCCTTGTATCGTTGAAATAACAGTGTCAGGAAGTAAGTTGTATTTTTTTTTTTTTTTTTTTAAACACGGGGTTAATTCCTTAAATTGTAGCATACCACTTTCACTTTATGGTGGTTTATTTTGACAGATCACAGGATCTGTTGAAACACCCTCCATATATAAAATACCATACCAATACCGTCTATGATCATGAGCGAAGACTTTTCATTTTAGTTGTAATTTTAATGTGCTTAAGTTCATGATGTTATTTTTACTTTAATCGAATTTACCATTCTACGGTCTTTACACATGGCAAAAGCTTTTCTTTTTTCTTTTTTCAAAAAAACAAAACAAAAACATTTTTAATGAGTGGTTGCCATTGCTCTGGAAATGGTGATTTCCATTTCAAACAACAAAATGTGTTAAGACGATTTAACTCATAATTCAACTACTGCAACAATTCATGTACTACCTTCCTTTTTTAGTTTGTGTGAAAGCCGTCTGTTGTCCTGTTGTCACACTAGGGTTTAATCTTTAATGGCTACAATGTTGAAAACCCTTTTCTCAGAAGCCAGACACACACGATCATGCAGAATCTCATAGCTAATAGCATAGAATCTCATGTTCAGTGCATCACAGTACCTGTTTGGGTTTGAATGGTCAGCTTATGGCAGCCTCTGAGATCGTAGAAACGTGGTCCGTGTCTCAGCTCTGGCACACTGCAGTGGACCGTGGTGGACCTGAAATTTTGCGACAGTGCCGTGCGCCTGGCAGTGTAACTCAATCCTCTTCAGCTTCTACCAATTTAGCTGGACTTCTCTGGCTCATTGGGGAAGCTGGAAATAGCTTCAGTGTGTGTGTGTGTGTGTCCAAATTTAGTAACTTATCCTAGAATGAAAATATCTAACCCTAACCCTAACCCCAAACAAGTTTTACAGGAGCAGGTGGAGACGGCAACAACAACAAAAGTTCAAACCACCGAAAAACAGCTGCTGTCAAATGTCAGACATGAGTGTCAAAGGACCAATGATCACTGATTTAGAGAAGATCAACATAACTCTTCAGTTTATTGGCCATGAAGCAGCTAGCACAGCAAAGACTTCTACTTGTTTTTTTTTTTGTAGATGTTAACAGGATAATATGAACAAAGAGCTTTCTTAATTAAAATATTTTTAATTAAAGAAATGGAAATTTTAAATCACTATCTACAGTTAAGACATAAACATAAGATTTACCGAGGGCCTTTTCAAGTAAAAGAGTCTTTAAGTGCTTTTTAAAAACATCACTTGAATTGAGGCATCGGCTTAAGAGAGGTAATGCATTCCACAGCTTCGGGGCTGCAGAATAAAAAGCTCTATTACCTATATCATCGGCATAGAGATGATACGTTAAACTTTCTGATTCTGTCCGAGGGGAAGTAAGATAAAGAAGGAATAGGATGGGTTCAAGAACAGAGCCCTGAGGAACCCCACATAACATCTCAGCAAATTCAGACAAGATATGGTTCACGGACACACTAAAACTTCTGTCGGAAAGGTAGAAGGAAAACCATTTAATGACTGAACCAGACATCCCAACAACAGTCTATTTATCATAATTTTGTGGTCGACCGTGTCAACGGCTGACGAGAGGTCCAACAGCACCAAAGCAGAACTAAAAAACAGAAAAAAACAGAACAGAACAGAAACTCAACTAAAACCGCTGACCTCAAAGTATCACTGAAGACCTTAAAGCAGTGCAGTTTCTGTGGAGTGCTTTTTGCAGAAACCAGAATTAATCTAAAATCTTATGACTCTGAAAATGCTGACAGTTGTTCAACCACAACTTCTGCTAAAATTTTTGAGATAAAAGCTTTTATGCCATCTCGTTTCACTGTAACTGCAATAATTGCATTGTAACTACAGGTGACGCCAAATCCTCCAGGATTGACATGGTTGAGACTTTAAGCAAACTAGCCGTTAGCTATAGGTGTCCTGGCCATGGCTACATTCCTGTTATGCCTTGTTGCGGGACTTATTTAGTTGTATTAGTAGTACTATAAGGACATGACTTTGCAAACAGGATCTCAAAGTGTCCATCAGTTTCATGATGCACAAGAAAAGAAAGAAAAGAAAACTATTTAAATAAACATATAGTAACTGTGTTTAAATGACAATCTTTAAAAGAACCTTTAAAGCATAGGTCTTCAACTGGGGGTCCACGGCCACTAGTAATGAATCTGAGGAGGTACTGCAGGTGGGTCACATAATCTTTGCCTGATTAGACATTTTTCATATATATATTTGTAATTTGCCCCACAATTTTCCCCACAAATTTGAATGTCTTTAAATATACATTAATATGAAACCTACATATTTTAGAAAAAGGATAAATGGAGGCAGAAGACATTATCTTTCAGTCACACTAGACCTGTCAATCTAAGTGAAGTAAAAAAGAAAATAATATTGGAGTCTCTGTCTTATTTGAATAGCTTAATACTAAATGGACAACGATAATAATAATATTTCATAATAATAAATAGCACGAGGCCGAGTTTAATATAGAACACGTGTAGTAGGTATTGGGTCACTTGTTAATCTCTCCATCAGTTTGGCAAAATGTTCTTGACGAAAGCTCTACGCAATTTTCACTTTCTTTATTTGTCTCCTCAGAAAATAGCGCAACTGAATTCGACCTGAAATTAAGTGATGACAAAATTAGAATTTGTGAAACGGCATTATTACTTCTGTTCCAGGTTGTGTAGTAGTAGTTAATTATAGAAGAAGTCTCCCACTACTCTAGTTTCCATGCCGAAACACTGCAGAAGAGATCACAACATTATTTATTGTAGGCTATTGATTTAACACTGTCACTTTTGTGTAAAATTGAGGAAGTGAGCATCCATTAAATGAGGCATTTCAAACGGTACGGTCACTACTTTATACTTCAGCTCCGTGTGTGACCTAACGTAACATCACTTGCCTGGGAACTGCTATTGTCAAACTCAGAGCTCCCTCAATCTACTATTTCACTTATTTCTGTTCAAGTTCTGTTTTCTAAGAAAACTGTGCACCCTTTTCATCACTCACTTCCACTTTTCACATTTCCCCATTTCTCCCTGGGTCCGTAGGTCCCACTTCCTCTTCTGTTTGTGTTAACGGACTCAAACTTTAAAAGGGTGCTGCTGCTGCTGCTGCTGCTGCTGCTTCCACTGGAGTTCATCGTTGGGCGCAACAAGTAAGCAGATACTAGCAGCAACATGGACACAAAGGTAGGCGACAAAAACGCTGCACAGCATGCGTGTCATAACATTTCCAAAGATACAATTCTTGGTTTATGTTCTTTGATGGTTTATTTCTTAATTTCAGAGCGCTGTTGCTAATGCAGGCGTGATGATTGTACACAACATCCATGAAGGAAAGCACTACTATGAAGTTGAAAATGTGGTGAAGTACAAAAAAAGGGGTCAAGAAAAAATGTTCGTCAGGTATCTGTTCATCTTATTTTGCTTTAAAACCATATTACAGTTTATTACAGTCGTAACAAGGATACGATTAAACACATTGCAGGGCTGCATCACTCCAGTTTAAAGAGGTCCTTTCAGTCTGTCAGTATCTTTTTTTTTTAATGAACATTACAGTAGTAAGCTAGTAAACAGTTAGCTAACCCTTTGTCGTTACTTCCATCTGTTAGTTTTTTAGCATGTGTGCATATGATTTTGACATGGTTTGTCTAATTAACCAGTAAGAGTCAGTTTTAAATTATGAAGTAATCACACTACATATATTTTGAGAGAGCTGCTCTACAACTCATTTATTCTTATTATCACAGTATTTGTTTTAAATCTTTTTGTGACTAAAAGCTCTCAGTAATGTTTTCTGTTTCTTTTCGCAGGAAAGGAGACAAGCTTATGCAGATAAACAACACCGACCTGCAGGACTTGAAGCCTGAGGAGTTGGCACAAACGTTGGCGAACGGTAATGCCATGCTGGTGAGTTCACGTGCTTCCACAGTGTTGCACGCATTTAACATTTCAGCTTAAGAATCATCTGACTTTGTTTCATTTTTCCCGTCTGTGAGGTCACAAAATGCATCTCTACTCAATGCAGGGAAAAAAGACTCAAATAGTGTGTTGCTTCTTTAATCAGTTAGTATACCGTCAATGGATTCTTCAAAAATCAATCAATCAATTTTGGATATTTTTAGTATAATAATGGCAATAATTTATATTTATGGGGCAAGGACCAGTCTTTTTTTGTATATATTTAAGCAGATGTAGGTCTTTCATCTGGTTGTTAAACTCTTCATATGCCGTAAAAGTTTGATATTACACTATTTGACTTTCTTTTTGGTGCTAATTGTTTTGTTTTGTTTTTTATTTATTTGTTATTCAGACTGTGCACAAGGCAGGCAAACTAAGGAATCACACTGTGCATCAGACCCCAGATGAGGACGCCTTACAACCCGTCTCCAGGGAATCCACGGTGCTGAACTTTTGCTGGGAGATGAAAAGGGAGGAAGACTTGGAGGCTGAGCCGGACAAAAACGAGACGGGGGTCACAGAAGAAAACATTTGCGAGGTCACAGAGGAGGAGAGCGGCGAGGGGAGCGATCTCCTTGTCATCAAGATGACGAAAACCAGCATCGCTGTGGTGAGCGGCAGGGGCTGCGACCGCGTAACCCCCTGTCAGGGCTGCCACAACACGGGATGTACCTTGAACGACGTTGTCATGGTGGCAGAATCCAGCACGGTGACTCTCAGTGAGTAAACGCAGCCCTCGGTGTCCTGCCTTCACTTCCATTTCTCGTCAGGTTCTCTCATCCTTTCTGTGGCTGGGAAAAGCAGCTATGTCGTTAATTTGTTCAAGTTTTGCTTTTATTTATTTATTTTTTTCATGCCCCTGCCTGGTGTTAATATAGATGGTCAAATTTCATCAAGACACAGAGACATTCAGTGTCTCAAATTAGGGAAATATAAATTATGAAAGGAGCAGAGAAAAAGTGACAAAAAGTAAATGTTATTCAGACATAGCCCAAAGACCAACAAGCAGAAATAAAGTGAAAGTTTAACAGTCTGACATTTGTGAAGAAAGCTATTTGCGGTCAGTTAATGGGGAAGCTAAGTCAACCGGGGTTGTAGCTGTTAAAATGACCCCATCGGTTGATGTGTTTGGAAATCAAGACACGTCCTCAAACGGGTTCATCAAGCCCAAGACCCAAATCACATTAGATCAAGATGTAATAATAAAACCTCTCTTGCAAATTTAGTCATTTGGAATTTTTACAGTTAGAGAAAAAACTGCAGACTTCAGTTTTTTTTTAAAGTCATGCTCATTGATTTTTTTTCTCCAAAACTTAACACTACAAAGATAGCACCCACGGCAGTATTAAACATAATATAGATTAAAAAAAAAACAAACAAAAAAAACACGTAAAGTATTTTAAAAAGGAGGTTCAAAGAGACAAAAAAGGGCCCACAATACAAGCGCTCAATGCAATTCACTTTCATAATTTTAAGGCCTCTTCTATGTCTGTATTTTTAATGAAATCCAAGAAGTTCTTCCAAAGTTTGTAGAATTCAGATGTCCTTTTTTTTCACAACATAAGTGAGTCTTAAGGTTCCTTAACCAGAGTCTGACAAAAGGGAAAACATCCCTCCAACATAGAGCTAATGAACGTCTGGCCTGAAGCACACAGAGGTCAACCATCTTCTTTTCTTTACTTGATAATGCACAATTCCTGGAATATATACCAAGTATGAACAGGGTACAGAAGAGGAAGAAATCTGAGATATATGACGTACCACAGAGCTCCAGAAAATGTGGACCTCTCTGCAGTCCCACAGACAATAATGAAGGGTGTCCTTGTATATATTGCAGTATATTATCTTCTTGCTTTTCCCTTTCCTGTGTTTGGGGGTTGTGAAGTGTGTATAAAGTTTAAAGATCAAAAGGTCATTTACCAGATGCCAGCTCGTAAAACTAACCAGACGTAAGGACATAAGTTTTGTTTGTGTACGGAGGTTCTTTAGGATGACCATCCTAAATAAGGTGACTGTGGGACCTGAACGAGAGAGGGGATTTGACCATTGGCCAGAAGACTTGTCAGCGGTGATCACTTCTTTCTTCAGCACATCAATATACAACAATATCGCACTTATAACACATAGGTTTCCTACTTCTAATGAAGGCAGCGCAAAGTTAGGAGGTGGTTTCCCAGTAGACCATGAAATATTGATGAAAGAGTCACGTGAGGGCAATAGTAACAATAATAATATTAATAAAATGTCTGACTGTGGAGTAAAATCACATCACCTCTTTTTTCCTTACTAATACATGAACCCACATGCTCTCTGACTATTTGCTTTCAGTTCCACGTGGCGGCGGCGGCGGCAGTCTAAAACAGGAAAAGCTGTCGAACGTTTTGATCGAACACGTGGCCTCGCACCATTACATCAGAGGAATCTGTTCACAGAAGACTCTCTACGCTTCACCCAACCCAGGTGTGTCATCCAGAGCAGCATCAGTCCAATGGGTCACCTGAATGGTGAGTTTTAAACTTTAAAACTGCCGTTATTCTCATTCGCTGGTTTCTTATCCGTTTGTGTTTAGAGAGGATCACCATCTACTACTACAAGTCCAACGTCATGGAGATGGACGTCGGAATGCCAGTGGTCCTAAACATCACTGGCTCCAACTGCTTCCTCCACTGCAGCAAGGATGGAGACAAAGTGCTCTTACAAATGGAGGTAACAACAGTGGACTAATGCGATAATTGCAAGAACAAAATTTTATTTTCATGAACAGTGTGTAACTGCGTGCAACAAAACAAATCAGAGTAACCTGGTTAATATTTCCAACACGTCCATGGCCAGTTTAGAGTCTCTCCTGCAGCCTTTTAATTCATTGAACTACACTAAGTCTATTTTCTCTTTGAGCTCTTTGTCTCTTTCATAATGTCTGTGAATAGTGAAATAGCTTCTTTTTACACCTAGCTTAGACAAATACACATAGTTGGTGGCGTAGTTATGTGATCTCACTATTGTACTCAATTAGGCTACTACCAGGTTTAAAAGATACCTAATGCTAATGAACAATGTACCTTTCTACCATCTAATAGATTAGGTGCCAGCAATGACCACGGTTCACTTGAGAAGCAAAAACTCTTTCTATTTTAGGTGAAACCGACTGAAACGAGGAGATAATTTTGCTGGTATTTCTCCTTGATAAACTTAAACAAGTAGGATGTTGACTGACATATGAATAAACATATCCCCTAAATCAGGGGATGTTTTTCAGGACCAGGAGCCCCAAACTGATGGTAGGGACTCCTCACCTACTATACGTGTTCTATATTAAACTCGGCCTAGTGCTATTTATAAATAAACATTATTATTATCATTTTCATTTTGCATTCAATATTAAGCTATTATACAGGTCCCAATATTAATTTATTTATTTCAAATATGTGAAACGGTTGGGTGACAGATAAAAAAAAAAAATCGCAGATTCTAGTTATAACTTTGAACACAGCTCAATGTAGTACGGACAGTAAATCACCAAGCCACTGTTAGCTTCTCTTCTACTAACACTGCTGCATGCGTCTGGGATTTCACCCGGGGACTGAACAGGCTCTCGGCCATTTTGTGAGGAACCTGACAAGAGCCAGCGTGTTATATGTGGCATCATGATTGGCTCAGCAGCGGTAGGGGCGGGGCCTACTGTGTAGGCTTAGATTGAATGGGCTGGTTGTGACGCTCTGTGTTAAACGGTGCTGTTGAGACTGAATGAGCGAAGTGCTGACTGAAAGATAACGTCTTCTGCCCCCACTTATCCCTTTTTTAAAATATGTTGGATTCATGTTAATGTTTATTTGAAGAAATTTAAATTTGTGGGTGAAAATTAATATATATATATATATTATATATATATCATGATATATATCATGTAAAATGTCTAATCAACCAAAGATTTTGTGAGCCCCCTGCAGTACCTCAGCGGACCTCCTATGCATCCACAACTTTCCTAGCAGCAGCATGGTTGAGGGAGTTATCTTCTTCTTATCAAATCTATCCATGCTCAACCATATATTTTGAGGGGCTACTGATGCAACCAGGGCCTGGGTCGTCCATTAGATACAGATAATTAAAACTTAATGAATGGAAAATGTTTTCCTTTTTTTTTTTTTTTTATTTCATCATCAGTTAATTGACCAGCGTGACTTTTAATATTTACAAGACAGGTGATCCACAACTTTTGTTATTGCAGACATGCGAGAAGAGGAGGCTGCAGCGGATCTCCAAGAGCGACAACACCGCCCTCTCCTACGTCTTCTACATGAAGGCCGACCGGACAAAACAGCGAAGGTTCGAGTCAGCGCTGCACCGCGGGTGGTTCATCAACGTGGTCGACACGGAGTGCGTGGCAATGGCAAACCTGGACGGACAGGCGGAAGACCCGTCGTTCCTCTTCATCATCCGGATGTGATTTTCATTGTCTTCAGACTCGCAGTTCTCTTGTAAATAACGTTTGACATGTAAAGTTCTGCCATTGCAGAAGTGCGTAGATATGTATCATACTTATATTTAGTTAAAATGTGTGTGTGTCCCTGTTTTTGGAGCTTGTTTGCTTAATAAAGTGGTGATTTATTTTTAACTTGCAAAATAATATGAAATGAATAGAATGTTGAGTATGAAAAAAAAAACTTACATAAACTATAAATAGAAGTCCTGTGTATTGATACAAGAATACTGTATATTTTTAATATTTGGAAAATCATTTTAGTCCTAACAGCCTTAGTGGCAATAACACTTTTATCCTTTTTATTATATAATGTCAACAGCTTCTATTTGCATCAGGCCATTTACATTTTACGTGATATAAAAAATATATATTCGTAGCTTTGCTAAATTGTGTATTATGTGTGTTGTAGGTGGAAGTGCTAAATGCCCAGACACTGTCAGCACCAGCATTTGTGTTTTGTTATTTGTTATTATCGTTTTTTTTTTTTTTTTTTTTTTTTTTATTTAAATGCAACATTTCAGTCATGGCCACAGAGAGGCTGCATAAAAGCAGCACTGCCAGTGTGAGACTTTTACATCTCAACATGTAATTTTCGGGTGTGCCTGACAACCTTCAATTTGATATAGTAGAGCAAAAGTATTAAAAAAAATCTAAAAATAAATTAAATAACTTGTCTTCTTCTATCCACAGCAATACAACAAAAGGTGGGAAGGACAATCTGGAAGGAATATCGGAGGATCTGCACCATAAAGCATGCAACTAATACAATTAAATCATTTCCCAGGTGTACTAAGATTCCCGTGCTGCCCTTTTGATAAGAAGTTCAACTACACTTAGTGTGATAGTCTGACTTATTTAACCCTAACCCTAACAAAATAGATACCTAAATACAGGCAATTGCACTTAAAACATCAAAAACGCTCAGAAAATGTATGTTTATATAGCATTTGTTGAACTCTATTACTTATTGTACTACACAGTGTAATATCACTGTTAAACCAGCACACTGTAAGACATGACAGTAAAGCCTGTCCTTTTTGTTTTGAGGGTTATTTTTTCTGTACAATAGCTGTGAGACTCATTACCAAGCTGAAACTTTTACACATGTTCACCTGTGATCAAGTCACAAAAATGAATCCCGAAGCTCCACTTTCTAATTCTCTCTCTCTAGTGACTGTGATCCTGGCGGTCAGCGGCGGGCTCAGAGTCCGGTCTGTTCACCGTCACTGTCGTCATAGGCTTTGTTAACTTCCCCGTCGATACTTGACTCGTAGGGGTTATCGACTTCTGCCTTTGCTTTCCTGCAAACACAAGAAACATCGTTACCCGCGTGCACGCGCCTGATCGTCCACGTCAAAGATTAACAGTCGGTCTCGGGAGCAAACTCACTTTTTGCGCTCTCTGACGCCGGAGACGATGAGGTAGACGCCGCCCAGCACCACGATGCCCATGACCACGCCGAACACCACCAGCCACACCTCGACCGGCTGCTGCACGGGAGGGGACAGAGTCGGCAGGATGCCCTCAAACTCCAGCGTCTTGTCGTCTAGATAGAAGGCATCGTTGATTCGGCCACGGCTTAACCTGGGACGCATATTTAATTGGGTTTATTACTGCTCACACACACTGTTAAAGGTTTTCAGGAATCATAGAGTCATTCAACTCAAATCATCTTATCATCATTATGTTATGAATAACCATACAGAGGCTAACCTATCAGCGCTAAATGTTTACACATTCACCGTTTTAGTGTAGCAGGATAACATTTTCTTATTAGAAGGTCTTTGGACACAAAGCAAAAGTATTCAACTAGTTAAAAAAACATTTCTTTTGTCTGACCGGGTTCTCTTTGTCTACATTCAGGACTCTCGTAAATGAAAATCTGTGGACGTTTTAAATCGTTTTCTTGTCAAACATTCACAGATGAAAGTATCTGATCTGCTGGACAATCACCAAAGAGATTATGATTTATCTTCTGGCTGAACTAGATTTGATGGCCATTTGTGTAATAGTCCATGGATTGTTAATGAATTGCACCCACACACGGAGCTACAGTGTCACCCACAGATGTAGCACAACTTAAACTAATTTGTATTACACTGGCTGTGAACAAATTCACATGTGTGCTGAATGGAGCTCAGGTCTCACCGGATGGCTGCTTCCACCGTGGCCTTTGGGATGTACGTGGTACGGTTTGGGTTAGTGACCGCAATGTAGAAGGAGACTCTGGGCTGTTCGTCATAGGTGATGACGTTCTCTGATCTGAAGGCGCAAACACAGAAAAGCATTCAAATAACCAGGCACGCCAGAGACTCAAATCTGGTTGGCTGATGTAGAAGAACAGTTCATTAAATCCATAAACGTTTTCATTTACATACAGGAAAAAACTGCTGTAAGTCCTCATTATTTATATTACATTATTATGCTATTATGTTACTGATTCAGCTCGACTGAGCTCAAATTTCCTGGACTAAAATGAGTTTGACACACCAACAAAACTAGCTAAGAGTGGGACATATAATAAAAAGTGTCTCTGAGGATGAAGCTGGATACTGACGTGAACTCGAGGGTCTTGTTCTCCTGGCTGTAGTACTGCCTCATAGCGTAAGCAATGTTGGCCTTGAACAGGAACAGCTCACTGGGATTCCAGGCATACTAAAAAAACAAAAAAAACACACGTATCAGTACATTAATATCTGTAGCTTGTTATTTCAGGTGCAATAAGACTAATAGTGATATTAATAATACTCACAGCGTTTTCGCCCATGGCAGCCTTTAAACTCAGTCTCACTTTGATACCATATGGTGGCTCTGTTAAATAAAAAGTTAATGAATTACAATTTTTTATTTTGTTTCTTATTCTGTTTGAATAAATCTTTAAAAAACATGGAGCATTAAATGTGTTCTTCTGTTGTGTCTGTAACTTGTTTTTAAGCTATATAAATAAAATGTATTATTATTATTACTTTTATACTAAACTGACCCTAAAGCAGTAATTAAGAACAATCATTTCAGCAATAACAATGGGAGTATCCTTCATACTCACGCGAGAGACCTGTTGTCTTCCATCCCACCATCCTGTTGTGTTTCTGGTTCTCTACCTTCAACCAGTCATAAAGTTTTTGGAAATAGTCCAGAAGGGGGCCTGCATCCATCTTACTGCCACCGGAGATCGTATGCAAAGCCCTGGTCCAGGACTGGGACCTTCCCAGCTCCAACATATTCCTAGCGGAAATAATGAATTGTGATGTAGATTACTGTATGTGCATCCTGAAATAAACAGGAAACTTATTCTGTTTTGATACTTAAATTGTCGGATACATTTTAAACTTATTGATTAACAACGAGTCATCAGCTTTGGAAGAGGGACAGGGGGTCGTGCATACCTCAGCTTGGTCCCTGCTTCTTTGGAACCAGTGATGTCACATGTAGACAAGGCACCTTTGTGCTGTGCTGCTTCACACAGCGCTTTTTGGAACTGGAACTGGTAGATGGTTCTTGTGAAGTATCTGCAGCAACAAACACACATGCTTTACAGCAAACCACAGCAACTATTTTCCTCCTATTATACGAAATCTCTAAAAATCCAACTTTGGCACCTTGAAATGTAAAACTCAAACACATTCAAAGCACGTCTTTCAACAAAAGTATCCACTGAGAGCCAGTGGGTTTGTTTGTTCTACTAATTTGAAACTAATGCTTGAAATTAACAAAGAAACTCCACAACTAAGGCCTGCAAAAATGTACTAAAATATGGAGAACTGACGACCCATTCTACCGAAATACAGAACCAGAATTAGGATGCTTTTATTTCCTCGAAGAGCAGTTTGACGGAAGCACTCTCACCTAATGAACGAGTAGTCTCCAGATACATGGAACAGAGCCGGGGGGTCACAGTAAGTCTCATCTCTTGGGAACGGCTCCGCCACCCCGACCAGGTCCCTCCTGTTAAGGCAGCACGGAATCAACACCAGCTCAACCTCTGGCATTTACATATTGTCTAATTTACAGATGAATCACATATCGGCCTCGGCTTACTTCATCTCCCACCAGCGCTGCATCCATTTGTCTTTGGTGATGTTGCCTGCAAACACCTGCCACCTCCATTCCTCCAGCATGTAGGTGAAGGGCAACGTGGCCACAATAGTGAGGGCCTGTTTGAGCAGGAAGTTGATTTCCGTTTCTGAAAGGCAATAAAACAGGCATTATATGACACAGGCGGTAAACAGCCAGGAAACTGTTTTTGTTCAGTGGACTATTGCTTCAGTTATCAGTGTTTCACTCTCCCATTTGTGGCGCCTACACATTTTACGTCAAAGACTGTAAATAAATGACAGACAGCTGGCAGTTATGGCAACCAGGCATAACATTATGACCTAATATTGTGTAGGTCTCCCTTGTACCAATGTTGTTTGTGGTGTCCTTTGGGGAGGGGCCTCTGTGGATCATCACACAGATACTTGATCAGTTTGCAATCTAGTGAATTTGGAGGCCAGGTCAACACCTTGTGCTGTTTAAAATGTTTTTGTGTGTGTGTGTGACCGTGTCAGGCTGTATCCTTCTGGGGATGGCTGCACTATCATGGAGTATTATTGCTATGGGGTGGGGGTGCCTGGTCTGGTCTAGTTGGGTGGTACATGTCTAAGTAACATCCACATGAATGAATGTCAGTTCCAAACGTTTCCTATTAGAACACTGTGTTGTCACAAGATGGTCAAAGTTATTTACTTCTTCCGTCAGTGTTCGTAATATTATGCCTGATCAGTGCATGTATCCTGTATGTGAGGGCAGAAACGCTCACAAAATTTTCATATGGAACAACGTTTCAGAATAAATATGTTTAAATTCACACGGTAGCCTGAAAGGAAGTAAAGCTAAAACTTAAAATAACTTTAAACATGTCTGGTTTTAGCAGCTAAATGCTCCAATATATTTACTTGCGTTTGCGTTTGTGTGACTTTCTGTGCTAAACTAACAGTGGACAGCGTAGTGTTAGAGATTCTTGCTGGAAATTATGCTGAAAGTTTGGGGCCCAAACCAACAAGATGCTAAAATGCTACAGGAACCACAAAGTCAGGTAGACTCATCACCGTGAGAAACAATTTTCACACATGTTGGTATTATAAATGGTCTGATCACAGCAGCTCTAAGTGAATCGGTTCCTCTGTGGTTTGGTAATTTTGTAAGTCAGTAGTACCATTATTATAAATAAAGTCTGCGGGCAGGAGCTCCAGGGCCTGCAGGTGTTTGGGTGTTGCAGCGGAGAGGGACATGATTTCCCCGACAGCCTCGTGGAAACCCTCGTTGGCGCCGTCCCTCAGAAGGTAAGACAGGTTGCGGTAAGCCATCTGGTACTGGTTGTGACCCATTTCATGGTGCACCGTCAGGAAGTCATCCATGTTGACCTTGGTGCACATTTTGATCCTGAAGTCATCACAGGAGAAACGTTGACGTTAGCAGTTTCATCGTGATTTCGTAATATCGTAATCAGATATGCTGTACTTATATTGCAATGAGGGCAATTATGTGTTCCTGATAAGTTGGATGTAACAAACGCTGACACCCATGTTTGACAAAAATAAATATATATAATATTTTATAGAGATGTGAAGCGACATGATTTCATGCCAACTAGACACAGCATTTCAGTCATTTTAACTAGGGCTGTCAAAATTAACGCAGATGAATCCATCGTCACGATTAATCTGATCAAAGATTTTAACGCAATTAACACATGTGCAGCGCAGAATCACTCTAAAAGTCTAAAAGGCAGTTTGTCCATGTAGAGTTACTGTCACACAAAGAACCAACCAATAAAGACGGAAGATGCTAAACAGCACGTTGGCCCTCTCCATGGGAAATTTGAGTATAAAAAAATAACACAAGGAGGAACAGTCAACCAACATAAAGTATTATGAACACTCTGCAGGAAGGAGTTTTCTTTAACACCAAAACACTTCCAGCTTAAAATATCACATTAATGCGAAGCATATATTAGTCAGGGTTTCTGGTAGAACTTCTGCTAATGTGTCACCAGCGTGAGACAAACCAAGACTAAGATGAGACAAGATTCCTGGAACCACTGTTCCCTGTAAGAGACTGTTCTGAGTTGCAAGCATCGTTGTAAATAAGAAGCGGTCAGCTCTCCTCTCAGGTAGTGTCAACATGTTAGTATGTCTTGTCTTGAAAGAGGAGTAACAGGGCCACATTAATGCGGATAAATGTTTGTTTAACAGAGATAAAAAAGCTGTTTTGTTGAAACTGCTGACAGTGTTTAATAAACACGTTAAGTTCAGACACATGTATTCCCTTCCTTTTTGAATCTGTTTTCTCATGAAAAATTAAACATGATTAATATAGATTAAAAATTATTGCTATGTAATCGCGATTAATCGAAATCAATCCACAGGGTTGCTGTAGATTAATTTTGATTAATCATGAGTGAAAATTATTAAAAATTTTGATATGTTTGACTAATTTTAACTCAAATTAACATAACAGAAAGTACAATTTTACATTTTGACAAAACTTTGTCCCCGTAGGCCAGGGATTTTAGTTAGTTTTAGTTCGACCCAATTTAATGTTAAGTGGGTCGGACCAGTAAGATAACAGAACAATAATCTATGAGTAATAACAACTACAGATTTTTTTCTATTTGTTTTAGTGGACAGAAAAAATAGGTCACATTTAATAAACTATCCTTCAAAAAAAAATTGCTTAAGAAAAATAAGTGCAATTTGGGTACATTGCTGTCTGCTCTGTGGTCCTGGGTCTCAGTGTTGTGTTCTGTCCACTTCTCTGACTAAAGTTAGGGGTAGAAGTTATTTTCATTGATAAAATGCCTTGTCTTCAATGTAATATTGTCACTTTGCAAAGTCGGGCCACATTAGGCCCTCTGGTGGGAAGCTTTTGGCCCGAGGGCCGTATGTTTTACATCAGTGCTGTAGGCAAACTTTCAAAACAGTCAGTGCTGGTGTAATTTAATAATATTTTACAACCAAGACTTTGATCAGCAGAAAAACAATGAGTCAGAGCTTAATCAACATCACTGTCCCAGTACATTCATATTTATGACTCGCGTAAATATGACACAATTGCCCCCATGAAGTGTGTTAGTGAGTGTGTATGTGTGCATGCACATGCGTGTGTGATTGTGCTCACATGTGTCTGCATGTGTGTATACGGAGGGTGGTAGGGTGTCCTTGATTTTGTTTGTTTTATTCCTGTGAAGCGCTTCGGGTTGCATTTCTTTGTAAGAAAAGTGCTATATAAATAAAGTTTTATTTGATTTGATTTTATCTTATCAACACAGCACAAACTAATCAGATAGAAACCCAGTCAACCTTGGCTAGGCATGTGTGCATGGGTGAATAAGTGTGTGGCTTCGTCCCACCTGAAGTCTTTACTATTTCCCATGTCCCAGGCTGTGGGGTGGCAGACCACCTTGCGTCCATCATTGGGCTTCACCATCATTGAGTTACTCCAGAAGTTGTCAAACATCTTGTACAGACCCACAGACATGAAGAATTTCTCGGCTTCCTTGAAAAACCGTTCCTCGTGCCAATCCTGGAGTTTGGAAAAAGGATTTCAGTATTTTAATATCGCATATAGGCATTTTGGTTTATGTTAGCAACAGAAAGTCTTAACGCACCTGCTCCACCATAGTGCTGCTGACATCGATATCTGGTTGTTCAGGGTAGGGAACTGATAGAGGGTACAGGTTTGTCCAGAATCTTCCCCACATGTCACCTGAACAACAGAAAGGCACATTAATTAGGCTGAACCCAGAAGTTCTGGTTTAAAGCCATACAGCATATCCACTGCATTACATGTATTTCAGTTATTTTTGTAAGTGGTAGGGCTGAGGTCTGAACAACAGAGGGAGACATATTTCAGTTCTGGACTTCAGATTTGAACGAACACACATCTTTCTGCTTCTAGTCCACAGCTGAATTATTACAGAGTTACATGTTGTAAAATAAGCTCTAAGTATAAAGACATTATGTATATGTGGCAGATCAGTTATTACTGGGGCCTCTCACCACCTGATCAAGTAAAGCCCTCATACCACCTTAACCCGGATGATGCACACAAAAGGTGGGGAATGCAAAATACAACTCATAGCGAAGATATATTGATAACAACGCATAACAAAATGGGAAAAAAAATAAAAAATAAAAAAATAGAGCTGAGAAAAAGCAATATATGGGCTCCTGTCTGAGATATGAGAAAGCTAAATTGAATAAAAAAAGGTTAAATAATAACCATAAAACACATAATGGAATAATAAAAAGAATGACATAAATCACTGGGCTGTTTGACGCCTCTGACAGAATTTATTATTAGTTTTGAACAAACATACCCAACAGGTGGGCTGGCAGAGGTCCGTTTGCTTCAATGTGGTTTGGGTAGACCTCCATGAGCTTGGCTCTCACATAGGCATGCAGCTCTTTGTATAAAGGCATGATCTGCAAAGAAAGAAAGAAAGAAAAAAACCATCAGTAACAAACTCACAAATGCACTGCGACATACGTAATAAAGCCAAATCCACTACTGAGGACTTACTTGTTTGTATATTGAACGGACGTCATTCATCAGGTCATCCCTGGTGTACTTGAACTCACCATCCTCCCCGATGGTCTCATAGTTATATCTCCAGTAAGCGCCATAGTCTTCAAAGCCTGTGCATGTAAGTGTGTGAAAAAAAGGCAAGAGAGACAGACAAGAAAAACAAGCTTTAGTTTTTAGTACAATTCACCTGAGACAGTTTTACAGTCACAAACATCACGTTAGGCCTTGGAGGCCACTGACTATCAGACGTTCTTGGGAGGGTCACGTTATCTCTATCAGACATTATCTTTCTTCCTCAGTAAACATGTAGTCTGAGCCGGAGGCCGTCTGTGACACTGTCATTCACAAACTGAAAAAAAAGTTGTTAGAAGTGAAGAGCTGGTCACCGTTCAGTTTGGCAGCCTCGTTCTTCAGATCCACGTAGTCTTCGTACAGGGGCCTCATCTTCTGCCCCACCTGTTGCCTCCAGCCCTCCCACACGTGCAGGCGCTCATAGTAGTCTCGGCTGTGGGACATCACGTGCTCCAGGCCTGCAAACGGAAAGAAAGCTGCCGAGTCAGAGACGGAGCAGATGCTACACTTTTCCTCTTTCATCAAAATATGAACAAATATTATATATATATATATATATAAAAAAGCCATTCTACTTGTTCTGTGTTATAACAGATTTAAATTCATTACATATATTTAACATTTTACTTTTATTACAGCTTTAGTTTTTACTTCAAGTGTTTATAAGCACAACAGTGTGCGCTCTTTTAGATTATTCATTTGTCCTGTACACATTTTTGATTATTGAAGTTTGTTTTGAATATGAAGACAAAAAACATACACTATAAAATAAGACAAAACATTTAAAGATAAGATATAGAATACATATTCAAAAAGGAGTGGGAGGAAGAATAACTTAGCCCTCAAGGCTGCTAGATGTGATACCTGATACTTACAGATAAATTCCCTAAAGTATTGCTTTGTGCGTAAATACATAAAAATGTGTGTGAGGATAGTGAAGATAGTTTTAAGTCCTACTAAACCTGATGTATCAACAGTTATCAATGAGTAATATGTTGCTGAACAGACAATTAACACTAATGTGCCAACAAATAATTATCATTACACTGAGTCAAACTCATTAAGGTGATACTCACTACTGATATAGAGGTAGGCAGGTTAATGAAATGTTTCTATATTCTCTTGTTTATTGTGAAATCTTGGAACATTTTACACATTTGGTGTTAAAAGAAATATTTATTTAAAAAAGGAAAAGACCAGTTTTTATTAGACAAACTAACAACTCATAAACACGTTGTTTTTTCAAACAGTACATTTGTCCAAAGTGACTTGAACTTGAAGCATTAAATGGAAATAAATGGAAGAGTGAGTTCCTCAAATACTTTAAATGCTTATTTGTTACTTTCTACCACTGAAAAAAATATAAGATTCAGTATTTTACACATGTTTAGTAGTGTAAAAACTAGTAAAGGTTCCCTCTACTCAGTGAGCGTGTTAAAAACAAACTTCTTTATCTGACAGTTGTTAACAAATCGTACCTGGCTCCAAAGTCTGGCAGTTAGAGGGATCGTCCATCATACACACCGTCGCCGTGCTGTAGATTGTGCTCATCTCGCTCATCACCTTACTCAGCTACAAGAGACGCAGGTCGCAGAAGACGAGTGTCAGACCTTAGCAACTTTCACAAGCATTAAAGGAACATATTTTGAGACGGTCTTAATGGAGCGCGACCTAGAAACAGTCTTACGTGTCCGGCTTTGTCGGGGCTCAGAGCTCCAGAGCCTTTGTCTTGCAAGGAGATGAGCTGTAATATGATTTCTGGGTCTCTGATCTCGTTGATGTTAAACTTCTGAGATTCTTCCGACATCTGGGAGTAGAAGACGCCCCAACGCTGCCCCTCTTCTGACTGCACAACAAAAACATCAACACGTCAGCCAAACTCTTCAGTCAATACATGGTCAGTGTTTCGGATCCGAATGCTTACCACTTTGTCTGAGTTATGGTCTGTGATGTTGGTGTTGTATGCCCATGATGCCAGGGAATACTGGTACATAATCTCAGAGGCATTGGTACTGAATCTTTGCAGAAACTCCCTCGCCCTGGTCTCCACATCTGACTGGGCAGAGACAGCGCAGGTCGCGGCCAGCAACGTTAAAAGAATCCTCAAAGACATCGTAGATGCTTCAGCTTCAGAGGCAAACTGAGGAGGAGACGCGCTGGGCTCTGTTATACACTTTCAACAACCCTCCCGTGCTGCCTTGGCCTTTGGACGGCAGAGCCATAACCCGAGGGTGTATCCGAGTTTTCATTTACAGATAGGATGTTTCACACGACACTGGCACTTTGATAAATTGCAAGTAGAGATACAGAGTCGGCTAAATTGACCTGTGGTGGGTTGTTTCTTCTTGGACAGATTGTTAAAATGAAACATCCAAATAAAACTCTTACAGTACCAAGCGACACAGGACAACTTAAATTACAATGAGAATCAAGTGTTTATCTATTTTATGAGTCCTCACTAAAAGTTCTCAAAAGCACAAGCAATAAAATGGAAGAGGTTGCCTCCATTAAGTTGTTTTTGAATGAACTTGAGTATTTCTTTGCTCACTTGCTTTTTAAGAAGCTCTGATTTGATTTGATTTGATTTGTCTCAAACAAGCACAAGCATCAACACAAACAGCAATTGAGAAGAGGAGGCAAAAAAAAAGGCAAACTGTGACAAAGTGCAAGTTGGAGGTTACATTGTCACATAACCTAAAGATCCACGAACTTCAGTCTTTTTAATCTTTAAACATTCAACTTCGATATGAAACAGAACCCGGATTATAAACGTACTAATAAAGTAAAATCCTTTAAAAAAAATATTTAATCTAGTCTAGTTCATGATAACTCACCAAAAGTTTACTTTAAAATTTTTTAATTTAATACACATTTTTATGTCTTTTTGTCCAGTTTATTCCACAGTCACACACCACAAACAGAAATGCACTTACTTTTCAGAGTTAAATGGATGGCAGGCTGTTTAAAATTACGATTTCCTCTTAAATTGTATTTTACCTCTCCGACCGTGAACATCATTTGGATGTTGCTTGGTAACAAGTCATTCCAGGCTTTAAACAAAATCTGGCCCCTTTTAAATTTAATTAGGTCCCAGATCTTTAAAATACCGGATTTTTTTTTTTTTTACGAACAAAGCATTTTAAGAACAAAGGATTCGTCATATAAAGTAACATTGCCACTGGTATTAATAGAACAACTGAAATACAGTCAGAGACTCCAAAAAGCAAAGTAATAGAGATGTTTTGTTTATGTGCACTTGCAGCCATGTTTTTAGCTGAGATTCGACGAGAAAACATGAAACTTCAAATGAGTCTCTAACCTGTTTATCTATTCCCAGGATTAAAATGTGCTGTCATCCACTGTCGGGCCCTAAATGCTGATAGGAAATCTGCCACGAGGGCAAAGGTTGTCATTTACATTTACTACCCACAGCAAAGCTTGTTTAATACTCATTTTGCACACTCTGCTATAAACCGATCAATTATCTACTAAAATGTCAATAAAATGAACCACAACTGTTATTGTATCTACAGCAGCGCCATAAAATCAGCCCTTAGGCCCTAATCTTAGGCTGACACTGTATTTTTTAAGGAAAGCTTACTTTGAAAATTAACTGTGCTTTCGGAACAATAATTTTATTGATATATAGATGTATATCTCTCTCTCTCTTTTTTTTTTTTTTTTTTAATCAGGGAATCAAGTGTGCTTGTTTTAAATTCCTGGGAACATTAACTGGGTGCTGCAACAGCGCCTTCCTGTGGAAGCTGTTGGTATCACAATGCTCATTACATAACGCGTCCATCTCCCTGTTAAAGATTACTGACTGTATTGTGTCCCTTTGGCAGTTATGCACAATTTGTGTTCCCATTAAAAAAAAAAAAAAAAAAAAAAAAAAGTTGTTTAATGTGCCACTGTATTCCGATCAGACATAACATTATGACCACCTCCCTGAAATTACTCATTAGAGAATGTATTTGGGTTATCTGAGGGTGGGATCTAGTGAATTTGGAGACCAGGTTAACACCTTGTACTGCAGCTTTTCATGTTTTCTTATTTTCTTTTTTTTGGTTGTTCATAAACCATTTGTGTGTCATTGCTATCGGGTCGGGGTGCCTGGTCTGGTCCAGGTGGGTGGTACATGTCTAAGTAACATAATGCCAGGTCTAAAAGTTTCCCAGCAGAACACTGAAGTATTACAAGATGGTCAAAGTTATTTACTTCCCCTGTCAGTGGTCATAATGTTGTGGCTGATACATGCATTTTGAAGGCAGCATTTTTTTTTTTTTTTTTAGAGCTCAACTTACAGTTTGGTGGGAAAACCTTGTTAAAACATTCAGAAAATTACAGAAATAATAATATAAAATAATGATAATCATAAAGTTCGCTGACTGACAACAGCTGCATGAGTTATAAAGCTGTCGTGCGGAAAGAACCTTAACAGTCATTGTCACTATTTAGGTTTGACACTGAGGAAAATGTTCAACAAACACAACAGCCGTGGCATACCTAAACCGATCACCTTGACTCACATTAATAATAAAGCGTACACTGGATGAAAATGTTTAGGCTAAGGAAAGACTGTGGCTCATTATGAAGGATCACTGCGTGGGTTATCACCCGTTACCATCCAGAGGGATGTGTGTGCTGCACGTTTGTCTCCTTGTCAGCTCAGAATGAGGCCCGTGACAGGTTACTGTCAATCTGCACTGCCTCAAATTTGCTGCAACAGCAAGTTTACTGCAGACATGTCTATATACAGACTGAGCCTAGAGGCTACAGGCTAATCACTGTGAATGAAACAGACAACAGCCAGGCTTAGGATCCTGAAAACTCACAATCAGCAAAAAACAAAAACAAAACAAAAAAAAAAATGGACAGAGTTCAGTTACAGTATAGGCTCCCGCTGCACGGGTAACTTTTCCGACAAGTGTATAGTTTGGCTATTTAGATCCTCAGTGTTTTACTACTTTGTGTTATATGCTACATTCAATTTTATATACACTGTTTAATTTTTCATTCGTTTATTTACATTCATGGATTTTTTCTTTTTCTTTGTTCATTCTGCTTTTGTGTGAGAAACAAAGGATAGATAGATAGATAGATACATGATGGACACATAAACAGATCATCAATTAGAGACAGCAATAATATATATATATTAAAAACTTCACATTAACATAATTAATACCGTCACTATGCTAGTTTCGTGATATAGGAGAAATTTAACTATTGACCGTAAGTAAAGTTAGTTCACTATAAAATAATATCCATGGATCCCTTGATAAAGTTATTCGTATTATTATTTTTAATATAAACCGTTGTCTATCAGAAGCACACACTTTTGTCGGACCAAAATATCTGGTTATAAACTTCTCTTCTGTCAGTATGTTCTGACATGATGATGATTTTCATGGCCGTTCCCTTCCCACACACATCCACGTCTCCGGGTTTTATCTCAGTCTTCTCTCCCATCCTCTCAACCTGCACATTCTTCAGGCCACAGAGCCAGGCTACGTCAAATCCCAGAAAGACACCCACCGCAAGGCCGGAAAAGCAGGGACATGCCTAAATAATAAAACAATAAAGAGTGCAGCTCGGTTACTCAACAACATGTCTGCATTTAATGCCAGGTCACTTCAACGAATTCTCCGCTAGTGTTTATGTTTTTGTCCATGTCTATGCTTTGTAGCTTTACTAATTTACGCACACTCTCCTCCATTCTTTCCCTGCTTTAATAATGCTTCTCGACACCTTTTTTCTTATTTTGAAAGGTTGGAGGGGCATTTCCTTTTCATCGTGGCTGTCTTGACGCGGCACGGAGGCAAACCCATGATCGCAGACTCAACACGCATCCTCACACCACTGACCTGGGCTTCGCTGTGTCCTGCATGTGTGTGCATGTGTGTGCGTGTGTGAGCGGGAGAGTGAGTGATCCCCAGAAACCAGCAGCAGGATGGAGGATCTCAAGGAGAATCTGGGAACTTTGGATTGACGCCCGGGGATAACGCGCGGTCGGCCCGAAACGCATCGGACTTCTCGTGGATTTATATATTTGGATGTTGTCTGTTTCCCCCTTTTACCTTTTTCTCCTAGGCAGTGGGAATTTACACTTGGCTTACAACCCCAGTTATTTTTGGCGTGCAAAATGCCATTCGCCAAAAGGATTGTGGAGCCGCAGCTTCTGTGCAGGCACCAGATCCCCAACGATGAAGGTCTGCTTTTCGAGGACCTGTGTGCCATCAGTAATGTGGTTCTTTCCCGGACCTTGCGACAGCTCTCCGACCTGGCCCGGCACGCCTGCTCCTTATTTCAGGAGCTGGAAAACGACATCATTAACACCAACCAGCGGGTCTGGGTCCTCCAGAACAAAATAGGCCAGATACAGCAGACTGCCAGTGCCCTAGACCCCAAAAAGGAGGCAGTGCGTAAGTAGACCACCACAAGTGTGTATACCACCAATATTAAAATAATAATAATAATAACATTAATTCATCGTATGCTTTAAACCTGAGAGGTGTGCGGTTTTATCCATTCACACCATACATGTGTGTGCCTTCATGCTTCGAAGGGCGCCCACCTCAAAATTATTTTTACCCAGCTGCACGCACGCACGCCCGCCGTAGACGCGGCCGCGCTCTCATCTCATCTCATCTCGATTGAAATGTGTCACACGAGCGGTTTGCACATTTGCTCATCGGGATGCATTTTCACAGCGCAGGATGTGTTGACTGCTCGTTTATTTGCTCCAGAGTCAGATGCGTGTGTTTGCGCGTGTGTGTCCGTCGACGAGGAGGGGAGTCAGTGTGTGTGTGTGTGTGTGTGTGTGTGTGAGTGAGTGTGTGTGCGCTCACGGGCAGGCAGCGCGAAGCGGAGCGGAGGGGCGTGTGTTGCCGCTGCATTGGCTCAGCATCGCAGTCTCGTTACTGCGGGTAGCGCACACCTGAAGCATGTTTCGGACTGTGTATTTATTTTTATTGCCTTTTATTTGTTTATTCATTTCTGTCGTCTCCATGGGTCCGCGTATTTTCCACAGGGTGCCGATGTATGAAGTTCAGGCTCGATGTGTTAAAATGGATTTGAGGTGTTTGTGCGTGTGTGTGTGTGTGTGTGTGTGAGAGAGAGAGAGAGGGAGAGAGGGATGAGGTTTGCAGGCGACTCCCCGTGCGCCAAACCCACCCTTTCGACATGCAGCGGCACCAACACAGCATCAATAATGAATCCAGATGTCCGTGTTGCAGGGTAAATATGACCTGATCATGATATGAATCAGGCCTGCAATAGTTGCAGTGTACTGGTGCTGTGAATAGATCACATTAAAAAAAAATAATAATAAAAAAAAATAAGCCTGACTGGCAGCAGTGGAAGACTCAGCAATTCATTGTAACACAGCCTCCTGTAGCAACAGCAGCTACATATTATTTATGTTCTCTGCAGTCCCTTCAGTGTAAGTCTTTAGATTTAAGACCATCCGTTCGGGGATCTTCATCCAGTCCCGTGCAATAGGACACATCATTGCTCCAGGTTATAATTATATGGGAACAATCAAAGAGCATTTTGGGGCCTAAAGCTGCTGTAGGCTCACAAACACAAACCGCTCACACATATGTATCAGCGAGGCGGCCATGTCTTTATTACATGAAACAGTCCCACTGTATTCCTCTGTTTACTCTTGTTCGCTTTAGATCTCGATGAATGAGGCTCTTGATGTTGAAAGCGACACATTTTTTTTTTTTTTTTTTTTGCATTTAAAGTGTGCGACAGACATTTGAATTTTCATTCAAGTCCTTTTACTGTACAACAACCTGAAAGTCTTGCCGCCATGCACGCAGACACGCAACAGTGAACCGGGCTCTGGCTGTGAACTAAACCCAGAAACCTGTCTGTCTGCTACACTTGTTGAGCTCAGAAAACCCTGTAATATTGATCAGTTGAGTGGACTGTGCTTCTGTATCCCTGTAGCTCATCAAAACATACTAAGAAGAACATACTAAGAAACATATAGTTTTTATTCCAAACGTGTAGCGCTACCAGAATTTTGCAAATCTTAAATCAAAAAATGCCTTCGTTAAAAAGGGCAAATCAAGACTTTTCTCTTGTGAAATGTCGTCTGGTCTCTTAATATTCTTCAAAATAGATAATTCGAGATGTTAATATCACAGGCGTCACAGATACAAGTCAAAATGGTCTTACAGTGATGGCTTCTACAAATCATGCGACGAAACAAAAAGCTTCAAACCGTGCAGAAAACACAGTCAAGTTATATCACAAAAATATGTATATGTCAGCACCATTCAGACAAAGCTCATCAAAGCAATTCCATGTTTCAGTTTGCATCCCATTTATTCACGCAACATCTGTGGTGGAATTTCACATCCAACAACGTCTGTGATCTTTATCCATTCTTTATGTTTTTATATTTAATTTAGGAGAAAACACATGTTTGAACGAGTGTGTGGGACTTCGGATTAGTTGCAGGGAGATCTTGGGTTCTGTGTAGTAAAAATGGCCATCGGATGCCCCAACAAAGTTCTGCTATTTTTACTCATCTATCAATGGGACTATTATCTCCCTTCCTCCTCTCAAATGACAGTGAAATCCCCGGAGGTCCTCAATATCTCTGTTTACACACAGATAGAGATTTCAGTGTCAAGGACAACAGAGTTTCCCCCTCCATCTGATTATGGTGGGTATCAAGATTCAAGGCAGTCAATATGGTGCTAACTTGGATTGATCCTGAACGTGGCAGTTGGCTGGATTCAGATGGTGTTACGACTGGCCGTGTCTGTCACGTTCATGGTGAAAACCCTGCGCTGTGTGGGAATCAGAACATGTTCGGGCAGCCTGTAATGGTAGTCATCTGTTAGCACTAGTTACTATCAATGAACACATGGTGTTAGTTGGCAAAATAGTTTCGGAAAGGACAACTCTCGGCTTATTTGATGCTCTCTGTTTGCTATTACCCTACATACTGTATATACCCTAAATAATATGTCTTCAAGAGGGGGTCCTGGACTGAGGTACTGAAGGGTGGGGGGATTGCAAAATCTTTGGTTGATTAGACATTTTATATACATTTTATTAAAATTTCTTTAAATACATGTTAATATGAATAGAATATTTCTTAGTAAAGGGATAAATGGAGGCAGAAGTCGTTATCTTTCAGTCAGTGATACAGGAGACGTCTCAACAGCGCACTGTTTCACACAGAGTGCTACACTAACCAAGACCTGTCAATCAAACCCCGCCCCTATCGCTGCTGAGCCAATCACAAGGCTGCATTTACACACTGATGCTGTCAGGTTCCCCTCGACTGGGCCTAAATCAATTGTTTAGGGCAGTTCCGTGTTAAGGCTATTGTTGCAAAAAAATATTATTTGAATAGCTTAATATTAAACACTAAATGATACTAATAAATGTATATTCATAAACAACACTAGGCCGAGTTTAGAACACATATAGTAAGTAGGGGTTCCTTATTAATCCCTCCATCAAGACCACTGACCTAAATAATGACGATATGAATAAAAGTCAAGTTTTTTTCTCAATTTTTTTTTGCACGTAGTTTCTGCCAAAACTCAGGTGGCTTACAACGCTCAATGCCGTTCCTCAACACAGACAGAGGTCTGAAGCGTCTGCTGCTCTGATAAAGCGCCGTTCACGCTACGCCTCCTCTGTAGATGTGAGCGCTAAGCCAGTCATGCAGTGTGGGACCCATATCCCACAACTAAGCCAAATGACATGCATGCATATTTTCACGTCACAGCTGATGATCATTTTCACTGCGGACTGCGAGTCAGGATGTCGGAGGGGAGGAAGTGTTTCTCATCCTTGAGTTATATGTGACCAGGGCTAAGGACTGAGAACATTAGTCTTAGTTTCAATCAAGTAGGCAGTAGGTGGACGCATATTCTTTAAGGCTATACATTTATACATGAAAAGCTACGCCACTCGTAGAATTCTCGTCACAAACTCTGAAAAACCGAGAAGTGTCTCTCCACCTTGTCCAGTGAGTAAGCAGCTAATGGGGGAAACGGAAACGTAACGGAAATACAGACTGATCTGTTGTGCAGCCACTCACACAACACACATCAACAGATATGAGGGTAAAACCAGAGTTTAGAGTGTGAAATATTAACCGCAAGAAGAAGAAGAAGCAGCAAGAATAGTTCTGTATCACAGTAACATTAACAAAAACCCTTTGTATGAATGAACAATATGTAATAGATAGATAGATAGATAGATAGACTTGAGTTGAAGCAAAAAGGTTCTTAACGATGAATCAAATACCTATGTGTAATGGGAGGAGGTTTGCTCATAGCTTGCATGAATTTGCACAGAATCATCATCCAGCTAAGCACCAAGTTGGCCTTATTTCTGATATAACAATCTATAAAAAATAATGTATGGTTCCAAGTCTTTCATGTATAATTAATCTCATTTGCATTAGATGAACCAAAAAAGTTCTTCAGTGACCCTAATGTCACTGTAGCTAAAACTACTGACCAAGAAACTGACCAAGAAACACGTAACTTCTCCTAAATTTGCCAAGAAAAACATTCAGGCACACGCGCAAGTATGCTAACACGATGAATTAAATGAATTAAAAAGCACAGTTTATGCAAAATATTGACTATATCCGGTGCGACCACGCGGCTGGGAGCCAGGAAACTTGGAATAATGTGCGAACGTTCCCAAGTCAACCCGTGGAAGGTGCACACTTGTGAGTGTTGCTACATAAATCGTAGGCTACAGTTAATTACTTACAATAAAATTCTGAAACACTCACAGCGGGGGTGGCAGGTTTTGGGTTGGGGGAGCAGAATCGGTGCTAATCCGCACACTCCGGGAAATGAACACACACACTTACGAACATGTTGGTCTGTAGCAAATTTACAATTCTGCTCTGGAAACACCAGTTTCTTCCTGGTATGCCATTAGAGCAAATTTGACTTTGAATTTGAACTGGAGAGAGTATGGCCTGTGGCAGCGGGGGACTGCTCCGCTAGTCTGCATAGTAACAGGGCAGAGAGGGAGGCCTGCTTTAACCTTTCAGCTGAGTCAGGCTCTCTCTTGTGCCGGTCTTATGTTTTATACTGTTATTTCTTTATTTTGTAGTACAGCTAGTATCAGTGTTTTTTTTTTTTTTTTTTTTTTTTTTTTTAAATGGGTAGAAAGAAAATGAAAGAAAATGAGAGGCAAGAGTACAATGGGATTCTCAGTGGTTTTGGAAGCTATTTTTCCTCTGTCTTTCACAAACACAAAAACTCAGACATATTTACCACCTTCATACTGGCCAACAGGCTTAATCTGTTCAGTGTGTGGTTCTTTGACGGGTGCAGCAGGGATCTACTTTCAACCACACAAGGCAGGTTGGGATGTCTGTCTCACACCTAACCACACACACACACACACAACTCACACCAAGAGCGTCAATACAGATGTTTTCAGAATCCAGTATGAGTGATGAATAATGTGCTCTTGTGTTTCTTAGCAAAGGATTTTTTTTTTTGTCTCTCTGCCCCCACACACACCGTCTTTCCTTTCTGTCCCCAATCTTTGCATATCTGTGTCCATTCTCCTCCTCCTCCTTCTCCTCCGCGTTCTCCTCTCCATCTATACCTCTTCCCTCACTGCCCTACTTTCCCCATCATCAGCAGCATGGAGAGACTTCTGCTTCTTGACAGCATATTTAATGTTTAATGCACTTTGATTTCCACCCAGACACTTACAAGCCAGAGAGAAGAGGAGAGGAGAGGAGAGGAGAGGAGAGGAGAGGAGAGGAGAGGAGAGGAGAGGAGAGGAGAGGATTTGATAACAGGATGAAAGACAAAGGGAGGTCGTGGTAATACAGGGAAAGACCTCTGATAGGAATTGACAGGGAAAAATCAAACGATGTTAAATGCTAAATACAATCAACAAAGAAATAGTTGGAGAAAAAAGTAACTGAACACTGCACCCTATTTGCACATATTCAAACAACACTGCACACTCTAAATTTGGTGCTAAAACTGAACGCTAACATGCTAACAACAAGGTTTAGCATGTGCGCCACTTTAATTTACTGAACTGGCGTGCTCTTCCTTCCTAATTAGCACTAAGGATAAATCAGTTTTGCAGATATTTGACCAAAAACTAAAGTCTTGGATACATTATTCACACATTTATAGTGGATTTATTGCATTCTGACTTTCATCCTCTCATATTTCAACCTTTATTGCTTCCAAATTGTAGCGCCGATGTATATTACTGAGTAAAAAATAATAATAAAAGGAGACTTTCGCACACTAGCCACAAGTAAATCAAAACATACGGTCAGCGTATGTTCACCCGTGCAGCCACAGAAACATGTGGGCATTACATGCGGAGAAGGCACGAGAAAGGGATGGCATATCGTGTTACCACAACGCGCACGCACAACGCCCAAAGAGCACCCAGCTGCAGCTCCGCTTCACACACAAACTCACGCAATGTGTTTTTTTTTTTTATTTATTTAGCTCCTCGCAGTCTCTTATGTCATGGAGAGTAAAATCATCACTGCACATTTTCTGTTCTCATGGCCCAATTACCTCTATGCTAATTTTGGCAGAAGCGATTCCACTGCCTCATATACAGTAGCACACAAACACACACTCGGCCCGACGCGCTTTCAGATCAGCCCCTCCTATATCAGCAGGTGAACGCTTGCAGTCTCACACAAACACACCCTCACATGATCGCGCGTGCACACAGCCAGGCACAACACTCCACTGCCACAACCACTGAACTGCACCAGTCTTCTCCCCCTCTCATCTTATCATTTGAAATTCTGCTTTTAGTGCCCGCACCTCTGTTTCCACTGCAGCCTGCAATAATAAAACATGCAACCAGAACTTGTACGTCCGTACGGCACAACAGTAACCTCGCAGGGTCGTCGGCATGCTGGCCTTCTGCAGGCGATTCCAACTGCAGACTTGTTATTTGGCTCAAGTAATGAATGGGAGAATGTTAGCTGCATGAAGCAAATGCTGATATTTCATAATATGTACTTGTATCATTGATAAATTATGCTTTGAATAATGGATTAAATACATGGAAGTACCTTTAAAATGTATTGATTTTACTTAAAGAGCACTTCAGTGTAGTTACTTGCTCATAGGGAGCGAGACTGTGAGGTTTTTTAAACAGTGTTTTGGACTTTTACAAAATATTGAAACGAGATCGTTGGTGTGCTTTCTGCAGGCAAATCCTGATCTGTTTTTTGGTGAAGTTGTGCAGTTAGGCCAAAAAGTAATCAAATTTAATGTTGACTTCTTATTTGGCTCAAGTAATCAATGGGATAATGTTGGCTGTGTGAAGCATAGATTAAAATACTACAAAATACAATCACTTGCCACTTTATTAGGTACACCTGTGCAATTGCTTGTTAACACAGATAGCTAACCTGCTAAAGCTTAATTTCTACAGATACCGGACTGATAATATATCTGCATACACACACAGACACACACATATATGCATATATGCAAACATCTGCACAAGCCTTTGCTTTAGCACATTATAACCATAAATCCTACTGTGTTTTCTAGTTTATTGAGACTTTTAGAAATGAGTCAGACTACACCGTTCCAGAGACGGGATGACTTTTTCCCATCTTGTTGCCAGACTAAGCTAATTATCTTATGAGTTTATATTTAACATGATACATGAGAGCAGAAATAATTCAAGGCATTATAGGAAATAGTTGCTTACGTCACAGTATTCTTTTAACATTCACTTTATAACATGTATGCAACACATAAATCAGCACCGGATGAACCACAGCGAAACTTAGACAGAACTGACACTAAATTGCGTGATTATGATGAGTAACATGTCCACATGCTGAGATAGTTTTGTTTTTTTGTGTGTGCATGTGCAGATGCTGTGCTTCCCTTGTAGAACTTGATACTGTGGGAATGTGCCTTTGTGTGTGTATCCAGCAGGACTGTCTATGCATAAGTGTGTGTCAGCCTCATGTGCCACGTTAAACCAAACGGTCCTGATCTGCTGTCATCTCTGTCTGGAGACCTCGTCCTCATCACCATTTATTCAAAATCTTTGACAGATGGCCAGGGACCAAAAACAAACAAACAAACAAAAAAAAAAAGTCACAGTCAGCAGTCACTCTCCGTTTGTGTGTGTGTGTGTGTGTTTCTGCACACTGAGCGGACATCTCTGTAATCTAGAGACTCCTACATGCAGTACAGTTTACAATGATGTGATTCCACCAGAATCAGTTTTTTTGTGCAGTATAAGCAAGATTATATATACAATAATTATCTTCAATTACAGACACAGAGTCATTTAATCTGTTTTCTGCTTTCTTTCAGTCTTTTATCACTGTAACCAGAACTTCTTCGGTTTGACAAAACAAGACATTTTAAGACATTGAGCTCTGGGAATTATAAAACCACCCAGCTAATCTTCAAAGTAATTTATAGTTTCACAGATATGTTCTTTGCGTACGTATTTATACCTGACTGAGACACTGAACTAACCAACCAGTTGTTAAAACTGTAAACAAATCCACAAAACTTAATTTATTAATTAAACATGGAAAACATTCTGATTCCAGTTCTTAACGTTGGTTAATTTATTAATTTACTTCGTTCATGCTTTCTTCTACACTTTTATTAAACTATTTTGCTTATGTTTATTACTGCTATATATTTAACATGAAGGATTCCATTTTATAATAAAGATCCTTCTATTTAATCGCGGCCGTTAAATATTGGAGATATTGACGATTACTTGATTAAAATAAAAAAATAAAAGAAAAAAGTTTTTAGTGGGAGCAGCAGGATGCAGCCTCACACAGACACACGCACACACAAAAATGGTTTAGGAACAGCTCAAAAATACAAAACAAAAAAAAAAACATAAAGAGCAGAACAAGGTGCTGACCTGGCCTCCAAATTCACTAGATCCCAAACTGATCAAGTATCTGTGGGATGACCCTTATGACCCAAAGGCCCCCACTATCATCCATGGGTAACATCCTGTTACCTGACACCACAGAAGAGCCATGTCCATTTTCTGATGAGTCAGAACTACAAGGGGAACTTAGACAATATTACATAGGTGGTCATAATGTCAAGCCTGTATAACTATCTGTAGTTTGTTGCGTGTTGCATAATTATTTTTTCCAGTTGTCTTCACAACAAATTTTCTGTATAAAACGTGTCTACATCCCGTCTGAATTATGACCACTTCACTGTATTTTGGTATGGATAATCTTTTTTTAGCAGATCGATAGACACACTTTCTCTTTGGTTGTCTCTTTTTCTGCATCCTCCTTTCCCCTCGCTTCCTCTGCGATTTCCTCTGAGCATCACAAGAAAAGCGCATGCTGAGGCTCTCGCAGACGGGTGCTGTTGTACGTCGTAGGGGTGCTGCTGGCAGAGCCGTCATGTTACAACACACAGAGATGGAAGAGGAGAAGAGTCTGGAGGAAATGATGAGTGTGCACTAAATACAAGAATAGTTTGATGATAAACGGGCAAATCAAGTAACTCCTTGAACACAATCCTGTTTATCTCAGTCTCTTTATGTGAGATTAGTTAAATTCCTGTGTGTTGGAACTCGCACCTACACGTTTTGGACATGTGGGTTTGTCCTCCTTTGGCTCAGCAGGGCTATTAATACCACCCTATAGCCAGTTGTCAGTTGTTGTGGCTGGGTATTAGTGCGATGAAGAAAAGAGAAGGAAAGCTAATTGTATCAATAACGTTGTGACCGTGTGTTTATGGACAACAGAGATTATGATATCAGCTGGGGATTAAGGGAGCAAAGCGTGGACGGTTGAGATGATTTTCAAAGAAAGAGCTTCTGGACAGACTTAAGATCAGCATCAGATACGAAACAGATGGAGTCAGAAAAAGCTTAGGAGAGGTTGTCTGCTGCTTGTTTTAAAGACCCAGCTGCTCTTAAGGAGTTCCTTAGAAACAGATTGTCTTTGTAAGAACCTTAGCGCAAGCGTAAAGATGAGCCAACTTAATTGGACTACTAGCAGCCCCCGCCTTGAAGAAGTCAACATCTCGTGCGGACGGAGAGCGTGCTGCGAGAAAGTTTTCAGCAACGTCACATGAGCGCACTTCATAGATTGAGCTACAAAAAAAAAATTTAAATACACTAATTTACATAACAGCAACATATATGTGCTCGCCAAAGCAACTATTGGTGGAATTCCACAGATGATGCAGTGCATTAAGGCGAGGGGAAATTAATCCAATTTCACAGCGGGCTGGTGAGAGGTGAGGACAGCCGAGCCAGAGCAGCACTAATTAGCCATATATCTGTCACTATCGATTGTATCAGAGAGCCTACCAAAGCCTACCATCTTCTTCTTTATCGCGCACAAACATATCTATACACTATATGCACGCACACAGGCTACAACCGATTCTCCCTCACAAAACAGGCTCTCCAGTTTTTCAGGAACCTCAGATATTAGGAAACTCAATTTGCTCCCGTACCTGGGCCGCAGAAGAAGAAGTATGACTTTTAAGTACAGCGGCGTCTGTGCATGTTGTATGCGCTGCGGTCTGCTCGATGAGTGTGCTAATGCACCTCTGGATGACAGGCCAGAGATGCGTTAGCTAAACGCTGCAGGCAATCACAGCTGTTACAGAGGAGAGGATGGGGAGAGCAAAAAAAAAAATAAATTCTTTACACCGTTTTTTCTTAAAAACAAAGTACAGACAAAGTATTTTAGGTGAAACTTATTCACTCAACTCCCCATGCCAGTCTGGTGATGGGTTAAGACTCTGCAGGACGTAGACGTCGCAACCGACACTGGTGTGAACCATTTATACTTTAAAATTTATATCCATGTTAGATAAGCTTTACTCCACCAAATATAGACATGGGGGTCGTGTCGGACGTTGAGACCGGCCACCCAACTCTCCGCTACCTGTTAGCTCAGGCTAACACCGGTCACTCACAGCGGGAACAGCCTTAATTATGCAGAATTTTAAACCTTAACAAAAAAAAATAAAAATTCACCCCCTGTACAGTTGTCATGAATAGTGAAATAAACTATTGAGATCAAAATATTTTTTTATATTTTTTTTATCACCAAAGTTAGCAGCTGACTTTCAATTTAGGGGAACCCTGAATGGGACAAATCTTACGAGCATCCATTCAACAGATGTTTTCAGTTTGGACCACAGGGAATAACAAACGAACCGACTACTGTTCGAACAGAAAATGGGAGGTGAAGGAAAAAGGAGTTGTAATCCAGTAACATGCAGTAATAATACTCCTGATACAACACAGGAAAAATAATTACAGTATCCAGACAGATTCTGCTCCCGTTCTATGATCTAGTAATTATCACCACACAGTCGAATAATTACAGTAGCAAGAAATTACAATTAACCAATTGTGTGACTTACTGGGGACTCCTCAGCACTGTGTGTGTTTGGTGTGTGTGTGTGTGTGTGTGATTGAGTCTTATCCAGCAGATTACTCCACTGAGGCCAAGTCCCTACAGATGAAATGTGATAGCAGATTAATAGCCTAACATATTAAAGTCACAATCCCTATTATTTGCCCTTGTATCGGTGCTTAATCAGTTAATATTTAACAACTGAGGAGTTTTTCACCAGCCGGCGCTTCACTGAGTCACCTACAGAATGAAGTAATCATTATTGTCAATTCAAATTAAAATGTCAATACTAACTAACCACATGGCAATTTTATACTTATTATTTCATTTTATATTTTCTAAAAACTAAAGAGAGAGACACAGAAATGCTAATCCAGAGCATCTTTTATTGATGTTTGGAGGATGCTGTCCTCTAGTTGGCATGTAATGATATAACCAAAAATAAATGTTTACAAGCACTGTACACACGAAGACACAGCTTCTATTAATTAGTAGTTTTCTATTACCAAAAACGTATATTGCAGTATTTTTTTTTAAATTCTTACGGTATCATGGAATTTTTATTTTATTTTTTCATGTATAATCACATGTTCACAATATTTTCTACTGGTTGAAAGAGGAATTAACGCAGTAGATTGACTAAGAATGGACTATTTTACAGTGATGATGACTAAATATTGTAGAATAATCCCACACTAGTAGTAAAACAGGTTTGCATGGCCCCGTGTTAGCACTGCCTGCTGATGTGGAAATCTCGGGACATTTACAGCTCGGAGATTAAAAAAAATATATATAGAGAATTAAATGTTATCAAGAGGAAATTAAGAAACAGGGAAAATTGTGGTTTAATTTAATTTGACGTATTTAAACATATTTAAACTGCTACGTCTCTAATGTCAATAGCAGCGTGTCTGGCTACCGTAATAATTGTAGTCTACGCGCAACGTTTTTTTCTCATTCATAAAACGCTAAAATCAGGGACATTTTCCGGCACAGCTTCAGACGAGAGACAGGTCTTCCAAAACGGAGACTGCCGCCAGAAATCGGGGACATCTAGTCACCCTAAAAAACCCCAAACGACAGACATGCCGCCTTTTTTGGCACAAGTTCTTCCGTGTCTTCAAGGTCTTTTCTTTCTACCGTTTCTCTTTTCAGACCTTTCCATCTTCACCAACTTTAATCCCTGACATTTCGTGATAACTGAACCTTCCTACGCGTTCGTGTGTTTGTGAACGGACAGAGCACACATTTAATCCATGCATGTTAAAGTGAAGAGGAGCCATATGGTTTGTGGATCAGAAGCAGTGATCCTGAGGATGATAGTGCCCCAGCTGAACCTTTGTGCAGCGCATTTACACCATCTGATGTTTATCGCTGCAGCGTGGTCACAGCCCTGATAGCACTGATCTCACACAATCGCCTCGCTCATTATCACATGCGGTAAACGGCTTACGCTTGTTAATGTAGCTTTGGCAGTTTGACGCCTGTGCCACGCACGCTACTGAGGTTGTGAGGTTGTTGAATTTTAAATGTATTTTTTTGTAGCAGGAAAACAAGAACCGAGTCTGGGTTAGGTAAGGTAACTAAATTAGAAGTTGGCCTCCTTTCATTTCTGCTGTCTGGAGTCAGCTATTTCACAAGGTAAGTTCACAAGAAAAAGTCAGTTTTCATCTCTGCGCAGTACGTAGATGAATAAAAAATGAGTATATACGTTAAAAAGAAAAAAAAAACATCCATATGCGTGCACACACACACACACACCAGACAAACACACAGATGCAAAAAATCCATGACCAACACTTGGATGTCCCACAGAAACTGGCCCTCCTCTCATCCTCAGGATAAAAGGGGAGATAATGCATTATACATTTTCTCCGCTTTTTAACTGCTCATTACAGTACAGTCAGAGCCTTTGCCTAAAAGCAGGTCGTTCCTAATGAGACGAAGCTTGCTACATATAACCCCATCTTTTCCCATTCAAGTCCACTGCGTCTCCCGTCTCACACAGTTGCCAGCGATGTTCAGACCAGACGAACGAGCGGCTCACTGCAGATGTTTCCTACGTTTTGCTTCACCCCCGTAATCTCGAATTAATAAATGAGTAAGCGCGGTGAACGGGGGTGCTCATTATTTATATCACATTACAGGTGAGTCTATGGGCTGTCAGGATCGCTTTCACATCCCACGAAAAGCACGGATGAGGTGAAACCAGGTGAAAGCCATCAGGCCCCACAGATTTATTACAGTAAACCTCTGCCCATCATACATGCTGATAAAGACACGTTGATGAATAAGAGAAGGGGCTTTAAACTTTAGGATTATTAAAATGCAGATTATGTAAAAAGTGCTACCATTCAGTATCAGGATTATATTAAGTTCCCTCTGCAACTCAGTTCAGGACAGAGCACAGCTACAATGTAGACCAAAGTTTTCCACTAATACAATAAGAATTTGTCATATTAATGAATTTGTGCGTTTGGTTTTCACATGACTTACTTAGGCATGTAGCACCCACCTAGACCCCCACCATCCCCAGCAGGATGCGACCTGACACAGACACACACAAGACAACTCAAAGAAAATATTAACGACAGCATGAGGTGTTGACCTGGCCTCCACATTCACTAGATCCCAAACTAGATCAAGTATCTGCGGGATGATCCATAGAGGCCCCTCCCCCCAACACATAGGATCCAAAGGCCCCCCCCACTAACAACATCCTGTTTCCAGACACCACAGGGCACCACCCTCAGCTGATGAGTCACAACTGTTTTGGAGACCTACAATATTTGGAAGGTGGTCGTAATGTTATGCCTGATTGGTGTAGTGAATGCAGAATTAATATATTATATTATTATTATATAAAGAAATAAATAAATATATTTATTAAACATATATTTTGGTTTTGTTTAGGCACTTATAGGTTATACATAAGTAAGTTTAAGAAACATTTACAGTTGTGATTAAATGAATATAAATGTGTTGCAAGGTTTTGGTTGTTTTCAAATCCATCTCCTGGCATTTCCAAAGGATTTCACACACGAAATAGGAAATTAAAATTCAAAAAAATTTAGTCTTGGCAGAAATTACGTTGCACCATAAACCAAAAAACTTTGGTTGATTAGACATTTTTTATATGTATTTTTTAATTTTCCCCCCACAAATTTAAATTTCTTTAAATACTACACATGATTCAATGTCTCTATACTACATTTAGCTATGTTTAAAGTTAAAACTTGAATCTGTCAATTATTTTTTTTATCCGTCAATTATGTATACACACACACACACACACACACACACACACCACTTAGGTATGTTCATGTCAGGTATGTTTACGGCCACCCTACAGTTGCACATGCTTGAAGAAAAAAAAAAATTCAACAGCTTAATATTGAATGCAAAATGATAATAGTGATGTAAATGTATAAACGAACGCTAAGCCCAGTTTAATATAGGACATATACAGTAGGTAGGACAGCCCTATTTAATCTTGTCATCGGTTTCGGGGTCCTTGGCCTAAAATACGCTGAAGACCTTTGCCATAAACTGTTTAGCTGCACATCTAACTCGTAGGTAGCACGTCTCCGTCCTCGTTGTGCGCACTCATCCAAACTACTTCACATTTGCCCGGTTCGTTGCTGGGGATTCAAGTTTGATGTGACTAAGATGAACAGTTGTCATATTTTGGCTGAAAGTGTTTTTCGGTTATGCTTTCACAACAGTGGCTCTTCGTCCCTAGAATCAAGGGGGTGTTGACGGCTCTTTCACAAGTTTTTAATTACTGCATTCCCTCAAATAAAGCTGCAAACGATCCTCTCCGAACAGCTGGAGCGGGTACTGAAATACAGAACATCATCCGCTCTCTGACCGCAGCTCATTCTATTGTTTCACTGGTTTGGATGAGTTGTCGATGGGCCGCGCCCGGCTAATTCTGATCATGTTTTTAGCAGGTATTGCACAAGCAGACCTAATTCCTAAGAGGCTGATATGGAGTATACAAGCATCTCTTCTTAAAGCCACAGTGATATGTAGCCAAGGCCCTGGTTTTAAAGCCCTTAAAAAGATTTAGGCAGTAAATACCTTGCTTAACTCCGCAGTAAACAGATAGATTGGATACTACTGAGTCTGATCTTGTTAGGTTGCGTCCTTTTGCAGCGGAAGCGGGAATGAGCTTAGAACTTGGTAATATAGCTGGAGAAAAGCCTTCAGCAGACGTCTATACATTTCTTCTTTTTTTATACTTTTGAGTCAGAGCATTTCAATGTTTAGTATTTTTGGTGTTTTCCCTAAAACTACTGATTCCCATCCTTCTTATTATTTCATTTATTTATTTGAGATTTTGCAACACATGAAGTTGAATTTTGTGAGTGTAAAAAGGACTGTGTTTAATATTGTTTAATTATTTCATAACACACCCAATTTTAAGTATTAAGAATGTGTGAAACAGTTGCTTCACTGAATCAAAAGACACAGAAATATCCATAATCTTGTTTGACTGTTATGCAAAGCAGTGCCTCTGTCATCGGACTGACACAGAAGCTAATTGTTTAGCTTTTCATGCTGTAAAGTAGTTTTTAAATTGTGACAAAGCTTGTCTTGCGTTAAGCAGTGTGGGTAGGGAAGCTGTAATTGCTGTTGTGACAATTAACAACAAAACCATTAGGATATGAGTAATTACACTTGGTCTTGTTTTCATTTCCCCTACTGGTCACTGTTATATATATATATATTATATATTTATATATATATATATTAGCAACAAAGCCATATACTTCCAAAAAAGACAGGAAACTTCCTCTGGAAAAGTCAGTAATTACTTTTTTTTTTTTGCTCTGAATTCTTATTCCATGGTGGTTTCATGGAGGTTCCAACTTTTCCACAATAAAGTATAATTAGTTTTATTTCCACAAAGTCATGGTAATGTAAAGTACACAGAACTACGCCACATAACGTCAAATGGACTATTTGGGAACTTGAAATGTCAGTTTCTTACATAACCCAGGGTCACATAGACTTGTGTCCCAGTGAATACGGTTTAATTTGCCTTGTAGTCAAGAAAAAGACATCCAACATCAAATATACTGATGCAACTGAACACTCAAAACTACCCTGCACTTTTTTTAGGAATGCAGGTTTCTTTTATCATCAACATAAAAACAATGTTTTGTTTTTGTTTTTTTTTACCTTTTGTGCTACTCACTTTCCCACCACTGACTCACCCATCATACAGATGGTTCCACTGCGTGACAGTGTGTGTCTGCATGAGTGTGTGTCTGCATAAATTTGTAAGTCTGCATACTTATGTGGTTTAAAGTCATGATCTAGGGCTAATCAGTTTTCCATTGTGTTGTGGAACGTAGAGGAAGAGGTTCACTTTCCAGTCCAGATTACAGCCTGGTCTTCATTAAAGAAAAGTAGACAGACAGAAATAAACATCTTTATGGACTGAGATGTTTCATCAGATGTTAAGTACTGGGCCAGGTTTGTCCTGGAGTGGATCAAGATGTTTAGAAATGCGGTACTACTGTGTTTCACAGGGAATACACAGGATGAGCAAATTAATCAGTACATAAATACTATAAATATACAAGTTTTCTTAGTCTCTAGTCATTTATACAACTCCTGACTTATAGTTTGTACTTAATGTGCAAATAAATACCAAGAAAACATTTATTTATGACCTTGGAAACTGGCTTTAAAGGATCTCAAATGACTATCCTGTAGCTTTTCCACAAGTTTATGTTCCTGAGCAGATGGAATTTACCCAATTGTCAAGTAATCGTGATTTCCTTTATGCTGAGATTGAATTAAGTACTTCTAATGAGTGGCGACTTACATGTTCAGACCAAAACTTGTGTGATATAACTGGACTATTACCAAGTAGAAATGGACTGCACTACACTTATACTTAAGCCACAGTTGAAAATTGGTGTTTTAAATAGCATCGACCCTTTCAGGTGATGTGTTTTTGAGTTGAGAATCCCTTTCATGGGTTTGCCAAAGGGTCGTCTGAACCAGGCAGTTTCATTATACAAATATAGATAATTACAGCTGACATGGATAAGACAGAATCCCAAAAATGAAAATTTTCTTATCAGGAAAATTGAGTAACGTGATCAAGAACTCAATCAAAAACTCTTCTATTGAGATCACTTTACCAGTAAAACACTGACACACGAACAAACATATTAAACTCCAATGAAATATACTTGAGGGGATTCAATTTAAGTGCTATTCTCTTAGCGGGGTTTGAAATCTGCGTCTTTATCTCTTTCTCCCTCAAAGTTGTCAGACTCATTCATTGCTGCGGGGAGATACATATCGTCCATCTTCTTCTATCTTGTCCCAATCTCAAACCGCTCACATCGTTTTCATCTGAACTCAGAGATGTTCCCATTTCCATGACACAGTAAAACCTTTCAGAACTTTCTTCACTGAGAATGTACTTGGATGAGGCAAGGATTGCATGCTCATGATACATCCAAAGGGGGTTCATGTTTTTCATGTTTGTACTTTGTATTCAGTGAAGCCAGACTCTTCTAGTTCTTAGTAACCACCTGGTTTTGGGAAAAAAAACTAACAAACAAAAGACACTGCATGCAATTCAATAGTCCTACAACCATTCATAGCCAAATTCAACTCAACTGTGCTCAGATGATGTGGATACATATACACCGATCAGCCGCAACAATAAACCCACCTCCCCTAATATTGTATAGGTCTCCTTTGTGTCACCAAAACAGTTGTGACTCATTGGAGAATGGACATGGGGCTTCTGAGGGTGTCCTGTGTTGTCTGGAAACACAATGTTGGTAGTGGGGGGCCTTTGGGGCCTATGGGTTGAGGGGAGATTGTGGATCATCCCAAAGATACTTGACCAGTTTGGGATCTAGTGAATTTGGAGGCCAGGACAACACCTTGTGCTGTTTCTCACGTTTTTTTTTTTTTTTTTTAGTTGTTCCTAAACCGCTTTTGTGTGCGTCTGTGTCAGGCTGCATCCTGATATGGGGTGGGGGAACACTGAATTGTCCCATTTCTCCTGTCAGTGATCATAATGTTATGGCTGATTGGCGTATGCCATTGTTCCTCTTATGTCCATCAATGCATAAACCTACCAAAACTATTTGATTGTTCCCGGTAGACCAGAATATAATCAGTTCCCAACAATTTGACAGTGAGAAGTTGATCAGGCTGATCAAACACTATGTTATTATTCCTTGTACCATCTCATCTCCTATTGTTGATCCTTTGCAACTGCTTGAAAAATTATTAATATCTAAGAAGAAGAAGGGCCCGTGTGTACAGTTGTTGACCAGTTTCAGATTAACCATTTAATTGCCTCAGCTACACCTGGATTTGATGAACGGATTCATCACGTGACCTAAAGAATCTCCCCACCCATGTACAATATACATCTACCATCACACAAACAAACCACATTCACTTGATAAAACATGAGCTCGGATCAGTCAATATATAACCATCATCTTCTGCATTTCTGCTTTGGGTATGTCCACGGTTTGGATTCTTTCAGTCAAGGTTGTGAGAGGTTTCCCTAGCAGACACCCATATTTGGTCATCTGAGGATGTAGAGCAGAGACAACGGGATAACTACAGTTGGCCTGAATCCAAGCTGCAGCTGTGGTACAAAATGTACAAAGAATGAGAAGGGAAGTGGAAGGAATAAAGGCAGAAAGAAACAAGAGGTAAAAGGACGGGGAGAGGAAGGAGACGGCAGATGGTGATAGAAGCGAAGAAAACTGTAACCGTTGTACAGTGGAGTGTATATGCGAGAGACTGAGTGTGCCATGTGTGTGTGTGTGTGTTAACGGGCAGTGTGTAAGAGAAGAGCAATAAGGCCGGGGTTCTTCGAGGAGACTCACTCTCACTGTCACATCGATCAGACTACAGCATCGCACACACTCGCACAGCTGGCACCCCTGCTCTGTGCTCTTATTGTGGAAAATATGGCATGGAAGTGGAGCGAGGAGGCTCACAGATAACAAAGCCCGCTCACCTTTGCTTAAAGGGACAGCTTGACGTTACGGTAAATACAAATTTAGATGAGGAGGCCGATCTTATTCTGTGTCGGCAACTAAGTAGCTTGGCTTAGCATAAAAACAAAAAAATAAATGAAAAAATAAATACGAAAGCCTGGGGGGAAAAGAGCTAACCCGGCTGAGGCAGAGGGCTGCTGATTTATGAACTGCACTGTTGTTTTCAGGTGCCTGCAGAGATTCAAAGAACTTCAACCTCTGTCTATCTCTAGCTGTTCGACAAAACACCCAAAACATGGAACTTTGCAATAACACGTCGACAACGTGTGTGGGAATTTTGCTTTGTGTCATTGCTCCCAGGGGAGATATAGTGTGGCTAATAACACCCAAAATAAGTCAAGATAAAGCCTCAGTCAGTGTGCTTTAGATCTGAGCACCCACTTCTCTAAGTTTAGAGTATACACTCACTTGCCACTTTATTAGGTACACCTCTTTTATTGCTTGTTAACACAAACAGCTATCACACGGCTGCAATTCAGTGCATTTAGGCATGTAGAGATGATCAAGACACCTTGGATCCATCCTGCCTTGTATCAATGATTCAGCCTGGTGGTGGTGGCATAACGGTGTGGGGGATATTTTCTTGGCACACTTTGTGCCCCTTAGCACAAAGATGAGCATGGTTTAAATGCCACAGCCTACCTGAGTATTGTTGCTGACCATGTCCATCCCTTTATGACCAGTGTGTGACCACCATGTCACAAAGCTCACATCATCTCAAAGTGGTTTCTTGAACATGACAATAAGTTCACTGTACTCAAATGGCCTCCACAGTCACCAGATCTCAGTCCAACAGATCATCATCATAGATGTGCAGCCGAAAAATCTGCAGCAACTGTGTGATGCTATTATGTCAATATGGACCGAAATCTCTGTACACCACGAGGGGGTCCAACCTTTTACTAGCAAGGTGTACCTAATAAAGTGGCGTAGTGTATAAGCTATATGTTTAGAGTGTATGAGCTAACGGTCTGTAGCCCCTATATTGAGAAGATAGATAGGAGAGCGGTGTCCTCATTCTTACCTACCACTTATTTATAAAGAAAATGAGTCAAAATCTATTTGGCTAACCCCATTTCCCCATTTCTCCATTCCAGCTAAAACAGCACTGAATTTAAAGATCCACACAGGTACACGAGCTTATGCAAAACCCCACAGAGGTGCAACTGTTATTTATAATGCAATGACAATATGGGTAGAGAATATATTATACTTGTTGTCTTTGTTCTGCATCGGCTCCAGGGAGGAGATTTAAAAAGGGGGCAGGGTAGATGTAAAAAACGGAGGCTGGAATCTTTAGTTGAAAGAAAACATCTTGCCTTTCAAACATACTCCAATAAATATATAAATATTCACAGTTTTAGCGTTAGGCAGTGGCGCGCACACACACACACACACACAGAGAGCTACAGGGTGTGCCCAGCATCAGTGAGAGTACTCTCTGTGCCTGCTCTCTTACTCCTGGCGCCCTTATTGGTTCTTGCCCAATGTGGCCGTCCAATCGCGCGAGACCGAGCGATTCTGTGCATAGACTTGCAAATAATCTGCGGTTTTACAACAACGCTCCACGACCACCATCACAATTATCTCCGCTCTCTCAGCTGATTCTGTAATCCTCAAAAAAAGTGATGAATGTGATGAATTATGTGAAGTCAAGATACTTGTATCTCTGTGCCTTTTCCAGCCATGCCACATATATGTATATATATATATATACACCTTTCCTTAAATACAGTACATGCTTGATAACATGTACGCATTATTCTATTGATGTGGCTTTGCAAACTGCCTCTGTAAAAACAGTTGTTGTCTCCCTGAATCTGTTGTTTAGGAGAGTAGAGGCTTATAAAGCTGTAGTGAATTATTAAGCAGGGTGAATTATGGGGCTGGAGTGAGTGAATGAGAAAGAGAGAGACATAAAGGGAGGGAGAGAGGGAGAGGTCTGGACAAAAATAGGTCAACCTAGCAGTGGCAACCCAGGGAAGTAGAAATGATTCTCTCTCTGAGGAGGAGCTTTGTGTGTGTGTGTGTGTGTGTGTGTGTGTGTGTGTGTGTGTGTGTGTGTGTGTGTGTGTGTGTTTGTGTGTGTCGGGAAGGCTGCGTATTTGTCAGCAGCTCGTGGTGTACATGATGTACTAATTCATATTCCACAACAAAGCATTTAAAGAGGAAAGGTCCCCCCCATGAGCCACAGACGGAGCTAAATGTCAATACTTTTACTATAAGTGGAAGGTAACTCAAAGTTTTATTTTACTTTTTATAATCCCTTCTCCAAATTCTGTTACCCTGCTGGCAATACTGGCAAACATTTAATTATGTGTATGATATAGTTAGTGTTAAGATTTTATATTACAGCCAAAAACCACGTACAGTCATGTTTTCCCAAGCTCACAGCTTATCACGTGGTTTAACTTGGTCAAATTAGCCAATAATACAAAATATATACATGCGCTGTATTACAGAATATTCTCGGATTCATCTTGTTACCAAAAACAGTTTGTGCCTAAAGATCTAGTTAGCAATATGCTGCATACATTTTGAGTATTAAACATGTTGTAAGTCATAATAAACCAGCCAAGATTTACTTGATAAGACTTTTTGATTTTAACTCAACTAGGTTGCAGCATTACAATTCTGCATTTTCCCCAAACATGGCTCGAGAATGAGCGTACACATAGGGAAGTGGACCTTTGCGGCGGGAACGCATCCTCCCAGAAGCAGTGGCATCTTGTGAGGGGAAGCAAAGCTCACCACTGAGGACTCCACTCCAGTGATATTTACTGGAAGTGTTGGTAGATAAAGACACATCTAGTGTCTTTAGCTTGTAGTTTTCTGTACCACTGAGTGAGGAAGGAGTTGCACCAAATGTCATTGTGCAGCTGTGCACTGACAATGAAGGCACCGGATTTAATTGAACGACCAGTTCTGATTTTTTTTAAACTATTATAATATGAATAGCATGTTAATTTGTGGTTTAAATTGGTGTGCATGTGAGTGTGAGTTGTTATTTATCTGCTCGTGTTAGCCCTGTGATGGACTGGGGATCCATCCAGCGCGTACACCGCCTATCTCGGCTGGGATGCAGTCCCAACCCATGCAACCTTCTACAGGAGAAGCGATTATATAGATTATAGATAGATGGATGGTTTAAATTTAGTTTTGTGCAAAGAGTCAAAATGTTCTGCAGTGGGTGAGTTTACACAGGGGCCTATCTGAACTAATGACCCCAATATATCTAAAATCCCGGCTTCACAATGTTGTATAATATCAATATCCAGATTAAAAACAAATCTCCACCATAAAATATATCGTATTACTTTTCTAAATACACAGATTATTTATACTATATATATATATTTATATTGCCGCTGTTCACGTCAAAATCCAGCTTGTGCTAAACTGCTGCACAGACAGTTGCGGTTCAGCAAGAGTTCAGAGAAGTGTTTGTTTTTTTGTTTGATTTCACTCCCTAATCAATTTTTTATCATCAGCTGAAATATTGGCTGCAGAAGAAGGATCGCAAACTTATGAAGCACGCATCCTGTGGGGAACGGATCCACCAGTTGTTACCAAACAGGCGAGAGTGTCAACACCGAGTGCCACCCCGCCTTGTGTGATAGGGTGTGTGTGTGTGTGTGTACTTGGATAATTTGTGTACATGCGTTTGTATGAGCACACCTTTGTGTGTTTGCAGCTTATGTGTGTGTGTGTACTTATGTGATGAAAACGCACGTTTCCTTATCTGTCCTGTGTGTACGTGTGCAGGGGTGAAGAGGTTTGTGTGTGTGTTTAAAAGTGAGACAGAGAGAGAGAGAGAGCGAGGGAGAGGGGAGAAGCATGACCTACATTTGGCAAAGCTCATCGTATGAGCATGAAACTGCCTAACATCACCCCAGAGCTCCTCAGCACAGAGCCACACGATTGGCTGCTTTCAGCTCCAGCCTGACAACAGCACTGGCATCACCCAGGGGGAGGGGGAGGGGAGAGAAAGGGTAAGAAAAAGAGGAGGACATGGGGAGGAGGCACATACATTAAATACAAGCGAATAAAAGATGCAAATAGATGTTTAAAGGAAAAGGAAAAAGAGTGTACGAGAGTGAGAAAAAAGGTGTCAATTAGATTGTCTGTGTACATATATATATACACTGCTGTCTGGTAACAAAAAAAACTAGCACTCACTTAATTATCCCCTATTAGGGTAAAGACTATTTTTGTCCGACTGTCCACAAGTTCGGTCCACACAAGTATTGCAACAAAATGTTGCACAGTTTGGTGGTCATTAACTTTGGCAATGTTTCGAAAACATTTGGTAGCATTAAATTTGGTGCACTTGCTAATCTAAGGTGATGAATTCAATAAACATGGTACCAGATCTATCCATATCAGCTCGTTAATATGGTGACTGTTAGCATGTTGTTGAAGGAAGTGTTTAATTAAAAGTAATGACGGGCCTCTACCTGTGTGCAGCCACTAACGTGTCTGTAGATTCTTAGTCTTCTTCATGTTATAAACAATCTATGCTGGGATGAACTCTCAAAGAACGGCCGCACAAATAAGCAGATGACCTCACCTTTATGTAGTTTCAACTCATTTTGTGCCAGGCTGCTGTGAAAACCCCCACTGTGCAGCACCTTTGGCGCATAGGTCTTCAACACGGTACTGCAGGGAGGTGGGTCGCAAAATCTTTTATTAGACGTTGTTTATATATATTTTAAAATATTTTTTAATTCGATTAATTTATCTTGCACATGTTTGAAATAAAAAAAATAATATTTGAACCTGTGTATTATTTGAACCACTTAATATTGAATGCAAAATTATAATCATTATGTAAACCTATAAACAGCGCTAGGGCGAGTTTAATATAGAACACATATAGTAGGTAGGGGGTCTCTGTTTAATCTTGTCATTAGTTTGGGGGTCCTTGGCCTAAAAAACTTTGAAGACCTCTGCTGTGGCAGGTAAACACTGATAGCAAATAGCTGGTGGACACAGTGGAGCAAACCAGATCTTTCCCTTTTGGGTAGCAGCAATGTGGAAACAAGAAACCCTGGCATTTTAATAAATATGAGACAGTTATTGCAATTGCAGGTAAAAAAAAAAAAAAAAGCAGCTGAGTTTCCTGAATGTTTTACCGCAGGAACGCACTGTCTGCAGCTTTGGTTCATGGACTCAAATTCACCGTGTTTATGCTGATAAATCAGGTGATCAGAGATGGAAGGGCTGTGTCAATGACTGCCTTTGTTTTATTTTATTAAATAGAGAGTGCAGGCAGCTAAACAAAAAAAACAACAACAAAAAAAAAACTGAATGAGGTTTATTTGTGAAACAAACCAAAATTGTCACAGTCTAAGCGTAGGCTCAGCCCGTCCATACACTAGCAATAATTTCACATCCTGCTTGTTTTACTCTGAGACATTCGAGTTGGGAAGTATACAAGAGGGTTACCTCGGCAACCAGAGCCTAGAATGTCCTCTAGTTAGTCACCTACAAAGCGATGGCCGACGACTGAATTGTTTTATCCGTAGACTGAGCTTTAGGTTCTGTTAGGCTAAGGGTTGAGATGCAATGCCCTTCTAAGTGAGAAGTGTCAGCTCCTACGGTACCGTGCTGCAAATAACTGATTTGTAGTGGCAGCTCACACGACCAACGACACCCAACTTTGCAGCTACGCACGCACGCACGCACACGCACACGCACACGCACACACACACACACACACACACACAACCCTCTTTTCTACCTCTGGGTCCCACTCTGTCTTCTTTCTCTTTTCTCTCACTTTCTCTGAGATCCCCTGGCACAGGGCATTATGGGAATCACTCTTGCACAGCTCTCGCTCTTCACAGCTTTAATCTTTAAGTTGTTTCCATAGAAACAACTAGGTTGGCTCAGTTGATAACTGTTGGGAGGGCTTCTAACGCTATAGAAGAATATCCTCAACCAGCAGAAACCTCCCCCACACGCCAAAAACAGAGGAATGTCTTAGTCACCGTAGACTCATTGATCCACTGATTATAAATAAAAGAGACGGTTCTGATGATTAATGGTGATGTCAGTCACGAGGGACCACAATAGCAAGTTGACTTATTTTATTTTTTGATATTCCTGGAGTGAGTATCACCCATATATATATATATATAATATATATATATATATATATATATATATATATATATATATATATATATATATATTTGTGTAATTATAATACTTTTTTCTTTTTTAATTTGTTGTCTAGTTTAGGTTTTTTCAAGATGATATAGGTTCAGCGGAGACCCCCTCCTGTCCTCAGGTACAACACGCTGGTGAGTCCTCGGTTGACTCAGAAGCCCCCGCCCCATGAACCCGTCCACCCCTCTATACGTATCACCACCCGCCTCCCTCAGACTCTCCGATGTGACGTCCGCACACACAGACGCGCTGCCACAAAGCTCAGAAAAACGTGATGCATAAATGAAAATAATTTGAACGGCGAGGTAAACAAATAAGGTCCACTCAAAAACAACCGATAAACTCACACACACCCATTCACACCATGACCAGCGGTAGGAGTCTTCCTCAACACATGCACAGCAGGAGATCCCCCCCCTACACACACACACACACACACCCTCCCTGCATATGTGCCGGTTTCCATGGAGACACGCAGTTAAAAATAACATGGGCGATGGCTTGTCTTGTGCCATTCCACCAACATGGCTGAAGCATTCACAAACACACACGCACGCGCACGCACGCAGTGGCGGAATAATATCGTCTGAAGTTTGATAAAGAAACACAAAAGAGCCACATAAATAATTAAACCCGCGCGCTGCCACGATCCTCAGTGGCACCGATAGACGCGTTTATTCCCACCAACCAGCTGCTGATCTGCCGTTAGATAATTTTAACTAGCTTTAACTTCCTTGTCTTGACCTACAGGATGTGATTTAAAAATAACCTGCACTGTTTGTTTGTTTTTTGTTTTTCTGTTGATTTTTTTGGGTTATCGTGGTACAGAGTCGCCTAGTTATTCATTCAGCAGACACACGGCAGCATTAGCATTCATTCAAGCCTTGTGACCTGGACAATGTCCAGTATTCACTCAATACTGAGGGAAGTCTGGCTTCTTAGCTGCTAAAGGCTCCACTGTGTTCAGGAACAAGTCTCCAAGTGTGCCTATTTGCCAGTTGGTACTGGGCAGGTAGTTTCGAGCGGATACTGTATATAATGGCTTTTTTTTGTGTGTGTGTGAAAGCAGTGTGTTGTGTCTGGGTATGAGGTTTAGGAATCAGTGAACCAGAACAGTTAAATTATCCGGTGATAAATGTGTGCACCTGATTGATACTAGCAAACCAAAGACATGTTAACTAGGCTAAAATGATTATTTCGTGCAGCTTTAAAGTTTCTGCAAATGATGCCGTCCGCGGGCTTGACTGAAGCTCCAGTTGGTCACAGTTGCACATCTAATAGTGCTTTTGATGCGACGAGCGATTGCATTTGAGACTCCGACTCGTCCGTATCTTTGCAGACAAAGACGCTCCTCAGACAGAAAGCTACAGGAATCGCGATCGCCCCAAAAACAGAACAAAATCGAAACATTTTCCTCAACTTTTATTATTTTCTCGATATTTCCTTTCTTGATTACTGCCTCTTTAGGAAGAACGCTGCAATATTGATGAGGATTGGGGAACTACAGAAGCCTCAGAAAGGTTGAGCGGGGAGACGGGGCTCCACAACAACATGAGAAATCATAAAACATTGATCTCCTGCTGCTGCTTCTCGCAGCAAGCGTGTCCACACAAACATACTGTGGGATTTTGATCACTCTGTTAGTGCTCTTTTTTTGTGACTCACACTTAAGCTCAGTACTATTTAAATTCCACACTTTCTTTTTTTTTTCAAATAGTTTTGTATATGTTCTATGTCCTGTCCCCTATAATAAAAAAAAATAGTTAAATCATAAACCTTTAAAATGTATGATTTAAAACAAAGCTATAACATGCTATATTACTACATTTAAAGCACAGTAGACAAATCAACTCTATTTATAATAACGGTACATGGCACTGGGCTTTTACACATTAAGAAAAGGCTGTGTTATCAACAGAATATTGGCTCTATTGTTGGGGTCTTTTTAGTTAAACTTCTACTTTAGGATATGTAAGTGTAAAAATAAGTTTTCTTTAATTATCCATTATAATAATTATGGATATATATGCAATGGGGGTGCGCAAAGCATCCAGTATTTGTATTTGTTGAGGGGAAAAAAGTATTTGAATAAAATTCAAATTTTTTTCTTTTACTTCTACTTCTACAATTTAAGGTATGTAAGTGTAATATAAGTAATGATAGTGTGATATAAGTATTCTTTAATTAACTATCATAATAATTATGGATGTATATACAATATTGGTTGATGTTTTGCATTAAATGCAGCTAATAGAGTTGATTTAGGCTGACTTGAAGGGGCCGAACATGACTGTGATGATGATTTGGTGCCTGTGGGTGACAATAGGTGACTGTGGCTCAGTAGGTAGAGTAGGTTAGTGGTTCGATCCTTGAGCAAGACACTGAACCTCTGTGACTGTAAAACTCTACATAAAAGCAAGACCATTTACCATTAACCAATAGACAACAGTCTGAATTACCGAGCTAACGAATGCTAACATGAGAGAACCTGACCTGCAGACGTCTCAATACTAATGTAACATGACGCAATAAAAAAAATAAAATAAAAATCTATTCGCCAAAAATAATGATGCAGTCGTATCGACTCCTTTGTTACAGAGTCAAGACTTTTCACCCTGACTCCTAAACGTCACTCAGTCTGGGCGGGCGCACAAATGTTCACTACAGTCATAGGAAAGGCAGCTCTTTGACAGGATGTTTGTCTTCTCCTCAAATACAAATAATTCGAGCATTTGATAAAAACACACTATTTGTACCTTTCCGAATACTGTATTCGGGTCCAATATGCACACTTTGGCCTATTTGTTTTTCAGATGGATCCTCCCATTGTTAAAATCCTTCACTCTTTAGGTATATAAACTATAATAAACCCCAGAATTTCAGTGACATTGTCTCTGACTCTGTGTAGTCTTCATTTTGCGCCACTAAGGGGCAGCACAGGAGCCCTTTCAGTCCATTAATATTGGGTAAACAGCGAGTGCAGAGCCGGAAAATAATCCCTTGAACATTTAACCTGCTGTTCTGTTGTTGATATTTTCTCTGGCTCGTCGGACTCGCTGTGACGTGGCGGGCGGCTATAAATAAGACTTTTGCCTGTATTGTCACACGATGTGAGTCGTATCTGCTCGCCTTTGGCGGACGGGTCTCACGCACACGGTCACTCACTTGTTAGAACACGAACGCGGTGCAGGTCAGAGGGGCAGAGCAGGGGGGATTGAGGAGGATGGAGGATGAACAATAGTGCAGGTGTGCAGCTGTGGAAAGAGGGATGGGGCGAGGGAACAGGGGTGGAATGATTTATTCATTTTGTCAGGAAGAAGAAACAAAGACATGCAAACATAGAGACATTTGGAGGGAGAACAAAGGATATTTATCATCAGCACTACTATCAGACTCACCAAACCAAGCGAGGTCAAACTGAAATAATCTTAAGTGACGTAGAGTCTGATGTACTGATGTGGCCTGAGCTCCTCAGGCAGAAGAAACCATTACGGTCCTCTCCAAGAAGCTCAGGTTACGAACCAGTTAATATGCGGTTGAAAGGTCTGTGATCCGGCACTGATGTTTCATAGATCGCTCAATACCACAACTTGACAAAAGACCCCAGGGACGTGAAGCTATTAAGGAACTCCCAGCAGTCCTGTTTAGGAAATCTGCTGTAGCTAACTCAAAACCTCTGTGCATTTAACGCTGGTAGTCAGGTTCGACTGTCTTTGTGCTGGTATTGTCGGCGAAAGCGTGCGCGGACACGTGGCGGGTTCACATGTGCGTTCGGATGTTGCTGTGCTGTGCGTGTTTGTGTGTGGGTGTCGGTGTCATTCCCGGGCATGGCGGGAGGCTGAAAGCTCCTCGAGCAGACTGCCAGCTCCAACAGCTCAACTCCAAAGTCAGTGAACTGCCAGAGCTCCAGATTACAGCAGATTACCGGGCAGGGTGCTCATACACTTTCTCTGTTTGTGCGCGTTTCATGCTGTTGATTTAGCAACCACATGGGGATGTCGAGTCCTCACAATGAGCGTAAACAAAGTTTCCTTGAGGAGGGGACTGTTAATTACACTGAAAACATATTTGCATTCGGCTTTTTTAAGTGATTTCGAAATCCTGGTGTTTTACATTTCGGCCTCACTGCTGTAAACTTTGTCCTCGGTTTGACTGAATTATGAGCCACTTTAGACCAACATGAGTCACATTACACCAACACAAAGTCATTCTTAGATCATGACTCCTGGCAGCGATAGAAGGACTGAGCACGTGATACATATTCCCAGCATGTGGTGGATTAATACATTAATACTTTGTGCCGGAACCCCCCAATCCTCATTTTACTGCATCATGAAGAGATTATGGTCAGGAAGAGGCCATGCCCAGGCAGGATCCTACCATCTGACACAGGCGGACGGGGGTGAAGCGTAAAGACGGGAAGACGGGTTTAAGTTTGCGATGAAGCGTAGATGTGTCATTTCTGTGTGATGCGGCTCTAAGCGAGGCCAAAGTGGAGCGGACCGCATACTCTGTTGACATTAAGAAGAATTTCCTTTCAGTGACACATTGGATCAGATGAAGGGGAGGCAGAGCAGGGACAGACAGCAGGTGGGTGGTGGTGGTGGTGGTGGTGGATTGGTGATGGTGGGTGTGGAGGTGAAGGGGGAGGGTTTGCGTCTGCAGATGCTGTCAGTCTGGCTGCTGGAATTGCACGGGAATGTTTTGTCTGCAGGAGGAAAGTAAGGTGGCATTACTGAGGAACAGATGATAAGGTGTCTGCAGGAGGAGAGGAGGAGTGGCAGAGGAAGACATAGAAGAGGACGAGAAAAAGAAAGAGTAGACTGCCGCTGGCCATGGCTCTGGCCTGTCTTGGTATAGGCTGTGTCTCTGTGCGATCCAAAGGTAACATCAGTGTGCACCAGTGTGTGTATCTTTTCTTATTATTATTATTAACCCCTTTTTAGTTCCTGTTGTCCATACTGGTAAATACCTTTTAACTATGTGGCTGTGACATGATGTTACTGTGATACTGTTTATACTATTCTGTCTGTAGTACTTTATACTATATCACAGAAATGTATTTGCAAATGCAGGTATAAGAAATTAAGTTAACTAAATAATGACTGAAAAGTCACAAATGAGTTTGCTGCACAGCAGCTTAAATGCCTGCCTTGACCTTGATAGTTTTCTATATGATGAACTAAAATATTTTAATGTGATGGAACCACAGGCTGTATAAAGGGGGAGTGCTTCTCGAAAAATGAAACTATATTAAGTAGAGCTCCCCCTGGTGACTGGCTGCAGTATAGGTCATAAGCTCCACCCCCTTCATGTTAATAGATGGGACTTGGGCCGAACTAAAACACACAACAAATATTTTTTTTTCCAAGGATGGTTTCTGGTTAATATAATGTTGATGCATGTTCCAGTGTCAACCTAATTTTCCTAAGGGGATGAATAAAGTAATCAATCTATCTATCTATCTATCTTGAATAAGTTTCGTTTTAGCAACTTGACGCTATAGAAACGGGATGTGACATAATGGCACATAATGACTACCAGTTGTCATGCCAACTGCTCCTAAAGAGTCCTGTGGAACCGTGAGAGTTGTTAAAAAATGAACAAATAAAAAAAATAAGTACAGTGTATAGTCCAACATTGTAACTTGTAACTGGTGGATGTAGTGCAGAGCGTAGTATTAATTAACGATAACGTGACCGAGTCTGGTGGAAGTGTGGCGGGGTCATCGATAATGTGGCTCCGCTTGGCTCCACTCTCAGGTCGTATGGCGCAAACTTTGGCTCCAAACTTGAAAGATGGTGCTGTCTGCAACAATGCCAGAGAAGGTCTACTATAGTGAAACATATTGACAACGAATGTATTATTTTATAGTGTAAACACGGGGCAATTAGTTGACTGATTGGATATATTTGGTATTTTTATCCGCTAAAGACAAGAGTCATTTTATCACCAAATCATTGATGAAAAAAGATAGAAAACCATACATAGATGACCTGATGGAGAAGATATTTGTTATTTTCAAGCTAATGAAGTTCAAGAGGATGTTACTTTGAGCAACTGACATTTAGCTGCTATGTATTTTGTATACAGTTGTATCCCACTTTGTGTTTCTAGCCTGCAGGGGGGTTAGTGTAACGCTGTTATTTCTGAATGGTTACATGTTTTTCTGCAAAAGTTGGAATAGTTTGATCAATGTGGCTCTGCACATGGTAAGTAATGTGACAACCACCGATGAGGTGAGGCAGTGCGTGGTGTGAGCTGTCGTAAGCTCACCAACGGTGCACAGCTTCCCTCTGCAGAACCGGCCTGCTAGTGTTTCTTATATAACAGCTGTCTACTATGACAAGATTCTGCAGCTACTGCCATAGGGAGCGTGCTGCCTGACCCAGATACACCCTAATACTACAGCCTCCACCAGTAACTTCCATTCACTCACATCTGGACCGGAGAGAGAACTTCAACCAGTGTCCTCATGCAACTGTCATATCATGGACGATTACCTGGTTGTAATCTCTGTTTTGTAGTTGGTTGGCACGACCCTTTTATTGCACTACGCCGTTTTTTCTGTATGTGGAAAAAAAAGGATATACGGTGATTTCATTTGCACAAAACCATGAAATTTTACTTTGGATTTCTTTCTGTTTATCCTTCCCGTCCTTGTTCTCTGCCTCCTTCCTCTTCTACTTCTTCTTCTTCACTAAAATATATTGGTATCAGAAACCATAAAGCCCACATCGGCCAGGTAATAAAAATACGATCCATTAGCCAGATGAAGGTGGAGGGACACATAAAAATACATTTTAGCTAATTTAAAACCTTTACATTAACATTCACAGTTGATAGCCGAGAAGTTGTAAATTTAGCAAATTATATTGTACCCTTGTCCTGATGCTGCAGCATTTGGGATCACGACTTCTGGGGACTGACTGATCGCAGACTTGATGTCTTGATTTGTTCCACCAAAGTTTAGAAGTTTATATAAAACATATTCGTTGCAGAAAATAAGTTTGTTTTCCAGGCAATTTTCCACTCTTGTGCACGTAAGATCAGGCTGATGAACACAAAATATCTGACCAGTATTATTCTACTAAACTTCCTCATCACATAAAGGCTTATTGAGTCTCTTATCTATTTAAAGTAAAGTGTAAAATAGCATAAATGTATTTTTTCATGAAGGGTTTCTTTGGGGGGCATGTACATGCTCTTCTGCATTCTTGCTACTAATTCTGCCACCGGTATACACTGCAAAGATGCAACATGAAGGCAGAAGCATCTTTAGCTTCCCAAAATCAAGTCCACCCACCCCTCTCAGCTGCTTCCTGTCTTAATATGCATTGTAAATACTAATTTTTGCACTATGTGTAATCATTTCAACAGCCACATTGAACGTCTGAGTTAAAACATCCATAATAAAGAGACAAGGACCAAAAATCACTCATCACATGGCAACAAGGGTGCATGCTTTCAGATGTTCAGAAATCTGCATACGAAAATGCAGTTTTCTACTACTATTTTGCAGATAAACGGACAACTGGTGGCAACGAGCAACAGTCAAAGTTTAAGCAATGGCAACGTGATGGATGGTTGGTGTAAAGTTGACATTACAATTTTTTTTTAAACCGTAAGCATTTACACTGCTTCTGTGCAAGCTGTACTTACACCCTGTGCATTTGCAGCATAATTTATTTTTTCCTCCTCTACTCTCTCTGGTATATGTGTATACATGCACATATCATCTTTGTTATACATATACACTACAGGCCAAAAGCTTGGAAGCAAGATCAAATTTGTACATGGAAGATCATAGTTTCATTGGTATACTTGGCATCAAAAAACTGAAACATGACTATTATATGAAGAGTAACTTATCAGAGGACATTTTTACTTTAATTATCAGGCAATATTTTCTCGCTTTGCTTTCTTCAAAGTAACCTGCTCTGGCTTTAACAACAGCATGGCATGTATGTGGCATTCGTTCTATAGGAGACATTTGTAAACAGACTCTCAAAAGCCAAAGAGTTAGAGTAAATAATGCAAACTGTGATTTGTTTGTTTTTTGTATATATGCCAGTCTTAATGATGAGACTGCAAGTTGCTGACACTGCACGTGTGACAGGATGAGTGGAAGCACAGATGGAGGGATACGGTGAAAAGGAGACGAATGATGGGTGAAAGACAGCGAGACAGAGTGTTCATTAGATGAACGTGCATATACGCTCAGTTGTGATTGACTCCTTGCGTAAGCTTCATTACCGTCGGCTGCTGACGTGCAGGACAGCTAGAGTCAATCAGGACAAAGACAATAGAGATTATGAGCACATTTTCAATCGCGCAACACGCTCTTCACATTTTGTTATTTTGTTGTTGCCACCAGGTGAAAAAAACCGACAAGTTTCTTGAGCCAATTCATTCTGATGACAAGTGATTAGATTAGCTTTATTAGTTCAGTTGGTTGCTATTTTAGTTGGATATTTGGATACTGTTGTTATGACAGCTTGTTCAGAGAGACAATCAAAGATTATCCGAGTATGAGTAGATTCTCTATGTATGAGAATTACTTTAACTGCTTAGAACAGGGGCCTCCAATATTTTTCAGGCCAAGGACCCAAAACTTATTGGGAGATTGAGCAGGGATCCCCAACCTACTATATGTGTTCGGGCTAGTGCTATTATCACCATTGTCATTTTGCATTCAATATTAAGCCATCCACTATCCCTTTACTAAAATATGTTGGATTCATGTTAATGTGTATTTAAAGAAATTTAAATTTGTGGGGGGAAATTAAAAAATATCTGAAAATGTCTAATCAGCCAAAGCTCTTGTGACCCCCCTGCAGCACCTCTGGGACCTTCAAGGGGTCGCGGGCCCCCTGTTGAAGACCCATGGCTTAGGAAGTTAGCTCAGGTATAAGAAAAAAAAAAAAAACAAAAAACAAAAGACCTTAGTGCACAAGTGTGCAAATTTGAAACTTGCACATACATTCAGAATCCCTCTTTTTTTGTGTGTGTGTTTTTAACTATGAGCCACTGTGTATCCTGTGATTTTATTGGAGGAACTGACAACATCACAGCTTGAGAACAGGAAAATTCCAATTATTACTTCAGAGCAGTGCTTTTTTTTTCTTTTTTTTTTAAAAAAAAAAACATATATATATCATGCCTGGACTGGCCGTATGTAAATTCTTTTGATAAAACTGCATGGAACCGGCCACAGAAACAATCCCCTAATTTAACTGTGTCACAACAACTAGGTCAGCAACCTACAGACTGTTTTCAAGACACACCTTTCTTTGTGCCTTGTCCCACTATTCTACTCGCCTGTCCCTGTTTACTTACGCATAGAGAGGAGCACTGTAATAGCCATTTTTGCATATTTAGAAGAATCCTGATCAACGTGCGACATACAAAACAAGAGGGTAACTTTACCTGCACATGACTCTCTTCAGAGCAGGAAGCTGTGTAATTGTTTATTTAGTGCAAATGAGCTGGCTCTCTGTGCATCTTTAACCTTGCAGTTTTAATCGGCTGAATGCAGCTGATGCGAGCTCACTGATTTAATTGCGGGCAAACACGAGCCTTGATGAGCAATGAAAGGTTGCCTGGCTACAGATGTACAGTGAGGCTTTCAAGGACACAATTGCGTTTTGAATTCCGAGTTAAAGGAGAGGGAAATAGGATTCATAAATAAAGCTAAAAGGGCTTTGAGAGCAGATAAGAGAGATGAATAATCACAGTCCTCGCACTCTGTCGCCCCTCGTCTGAAAATCAACAGTTTTAAGTCGAGACTGAATGAGGAAGTTATACATCATTCATGAACGCAGAGGTTTTTTTGATATTCTGATAACAATGCATTTTGGTGGTAATAAACATGAAGGACAGTGGTTTGCTGGTGAGTTTCAGGTGTGGGTTTAGCTGCCACCTGCTGGTGTGTCACTGCTTCTTCTCATGTTTTAATGCACAACACAGAAATACAGAGGGTTGTGATATTCTTCACATCAAGATATATAAATAGATCAGTATGTGTATGAATTTACAATATTATTTTGCTTTATTTTGCGTATTTTTATATAGTGACTGGCTTTACTGTTGTACTTACGTGGTAACGGGTGGTTAATTGTAAAACATGGCCTGGATCTAAGCTTACAGGACAGCTGCTTCAGAGTCAATGAAAACCTCAAGAGCCCGAAAGACTTCAGGTTATAAATATATCAGTGGTTTATAGTAATGATGGAAACTGCATCATCGCCTCAACTTGAAAATGTGTTCAAAAGGTACTATTCTTTTAAAACATCAGATGCCCTCATACTAACCAACACAGGACCAGTGTTTTCTGGATTTGCTGCAGGAACATACAGTATATTGCCCTTTTTCACTTCTTCTTGAAACAGGGTTTCTACACATTTGATATTTCAAAATTCCATACTTTTTCCAGGAGGGTGAGAGCAGAGGGCTGGGCATTCAACTCGTCAATCTGCCCAATGTTTTTTAGACATATAAACTACTGTGTGCTACTGAAAATTTGAAGAGTAGTAACAATTTTGGAAACATGAATATTTTTTTCCATAAACTGGTTTTCATTTTCCATACGTTTCCAGGCCAAGAAATTTCATAAAATCAAATCCCATACTTTTCCATAATTTCCATACTTGCGTAGGAAGAAGTGAACTACAATTATGATGCAAAGGCCTCAAACCCAACTTGTTGGTCATATGGACGTGGTTCTATAAAGTTAAAGGACCAGGCAGTCTGGAAAGAGTTCATTTTTACAGCTCTGTTTCAGTGAGTCTTGTCACAATTTAGTCACTTTATCTTTTTATCTTTCATAGGTTTTAGTGACAAAAAAATCACTGCATTTTTTTTTTTTTACTTTCAATTCTACTTTGTCAAACTGTAACTAACAACATTTGTTTTGGCAGCTACTTTATGCCATCTCTAAACCAATTTAAATAAACTTATATATGTAGAAATAATACATATGGTATACTGTATGACTTTGTGTTTGGACTTATACACAAGAGGGATTCATTCCAGGAACTACATTCATGGACATTTCAGTTAGCTTTCAATTAGCTACATGCTAATCCATTATACATTCTACTGTACACTATTTACTTCTTGTAGCACAAAACAGCAACTTGAAAAATACTTAATGAGCCTAATTTAAGTTAATAGATAGCTTATTTATTGTGGTGGAGGCTGCATGAATAGCAGGGTGATCCGCATTTAAATGCTCTAAACTTCCTATCTAATTTGTAGCCACACAGTTTGTAGCAGCTTGCTAGCTTTGGGAGGCTGGGAGATAAAATGCCCCTTATCCAATCCAGTGACAGAGACACATGTTTTGAAAGGCAGCCAATATGAAGAGGCTGTGTTTTTTTCCTTATCATATAAAGTCCCGTAAGAGTCCCGTCTCGTCAACAGCAAAAAGGCACGCATGTCGTCTTAGTTTTTGCATAAGATCTTTCATTGATGAATATTTTTACATGCTCCCATTCGGTTAGGCACCTCTATAAAATCTAAGGACACATAAAAGGCTTAGTGTGGATACATGTCAGTACTCGGCAGGTTGTACCAAGCATCAATGCAGAGTGTGCAACAGTTCTTCTGTTGATTTAGATGGTCTCAGTGTCTTCATGTAATCCCAGACTGACTGCATGAAGCTGAGACCAATGCTCTGTGGGGCCTAAACATCAGTCTCCTTGTTCATCTCCTTGTTTTGGAGGCTCCATGAAGTGAATCCTGGATGAGAATAAGAATATAAACGTCTAAATTGCCCAAACTATTTGCACAGTACAGTCACGGTGTCCTCAGTTACAACTGAATTACAGACAGCTACTTTCTCAACAAACCTGCTCTGTCTCTCTCTGCTTTCACTTTAGCGGTGTCAAATCTGGATATAGAGAGCAAGCTTTCGGCTCACTATCAAGCTCCATGGCACCAGCAACACAACGTGTTTCATCCCTGTACCCGGTCACCATGTCTGGAAGAGCTGCACAGAAACGCTCAGCTCAGTCTCCGAGCTCTGCATCGAGGTACGAGAGGCTGATCCAGGTTGCAGAGTAACATTATGTTGTGTACAAGTTAGAAGGATTGTGATTTATTTTTATTTTTTTTATCTATGTGTTTGGGATATGCAGACGAGGAACTGCGCCAGCGGTCCACGAGTCGGGAGAGAAACAGGGTGACCATTTCTATCTCAGTGGCGCCCCCCATGCCCACCTTCCCCTCGCCACACTCTATCCGCCGCCAACAGAGGAGTCGCCTGGCACGAGCGGTAAGATGGTGAAAATAAACCGATCTCCCACAACATTAAAACAACTGACAGGACAAACATATCACATTGAGGGAATCTTGTGATACAGTACAGTGTTCTGCTGGGAAATGTTTGGACCTGGTATTATGTTATATATGTGGATCTTTCCTAGACGTATACCACTTACATAGCAATGACGCTCCTTGACAAATTTAAATTTCTTTAAATACCTCACATGATTCACTGTCCCTTGGCCTAAAAAACGTTGAAGACCTCTGCACTAGAACCTAAACCAGTCAAACATCTGATATCTGTGGGAATTTGACTCCAGTCACATTACACAAGACAAAGGACTTGAAGCCAACCACAACTGTTTTGGAGGCTCAAGGAAGACTTACACAATATTAAGACCCTGATTCAAGTTATGGATTCATTAACTGAAACAAGTTCACCCTTTGCTACAATAAATGTAGCCTTCATAATTGGCAAATCACAGCTCAACATTTTGTAAATAAGGTATTAATACTAAATTAAAACCTGAAACTCGCTCACAATGAATTCTTTATAAACACGGTCATTGAGGTTCTTGTAACATTCCCATTTGAAGGCTATTAAATTCTGGACTAGCCAGTAGACACATTTGGTCAGACACGTTTTAGGCTTATTAAAATCTTTGATTCTTATTTAATTTGCACCAGTAAACTGATACGATATCTCATTCTGATGTTGCCTTGCAGCAAGAGAGAGCAGAGAGGGAGCGAGAGTTAGACTACCAACCCAGGAAGGTAAAAAAAGGAAATGTGTCTTCAACATGTGTAAATGAGTGCTTATGCTGCACTAATAGATTAGATCGCAGTATAAACACCTTTTACTTGCATCACGATTTCATTTTATTATTCACTGTACATCAGCATCCATTAAAGTTCCGTTCTTTTCATCCTAATTTCTTTATGAAATCCCTAAAGGAGAGGCCTGTGAGAGAAACAGAGATCCAGACCATACAGAGAAAGGTACGAAAAATTCACATGAATATAGGCAGAAAAAAATAAATCTTCTCTAATTCAGTTTAAGAAAGAGACTATTTGTCTTGCCTGTGTTTGAACAATGCTTGTATGTGTGTTCCCTTCTAACAGGAGAGGCAAGGGAGAGAAGCAGATATTCAGACGATCCAAAGAAAGGTAAGAAAGATGCATCAGACCACAATAACAGGCACCTACTACCATGTATATGTGAACTCAGGTCTCTCTTAATCTAGTCAGTAACAGACATAAGTAAAAGATTTGAACAAAGAAACAATTTACTGAATGTAAAAAGGCATTTCTGGCAAAAGAGAAGAGTTCCCCTTAGAAGAGGTCTTTTATACTGTTAGAAGGAAGTGAAAACAATTAAACAAAGTATTGTCTGTCCCATCCATTCATCACCTTGTGACTTTTCTTTAATGTTTTAAGTGAACTTTTTTGATCCTTTGCATAACTTGGGCCACGTCATCTGTTTTTTATTTATTTTTTGAATTTCTTTTGTTGTATTTTGTGTTCATAGTTTGAGTGCTTTTACTCACTTCACCCTATTGAGAGTTGCATCTTCATTCCATGGAGTAGAAAGGTATAAAGTCTTTGTTTTCTTTGTGTTTATTCTCAAATCACATTAGTTGTGTTCATTTTTTTACACTCTACACTGCAATACAGTGGCTGTAGTATATACTGTAACCACCTATGTTACAGCAATTAAAATGTTGGCTATTTTATGGTACACATTATGGAAACTACAACTGTGGAACTGTATCAGTACTTACCTTAGTTGTAATGTTGCCTGTTTCTTCTAGTCTACCTCGACAGGGGAGGGTGAAGGTGGTGAAGTCTTGGGAGGACACAGAACCAAGGCCTCTGCCTCCAGTGCCCCCTCAACCCAGGATAAACAAACAAACTGGTCAAAGGAAAATGCCCCTCCATCAGATCAGAAAACACCTGGTGATTCTCATGCCGTCTCCTCCTGCATCATCCCCATCAATGTCACAGGTAAGCTGAAGAAAAACAAACAAGAAATTAAATAAATAAGCATTACTGGCACTAGTAAGGATCAAATCATGTACAGTGTTAACAAAGGACCAAACAGCGTCTGTTCCCAAATCTGAACTTTCAGCATGAAAAACAAAAATCTTAACTATATTATATGGGAATGAGTACAAGTATGATTACATTCATACACAATACAAATATCAGCAACAACACTGAACCACTGACAGGAGGAGTAAATAGCATTAACCATCTTGTGACAATATAATGTTCTGCTGGGAAACTTTTAGACTATTTGTGTGGATAGACATGTAGCACCCACCTAGACCAGACCAGGCACCCCCCACCATAGCAATGGCACTCCTTGATGACAGCAGTCATCACCAGCAGGGTGCAGCCTGAAATAGACACACAACAACAATTTATGAACAACTTGGCCACTGAATTTATTAGATCCCAAAGTATCTGTGGGACGTACTAGAACAAGCCTGATCCACAGAGGCTCCTCCCCTCATCCCGTAAGACCCAAAGACCCCCACTAACATCATCCTGTTGCCAGACACCACAGGACACCCTCAGAAGGCCCATGTCCATTCCCATTCTCTAATGACTCACAATTGTTTTGAAGGGACAAGGGAGACCTACACAATATTAGGAAGGCGGTCATAATGTTATACCTCATCGGTGTACATTTTTAGCTTTTTATATGTGGCAGGCTTCTCTGTTGTCATTGCAGGAGTCGGGTTTGACAGAGAAGCAAGTGCTCGTTGCTCCCTTGTCCATTCCCAGTCTGTTCTTCAGAGGAGAAGGAAGCTGAGGAGGAGGAAAACTATAACAGGAATACCCAAAAGAGTACAACAGGACATGGGTATGTTATAGAGCACACTTCACCACACATCATTTACTGCGTGGCTCATAACTTTGTAGCTTTGGCACTGACTACTGCTGGTTTGATAAATGTGATTGCAGAGATGGTTTGTTTTGTTTTTTCTTTACAAAAAGGCTTATCTGTGAATTTGTTTACAATCTGGTCATTCCTAATACTATTTCAGGAACTGAACACACTTTGTCTCTTGGCTTTCAGACTCAGATGAATCACCCGTAGCAAGAGAGCGCACAGTGATCATACATGCCAACCCACACCAACTCTCACTCTGTCAGGAAGACACCTCAATTAGTGGTCGCCTCCATCACACTCGTGACTCTGGCTGCCAGACAGATGATTTCCTTATAGCATGTAAGTTTCTCAGAATGGAGTAGTATTTTAGATCTCTATATTAGTTTCTTTAGTGTGTCAGCTCCCACATTTGACCTACGTTCTAGAAAAAGGAGTTTGCTCAAGCCATTCCTCCTACAAATAATAATTACAAAATACTTGACAGTAATTGCTGTCTTGTGGGTTAATGCTTGCATCTACTCTACCTTCTCAGATATATGCCTTTGCTAAGTTTGAACAAGACAACTATCTGAAAGCTGCCGTCCTCAAACTTGATCAGTAAATCTGGAGTTAAAATTATTTCTTGGTCTAGTCCGCATATATGTGAATTAAGAAATGTCTGCCTCTATTCCCCCCTCCTTCTCCTGTTTTTCATCTTCAGGTACAGCTGCTCCTTCAAGGAGGCGCATTAGAGCTCAACGTGGTCATCAGGGTATCCCTGCCTCTCTATCCCATTCAACAGGCAATATTTCTTCCCTGGGTGACCAGTCAGACTCAACATACACCACGGCTGCAGCCCATGGTGGACGCCTGCGCTCACGTAGCCTTCCACGAGAAGGTGGACGCCTGATGGACAGTGACGAAGATGATGATGATGACAATTATGATGATGATGATGAAGATGAAGAGTTGTCACCATACGAAGCAGAGGACTTTATTCCACCAGGTCCCAGTCCAAGAATGAAAATGATGATGATGAAGGATGAAGAAGAAAGCACAGATGACCAGGCAGCTCCTGAGCCATTACAACTAGGAAGCCTAAAAAGGTTGCAACGATCTGGGGAACGAGACAGAGGGAGTGGAGGGGGTGGGAGCCCAGAGCATAGCTGGATGGAGAGGGGTCGTTCACGCTTGCCTCGCAAAGCTGACATGGGCAGCTGTGAGATTTCATCAAGTTCAGATACTTTCAGCAGTCCGATTCACTCAGTGTCTACAACCGGAGTCCTAGGCAGTCACGTGGACCATAAAGAAGATCACCAGTCATCCAGTGGAAACTGGAGTGGTTCAAGCTCCACCTGCCCCTCACAAACATCTGAAACAATTCCCCCACCCTCTTCTCCACCCCTGACAGGCTCATCCCATTGTGATTCAGAGCTGTCACTCAACACCGTGCCCAATGCCATTGATGAAGGATTCTCTCTGGATCCTTCATACCACTCTGACCTCAGACCCCAGGGCCAGGGTCATAGATCAAGCTCGTTCACATCCTCAGCCACAGACCAGCTGGATGATGCAGGAGTTAGTACAGCCAGTGAGGGGGAGTGGACATACCCTCCAGACCAAGACCAGACTGATCCAGATCAAGACCCTGATCACACCCAAAACCTAAGCCAGAGCCATGGGTTAACACAGGAATACGGCTCCAAACAAGGTCTAGAAGACCAAACCTGTTTCAGTGACAAGATGACACTGACAAGCAACACTGAAAAGGAACATGGTTCTCATTACGCAAGTGATACAGAGGGTTTCTACTCATCTTCTGTGCATTTTGGGGAGTGTAGTCAGAGTTACAGAGGTTACATGTATAACTATGCAGACCCCGGGCCTGACTGTGGTCAGTCCAACACTGTGGCACCAATAGTATCCCATGGAGTTTACCCCAAGCCCTCAGCTGAGTTGAGAGCAGGCACTATGACACTGGGGAGAACCTGTCGTCCACTGAGAAAACCGAAAATCAAACCTCCACCACCAAAACGGACATCCTCACTGAAGGAGACCCTTGTTAGTGTTGATGTTGGAACGGACACACAGGCAGATCAGGATCAACCAAAGACGGTTAGTGAGCAGGAGCTTAACTTGTCTTCCACAGATATGAAGCTGGAACTGGACCTAGAGCTTGGAGGTGATCCAGAACCATTACAGACATCTTGTTTAGTGGCGGAGCCCTTGGGAAGTTGGGGGATGGGACTGGGTGAAACTGTAGACATAGTAGAGCCCATGTCCTTCAGCTCTGCAGATACACACTCATTTAAGGATGAAGGTGCTGTGCAATCTGACTATGCAGACCTGTGGCTTCACAACACTGAACTGAAGTCCAACAATGGTGAGTACACATCTATGTCCAACTCAAGCACAGCCACAGGTACTACTGTCATGGAGTGTATGAAGTCACCAGACAGCTCTTCCTCTTCCACAGAAACCCAAACCCAGGCCCTTGCACAGGCTTCAGAGACCAGGGCAACTAGTCCACCTCTCCCACCTGGAGACTTCAAACTTGGGTCACCTGAGAAGCTGGCTGGTTTGGCCTCACCATCAAGTGGCTACTCCAGCCAATCAGAGACTCCAACGTCAACCTTGCCCTCATCTTCTGCAGCGTTCTTCCCAGGACCACTATCTCCTTCAACTGGCAAGAGAAAGCCCAAAGTGCCCGAGAGGAAGTCTTCTCTCTCTTCCCTGCAGCACTTCCCCAGAGATGGAGCTTCCATTTCCTCTTGCTATAAGAGAGACCCAGACTTTCCTCCTCCACCTTCTCAACTTGATCTCAATGTTCTCCATGGTGGCTATGTCAGACATACTTTATCCCACCGGACACACCACATACACACGCTCCACCACAGCAAACACAGAGCTGCGAATGTCTTGGCCACTGGCACAAAGCTTTTGGCCCCTGAGGCAAAAAATACCAACCCGCCGCCAAGTTCAAACTCTGCTTTAACAATTCCTACTTCAAATCTACTGGTGATTACGCCAGCTGCACTTCGCTCAGTGCAGCTGCATTCCATCAACCAATCAACAGATCTACAGAATTCTTCCACTACAAACCAGGAAACAAGTGGAACAGAGACCGCTACAAGGCCCAAATGTGCTCCTAGTAGTTCCTGTCTGGCTCCCCCACCTATTAACACCAGACCTCTCCCTCCGCGCAGACCACCTCCCAGACCACCAGGTCATGCAGTACATGACCACACCTCCTCCCCCGAACACTTACAACCACCTCCCCCTGGCCGCCACCCCGATGGGCCTCCATCATATGAAAGCTTGCTACTAAGACAAGACCGCTATGGACCTGGAACCTTCTGGGCTATGACAGCCTTCCGAACCCGGATGGATCCATCATCAGATCTCTCCGAGGACAGCTCACCCCTGCATCGACCTGTGCCACGTGCTCCCCACCCTTCGCCTGTGGATTTACACACACATATCCACTCACACACAGAGTTCCGAGGGCTCACCCACTCAGCTCATGCACACACTGAGTTTAGGGTTTTAGGAGAGCGTTCGTTCTCCCAAGACGACGATGACGATGAAGATGATGAGGAGGAAGAGGAAGAGCAGGTGAAAGAAACACCGAGGGCTGCATGTTCCAGAGGAGGCATGCGATCGGACCACCCTCCACCCCCAGCATATGAGTTTGCTGGGATATCCCACTCAGACTCAGGGCCCTGGGCTAGTCCAGTCAAAGTGCCTGGTAACACTATGGAGACATCGCATCCTTACCTAATCAGCGATGCAAGGAAAGGAGGACATGAAGAGCAGGAAGAAGAGGAGGAAGTGACATCAGGTGCTACCAGAAGTGCCCATCAGCAGCAGCCACAGGACAGCAAAGATGACTCCACCACTCCTGACACTGAGGATTACTTCAGTAAAGGTAAGCTTTTCAACTAAATCAACTGGCAGAAAAAGTTCTGCTTTGATGGAGATGACAGAAAGCATCTGTGTGCTACTTAAACAATAAGCGACAATAACGACTGCTACAATAGTTTGTTTAATCATAAACAAAGAAAACTTAAAGAATGTGTATTTCAGCAAGTGTACACTAAATGATCAGACAACCAGATGACATATAATAGGGATGCTGTGTACTACAGATTCCACACCCAGTGATAATTCGCTCTCCCCTCTGACGGATGACACCAAAGTAGATGATGACATTATCATCACGTCACCGAACAAGACCCGTACAACTGAGGACCTGTTTGCTATGATACACAGGTACTGTACATTTTTGCAATAGTACTCAATGTGGCACTGCCTACATTGTCCATGTTGTGTTTGTAGTGTGTATGCTGTGTCAGATATTGTGGATTATCCATTTACCCTATAGTCTTTAATTATGTCTTTATACTATATAGTCATCCACTGCCTACATTTTATTTAATACTGTACTTTCATTTTTGACATTCAGATCCAAGAGAAAAGTCCTGGGCCGTAAAGATTCAGGGGACCTAAATGCAAAGTCCCGTCTCTGCCCTCCAGCACCAGTAACCTTGGCCCCCAGCAATGTTTCCACAGTCGTCATCCCTCCAGCCCCTCCTCTCAACATCCCAGCTACCTTAGCCACTGCTACTGGGTCACAACGAGCCCCGGTGCCAATCTATCGAAGCGCAAAGAAATCCAGTACGTCCAACGAGGAGTTCAAACTCCTATTGCTGAAGAAAGGCAGCAGATCTGATTCCAGCTACCGCATGTCAGCTACAGAGATTCTGAAGAGTCCTATCACCCCTAAAACACCAGGGGAGTCCCTTCAGGAGGGACCCATTAGGCAAGCTGAAGAGCCACCAACTACACTCCAAGAACCCCTCATATCTGGCCTAGACCCAATCCAGATACCAGGCCTTTTTCCCAGGGCCAACTCTGAGAGTTTCACCCCCAAAACCCTGCCTATGTCAGCTGCCTCCCGACAGGGACGTTCTCGGATCCCTCCGGTGGCCAACAGCAGTCGCTACAGTACACGCAGTCGCCTCTACACAGCCCCCATGCAAGCCATTTCTGAAGGGGAGACAGAGAACTCAGATGGGAGCCCCCATGATGACAGATCATCCTAAAACCACCTGATGAGAGATGTCCTCTATTCTTCTGTGTCCTACATTTGAAATGGGTCCTCCTACTTTTCTAATCTTGGACAGGTTTGCCAACAAGGCCAAAAGTGTAATTCTTGAAACCTACAAAATCTGATGGTTTCTGAAGTGCACCCAATTATGAAAATACTATTCTATTTAAGGGTTGCAAACTGTTGTGAAATAGTTAATTATATAGGGATGATTATGAAAATATACCTAAATACTGTATTATCTAAAGAATAGCTCCCTCTGCAATTGAAAGTGCAAGACATATTTTGATTGAACTGTCTTTTTAAAAAAAAGAAAAGAAAAAAGGAAAAAAAAAAAACGCTTCCAAATACTTGGAAAATTATAAGAAAAGAAATTTTGTGGAGTACAGACAAAGAGCGTGTGCATGAACAAGCACATGCAAAATCCACTCATATTTCTAATTCTTGTGTTTTGAATGGTGTGGATGTGTTACTGAGGAACTGATTTCTTATTAAAATTAAAAGTTATTATGACATTTAACATTCTTTTAAACTTATGGTGCCGAAAGCATTGGCCAGACTTCCCAGAGTCCATACTCTCTAATATTCCTGCCAACATGCAAGGGTTGTTTCATTCTGGAAGTTACTAACAACATCTCAACATAACATCAAATTCCATTAGGGCCTCACATTAGAGAGTATATCACACAGAGCCAATCATATATTTCTTCACATAAAGTATATCCAGAAAAGATAACATGATGCATGTATTTTTGTAAAACTGCGCCTCAGAACATGATGATAAATTTTCACCATGTTGCATGACCGTATATGGAAACATCCCCTGGATCCTGGTTTCTGTCGCCATTTTTTTTGTGGTTCCTTTGTATTATAAGAATTAAGTCATCTTTCACTAAAACAAAAACAAACAAAAAAAAAGATTTTAGTGACATTTGTACCACATTGCCAGTGATCTAAATTGATCTGTCATGGATTTGAGTGTCGAACAAGAAGGAGCAAGGGCTTGCGCCTATTTGTCTAAGATACAGGCTAATTTTGGACAATCGCACAGTGGCCTTTCTCTACTAGAGGTGGTTGTAGGCAGGGCATCCATATATATGGAGCTATGCCACGTTCCACTAGAATTCAATCACATGCATATTTTAACCCAAGTTTGAAATCTGGTATGCCAAGACTGACTAAAGGTTTTCCAGCTGCTGGCCAGTCTTGCTGTGCTGACTTGAAGTGGAAAAAGGTGCATTTCAATGCAGATTTAAAATATACCATTGAGTGCAGACGGTGAAAATGCTTTAGAAGGTCCTCAATCGGTTTGACTCGAGGTTCATTTTGGAAAAGGCTTCCAAGAACCAACCTCGCTTTTGCACTTCATGATTCTTCAAGAATATTCCTTGAAAAGAAAATATATCTTATAATGAAATGCATATGTATATTTGTACTGAATATTAAAAAAAAAAACTCATATCTATATAAAATGACGAGCAGAAATTTTATAGGGGATCAATCTGAGTGTAGCAGAGAAGAAAAGGTCTCACTGACAACATTACACATGAATCTTAGCAATGTAAACTGTTCTCCTCTCCTTGTTGCCTCTCCTTCATTTGCACTGACCCAGTAGCATGAGACAGGTGAAAGCTCAACCCGGCCGCTGGTGTGCACCGTTTTGTCTTACCCTCCAAACCTCACCTCCCAAAATCTGACAGAGATGAGACGAGAGGAGGAAGAGCAGCAAAGTACTCGCTGTTTTGCTGTAGCCTTTTCTATCCAACACCAGGGTTAGCGTATGCCGTAAAAAAACAAAAAAAACAAAAAACGTTGTCATCTTTCCAACTAATTTTTACGCATTTAAAGTATCCGGTGTGCCACAGAAGCTACCACCAGTGGAAAGCTTGACCTCTCGCCTGCCTACCACAGCAAACACAGTACATGTACTTCTTACAGTCAGAGACCGTACTTCAATTAAAACCATTCACTGTATTCTGTGAATACCTCAGCAAGCATATTACTGTTTTATTGTAAATGCTAGATAGATGGATAGATAGATAGATAGATAGATAGATAGATAGATAGATAGATAGATAGATAGATAGATAGATAGATAGATAGATAGATAGATAACAAACCACAACTGTTTGATACTCAGCGAATCTCAATTGCAGAACTGACACTGTGTAAGATGGAGAGAGTAAAAAGCTGTGAACTGATTATTAGAATTTTACATTCATCATACCCATATTGCTGAAGCGCACTTGTTCCTGTTCATTGTTTTATTTGTTGTGTTTTCTATCGCATGCAATAAGTAAAAGGGGGGGAAAAAAGGGGAGAAGAAAAGAAAAGGACACCACCAAATCATTATTTTTATCTGAGGGATGTCTCCATGAGAAAAGATTTTGTATTTTCCATTCAAATGTCAAGTTGAATAGTGTGTTCTATAGATGTACAAACTGTCTGGCTAATTCTGTTCTGTATAGTCGTGATCACAAACAGGGGTTTATCTTGTACTGTATATCTACTCACTGGACAATCATACGTATAAGAGACTGTAAAGAAAATGATATAGAATCTGTCGGGAGGGAGAACCCGAACACTTTTGCGTCCTACTCGCGCTGGAGCTGTGGAAGCGAGAAGAATTATTTTCCAGGAGAAACTGCTGATTACGTTTCATATCTGGTGCATATCTGGACATGTCGCTTTGGATAAAATGTACAAATAAAACAAGCATAGAAAAGGGGAAAAAAAATATATATATCATAGACCTAAAAATCTACTTTGATAATGATCTGAAAGATACCGTCTACTTTTGAGTCACGGCTGATTTTTTTTCATTGCCACAAAACATTATTACTGAATGATTACAAGAAGTAATCTGTAATACAGTATTACATGAAAAACAAAATGTGACTCTGCATTGCTGTAAAAATACTTAAAAGTATTTGACAATTTGTTTAGTGTGATTTATCCGTACTGTCCCTGGCATTGATGCTGTTGGGGGTAATTTAAGACTGTTTCCTTCATTTGTAAAAGCAGTGAACAGAGATCCGTTGACACAATTTGATTAGAAAGACAAACTTTGAGGTTGCCATGCAGACTCTACTTTAGCAGTCATCTCGCCCTCTCGAATACAACAAACAAAAGAATCTATGTCTTTTATAGATTTTTGTTTCCTAACCAGTTTCCAGTGTCTGCGTGCATTTTTACCCCAAGGGGAAGTATGACAACAGCCACATGATATTTTTATTCAGAGGTGTACAGTATGGATTAACACTAAACGGACTTTAAAATATGTGAAAGAGAACTGAAAAATACAGACATTGAAGACAAACTGTAACTATTTAAAAAAGGAAAAAAAAAAAAAGCTCCATGTTTAACACTAGCTAGGACTTAACAGATTTGAATCACTTTTGTATTTTTGTATAAACATGTAAATACGTTTTTAAAGAAAAAAAATGTTGCAAATTCTTTCTTTTGTAAAATAAATCAATAAAAGATTAAGTTTACATGATTATTTCCAAGCCTTTGTATATTTTAGAGCTGTGCAACACCTTAAGTCTTGTATTTATTTTTTTGGGAGGGCTGGGTTACAACATTGTGAAATTTCCATTATTCTATATCTAATTCATTTAAACAGCTCATCCGGCTGCTTAGTAACTGTGCATAGAAAAAAAGCCAATAAATGTGACTGCAATGAAATGGAAGGCCTTTTGTGTGACACTTCATTTCCTCCCCATTAGAATTAAGTGCACTGAGAGAGTCTCTCCACTAGATGGCAGTGTTTTGCGTTGTTTAGTTTATGCTACAAGGTACTGGTTTGATTCTGTCATTTAATGCTCTAACTATGTTTAATTATGATTGGATTAAAAAATACAAAAAAAAAAACAAAAACAACAAAAAACAATAGAATAACAATAAGAAAAATGCAAGGATATATATGCAAACATATACAGAAGGATCTGCAACCACAAATATTTAATATTAAATTACTAGGTCAATGCATAAAAATATTTAATAATTGGTCTAAAATCCGCAGCATTAAAACGAAAATGCTCTAATGCTCATTTAGTTTAATTTGCTTGAGAAAAGACACTTGTTTTATTAGGCATTGAAATAAAGCTTTAAACTGTAGCTTAATGGGCAAAAGTATGACCCCACGGTGCACAACATTATTACTATCTTAGTTTATTTTTATTTTTTCAAAATTCTGCTGCATTTTTTTCTCTTTTTTTTTTGTTCTTCTTGCGGCTTGGAAAAAGGTAACAGTGCGGCTTCAGAATTAATGTTATTACTAAAAATTTCTGTCAAACTACTGGTCACTTTCAAAGTCAGTTAGAACATAAAGATTTTTTTCCAAATTTTTTATAACTCACTGGGTGTCTTTTGTTTACCCTAACCCGTCGATGAAACTTACTCTGGTTGGACCGATGCATCGTGTTCATGTGTATGGGGCCGACGGGGCTAATGCTACCTGCTAACGTCAAAAAACGTCCAGGTGCACCTTCAAAATGGACCCGACTGTTACAACAGCTCTAACAGCAGTTCCCATTGCTTCAACACCATCATTAAAAGAAGAAATAAATTAAAGAAAGAAATTATTATTATTAAAAAAAAAAGTTTCTATATATTTAGAAAATTATAAAAGTAATTTTGTGGAGTATGTGAACAAACGCATCCAAAATCCACTGATATTCTACTTCTACTTCTTGGAACTTCCCAGAGTCCATACTTCCTGCCAACATGCAAGGGTTGTTTCCCATAAATTATATCCAGAAAAGATAACATGATGCATGCATGTTTGTAAAACTGTGGGTCAGAACATGATGACAAATTGTCACCATGTTGCATGACTGTGTATGGAAACATCCCCCGCATCTTGGTTTCAGTTGACATTTTTGTGGCTTGATTTGAGTGTCGAACAAGAAGGAGCAAGAGCTTGTACCTATTTATCTAAGATAAACGCTAATTTTGGACTAAAATGGCATCCATATAGATGGTACTATGCCATGTTCCACCAGACTTCAGTTACATACATATTTACACAAAATCTTGAATTCTGGTGAACTTAAGTGATGAAAAGTAATTAACTACATTGACTCAAGGGATAAATTAACGTAATCTAAATTAACTTAATGTTAACTTACTTTCTCCTTAAATGGCTTTTAGCTTGATTTCTACACAATAATATAGGTACTTTTGGGATGGCCCAGAGTGAAAGTTTGTTTCTGTTTGCCTGTGTAGGTCTTTGTATAAAGAAATGATATGGAATAGAGAGGAACTTCTAACACAAGTTCATATTAAATATAATAGTCCAGTTATTTAACATTTTTCATCTCCTATAAATAACTATAAACAAATAGAAGATACTATAGTGTGAGTGTAGCTTGCTACACAACCAGGAAACAGCATGGACCAACATTACACAATCTTCAGAAGTCGTAATGAACCTATTTGTGCCAAGTCTTCCTGGTGAGCGATTAAAATTCGCTGAGCTTTTGGACAATGACTCCTTCTTTAAATAAGACATCCACGATCCTTTGACCCCTTTGACACCCTCAGGCACTCACAATCAACCAAAATAAATTTAAAAAAATAAGTTCTGCTATGCTACGTGTTTATTTTCTTCTATTTTTCATTCAAATTATTTTTTTCTATCTTTCATTAAAATACTTAGTTTTTCCCTTCTCTCTAATTTCCAAATGAAGTTTCACCATTGGAATCAGTTCAGCTAACTCGACCAGGACTTCACAACGTGGGGGCTACAACAAAAGGACAAAAGATGAAACTGTGGGGCTAAGAGACAAATAACGATAGGGGCTGAAAACTAAACTGAAAATAAGTAAATAATAAAATGTTTTCCTTTTTTAAAACATTCTTTTACACATAAAACTAGATGCAAGATCTTCAATTTGCCTAAGATCCAAACACATGTGACTAATAACGGTGGGTTATAAGCAGACATTCCTTCGTGTTAGGGGGTCACAAGTTAAAAGGATGGGAACCACTGCCCTAGGCATTTTCAGAAAAACTGCTAGTAACCACGTTGGCCTCGTACTGGGAATCTCAAAAACTAAAAATGATGTAAACAAAGGTTTAATTGTGTGAATGCATATCAAACATATTTAACAAACATCGTAAAAAGTCATATATATATACACACACATGAAATAATGCAAAGTGATAGATGACAATCGACAAGGCATAAAAATATTATACATAGTTGGTTATTGTGCAGTCCCTCTATGTCGTAGTAATGACCACAAAATGCTAATGATGTAAAACAAACTACTAAAAACCTGAGTTTCACATTAAAGCAAGTTGGCTTCAAGTATCAACTTGTTACCACTACTGGAGAGCAACAGTGTGAAATGCAGCTAGGCAGCTACGACAGACAGGATTTGGTTTGAAAATGGTTCTGAAATGTTCAGAAAATGAGAATTTCTGCCATAAAAGAAAAAAAAAAAACAAAAAAAAACAACAACAAAAAAACAGATAAATATTTCGTAACACGATATCGTCTTGTAGGTAGTTATTTGACGGTGCACACAAAAACTATTTCAGGCAGAAACGAATGATTACACAAACAGGCTGAAACACTTTGTTATAGTACAAAAATTATATCAAAACCAACCAACTTTATACAAAACAGTTTCTCTATCAGTCACCGTCTCCCAGGAGAGGAGAACTTCCTGTACAGCTCTCGCAGCTCGGCCATCAATTATTCTACTTTCATTTTTTTTAATTTCAAAACACTTGCAGGATTCCAGTCATCGGATGTGTGTGTCTATATGTGTGCCGCGCGCGTGCACGCATGTGTATTTGTTTGACTGTCGAAGCGTAATACAATCATGTGGCCACAGCGCTCAAGCTGAGCCCAACCAGCTCGAATGTCTTCCAGCATCCAAATGAAAGAGAAATTATTCTTCACTAACTGTATTTTTATTTTTTTTTTTGTTTTTACATCTACACTCTGTTGTGCGTACTAATAAAAAAGGTTGATAGTCAGCATTTAAAAGAAACTGGTACCCAGTCTACTAAACTTAATTCGGGACTTTTTGGGGACAAGATATATTTTTCACCGACTGACTTAAAGGAACAAGATTTCTCCAACGCGAAAACCTTCAGCGATCCTCGCTCACATAACCGGTGCGCTCCCGTTGTCCAGTACCTGTTACTGATAATGCTCATGACCCCATACATACGCTGGCATGCATAAACTACATATGACAGTATGTAACGCACATCAAAACTGTACTGTGTTAGTTAGAAATGATGCAGTGATGCGTTCACTGACTGTACCTGAACTAGCTTTCCTAGTCTTTAGTGCAGAATGTCCATCCTGAAATTCTGACTAGAGAAACAGACAAAAAAGAAATGAAGATCCAAAACCTACAGTGATGAAGAGGTGAACTGATAACGACTGATAAATAACAGGCTCCAGATATAGATAGTAAGGCAAAAAAAAAAAGACACAAATGTGAGTAAGATAGCTAAAAGTTAAAAAGCTCAGATGTCAAATATGATACAGCTACACAAATAATGATTTCTTGTGCTATGTGTGTTTGTTTTAAACTGTGTTCTGTAAATAGAAAAAAAAGAAAATGTGTTGTGGTCAGGGAAGTCACTAGGATTTCATAAACACTGAGGTACACTGTTATTGTTTAATTATACTTTCTGTGAACCGTGAACGTCTCAAATGCTGCTCTCCTCCACGTTTCCATGAATACAAATCTGAGGAATGAAATCCGTTCGCTCGTCAGCCTCGGGCCATGAAACAGCCACCACCTAAAACCGAAACCCGCTTCCGTTCGTTAAACTCCCAAATTAACCCAAAGAGCCGGGACCATGACCTCAGTCGTCCTCATTGTTAGTTGCGTCCCTGGTTCAGGAGGATTTGCGCAGCACCGCGTCCCTGTAGAGTGATGTGTGTTCTGTGTGTGTGAAGCCGGTGACAAACAGGAGTTCCCTCGTGTCTATGGTTTGGTCTGTTTCAGCTTCTCGATGTGGTGGCAGAGTTTGAGCGCCGGGCCCAGCTTCAGTCCCATGTACTTCATGATGACGTCACTGCGCAGCAGCATCAAGGCCTTGCCGTCAATCTCCTGTAGGGAGAGGAGAATTAAATCAGCAGGGAGAACATAACACACTCCCACAAAAAAATAATGACTTGATTAAGCTGTTTACTTAACCCTTTAAATCTTTGAATTAACGTAACTCACAATGGTTTGGGCTATTGACAAGATTTAAAGTGTGGCTAAACACTGGGAAGTTGTACTTTTGTCTGGAAGACCTTTTTTTTTATCCGAAAGGCAAATGTTTAGGTCTTAAAGAGTTAATGTATGTTTAAGTTTATTTAACATGGAATTTACACATTGTAGTTGTAATTTGTTAACTATTAATCCTCATACCCTCTTTTAAAAATGTTACATTGTTGCCATTAAGGGACAAAAGTCCCCTCTTCAAAATGCCATAAAAATAACTAATATTTTTTTTCTACTTTTTTTCTTACACATTGATTTTAATGGATATTTTTTTATAGTCAATGCTGTTTTTGAAGAGGACAATGTAACAATTTAGGTTACACAGTAAAAATAGAGTATTATGGGATTAGTCTTTGAAATACCAAAAAAAAAAATAAATAAAAAATTAAGAAATTCACACCTTAGCCAAATATCATAGCAAAAAAGCATAATCACTGCTTAATTATCAATGCATAAATGAATAAGCTGAGCACTAACAGGACATGAGGGTAAAACATCACAAAGAAGAAACACTCACATGCTTCCTGAACAGTTCGACGTGTGGCCCGAGAGTTTGGGGATCGGCCTCTTGGACGAACCGTATGACGTCGTCGACCGACCAGGACGAGGCGCTGTTTGCTGAACCGTCCTTGTCTTGTTTCACATTGTCTGGACCAGTTGTTGAGCTTGCTGCTGACACGTGGGGGAAAGAGAAAGGGGGAAAAACAAAACAAAGACACATTAAGAGAGACACCATGATCCCAGACAAAGAAAAACAAATCACTGGTGACACAAAGTCTATTTTATAGATATATGTTAAAGTAAATTAATAACAATTAATTTAACTAATTAAATAAATTAATTAAAACTGACTTTCATGAATTAAAGACAGTTTTTTGCATATTTTTTGTTATATATGAATATATACAAGAGAGCTACTAAGATCAGACCAGAGCCTGGAGCATCCACTAGTGGCCCTAGTTTCCACTATTGCACAAGTCAATGGCCGACAACCAAATCACTTTAAATGTAGAAAAGGATTTGCTGCTTAAACCTCAACAGTTGAGTGGTTTGACTGACCCCGGGGCGACTAACAGAATGGATGTGGCCGGTTGTGAAAAGGCCTACACATAACTTAAAATAACACAATCTAGTGATACAAAGAAATACATCTGCATGCTTAAATTTCCTTATTTCACAGTTTCCCTTTGAAAGAACCGAGTCAGACAATGCGACAACGTTGCCCTACCCTCCACTCGTCTGTGCGCACACATCTGCCCAAGTTCAGACGGGTTGGAGCTGACGCGTCTCAGGGGCGGCGGAGTTTGTGTGTGTCCGGGATAATACGGCCGCTCTCTCTTTGCTGCTCTGTACTCCGAGGGGGTGTGGAGGGGACGCGTGCTGGGAGGGGGGTCCTTGGGGGAATCGTCATTGGGCAGGCCGTTTTCGGTGCGGGACAACGGTTCTGTGGGATTAAGATTAAGACTGAGGCTCTGGGGTGGCAGGACTACACAGACCCATGCACATAGTAGTACGTGAAGGAAGTACAGGAAACCGGGTTCAGTCAATAATGGTGTCGCGGCTTAATTTCTACCTCAACTCCCACCAAGCGTCCACATACAGCTATTAGCATTTATAGAGAAAAAAACTAATTTAACATAGCAACCAGCAATCAGTAGGTTTTTAATAGTGTAAAATAAAAGAGAATCAAAAGATGCTTCAGAGCAGGGGCGTCACTAGGTTTTAAAGACAGGGGAGGCTCAGCCCCCAGGAGGTGCACAGGATGTGAGCGAAAGTAGCATGTTAGCACAAAATGTCACAAACAGCTAACAGAGACTGAGAATTTATTTATTGTTATTATTTCAGTCTGTTTTAAACACACTGCCACAACAAACACCAGTTCCAACGGTAACTATTAATAACTCAACACAGAGGCGCGACTTTCGCTCACAACACAATAACTGTTTGCTTTTAAGTATTTTGAAGTCGCACAGATTACATATGTGACTAAAATGGTTGCAGTTTCAAACCCTGATAAATATTATTTAATTACATGAATTAAATGAATATTTATGAGTTGAATGGATTGGATAAGGACGCACCGTACCTTACACTATGAAGTGAAGGGAAATGGATTTATGATCATATTTAAGTTATGATATATAATTATTTAAACTCATATTCTATTGATTTTTATTTATTTATTTTTTTTGCAAAGACATTTAATAAATAAATAAAACAACACCACATTATTTAGGGGAGCTTAAGGCGAGACACGGCAAGAAAAATCACTGTTTTTTCACCCACTGATTTACTTTGAGGTTTGTGGTTTTGGTACAATCCGGTTTCCAATAAAATATATATAATTTCTCAATGTAAAACTTTAAAGGCCGTTTTCTGAAAATGAGTATTTCTACATACTCTGAGCCAGTAGCACTTACACCTACCAAACTTTCAGATTTATTCCCAACTACATTCTGCAGGTATTTACATCCTGAGCCTGATTTATAGAACATTTTACTCCTACAAACATTGGAAAATTAGATTTTTTTTTGGACTGTTGACAGTATCTTGAGATTTATGGAGTGACAGAAATGTGTCATTTGCATATTTAAATATTCATTCAAAGAAAACTTGTAATACAAAAACAGATTGTATTTATGTAAGTAATCAATGGTTGAAGTTTCATGGTGGTATCTGTTAGTTAAAAATTTTACCCTATTCACCTGTAGTGTCTCACCCTAAGCCAGTTAACGACGCCATTTAAAAAAAATGTAATCTTCCTCTTTTTGGATATTAAGACTCTTCACTTCCTCCTCTGACAGTTTCCCCATACACACATTCCCCTACCTGACTTGGCTCTGTTGTAGAAACGTGTGTTGTTGCTGTACGGGCTAAACGGCTGCGAGCTGAACAAACTGTCACTCTCCAGGTGTTGGCACATGTTCTCCAAGAACCGCAGCACAGAAGACGCACTGGACACCGAGGGCAGCTTCACGTAGCGGATACCATGTTCCGATCGCACTGGGGAACAGAACAGATCATCTATTAGTTTGCGCGTGTCTGGTGGCGTCTGTGTACATAAAACACACGGCGCATTCACAGCGAGAGAAAACAGCAGATGGTTTAGCACCCTCCTTTTTTAAACCCGCATATTTTTTTTTTTCACCCAATCCCACACTACATTATACCCTCCCACCCAAGCCAAGCCTGCACACAAATCCACAAATTAAAACCCCTCTCCCCACCCCAACCTCACACACACCCTGCACAATCCGGACCCCCAAGGGAGACTCAATCCTAGAACCCCAAACCAGGTTAGATGCACATGTCACTTCTGATTACAGACACAGTGCTCACATCAGCTGCTGCCACGGGCACCATCTTTTAATCCTCCTCTCTCCCCTTTCTCACACAAACACACACACACATACACACACACACACACCATATTCATGTGTGCTCTAACCAATTTCACCTAGCTGATTGCCTCTGCAGGACACGCTGCGCCGTTAGAAATGAGAAATTATCTGGCACTTTTTTAGCACTTTTTCTTTTTAACGTTTAACATTTTAGTGTACATGTGTATCGCTTTGCTTACTTTGCAGATGAAATGATCAAGATAACTAGTGTTGTTTAACTCAGCATAAAGACAAGAAGATCACATCATAAATTATCTTATTAATCAACAGATTATTTATAGTTTAATCAGGAAACTACGTTTATGCTGAGAAAGTGAATATTGTAGCACAATACTGTATTGTCACAAGATTGTCAGCGTTATTCACCTCTCCTGTCAGTGGTTTTAATAATGTGGCTGATCGGTGTGTATAGTTATCCTAAGTAACTGACTGTTGGCAGTACCTAAACTATTAACCATTCATCTCATACTGTAGCGTGCGACAAGAAAGCAAATTTAAGATCTAAGTTCAATGGGAGTAGTGTTGAAACAAGTCGTTTCAAGTTTTGCTTCTTTCTTTGTTTTCTATATTTTCATACGGGAGACATTTGGGATTTACACTGTTAGGTGTGGTGTTCACTCCATTTACCTCTGATGACCTCTCCTCCTGTATGGGACTGGCTCTGTAGAAACGACAGCAGGACGGACTGCTGGTATGTGCAGTCCACGCAGGCCTGGACAGCCTGCTGGAGCACTGCGTTGACTGGAGCTGGGCCAAAGTGGTCCGGGAGCTGCTGCACTAGTTTCCGGTCCAGATGTGGGCCGTAGTCGCCGTGCTTGTTCACATAGACGCACACTTGCATGACGCGAAAAAGGAGAAAACATAAGCAAACAGCGATACAACCGTGAATCTAGACCAACCCTTTCGTACACATTGTGTTGCAGATGTAATTTAAAAGTGAAAATGTCTTGTTGTTCCTTTATTTATTGAACCACGACTTATTACAATTATTCCAAAGCATCCAGACGCTTGGATCTTTACTTTGTAGAAGCACCTTTTGCCAGTAATTAGGGGTTTTGTTGGATAGTCTCTACAGCATTTGCACATCTGGATTTGGGCAGTTCCTCCCATTCTTTCAAGCTCTGTCACATTAGATTGAAAGCATGTGAGAACTGGTGTCTACAGGTCCCTCCACAGATGTTCTGTGGGGTCTTAATGTCGACAGTCAGAGGCTTGACCTGAAGCAACTCCGGCGTTATGTCTGCTGTATGTTTGAGCTCATGCTATAGGGTGAACCACAAACATAGTTTCAGTTCCCTGCACTCGAATTTCTTTAGGTAATTCTCTGTAGTTTGCTGTATTCATTGTTTCCTCAATCCCACTATTTTCTGGTCCTTCACGCTGGAAAATAGCATGATGCTGCCGCCACCATGCTTCAACATGGGGATCAACAGTGCCTGCCCTTCACGTTCTTCATGGTCTCAGCAACCTTTAAACTTTTATTAACTTAAATCTAATTTCTAGAATAATATCAATGATCTGATAAATACTGCACATATGCAATGCAATATTTTCAGATTATGGTTACATTTCTTTATGCATGCATGCATACATGCATGAGTTATGTGCATTATTTCAAAAAGAAAATAAAAAAACTTTTAACAAGCTGCATCCTGTATCAGAGTGACACTAACCAAAGCCCTCCTTGCTCAGTTACTGGGGCAGACAGCCAGCTCCACAGAGTTTTATAAAGGTGTTTTCCGTTTCATGATTATTGATGCCACTGCGCTCCTGGGAACACACCGAGTTCCTTAAATTTCGTGCCTTGTTTTGTCCTGACATACACAATTTTTGGAATATACACACACCAGAGTGTGACTTTCTAAATAAACTGTGTCTAATTTATTTCAATTTGCCACAGGTGGACCCTCTGTTCTAGACACATTTCAAGGATAATTAAAGCAGGCAGTCTGAACCTGGCTGCAAGACATAGTGGAACAGCAACTCTTTTTCTTAAAAATCTTTGTAGAGATTTCTAAAAATGTTTTCACTGCATAATTAAATTCGCTTTGTGTTTGTGGATTCATTTTGTCGGTCTAAAAGAAAAAAATTGTCTGGAAAGTGAATGGATCTGAATACTCTCTGAATCCACTATGCACCTATTCTGGGCATTCAGATCCATTTTATCGGTGATTCAGTTTACCTGTGCAAACTACATTTGAGCTGTTGCTAAGGCTGTTGTCCACTGAGACATGGCCGGCGCTCAATCTGGTCTCTGGAGGGGGAGGAGGAGCTGTAACTGATGATGACCCCAGGGATTGCACCACCCGAGGCTTCTTCTGGAGAAACACAAACAAAAAAAAAAAAAAAAAACAAGCAAACCGTTTCTCATTAGAGCTCTGTAACATACAAGGGCTGTTAGCTAGTGATTTGTTAGTTAATGCAGTGCTTAAATTCCCCCCACACATGAACAAAACAGCATAAATATTCACTCTTTCCTCTAACAGTCCACCTCTGACCACGCGTCCACTCCGTCAAAATCATTTCTGCCATAACACACAAAACATAAAATGACAGGGTCACAGCCCACAGCGTAATAGATTACAACTTGCGTGACATCTCACCTTGTTCTTAGGCTTGGGCCCTCTCTTCTTGTGTGGTCTGGGGGCCAGCTGAGCCTCAGAGCCAGGTCCGGCTGGGCTCTGTGATGCTCCATTTACTGCCGCCGCCGCCGCCGCCTCGGCCGCTGCCTTCAGCAGAGCAATAGTCTGGGATTTGGGACGGCGACCTCGGACGCCCTTGCGAACAGGGAGGGGCGGCAAGGGGTTGGGCAGTCGATATGAGGTCTGCATGGAGGAGGAGGAGTTGAAAGAGGAGCGACGTGTTGCTGAGGCGGAAGAAACGGGGGCAAGGAGCGCACCAGGGAGGGTAACTGTGCAAAGAACAGATAGAAAAAGACACATATAAAACCAGCAGTGACCAAATTTGTCAATTAATTTTAACAAAAGCATAATATCCTTTTATATATAGATAGATATAAAACAAGCAAGAACCACCAAGTGTTTGGCATTTCCTGATTTTGCGAGTAGATGAATTAACTAATCGATGCAGTTCCACACAAACGGCATCCCAATTATATCTGAACTCCATAGAAGCACAAATAAAGACGTGCACAGGATCTCCTTTGCTGGTGCAAGAACGGGGGGAAATGTGGAAAAGGAAGACAAAAGACAGGGGAGAATGGATAACTGAGCGGTCTGCGGAGGAGATTTGTTTAGATTCTTCTCTAGTCCTCTGAGATTGGCAGCTCCTTTGTGCTGAGCCCCTCCCTACACCGAAATCAGAGTCAAAAGTCACGATTCCCCCAGAGACCTGCCCGCTAGACGATTCCTCAAAGCTCCCCTTTCTTGCACAACGCAACAAATATGGTGGCTGTGGTGATAATATGGTTTTCTTTGCGCAGGTTCACATATTGATGTAAAATGAGTTTCATGTTTGCATATGCATGCTTTGATTGTGTGACTTTAGAGGTGTGACCATGCTGAGCATTGATAGGGAAAACAAACTATATATTAAAACTTGATTGGAAAATTATTAAGATTTAAATACTAATACCCAGATATTCTTAAAAGATTAAAAAAAGCAGCGTGGTTGTGCTCCTGTATTATGAACATGCTTTCAACAACAGGCGGTCCATCTTTACGTTTTAATTTATAACCTGGTTCCACTTTTGGATCCGTGTGTGCGGTGCAACATACAGGAAGCATCGGTAACTGGTTTCTATGTCAACAGATACAGCCTAAAAAACAACTGTACTGGCCTGTCTGGTAATAAGAATAAGACAGTTACAAAATGTTAGAACTACGCCAGGTGCATGAACTGTTCTTTATATTCCCTCCATCTGTGATAAAACACGATGTGCGTATTTGTCATTTAACTGTGTGTGAGTTTGGGCTTTCATCAAGAGCAACACACATATCTCAGGTTTTCATTCTTGTTCTTCTGTGTCATGTCTGTGCAATATGTGTTTTTAAGAGCAGTACTCCTGTTAGAGTCGGTCATTACTTACGTAACTCATGAGTATCAAAGCGTATAGTCAACCTCCACCACATGAACCTTCTCACCAAGCTGTAATTAGTTACTTAAGCTTGACGCAGTCTGTAAAATATTTTTTGTACCCCTTATTTTTTCTCCTGCCTTATTCTTCACCGATCAGCCATAACATTATGACCACGTAAACATAGACCATTGGAAACTGGGAAGCTTGGAAGCTTTTGGACCTAGCATTCATGTCACTTAGAAATGCACCAAACAACTAGACCAGAACCAGGCACCCCAGCCCCATATCAATGTCACTCCTTGATGGCAGCAGTCATCTCCAGCAGGATGCAGCCTGACACAGACACACACAAAAACAGTTTAGGAACAACACAAAAAAACATGAAAAACGACACAAGGTGTTGACCTGGCCTCCAAATTTGCAAGAAAACTGATAAAAAACCAAACTGGTAAAGTATCTATGGTATGATCCACAGAGCCCCCTCTCCCAACCCTCCCTCAAACCATAGGACCCAAAGACCACCCCACTAACAACATTGTGTCTCCAGACACCACAGGACACTTTCAGAAGGACCATGTCCATTCTCTGATGAGTCACAGCTATTTTAGAGGCACAAGACAGACCTACATAATATTAGGAAGGTGGTCATAATGTTATGTCTGACCAGTGTACCTAAATTGTATTTTTTGTGTGACTTTCAGGGACCAATAAAAAGTTGCATCTCAATTCTGCTACTAAACTGTAGCCTGACACGTCCTTGTGGCCTACGGGTTTTACTAATCTAACTTTGTTTCCTAACTACAGAAATAAATACTGCTCAAAACATATTTCTTGACTGACATTATATAAACCGGAGATTGTGTCCAACTTTGAAGTCCTTATTAGCGTAGGTGTTAAAAGCAAGAAAGAAAGAAAGAAAGCGACAACAAAGAAAGAGGAGAGGAAACAGCCATTGTTATGGAGAAAAACGACAGTTTCACCTCCACCAACCTGTTCTATCATTAGCTTAAGCATGACACTGTGATATGATCACACAATTATCACAGTGAATGTGTGAATGAAAGAGGGGGGAAGTGAAAAAAAAGATAAGCATCTCCTATTTCAATAGCAACGGTGAAAGCCGGGGTCCTGCGAGTGCATGTGGAAACTCTCAAGGGGCCAACGCTTTCATTAGACTGTTCTTGACTGAAGCAATATGGAGCGCCTATGGAAGGTCTGCAGTATTCTCCGAGGGGGCAGCCACAGCGTCCTGGAAGCTGCTTAATTGGGAACTGAGTGAAAGTGGGCGTAGAACAGAGCAGTGTCTTGTTTCAGGCGGCGAGGGCTCGTTCGGAAGCTCACACCGAGATCAGTGACACAAAGCGCCCTCGCAGGGCGACAGCGGCGCCGACCCGGACGCACAGTGGAGCGCTCATTCAGTCCAGCACAGAAGCCATAAACCCCACAAAGAATTTGTTTGCAGGGCACCAGTCAGTATCAGCGGGTTTTAATTCACCGTAGGGAATCTGAGTGTTCGGGTGAGGTTGGGGGTCTTCTCTGATCTTTCCCTCATGAAAAAAAAATGTTCTAATCCATTCGCATTTAACTCCATGTGACAGCACATAATGTTTCCACACTGGTGATTAACGTCATATTCCACCATGTACAGGTTTATCGCGTCACATTTGCGTTAGGGAAAAAAAAAAGAGACTGAGACATCTTCTAAACCACATCCTCCAAAGAAAATCCGCTTGTGAATGGCTTTTACTAAACGCCGCCAGGTTCTGCGTGTTCCCGCTCTACAGTGAGGCCGCGCGAAGTTTGCAAGTGAGTTAAACTTCAAACACATTTGGGCAAACAAAGCCGAGGCTCTCCTCCCGTAATTTGAAACCACGCGGATCTGAAGAGCGTTTCGCTGCAAACCTAATGACCGAGCCGAAAGAGAAACAAACCAGGTGAGTTTGGCTTAATGTTCAACAGAATCCTGTTGATAGCGGTGCTGCAACTGATTTCACATTATCAGGATTTATTTTTCTGCATTTTGCTTTTTTAATGAATTGCACATTTTTGCTTGTACTGTTTTATTTTATTTGACTTGTTTTTTACTTAATTTTTTTTTTTTTATTATCATTTTTGACCAAGCAATTTCCCTTCTGGATAAATAAAGTCTAAATCTAATTATTTATTTCAGTTCTGTATGCAAATATTTAGTAACTAATTTCTATATGCATTGGCTTTGAGGTTTTGAATAAATATGCTAAAATATGCAAACACACTCCCCAAATAAAATATTCTAAATCTGCTTCATTTCCGTAAACTACAAAAAAAAAAAAGAAAGATAATTAAGTCCTCGCCAATGAACAACAAATAAAGTCAGAGCGGGACATGATTAGCATGTATACAGTGCAACCAAGCAGAGACATATGGTACTGATCACGACTATATAATTTCAACCCGACCCAATGACCTGTGTAAGCCACAGCCTGAGGAAACGAGTGCATGTGTGTGTGTTCGAGAACAGCAGCATTAAGGAGGAGTGTGTCTGCTGTCTGGGGCGTGGGGGAGGGTCTCCACAGAGTTACCCCTCATCTAATTACCACACACACACACACACACACACACACACACACACACACACACACACACACACGCGCGCACACACACACACGTGCACAACACCAGCATGAAGAGCACCCTCAATGCAAATAGTTCATTCACCAACTACCGCGAGCAACATGCTGTTCTTTTGAGTGAATTTACAGCAGTATGAAACTCACTAGCCTCAGGTGTGACTGTGAGTGGCAAAACGAAGAGGAAGTAACTTAAATAGCTGCAGGCGGCGTGTTTTTTAAACACAACAATGTTCTCCTGCAAAGACTCGTCCGGCTCCAAAGCGCACATGAAAACAAAAAGAATAAAATCTCTTTGAACGGATTGTGGAAAAAGAAGGTAGTCTACTACTACTAAAAAAAAAAAAAAAAAAGCACTCGTTATTCGCTAATCCTTTCCTGAGCCTCGTACAAATGAATTCCCAACACAAACACGCACAAAAAAAAAACATGATTAAAAACACACGGAGCTCTAAAACTTAATTAACGCACAACTACACAGTTAAATCTCAGACTGAGGCATTTTGCTTCTTGGAGGTCACTGGTCTTTTGCGGCGGATTAAAATCAATGCCATTCAAAAAAGTCTTCACGCCAAACAAAGGAAACTGTGTCAAATAACAGCTTTAACCATTTAAACCCAACACAGAGGCTGCTGCTGCTGCTGCTGCTGCTGCGCTCGTGAATCAACTTTTCACGTTTCTATGCCTCACAGCAACAACACAAAAGGAAAGAAGCAGCTTTCCAGTTAATAACCTCGGCTTTTCAGAGCCCGGGTTACAAGAAACACATGTATCAACCAGCGAGAAGATTTAAGGCAGCACTTTGTGATTTGAGCAAATCACGATCGTGTCCAGACTGATTTAAGTTTCACGTGAAAATGTTGCCCCCCGAGACGTAATCGTCCGGTTCAGCTAATCACCAACACTTTTTCCATCATAAAGGAAATTCAGGCAGAATAAAGCTTTAAGCTAAGTTTCCCCTTTCTTTTCTGCAAAAGAACAAAGAGAAACAACTTGGTCAACAAAGCAACAAACTCACCAGGAAATCCCCACTGAAAAAGCAGAAGTTCAGTGCTACAGTTGTGGCTTCAGTCGTAGTAGCACTAGTAGAAAATAGCGTAGGCAGCAGCAGTAGTGGTAGTGGTAGTAGTTGTAATGTTTGTAATACCCTCGGTACAGCTGCTTCCTGGTTCTATCTTTGAAACAACTCTATTCTTTCTGGCCGTTGTCTGTCTGCTTCTATTTTTACCTCTTCTTAACTTTATCTAATCTCCTCCTCTGCGCTTCATTGTCTGCTTTTCTGCGTCTCTATCAGCGGCTCTCGCAGTTTTTTTTTTTTTTTTTTTTTTTTTGCTCCGTTTGTGCGTGTCTCTCCTCAGTCCCCGGCAGTAGCCCACAACAAAGCCCACGCTGCTGCTTCTGCTTCTGCTGCTTGTGGGCTGAAGCCGCTGCAAAGCCTCCCTCCCAATGAATGAGCAGGAGGAAGGGAGGGGAGGGGAGGAGGGGTCAGATTTGCATAGTGGGGATTTGTGGAGGGGAGAAAGACTGGGTGGGGAGCGGAGGAGGGAGTTGAGCCCTTTATTAATGTTATCTGGAGGCCATATCGACAGTCTACATCAGTCACCTGCTTCTAAGCAAACCTCTGGGGGGCACCGGGGGGAGACGAAGGGGAGCGGGGGGAGAGGGTTAACGGTGGGGCTCGGGGAGCGGATGGGGGAAGGGAAAAAGGAGCGGGAGGAGGCTGGAGGGGGGGGGGGGGGTAAAAGGTTAAACTGGATCAGAAGAGTCCTGATTGAAACGGGTGAAATGGGGGCGAACTCCTGGAGTTGGCGCACACACACATATGGAAGCTTCCACTCAGCGTACGGTCGCACTCTCACGACCCAGAAAGGAGCCCCCCCCACACCCACACCCACACCCCCACCCATCCACCCTCCTCTCAGCGTAACCCTAGCCTATTCAGGCATTCCCCCGATGAAAGATGGCCAGGTCCAGCATCAGGAAGCAGTGGCATGGTCGGATATCGCCCTGGCTCTGGAAACAATGTGGAGCTGAGCGGTCAGAGGAAGCCGGCGCGAGGGGAAAACAGACCCCTCAAACGAGACGTCTTAACGTGCCTCTAAAAGTCCAAACAGGAGTGACAAACGGTGCAAATTAGAGAAAGATAAAAAACGCCTCTTGCATAATTTTCTGCAACTTGGTGTGTGTTAAAAAGATAGGGCATAATCATGCATGTATAAGCATGATTATTTGATACTATGGGATGCAATAAAGTTACAAAAGGCAGCAATATATTTATGCAAATGTTAAGATTTCTTTGTATTTTTAATACTAATATATCAGTTAAAAGTCACACTAAGAACTTATCTACTTTATTCCTATTTAATGTAGCTGTGACTTCATGTATACATATATAAAAGGTTCTTTTTGTGCAAAGAAATCTGCATTATCTTGACCCAAAATAACAAAGACGACTACGAGTGTCTGCTAACACTGAGGAATGTTTTATCCTTGCTGTTCCCAAACCACTGTTCTTCACTGAAATCAACAAACTAGCACGTGTCACATCAAAAATGCACGAGGACGAAGCCTTACCGCACCGAAAAGGAAAATAATAATTACACCTAATCCTAGCGTCTTCCTTTCGCTTCTTTCAGAAATATGTGGCAGCAGGGTCACAACAGGACAATGTTGATGAAAGCTAATTAGAATTTTTAAACATGGTCGTAATTACAGAGTCTCTCGCTCCCCTTTTCTCATGTGTGCGGCTAATTATCAGCTCATTAACACCTCCTTTTCATTCTTCGTCAGCCTGGTCAGGTTAAATCTCTCTGCACACACAGGACCTGGTAGCTGGATTAACAAAAACAGACAGGGACTGTGGCTTGGATGAAGTGCATCTGTTGCATCGCGGCGTGTAGGTCGGGACTATGTTGAGCATGACTCATTCACAACAAATCCTGGGGAATTCAAAGCTTACTTTTAAAACAACCAAGATGTCTGACAAATCTGTTCACTCCGGCAGAAAATGTTTACCTCCTATATGAGTCCAACAGGTCATTTTTCTGGGGTTCCCGCTGCCGATGTGGCTTTTTAATGAGTTCTTCTGTAAACTCATCAGTCAGGCTCAATATATTTGTCTTTACTGCTGCATATTTCCAGCGGAGCCATTACTCTCATTTGGTGCGATTTTTTACGTAAAAGTCGTAGTTTTAGTCTCATAATGACTTAATAGATGTTCACACAATTAAGAAGGTTGTGTGATTACAGAGTCGTCCGTGTGAGGATTAAACCAACATCATTTAAAAACATAGCGCAATTTACAATAAATCTGGGTTTGAATAAATTCTGTTACGTGTTGCCTGGTGTGAGGTAGACATAATTGTTTGGTTCTAAGTCCCCTTCATGAGACACTCACAAAAAAAAGCACAATCTTTCCCTCTGAAATACAGCGCAATCAATGAAGAAAGTACCATTAAAGTAAAATACCTCAGTAAAGCACAATTACCTCAGGCCTGTATTTAAGTAAAGTGCTTCATACTTAGTTTCCGTTATAAAGGAAGACTTTTTTTTGAGAAATGACTTGCTAATAGAGAAAAAACACCCCACCAAAATTACGAAATTTAAGTCTTTGTCTCTTTTTGAGATAGTGCGCTGCAAAACTCATGAATCAAATAAATACGGAAAACAAGATGCGCAAATTACAAGGCCATTACCAGGTTGGCTTTGATGGAGTAGTTGCTCTAAACTTCAAGATCATTCATGACCTTTTCATGACTACTTTCCTATCTTCTTTAACCTGTAGAAAGGGCTCTGGTGACCAGAGTGAGGTAAGAATATAAGAATCTAGAAAAGATAGAATAAAGAATACATGTAGTGATATTATAAACGCCATCAATCTGCAAATTAATTATTTTAAAAGACATACTAATAATAAATAAGTATAAGGAATAACGCTGGTTGGGACATTCAAATTTCAGCTAATTTTCAACAGTTGTAAACTGTTTCAGTCATGGTTCAAAGTGAAGCAGGAAGTAGAGAGAAAATTTAACTACTAAAGAAGACACAGCGCTGACTAACGCTTTTTTTTGAGAAAAAATGAGAATGAAAAAAAAATGTTGCACACAGACTACGTTTATTACGTAGCCTTTTGCGCTGCTATTGACACTACAGACATTTAAACATTTAAATATGTTTAAATGTGAATACATATATACAAACTGTAATTTTCCCTGTTTATTCATTTCATCTTGATAACATTTAATTCTTTTTTTTTTTTTTTTCCAGATTTCCACATCAGCAGGCAGCGCAAACATGGGGCCATGCAAACCTGTTTTACTACTAGTGTGAGATTATTCTACAATATTTACTCATCATCACAGTAAAACAGTCCATCCTTAGTCAATCTATTGCATTAATTCCTCTCTCAACCAGTGGAAAATGTTGTGAACTCGTGATTATGCATGAAAAAAAAATACAGTGATACCATCAGAATTTTGAAAAATACAGTGATTACATACATTACTGATCATACTGCCCAGCCTTAGTGTAAATATTGTAGGCTACATGCCCTGCAGTACTTTAAATGAGCCTTTAGTATCCTGCCAGCTGGACATCGGACATCTGAAGCAGTAATGATGTCTCTCTGGTCTATGAACACATGAACACTGAATGGAGGCTGTAAACTTCCCTGCATCAGTGCACGAGGACTGAGAACAGACTCTGACAGACATGTAACTGCTGTCATCCATCAGCTACGAGGAGAAAATCCAAACAAACACGCACACACCTCTCATTAATCAAGGCTGCCGGCCTGGCTTATTTAAAGCCACATGCTTCCTGACCAGTGTGCACCAGACACAGGGTAAAGGGGAGGAAGTTGCTAAATGGCAGCTGATGAAATGCAACAGCAAACATGGTGATTATTGATATTTATTACACCTGCTAAACTTGATCAAAACCTCAATTTCAGAGTCAACACACTCACTCCAGAGCAATTTGTCAAAGGGATTTTGATGGATGGCAAATGTCTAAACATCTGCCAATGAAACTAAACAGCTAAACCTTGAACATCAAGCTCTGACATTAAAGCAAATCACACGGTGACGCACTCCTGTAAACATTAGGCGTAATTACCATTTAATTGCTTCCTGATTGATAATTAATAGCTCACGAACGCTTTCATACTTTTATAATACCGGATCAATCAAAGCTCTTATTTCTAAAGATACACACCCGGAATGTCTGTGCAAGGTTCAGGGGTCTCACATTGGGCCTGCGGAAAAACCAAGCCTACATAAAAACACACAGAAGGAAGCAGCGTGTGTTCAGTCATAATATGAGCATCCGAATATCTCACAGAACGTCCCAGTTTACCAGAAAGGCAACGAGAGAAGAGCCTCCTTAAAAATATTTGCATGTAAGACGAAACAACTGCAAGAGGTCAACAAAAAGTAGTAAACTGCATCTGTGCCATTTGTGACGATGGAAGCAGGTGTCAGCAGAATTTACACCTCGGCAAAAAAGAGTTTGCATCCTTACCAGATTAAATAAAGACCTTAAAAGAAAAAACACACTTTTCCTGTTTTCCTAGTTTTGCTAAAGTTAACTCAAACTCAAAACAGTTTCCCCACGTGTTAAGACGATATGAAAAGGAAAAACTATAACTGAATTACATGTTTTAGAAAATGGGTCTATAGCTTGTTATGAATTATTCTCAAGGTGTAGATAATTAATTATGGATGCATTATTAATGTGAAAAAGTTTAAAGGGCTTCACAAGGCCTTAAAAAAAGAAAATATACTTATATGTCTATTTCTACTCCCTATTTATATAGCAATATTTAGAATGAGATGGCTATTGTTGGTGGTATTTGTCCTTTTATAATTATTTTTCCACAAACATTTGCATTTATAGGTCACAGCCTAAATATTTAATTTAAAGAAAAACCCATTCGGATGAATAATATATGAGGCAGGTCATATTGAAATTAGATGAAGAAAAAACACAAAACGCCTCAGACGATCATGAGCTGGGACGCGTTCTGTGTAGGCAAAAAGAAACTAAACATGACTCTGAGTTAAAAAAGAAAGAAAGAAAGAAAATCAATAATTACTATTTTTCTCTAACGTTGCTTCGTCCTCTCTTCGGAAGAGCAAAGTGAAGTCGAGACCAGCTGGAATTACTGCACATTAAAATACCAGCCTCTGGTTATGTGGAGCAGCGGTAATATATGATAAAAAAAGGTCAGAAACTAGAATGTGTTCAAGTCGTCTCTGCAGACTTCAGTGTGGGGGTCAGAAGCGTGGGTCACAACCCCAGAAAACAAAGCCAGCCAAGTCAACACGAAACAAGAAAAGAAAGAAAGAAAGAAAAAAAAAACACCCACTGATAAAAGTCTGCATGATGTTTTTTTTTTTTTTTTTTTTTACTGCTTTACACTATGGCACTTTAAAATTTTCACCACAGGTAAATACTCTTTGGTTAACCTTATGAGTGTGATGGCTCATTTTATTTAAAACCACTTCAAAAGATCCAAAAAATGAAAGACTTGACGGTTTGCACTCCTTGATTGTAATTTTACGTTTTGCCTCACATCACTCAGTGCGTTTACATGAACAGCTAAATGGAGCTACGCTCGAAAATGGACTTTCTGAATGAGTTCCTTGTCCCAGTTTACATGCAACGGAGAAAATCAATAACTAATGGGAACCTGTCCTCCTCCTCCACACTAGGTGGCGATATGTGTCTTTTCAGTAGGTTAATATATCCTCCTTTCCAGTGGACCTATTACGTCGCATAATAAACAAGAGTTTTTCATGCGGCAGACCGACATTTCAACAGATGAATAAAAGTTCAGCTTTTGTAATCTCGTACGTAATGTGCCCACTACTTGTGGTGCAGAAAAGATGGTGCTATCCCTCAGGAGGTTGTTCTACTGGCTCTGTTTACCTTCTTCTTCTGCGACCAGCTTTTTTGTTCCTGGGTCACACACCAGCGCAGCAGATGTGGGGCACGCACACACGAGTTGTCTAGTTAAAGTCCAATTAAACGTATACATACTGGAAATCAATTTCCAATCACATTATCTTGGTGTCTTAACTGAATAAGGAGAACTCTGATTTTAGTCGGAGTAACGTGTTTACATGCACTTAAATTGTCCAGTTAAAGTCTGATTAAACATATACATGCCAGAGAAAATCAATTTCCAATCACATTATCCGGGTGTTTTAATTGTATAAGGAGAACTCTGGTTTTAGTCCAATTGATGTGTTTACATGCACTTAAGTTGTCCAGTTAAAGTCTAATTAAGGCAATAATTTGTTTTATTCATGTGCGTGACTGGTCGATTGATGGGAAAAAACAAAAATAGTTGTTATTTTAAAGATTAAAATATACATATGCAAAGGAAACTATGAAGCACGTGTTGGGGACTGTGAACTGTCACCTAGTGGTTTGAAGAAGTGATTTTAGACGGTAACGTCACTGGTTCGAGTTTCCTCTACATCCCTGGTGAAGACGCCTTGAGCAAGCTCCTAACCTCAAACCCTCTCCTTGGACACAGTACTCTTTGTGTTCACATTCATTTACTTTCAAGTGTCAAACACTGTCATGTCATATTTATTTTATGCCACAAGCTTCTGTTGGTGTATATCTGTATTACGTTATGTTAGGTTATGTAGATGTGGCTTTTAATCAGTCTGTTGTTCTACTAAACAAACATTTATGAGCAGGTTGTACAGGATATGCTAATCCTAAGTGTCTGAGACGTGCTGATGCACAGCACAAACTAGGACTCCAGACACAACGGGGCCTTCTTATGCTTCCTGTTTTCATTTAGTAAACTTCTTCTTTGGCGTTTCTTGTCCTTTTTTACTTCCTGTCTGTGCTTTCCTACCAATTGTAAGATTCGTTTCTCCTTGTGTTGAGTTTTTTCACTGGTTACACCCATGTCTCGTTTTAACCCCTCAGCCACAACATTATGAACACTGACAGCGGAAGTAAATAACATCTTGTGACATTGTGGGAAACGTGTGGACCTGGCATTCTTGTGGATGTTACTTAGACATGGACCACCCAGGTAGACCAGACCAGACACCCACAGCCCACAGCCATGACACTCCTTGATGGCAGCAAGGTGTTGACCTGGTCTCCAGATTCACGAAATCCTATTTTGGGATTTGTGTTTTAGATTTTACCTGCCTACCCAGCACATATTTTGTAAGTTTTCATCAAGTTCTTTTTGTTTCCTGCTCCTACAACTCCTTGTGTCCTGCATTTGGGTCCTATCTCAGCGCACCTACACAATATTAACACTATATTTTCAGTGGTTCAGCTCTGAGCTACATAACACAGAAAGTGTCAAGGATGACTAAAGAGAAGTGAAAGCACAGAACAATTGTCTTTTCATTCATTGTTTCACTCACAACTGTGTGTCTGTCACCACAACTCAAAATAAAGTCTTCAATGGTGAAGCCAACTGCAGAATTTACACTCTGCTGCTCTCTAGTGGTCAAGATTCACACAACATCTCTACAATATCAGAGGAGTGGAATGAATTAGGAGTATCGGATCAAAATTTGTACATCAGAAGCTGGTTAGACACTTCACTTTATACATGTTGCACAGACACTACAATAAATCTAAATTGTATTTGTTCGAAAAGAAACCATTATCTTCCATTAAATTGCCTTAACTTGTTATATCTTAAATCCCCTCTGTCTATTCTACAAACTTTACATGACAAGAAAACATGAATCAAAGCAGCACTTACAGAAGTTTCCGGGCGGCTGTAAGCTGTGTTTGGTGAGGGTGCACCAGCCAACGGGGAAGATGTCCCTGGAGTCGAAGGGGCACCAGTAGTCGAAGGCGCCTCGCCAGCCGTCAAACATGACAAAAATCTCCTGACCTCTGACCTCTCCCACTGTGGCAGGACAAATCAAGTAAGGGTTCTTCCTGTCCACCGCCTCCAGCTTCATGCCAGCCTGGAAGTAGTTCTTCGCAGGGCTTGCTGGTTCCTAATGACACAAATAGATAAATACTAAGCATTCACATTTTTTTCTGCATCACAGCCAAATAAATACAGCTGTAGAAGGGAAAGGTCAACCATATACCTGTGGCATGAAGTTGCAAGAGGATGTTTTATAGTTTGGCTGAAATCTTAAATCTCTTAAATCAAGAGTTGATTTAAGAGATTTAAGATTTTTCTGATTGTGCTGCCTTAAACACTGTAGATCTTTACTTGAGTTGTTTCTTATCAAGGTATGAACATGCAATGTGCGTGGCTCCCCCTTGTGGTTGAGTTAGTTATTGCAACAATCACAGAAAAACAACTTGACACAGTCTCTGTATTCATCAACCACAAAGAATTCTCGGTTTTTATGCCTTGCAAATCTAATCTCATGTAATAATGTGATCATTTAAGGAGCAGTTAATGTTTTTTGTCTAATTTATTCTTCAGAGAAAAAGTAAAATCTCTTCTCAATGATTTTAAGAACTGTTGAGGAATTTAAAATCTACATATGCAGACATTAGATATGTAGAAGAAGAAGAAGCTAGCTGGTTTCGCTCAATACTTTTGTGTGATGTGATTTATTTATTTTTTTTCCAAAGTTGTGATTACCTTCTTAAAAGCAGAGGCGGGGGCCATCTCTGCACCGCTGAGCGTCCGCAGGAGAAACATGGGCCATGAAGAGGCGTTCATCCTGAACCCTGTATATACACGGTGAAACTATTTCAATGTTGAATCACTCAGGACAGTGATGTAAACCAGTTAGCAGGATTTCTTTATGATTTGTTTCCCTGATGCCACCAAATCTGATGTAAAATTCATATACAAACAGGCCTGTTTACTGTTTATTGATTACTCCTTTAAAAAGTAACTTAGTTACTTTACTGATAACTAGATTTTACACTCGATTCTTACATGTTTTTATCAAGAATGCGGCATTTCCTTTACAACATACTGCCCGACTAACTTTTTCAACTCTCCCAAACTTACAGGTTTTGCTGCAAAGTCTTGACTTTGAGACTTTTAAGTGTTTTTTTTTCTACCCAGGGAGGCGAATCTTTGACCCTTCGGCCTCCAAGCTGCACCACTAACCACTACTATAGTGGTTGTATTTCCAGCTCGAAAACGCTCATCTCTCTCCTCCCTCTTTATACGTGTGTGTTGCTGCATGGTGTTATTTCCACATGCTGAAAACGTGACTTTGTCACTCCCCAAGATGCAAGAAGAAAGCCAAAATATAAAATGGGAAAAATCGTAACGCACAGTAACTTTAAGTAACTTTAAAGTGATTACAGGTTTGGAAATAGTAACGTGTTACTGGCATCAAGGATTGTGGCACATCACTCAAAGAAAAACAGGATTACAAATAATAATATAATAATATGATGGCAACAGTGACTCAGTTCCATTTAGCGCTTCAGTTTTAGGGTTCTGGTTTGTACGTACTGGATCACTGTCATCGTGCCATAATCTACTGAGACTGCACTAATAACCCCACATTCAATTCATACAATAAACTTTCCTGTACATTTTCAACTGGTGACAGTTGTTTGAGTTTCTCTCCTTTTATCAACCACCTTCGTGGAAAGGTCGCCAATATTTATCAGCTAGCTGGTTTGTGTACAACACAAAGAGACCACTGAGACACCTTGTTGATACAATGAAAACTTTTGGTCATGTGGATGTTACTTAGACATGTACCACCCACCTAGACCAGACCAGACCAGACACCCCCACCCCATAGCAATGACACTCATAGCAAAACAGCACAAGGTGTTGACCTGGCCTCCAAATTCACTAGATCCAACTCTGATCAAGTATCTGCAGGATGATCCACACAGGCCCCCCTCCTCTCAACCCACTAACAACCTCCTGTTGCCAGACACCACAGGACACCCTCAAGAAGGCCCGTGTCCACTCTCTGGTGATTAATTTCGCAAACAAAAACTGAGCAGAAAAGTGAAATGCAAACACATAAATATCCAAATGCTGCATGTAACTGTTTAAAGCCACTCACCCAGCGGTGGCTGCAGCATGTCCCCGTTCCTCTCGCAGGTTCCTATCGGCTGGATGTCCGACGAGTCGACCAGCCGCCAGAAGTCGTTGGTGTTGTCGCTGCCGTCCAGGCGCAGGCGTAGGCGAGTACCCATCATGCCCATCACCGTGGCGATGCACACCGAGTTAGAGTTGCGAGGATCCCGCGCCTCAAGCTTCATGCCTGCCTTGAAGTCATTGGAGGGGGGCACCCTGGACTGTGGAGGGACAGAAAGGGACTCAGTCCGTGTTCATGTTAAATAACTATATGAAGTCTTCAAAGTTATAATGAAAGAATAATACGTGTAGCATAGCAAGTATTCTGCATTTTTGTTGTTGGTTAAGGATTGCACAGAAAACATCAAAACCTATGATGAATCACACAAATCATGGAAATGACAGTCACAAATTCATTTAAATATCTACACAGATTCACAGCACCGGATTATTTTACTTTACATACAATACGCACCCACAGCCAAACACAAAGGAACAAGCTGACAAACGTGGAGGGAAATTAATGATAGGGGACCAGGAAAATGAAAATGCATCTTAACGATCGGATACCTGTTTGAAGCACGTAGGCGATGCTGCGATGGAGGAGGTTTCTCTCAGATATTCTTCCCAGCTGAATGGTTCTGGCAACAAAAACGGAAGCAAACTGAGATGCTAATTGTTACACAGCACAAATCAAAAGATGCAATTACTACTTCATTTCAGGAAATACTCTACCTTTCGCAACACTTAAGCTTATCTAACGAAGCCATTGTCAGTGAGAGGCTCCAGTCTTCAGGAACTGAAGAAGCTACTCAGATGAGCGATCAATGTTATTGACTTCTCCTGTCAGTGGTCATAATGTAATGCCTGATTGGTGTATGAGTGCTTTTGTTAGCCTATACCCAAACACTTAGGTTACTGATCAGTGTTAACGCAAGGACTGATACCAAATGGACAGAATCAAAAAAGGCTATAAACTAGTAGTGGGGAAAAATATTGATATGGCCATATATATCGGGATATTTTTTCTTCTGATACAATATCGATTTTGAATGTCTTAATATCAGAAAAAATAAACCTCCACTTTTTATGTACAAGTGCAATAAATTGGAAATGGATCATTTGGATTAATATTATTTTTTGACTCAACTTGTCCAATGAATTATCACTGTCATCTGATGTACATATATGCAAGTTGTATTTTAAGCTGCATTTAAAATTTGTCAGTGCAGAATATTGCAATATATCACAATATCATAATATCGCAATAATGTAGTGTATCGTGACTCGAGTATCGTGATACGTATCGTATCGTGAAGTCCTTGCCAATACCCACCCCTACTATTAACTCAAAACCCTTTCACAAACAGACTGTTTGTGAAAGGATCGACAGCAGAGAGGACCAGATCTGAACAACCAACCATTGGATTTGTCGAGAGCAGAGCCCGCTGTGATGCTGCTCCGTCTCTCCTTCTTCTCCTCTTTCTGATCTGAAATCAAAACCGTGATTGAACCGCTCATCAGAAATGGAGAGCCTCTGGTAGAAACACTTTAATTACTATGGGAATGAAGACACGTAATAATGGTTCTGAGAAAAGGAAAATAAATCCTGTTCATACTAAACAACAAAAGAATTCCAATTTAGCAGCGGTGAAATATCAGTGAGCGGTTTGATATTTTTCTGATGTGTCTTGAGATCAAACTGGTGTTGAAGCCTGTTGGTACGTCTGAGAATAAGTTGTGGACAGGACAAACTGAAGGACAGTGGACATGTGGGTCCTACCTCTGTGTGGTGTTCGGCCCATGATGACCGTCCCGCTGGACCGTTGGAGTCAGACAGGCAGTTACCTAAACAGACACAGTCCATAAATAACATTCAAAGTTAACCAAATGTGATGGTTTGACGCTTGTAAATATCACACAAATTAGAACCAAATTAGCTTTGGATAATTGAACTATAAATGAAAAACTCTTTGACACATATCCACCTCAGTTACAGTTCAAGAAAAAATAAAAAAATAGATTTTTTTGTTACACATAAATAAATGATCTATTTAACAACAGACATGTTGGCAGAATTGTGGGAATAGAAACAAATTACACACACATTCTTCAGGAATGTTATGAACATTTTGGGATCATATATATCTGCAGTCTGTAACTAAGGATATTTTGGGCTATACGATAACTAAGGAATGCAGCGGCCTAGATCTAGGACATATAAATTATTACGTTAAGATATTACTGATTGTGAGCAAGAAGGCAATGACAAGAAAACAGTATGACAGATTTGTACTATGGAGAAAATGACCCATCAGCTGAAGGTGAGAGGAAATGTCTGTGTTAGGAAAAAATTTAAGAAGTTATTTGGACATAGTGTATATTTAGTTATTTAGTGTATATTTAGTTCTGTTTCATTTGTACATATACAAATGTATTTTTATTTTTTATTCATTTATTATCATTATTATTATTATTATTATTAGTAGTAGTAGTAGTAGTGGTGGTAGTGGTATTAAAAGCAACAATTTAATTTAATTTAGTTTTTTCTTACATATTTTTTTTTTCTTTTTAATGGTCTTTTTGTGCAGCTGAGCTAATGTAACCAAACAATTTCCCTTGTGGATCAATTTAGTCAGTCTAAGTTTAAATTGAGTGGAAGATGTTTAATTGACCTACTAACATACAGTTTAATCTCCAAGATACTGGATTCGCTCACATTCTTCTACTACAGTGGACTGAGAACGATGGACGTTCATGTTTACTTTAGTTTTTTTGTGCTTCACATTTTTTTACTTAATATGGATACTTTGGATTTGTTCATATTCATGAAAAATAAATACCTTTTAGTGCCTTTATTTGAAAGTCCCGAGGCAAAAGAGAGGCGACGAAATGCAACAAAGGGCTCAAAATAAACCTGCTACACTGGGGTGAGGACTATAATAGCCTCAGTTGATGGAGGCTGCTACATCATGAATTGTGCACACTTCGCAGCTAATCTGGGACTAGTCTGGTTCATGTCCCTAAGTAGAAGGCTGCATTCAGGTTTTGTGCATCACAAACTCCCAGAAAACTTGATATTTCCTCCTCTCACTTCTCTAATTTTTTTCTCTTGTTTACTTGATCTTTTTTTATGTACTTTGTTGTATCGATATGGCACTATATCACAATATTTTTTTCTTCAGATACAATATTAATCTTGAATGTCTTAATAACAATTTTAAAAGAAAAAGTTTTTGGCTGATCGTGAACAACTTCCGAACCTCCACCACCACCTTTTATACACAAGGGAAATAAATTGGAAATGGATCATTTGGATTAATATTGTTTTTTGAAACAGTTTGTCCAATGAATTATCACATATAGATGTACACATATACAACGTGTATTTTAAGTTGCATTTAAATTTTTTCAGTGAACTATGTAGAATATTGAAATATACCCCAATATCATAATATCGCAATAATGTATCGTATCGTGACTCAAGTACCGTGATATGTATCGTATCGTGAAGTCCTTGCCAATACCCACGCCTACCTTGTTCTGTGTCCCTTTTAACAGTATGTTTTTATTTTATGTCTTGACATATTTAATGACCACGAACAAGCGATGATTTTGTCCAACTAAACAAGAACTGTCTGAGCCGTAGGTATTGCCAGGCAACTGTTAAAAACACAACAAGCTGCTACACTGTGTCACAAACTGCCTCGTTCTTTCATTATCTCAAACCCTCACGCATTAGTAATTTTATCTTGAGCCTGTCCCCACATAACACCATCTTCCTGCAGCACACATTACGCAACCAAATGTGTATTAATCCACGGCTGAAAATAGTCCCCGACAAACACACGATTGAGTGCTGTTTTGTGAAGCCTGCAGTGTGCAGAAAACGACTTGCTATATATATCTGTGACACATTAGCTCTGCGGCGAGCTTGTGACAGAGCACTACAGACACATTAGGAGAGCGCTGAGAGGGGGGCTAACACACTGTGGTCTCTCTATGGGATTTGTTTGGAGCAGGAAAAAAAACTAAATGATATCACAGTCAAATGTTTGACTGCTTCAGGCCACGTTTTGTAACATCGCAAAGAGCTATCAAGATTTTTCAGATTACTATAACATCTTATCTGGGACTCACAGCTTGGCTACAAATAGATTCAACTTTGCACATAAAAGATAAAACATTTTTAAAAAAGCCTCTAATCCTATTATTTTTGCATAATAAATATTTATCTTAATGTATTTAACACCTTTCCAACAATCAGTGAAACTAATCAAATGAATGGTTAGCATCAGTACTGTAGTGTGTTGTTATTCAAGGCCAAATGGACTTTTCTGGCCCAAATGTTTCAGCTAGCACTTTTGCTACTTCACTAATGTTTACTCCTGACTTGCTGTAACAGTTATTAACAGAATTAGATGGTTACCACACTGTTTAGGATGAAAAACCAGGCCCAAAAATCCTGATCAGGTTTCCAAAATTTTCAGCGCATCCTCGCCTCCTGCAAAGTCCGTACATAGTGACAGCTCAAAGTGGCACAGAAAAACAATCCACAGCAACGCAAAGGCGAAATATTCCAAAGTAAATCCAGGAATGAGAAGTTAAAATCTCTGCAGAGGCACAGTGTCCTCCCTCCACGCGATCCAAAGCCTTAGCATCTGCAATGTATTGTGCCCGTCCCTCCCTCTGAAGAACCTTCTGTCTCTGCAATGAATCCCATTGAGTTAGAAGAAGCCATAAACATTCCAAGCTGCCATAAAAAGCCATTAAGACGTGTGGATGTGGGACGTCTGCTGGCCGACATGAAAAGGATTCCTGCTCTGCTGCTAGCTCAGCTCCAGACTGGTTTTCCATGTTTGCGCTGCTCTCTCCGATCAAGAGGGTCAGACAAAAGTGCCCCGCAGACCAGGAAGCACTTAATTTTTACAACCTCCATTTCCACTAAGGCGACCACTGATGTGGGATTAGAGTAATGTTCGCAAACCTGAACAATGAGAGGACCAGTCAAAAATGGACCTGGTTGCTTTAAAAGCTGTAACTCTCACTGACAGGAGAAGCAGTAATTAGTAGGAGTATAAACTTCACTCAACTTTAATTCAACTTTACGTAAAATTTCAAGCAACAACTCATATATTTTTTGGCGGCATTATGTTACGTTTTTTTGAGAACGGACGCTCACACAGATGCTGCATTGCTTTAGTAGAATCATAAATTCAACTCAGAGGTACACAAAAATATGTCAATCAAATCTTCTGTCAAATCCTTAATCTAATAAATGATCTGAGTCTGTAAAATGTCAGAAATTTGGGGAAAGTATTCAGAGATAAATGTGAGGCAAATCCATGCAATTAAGAATCTAAAACCAGAACGTTTGGTGTTTAACTGATGAAAACTTAAAAAAAATGAAAGCTGATTGTAATATTCTTGCCGACTGATATTCTGTCACCAAATATTTAACAAGTTTTAGCACTAAGAGATATTTTTATGATATTAATTTTGCACTTTTTGCTATTTGGACTCTTGGTTAGATGCCTAACTGCACTACAATGAAAATGAAGTTGAATCTAATCTAATCTAGTCTAATCTAATTCAGTGTTGACACACTTTATCAGAATTAACACCCACCAGACACAGTAATATCATTTTAGTGGATATGTCTGCACATCTAAAACTGTTAAAATGAGCAGAAAGAAAAACCTGACTTCCTCAGTGGTCACTAAATTATTTTTGAGCTTTTCTTACTAAAAAATAAAGTTTAATTCTGGAGCAGAGACGTGAGACAGCCACTAAAAACGCACTGCAAAATAAAAGCTGTTGATTGTTTTCTGACTTCTTCTATCAGTTTCATACTGGAGTTAAAACTAAAAATCATTTTCCTTACATTAATTGATTGGGTGAATAAATGTGAGAGTAAGCTGCAAAACGTTCTGCCCGACCAGCAAATTGTAAACCTCAAAGGTATTCAGATGGTTTCACATAAGACAAAGAGAAGCAGCAAATGAATGTCTGGACAATTACCGCATTAAGATAATCATCCAGTCTTAATTTACTTAGGACGGTTAATTAAGACAATTAATGGTGGACAGATTGTTGGACACGGCTGAGAACGTTAAGTTGTGTTTTTATTTCACTTCCTCGCTTGAAAAATAAGTGGCAAAAGATAAATCGACTATCACAATGAGGACTATATAAAACAGGAAACTCAACTGTCACATTTGATGAACGAGAAGCTGCAGTTACTTTAAATCTTAGCCTTATGAATAAATTATAATCTCGATTGTCAACAGAGGAGCATCAGGCTTGCAAATCGTTCAGACTTTTTCAAAGGTTGGCAGAGATTTTATGTGTGAGTGGAAACAAATCCCCCTGATATCATTTGAGGAAAGCGAGATGAGTTTTGACAATCAGGGCTCAGAAGCATCTCCTGGGCCTGGCCTGCGTGGTGCTGTCTCCCTCTGTCAGGCAAGGAGAGGAGGGTGGGGTGGGAGGGTCACGTTACTGCTGCTGAGAGGGTGTGTGAGCCGCTGCAGGGCGTCAACTTAAAGATATCCGTCCATATCCAGCAACTTTTTCAACATTTTTTCATGCAAACTGTTCTCACAGCACACCTGACGCTGGAGACGAGCCACGTCAAAGCTCCGAGTGGAAAATCAAAGCAGCCTGTTTGATAGCTGCGCTACAGCCTTTAACGTTTGCAGGCAGGGAGATCAGAGGCTGGATGAGAGGAAATAAAACGTGAAGAAAAGTCTGTGACGCATTTTCATTTGGGTTATGGTCACATTTAGTGGGCGGGACTCATTACGCACGGGCTAAACGCACTGCTAGCGTTACATTTGTATCCCCGTGGTAGTACGAGGCTGCAGGATTGCACTTAAAATAAATTAATTAATTAAAAAAAAAAAAACGTCCCGTTGCGTCGCAGTCTAACCTGCTCGGCAAAGAAAAGGCAAGGGGGGAATCTGCAAGGGTTCAATGTAGCTGATGTGAGCAACCAAGCCTCCCCGCCTCCCCTCCTCAAGTCCGTCTGCACAGAATACAGTATAAACACGATCTGCTATCTATCGCAGCGTGGACGGAAAGCAGGAAAGCTTTCGATCGCAGCCCGGAAAAACAAACAGAAAGACAGAGAGCCGTCATTTCGCAGCGCACCATAGTAGAAAATGAGACATGAGCCACGTACCGAGCGTCTGAGCAGGGTATTTTGATGAGAGATTCCTCACTTTCTATCGGATGCAAGCCGCCATATTCGCTGCAGCTCCGCGCATGTCCACCACGCAGTGCTCTAATTCATATTTTTCCACTGGAGGTTAGAAGGGGGGGAAAAAAAGAGGTAATAGAGGAGGGGAATCGTTAATTAGTCGTTTTATTAACACATGCCGGTTAATGTTGGGGGTGGATAATAAACGCCAGGTCACGTGGAAACGAATTATGCGTTTTAATTTGCAAAGATGAGGGTTAGATTTCTGCTCGTGGCGAGGAAAATTATGGTGAATGAACAATAAATTAAACAAATCCGCATGTTTCAGGGACATTTGTTGGATTATTGCCAGGATAATTGTTAAATAATGATGAAAAGTAACGAAATCCTGTTTTTATCCTTGTAAATCGAGCCTGCTACTAACAGAGTGTACAAAATCCTGCTAAAAAAGTCTATTATAATTAAATTAGAATGACTGATGTTACTATTAACGTGCTCTTGTTTACATGTCGCTTCCATTCTGCTGCACAGTTTATATGTATGTAAATGAATTTTAGAGAATTTACAACAAATGAGTTGTCTTTTTTATTGGCTAACCTGTAATGTTTCTGTGCATATTTCCCATGCTTTATAATGGTATTTTTTATTTTGTTTATTTTCAAGCTTATTTTCATCAGTGAGCATGACCCTGTCAAATAAACAATGAATAAATAAAATAATACCCATTGGAACCAGCCAAGTTAATTTCATTCAATGTCGAGATCATTGTTTGTTTGTGAGTAACATTTTAAACCGTGAAGAATCCAGTATTCTCATATGTTTTTGAGTGAAAGGTTAAGTATAATGCAATGTACATTATGTACTCAAGTAAAATATAAGCACCTCAAATGTGTCCAGTGTTTGAGTAAATGTATTTATCTTCTCAACATAACCAGTATCTGCTGATATTAGAAAAAATATAGAAATAAAAGAAATATTGTCACTCGAATATCCGTCCAACTTCATATAGCATTGAAATGAAGAGGCGTTTTCTGTAGTGAAACTATTTATTTACAATTATTTCTTCCAAATCTCAAACTCTAGATGATTGATTGATGACAATTGATTTTTGACCATATACTTCACTCATAAGCACAACTCTGCTCTGTTACCTGACTGTAGAGTTAACCATAACATGTCACATCTTATCTCAGTTCAGCCAAGATACATCTCAACATAAATTAAATTAATTTCTTATACTTCTCTTCCATTACTTCTAGGCCTACAACGTGACAGCTATGGACACTTCATATAATTTTAGAATTTAAATCCACATATTGTCAACTTATCTAACAGCAAAAAGTAAATATTGTTTTGGTGCTACAGTTACAACCCATAAAATAACAATTGCATTGGTATAACTTCACTGCACTGAAATAGTTATTTAAAATTTAAACACTATGTCTTTTTGCATTATGATGCATTGGTTGGTATATTTTTCATTACTTTTTTTTTTTTTTTTTTTTTTTTTTACATAAATAACCATCCACCTCCCCCAGTACATGCAGATTTCTTGACAGTAAAGCTGCTCTAAATCACACCTGCCTGGAAAAATAAATAAATAATATTGTAATAATGACTGATTTCGTTGTGTTGTCTGCTAAGTTAGAGTGAGCACAGTGACCTAAAAGGATGGAGTGGAGGTCAAATGCAGACCACATGGCTTCGGGGAGAAGGCGGTGGTGCAGTGTTTAATGCAAAAACCCCACAACACCTGCTTATTACGAAACAGGTCGACGCAGTGTCTGTGAATCCCGTGAATTCACACTGATTTCGCCAATTAGTGCAGTCATGGAGGGGAGGTGTAGGTGAGAGAGAGAGAGAGAGAGAGAGAGAGAGAGAGAGCTGCAGGAAGATTTTTTTATTTTTTTTTTAATCGGTGACACAACATGGGTTGACCAAAGGGGGGGAATGCAACAACACCATCGCGATCTGACTGTTTAGAATCACCTTGCTGTGTGAAGGTGCTCACCATCGAGCAGCTCTGAGCCGGATTCCATTTGTGAAGTTTTATTTATCTCACAGTGGATGTGAAGCCACTGCTGGAACGCGCAGACGTCCGCGTTTCTATTGGCTGTTTGCAGCGTCGCTCAGAGGAATGACGGATTTTGCTGCTATAACCAGCTGATGCTGAGACTTTGAGCACGGAGCCTCCGAAGAACTGTTGACGGTACACTGACACCCTGTCATCGGCGTTGTGCCTGCGGATTCGGTCTCCTCCTCATCCAAAGACTGAGTGAGTAGGATATTTGATCGTGTCACGACGCACAGGCCCGGGTTTTCCCCCCACCGTCGCTCCACATGATGTGTATTCGTCTTCCCACATCATCATTTTCATGGGCATGATGCTCCGTGCTTCACAGATTGAGCTTTCTCACCTCGCGCAGGCGACACATCACATCTACAGGTAAATTTTGGTTTTGGTTTGATGGTGGACGCTCAGCGACGGCTTTCGCCCGCATCTTTCATGTTTTTCGCCTGTGTGATATTGTGTCCTAACCGTGGGTTTGTGGTTGTGCAACACTGTCGTGAACATGGTCCGTGAACTACATTATAATGTATGCACTGGCTGCTGTGTAGGCTGAGAAACGCGTGGACAGCGATGGAATGGTGGTGCGCTCCGCAACGCAGCGACTAGAGAGACGCAGTTTCGGTGCAGAGAGAGCAACATTACTATCCCTTCTCTCTCTCCCTCCCTCTCACCTCATCTCAAACACACTTACTCCCGTGCACGCGGACGCACGAGCCTGCCTATTAAATCCACAGTCCTAAACTCACTAACCCCCGTGGTTTTCTCACCAACAGGCGTTTAATGTTTCCGTCTATTCCATCACTGTTTTCATAATGTTTTTCAATTTGGTTGCAAAGAGAGGCAGCTGCTTATCAGTAAAAGCCCACTCTGTGCTGTTCCCATTATAGGAACACGTTTCCTTGAGTGTGAGCTAATGCATCCTATGCTCTGGCTGCAGGTGTATTTTGGGTATATTTGTCTATTAAGATGCAGTATAGTTCTCATCATCTCATAGTTCCCAGTGGACGCACTATACCCTTGAATGACTAGCCATGGATGGCCTCAGCATACACCTTAGCTCTTCCCCTGGAAAGACTTAGCTTTGTGGAGCGTACACTGCATAGGAAAACGCCCACACAGGCACATGAGCCAAATCAACATTAAAGTGTTTTTGCACTGCTGAATAAATCAAGTGTTATACAAATGAAGTTGGACTGATACCGCGAGAGGCTTAGGTGGTTCCATGCCAAAAGCGTTCACGTAACAAAGGAGGCATTTAATAATCAGTTTTGGATGAGCAACAGACGGACCTCTAAGCCTTCAGTTATCTTCGTTATGAGCCTTTTTTCTCCCACTATCCCTGAAACAATACGCAAACATAATTGAGTGTAAATGTAGAATGCTGTTTTAGGAACTGGAAAAGTTGGAAATGTAAAAGTTAAATGTTGTCCCGCATTTCGAAAAGTTTACATCTGGACTGTGGCTTCAGCAGAGATGTGTAGGCAGGTACTTATGCAGTGGGCACATGAAAAGCTGACCATGTTCTAATGTTAAATCACAAGGTAAAAAAAAGTATTGGGCAATCTTATGATCCCCAAAGTTACTACAAAATCATCCTGAAGCTCACACACATATGAGTAAGATACTTCATCTTCCAGTAATTCTCAGCCTGCATGCTAGCATGCTGTGATTGAGCAAACTTCTTAAATCTAACATGCTAACATGCTGATGCTAAGCAGTTGTAACGTCCACAATACTCCGATATAGTTGTGTAACACTTGTTGGCTAGAAGACTCAGAAAGTACAGCTGGAGATGACTGGATCCACTACTTTCACCGGTGTTTGATCATGAGGTTGCAAATCAGAAATCTGATCTAACGAAGCGCAGAGCGGATCATTTACGTTATGGCTAATGGCATTAGAGGAGAAGTCAGACCAGGACATACCATGCATCAGTGTCGGACCATCTTGTAGATTTCAAGATGTTTTACTGGGTAAGAGAAATCTCTGACTTTCAGATAGTGGGTATAGTCTGGAGGATTACAAGCTCCAACAAAGCAAGCTCCAGCAAATTTACCAGTTCTGTTGAAGCACTTAAATAAATATCTAAAAACATCAGTGAAACTGTGCCACTGGAGGAGCTGGAGTTTTCTTCCTCTGGGGAACTTCAGGGGTCATCATCTAGTTTTTGTTGACATATTTTAGCTCAGGATAAAAATGGTGGAGACTGACACTAAACTACAAAGTTAGGCCGGTGCAGAGCAGCTGTAGCTTTCTGCTAGTCATTATTTGTTGATTCCAGATTGTCACCCCAGCAGGATACTCTAGGTTGAATGTGTGGCTGATTGGAAGAGAAGGGATAAAGTGCGTTTGGAAGTCATGCCTTTCTGTGCAGCTACATGTCCCAGTTAGTCATCTTCTGTGTCCAAAATACCACCTGCATGCAAGGAATGATGGGAGATTGGACCTCGGAGTGGCTGTTTGACAGCGCGTTTAACGCTTCTATTTTTGTCTCTGGTCTTCCAGGTGCACCCGTGTGGAGACAGGCACCAAGACACGGAATAAAGAGACGACTGAAAAATAAAAACAGATACACTAAAGAAACTGACATTACCAAAAAAAAAAAAAAAAGAAAGGTGTGGAAGAGAGCCGGCGAGTGAGGCGTAGAGGAGCTGTCGCGGAAGAGGAGTGAAGATGGGGCGCGGCCAGACGTTCGCCATGTATCTCCTGGAGTCTGCAGTTCACTCTGTCAGCCGCCGGTCGAGGCGGGAGTCTCCTCACTAAAACCCGAGCAGCTCATTTCACCTGCTGGAGGAGCCCCCACCCTCGGTGATGTGATGAATAAGTTTGAAGTCCTTGGCATTGTGGGAGAAGGTGGGTGGTTTTAAACAGCTGATTTTACTGCATGTTTGTAAAAACTCAGGGACAGCGGTTCTCCTGGGGACATGGGTCTCCAAGGACGCCAAGGTCACAGCCAGTGGACTGAATTCAAGGGAGCTTGGCTTAGCTGAACCCTCCTCCTGGCTGTAGTCAGCTCATACACTGTATGTCCTACATCCCTCCTCCTGAGGAGCTTAGCATTTAGGCTACAGAGAAAGATTTTTTTTAAAAAAAATAGGTTTTTGAGTCAGAGAAAATACGGCAGGGAGAAGATCAATACAAGAAAAACAGAGGCATTTGTTCGCCACGTATTTTAAATTAGTTGTCAGGGCCTTTATTTATCCTAAGTGCAGAGAAAATAAGTCCTTTATATGATTAGCCAGCTTCCTTAAACCTTATCACATTTTTGTGAGAAGCCTCGTTGCTTCCTGTTTTTGCTCCAGTTTTAATTTGCTCTTGATGCAACCTCACAACAACCTCCACTTTTACCCGTTGTCTCGATAACAGAATCCCACTGTCGCACCACTCCGCTGCTACGAGTGTCTCGTCTCCAACGGATACTGTTTTTATACCCTAATTATTTTCAGTTCTTATATTGTGTTTTCTCAGGCATTTTGTGTCCAGATCCACGCACTTCCTCGTCTGCAAGAGGCTGCATTCCAATAGCCATACTTCTAGACTGTGTAGTACGCTGGAAAAATAAATGTCCCGTCAGGTGCAGCATGCCAAATGTACCAGGATCCATCTTAAAGCATTGGTTATACTTACTGTACATCATGCAAGTGCAAGGTTTAAAACTGTGACAGAACACTGCTACCAGAGCATTTGAATCAATGCAGAGGTAATTCATGTCACGCAAAGAAAAATGAACTGATAAACGCATTTTCACTTAGCGTTCGAGGTCCGTCTGCTTCTGTCACCCCGACAGACCGTATAATAAAAGAGGTCACCCCACAAGCTGTCGTGAAGCTGTACGTACATCAGTGCAACAACAAAGATGCTGCTTCAGTGGATATTATGCTTGTTTTGGATACATGCAGTACGTACAGCTGCAACCTGTGACGTTACGGACCTTTCCTATAGATTCAAATGCTCCGATTAAAACATAAATTTAATAATAATTCCACCATTGCAAATGTTTAATAAACCATAATATCTGCTATTTTTTTTTTGTTAGGGCTATTTATTCAGACCCCGTTTATATATTTACAGATATGTTTGTCAGGGCCTATGTAATTCATCACTTTCCAACCAGGACTTTGATCCTGTCATCCCGTGTGAGATAAATTTCTAAAATAGTGGGATCAAGGACGTAAGCCTCCTTTATATGCACCGGCATCACTGCACAACACTGATACACAGTCAGAACATTAAATAAATAAAATTTTAAGTCGATCTGCGAAAGACACTCGAGTATCCCACACAGGGTGTTCACACATCAAACCGTTACATCTCATAGCCAGCAGCATTATTTAAGACTGACTGCGCTTAGCTGGACGGACATGCATCCATGGCTTCACTGTAATGTAAGATGACAGCGTGACCAAGAAACTGAGGGTTTATTGTACTGTTGCTAATTCTCTGTAACCACAATCTACATCAGTGCTTGTCACTATATGTTAATCCAAGAGTTAGATTCTCAAAACACTGAACTTAAATGAACAATCCTTGTTCTTTGCCTGTTCAGTCAATTTTACCGTTAGGAATTTACATTTGAATCTTTAATTTTAAACGTTTGTTCATTTTTATTTCACTTTTTTTTTTCAAACCTTTGCCTGAGAATCCATTTCTTCGGTGAATGACACATGTAATGTGTGCGACCGTGAGCCTCGACTGACGGAGCTTCGAAGGAAAGCGCCGTTGTGAATCAGAGCTCTAGCAACTTCTGAACATGTTGTACTTTGTTGGCGCATATCACTGCATCACAGCTGCTGAATTCATTCGAAAGTGACACATAAGTCCTCCAGAAAATGATCCGACTTCAACTACTGAGTGCATTCTCACATTTTAAAGTAAGACTCCAAAAGTTATGGCACATTTGCTACCACGAATCGTTTGTGAAACATGACGCTTAAGATCTGTATGTAGGCAAAGCTTGCAAATAAACTGAAGCAGCATAAATGTTTAGCAAAGAAGGTTGGTTGTTGCCTTCATTTGCTTGAACTTTACTCAATAAATACCGCTGCACAAAGCTTGTGAAAAGAGTTCCCAGTAATAACGGTTGTTTTATCTTATTTTTTACCTTAAAGGGCAGTGCCATAAACTTGGCATCTGAAATATCGATGGTCGTCAACAGGGAGTGAATGTGTCTGTCAAAAGGTATAGGCATGAGTGTGTGCCGAGTGTGTGGGAGAGTATTCATGCCTCCGCCTCACCTATTAACAGTTGTTCCTCTGGTGGTTCTCACCTACTGTACTTGTTTTTTATGAACCTGCTCGTCAGAGGTTTGCAGGGCGAAACATAATTAAGATGTTGAGACTTAACAACACGTCTCAGCCTCACTTTTTATTGATCTTTTGTATCTTTCTTTTCATCCAGGAGCCTATGGCGTGGTGCTTAAGTGCAGGCATAAGGTAAGACATTTGTTGTTGTTGTCGTTACTGTCCTCTGTATTAAGAATGATGGGGAGGAATTAAACGCAGGCCCGTGTGTAAAGAAGCCTGTGGTAGAAGATGTTAGGTTATTGATTTGATTGAGCTGTTGATAACATAACATAGAAAATAACAAAGACATTTGATAATTTGATTATCTCTTTCCTATGTTGCCACAATTGTTTAGAGGGAAATACGTACACAACACACAATAACCTTTTGGATATAATCCAGGGAGACCGAAGCACTGAACATACTTCAGTTCAGATGTAGACAGTTGAGTACTTACAAGCTGGGAGTGGTTGTAAACATGCTCCTACAAACAAAAGACATCAGGACATAAACAGAGTATCTCTAGCATGTGCACACTGATAAAATTACGGTGCTCCGTGTACTTAAAAATATAAGTAATGTCAACTTGTAAAAGTAAGCTGACATCATCTTCAAAAGTAAACTGACTTACAGAATGAATGTTGTACCAATAAAGACTACTCATGTTTGATCTACGGGATAAAATGATGCAAAAAGTTGCCTTATAAATTTTTAAGTGCATGGAGCACCATATTTTCATCAGTGCATGGCCGACTTATAGCTAATGGTGCGTTCCATTGACCTCGGAGGGCGGAAGCTGGCACTGGGAATGACGTCACACCTGAGTTATCGCGCTCCAGTTACAGATGTCGGAAAACTAGATGGCCGTGTCCATGAAAGCGCTTGGGCTGTCTGAATATTTGATGGAAACCTGGTTCAATATTTACATTGAAGTGAAATGAGTGAAATTATTTTTTTTTTAATTTCTTGATATCAACTTATATTGTTACTATGTTAAACTAAATTTAGGCTATTTAATTTATTTTTGAAAAGATAGCTTGAACCAACTCATGAGTTTTTTTTTCCTATAATTATTTACAACTATATATGTTTTACTAGATGAAATTTAAAACACACGAGTCACACATTTATAAAAAAAGTTCAAAAGTTTTCTTTAATTTAAATGTCTTCAGAGGGTTTTGGGCGTTCCAGTTGAAAATTCCCACTTGGAACTTGGAAATTCCGACTTCTGAGTACAAATGGAACGCACCATAAAACCCTAGCTAGTTAGCTAACGGCTAACTGGTTTTAGCTCCGTAATCTAACATTATGTAGAGGAAAACACACATCTGTGCTTACTTTAAATTACAGTAATTTGCAAACATTAGCTTGAAATTAAATTTGAATCAAGTGTTTTAAAACAACTTGCTAACATTATTTTCACACAAAAAGTCTTTTGAAGACACTGGCTATTGTTAATTCAAACTTACATCAAGAGTTATTTTACATATTCATTTCTACAACTATATAAACCTGAAAGACTGCAGTAATTAATTAACTATATCACTAACATTAACTTAATTCTTACCTTAAAGTCCAGTCTCCCACTTTTTTCCAGTTTCTTCTTTTGTGGAGCTGGTTGGTTGGTGGGATTTAGCCAGAATTCATTACATCAACTGCAGTTGGAGCAGAATAAATACAACGAGCAAATTGTGTGTTGTGGGCGTCTTCGTAAGAAGATTTGTTGAGCCACTTACATATAGCTTGTTAAAGAAGAAAATAAAAATGACTTGTATTTTGAACAAATGTAGATGAAAAAACTTTGTTTTTTATTGTTATTATCACAGGCTTAATAATATTTAAATGACATATTCTTAGTTGATTATTTTTTATAGCACATAGGGGGCCACAGACACAGATTTTGGGAGCCAGGTATCATGCTCTAAACTCCACTTCCTGTATTTTGACAAGTTTACGTATGGACGGATGGTGACATTTAAGTTGCACACACTACCACTTGAGGTCAAATTGTGTCCACAACCATTGCTGAATGCTAATGTCAGGTGCTAATCTAATATATTACTCAAACAACCATTCAGCATCTAAAGGGAAAGTTTACTGGACAACTTTATTGTCACCAGTTGCTCCATGATTTAGTATTTCCATTTTCTCTAAGGTTTTTGTAATTAATGTGTCTCCAGTCCGGTATTTTAAATAGTTGACTATGCTATGTGGAGTGGTAAAGCTTTAAACACAAATAAAGGTAACCAAGGACGTGGGTGGATACACTACACAAGCTATTTTAGAGTCTAAAAATGTCCATCCACGTTGCTATAAATAAAACACCGAACTGGTGCCGTGGCTTGATCGGTCCATAATGGGGTTAATGGCCGATTAACCCAACTATTGCATGTGTTCAGATTAATACAGTGATGTTAACTCAAGAGTTTAATCTCAGTGAGAGCAGCAGTTCCTAGAAAGGTGATTTTTTATCATTTACTGTGGGATTAGGTTCATATATCTATAGAAAGATATATGTAAATCCACAGATACACATTTAGCTTGATAAAATACATTATGTAAAATAATGTAGAGGCACAGGGCTTTCGTTAACGTGAGAGCTATGAATAGAAGCAAAGCTGAGAGATGTCTGTACACGCCCTTCACTGGAAGGAAACAGCAAAGAGATAGTCTGATAACATCTGGAAGTTGCTCAACTTCCTCCCACATAATTTTCTTCAAATGTTGCCATTGTCTATAGTGCAAGTCTATTGATGTGTCCGTCCAAGGAATCCCTCCTCAGTCGCCATGTGTTGCATTCCTCCTATTTTTCCCAACTAAAGTGTTTGTGTAGGAGGTTCTCCCTCATCCCGTTCGAAGGTCTAAGGACGGAGAGTGTTGCGTTCAGTGCAGATGACTGTAAATCCCCCTTGAGCCTAATTCCTGTTTCTGTAAATAAAAATTTGACTTGATTTGAGTCACAGTCAAAAATAGCCAATATTTATATATCAGCTATATCAGCCAATAGGAATAATTTATGTTACAATCAGCACATGAGCCATTATTCTTATTACAACAAACCTAATTAATTAACCAAAATAGGTTGTTTTCCATAATAATTGTACTAACAAAAACAACTTTACATGAAATCATTCCTGTAGTCCTTTATTGAAAGAAAGTTGTATCTTATTTCTGATTCCAACTGATTCAAAGGAATGGGTTTTGGCTTTTTTTTTTTTTTTGTTTACATTGATAGGATCTTTTTTATCCATGGGCGTCTGCAGGTATTTGTTTCAGCCCCAAACACTTAGAGTAATAACACTGAGCATATATCGTAGGTAACAACACCCAGGACAAAACCTTTTAAGAGCCGCACATCAAGCTTTCCGTGATAGCAATGGACTAATATTGCATATTAATATGAATTTTATGTAACAACTTCATTAAAAATAACCTGAAAAGTGACGGCTGTTCTATAATTAAGATTCATCCGCGCGGATGAAGCTTTGAGTTCGCACAGGATTACATTTTTAGTCTGGTTTTCATATCATTCCGTCTGTCAGTACATTTATGGACATAATATAATTGTGGATAACACCTAACACAACACATACAGAGTGAGAGAGAACTGCTGTAGGAGGAGTGATAGTTGCTGCAGAGTCACCGAGAGAGGGGAGCGCAAGAATAGGAAAGAAATGTACTTTAAGAAAGAATAAATCTTGTTTTAGTTTTGGTCAGGTTATAACAGACTGCACTGACAGATGAAGTGCTAAGCTAAACTGGGGTGTAACCAGTGTTGGTTTGTGTTTAATTTAAAATGTGTTCATTCATTATGTAGCACTGTGAGTGCCTAATGTTTTCCCTACAGTCCCTTTTTCTGGATCTGTCATTTGCCATGCCATTTGTTCATGTTTCATTCATTTTAGACCCTATATTTGGCAAAGACCTCTCGCTGCTGTGTTTCATTAAAATTTCATAACCGCCATAAATTATATACAGTGAGTGCAATTCTAAATGTGCAAAGACTTGCATTCTGTTAGCATGAACAAACTGACACGGTAAGCAGAACAGGACAGTGATAGAGGACGCGCGCCCCAGCAAATGCAGATTAAAGACACACACAAGTGACAGCCTCCTTATAGGATGTGTTAGAATGCAAAACGCAACTGACTGTCAATGTGGAAATTGGCTTCCACATTTCTCGTCTCATCTTCCAAAGATGTCTGTGTGCTATGTGAGGAAGGCTTATGAGTTTGCTCTATGAAAGAGATCTTTGTTGGTTGAAGTGCTGCATTTGTGAGACAAATGTTTCTCTGTAAACTGGAAAATTAATCATTGGCCAATTACACACAATTCATCACGTTTGCTTTTTACTTGCTGTGTAATTGTCAGAACAATAGTGGGACAGACGAACCAGAGTCTCTTCGTGTTTGCAGAGTTATGGCTTCATGCATGACTAATTTGTCCAAACACGGAGAAAAGCAGCAGCAAAGTCAGTGGATCACATTCATTTTTATATAAAAAATATATATATATATGTCCAACTGGCAAAGCTGATTAAAGCACAGCTCACTGAGGCCTTTGTAAATTATTTGACTTGCCTATTGCTATTTGTACGCGCTCTTGGATTTTGATGAGAGAGTGGACAAGCAAGAAAGACACCTGAAAGAGAGCAGGAGGCACAGAAATCAGTGGTTACTGATCATGACTGAAAGCAAAAAGATGTCCATCGGAATATTGGCTGTGTGTGTGACAAATTCTTAATTATTAAATAAAAATTAAATGCGATATAAAAAAAAAATTATAATAGCTCAGGTGCTTTATAAATGAGGCCAGTTACCTTAAAAATAGTAATCCGAATACTCCTAAATAGTTAGTAAATAGTTATTTAGTTAAAAAATATGTTTATATATCTATATCTATATATAGATATAGATATATAAAGGCTGCTACAACATACTGCCTGACCAACTTCTTCAACTCTCCTCCACTTACTGGTTTTGCACCAAAGTCCAGCTTGTTGTTTGGGTAGTGGGGGGACCTCTGTCTGCTTCGCACCACCTGTCGAGTGTTTTTAAAGCTATATAGGACTTTTTCGCCAGCACCGAGCGTTCATTCAAAAAAGTCGCGGTATTTCCAACTCGAACACGTGCATCTCTCCCTCCCTCCATTGTTACGTTGCCTGGTAGCACAGCAGGGCTCTCAAGTCTCGCGCAATGAGTGTGAGACACACGCATTTCAATAAGTTCACACGCTACCACGCCGAAAATTGTCAGGCCGCATCCAATTAGCCAATCAGAAAATATCAGCGGCCAATCAGAAAACAGTATTTGTCGTTGCCAGGTGAAATAGGAGCGTTCTAACCACGCCTCCCACAAATGCGCGAAAATGTGAACTCGTCAAAGAAGAAGTGGATCTGGTAATCACTTCATCATTTTTTAATTTATTATCATAATTTATTTATTTTACAATAGTGCAATAGTAATACTTATTACTGTCTAGGAACTATACAGGACATTTGCTTATGAATCACTGTTGAGGACCCATAAATATGTCTCTACTTAGACAGATCTTATTATATGTTGGCTCCGTTTGCCTTAAAGTCAGAAATCACAGTATAGAGTACAGTGGTGGGTCCTCCTGGGTTTGTATGGTTTACCTTACTTTTGAACATGTGATTACAACCTACGTGATAGGTTTGACGGACATTGATTTAAAGGCTCGAGAACAGCACGTGCAGGCAAGTGTCTGCATCTAAAAGACACACAGGTCAACAGTTTGGGAAGGAAACAAGCAGGTGATATAATGTAGGAAAAAGCGAAACTACCTTGGCTTCCACAAAACACTAAAATAAACAAGATTGCAAGGCCTTTACCATTCCTGAAGCACACTCATGAATACCACACAAGGGTATGGATTTGTTCTCATGAACGTCGTAAAAATGACCTTGTTTAAAGCCAGCGGCAAACTCTGGCAAACGGTACAGTTTCTGGAACATTTTAGGAGGAGTTAGGCACAGCCACCCACACGACTTTCAGTAGTGCTCTTCAGGAATCTTGTGGGTTATGTCATGGATCTTTATGTACAGTCAGTTTTTGGAGAGCAACAATTTGACCACCTGCAAGACTGAAATCAATCTACTAGCTTAGAGAAGAAAGAGTAGGACAGAGCTTTGCTATTGTTGGTCTTTAAACCCATTTGTGTATGGCGTGTACTTGTGGGTCTCAAACAAACATATCAGGCAGCTAGCTTTATTCTTTCGGTGACCGCATGCAGCACGTCTTCTCTCAACAATACATGTGTTTGTAGATAGCTCTGCTACATTCAAGCCCAGCTATTTCAAGTGGTTGCCTGAGGCTAGCACACAGTTAGCTCCCCATGTAGGCATATTAGTAATGTTAATATGCTAATCTAGAACAGTTAGACAGCGGTACCTGCATTTAAAATATCTTTTATGGGCAACTCCAATTTTTTTTTCCTTTTCTTTCTTGGCTTTTTAGAAAATTGGGGTTGTTGACCCCTGGGTTATTGGATTACTTGTTTTGATCTCACAGGTGGGAAAACACAAAGGAGCACACAAGGCCCAAACTCTTTTCAAAGTAAAACAGGAAGAAGATACATGAAAAACCAAAACTGAAACTCATGGAATAATAGCTCTAAAACCACTGTTTTCTGGTTTTACGATCAAAAACCTGTATTCTACTTGGTGTCATGTATCAGCTGAAACCAGGACAACTCTTAGAAACCTGCAGTGCACTATTAAAAGCCATGACTATGGGCTGAGCCTTTATCGCACAATGTAATTAATCTATTAATCTCTTTCTGTGCTTGAATAGTACAAATATTTCATACGTACTAGGGGTGGAGCCGATAAGTATTCAGAGAGGCACAAATAAGGTGTTTTTTTACAAACAGGAGTCTGGGTGAAAAGTCTCGACTCCGTAACAGAGGAGGCTCTGACTGGAGGAAACACGACTTAACTGCTTCACTATTTTAGTTGAATAGAATTTTTTTTATCTTAACTGGGTTGCATAGGCAGCATGTAACTTTTGGGAAGCGGAGTTTGACCCGGAGATTTTTCCGTTACATTACATTAATATTGAGTCAGGTTTTCTCATGTTAGCTTTCGTCTGTTAGCTCGATAATTCAGACTATCATCCCTTGGTACTGATAAACGGTAAATGGTCTTGCTTTCATATAGCGCTTTTCTACCATCACCAAATGAAGCACCAAATCATCATCGCAGTCATGTTCGGCCCCTTCAGGTCAGCATAAATCACCTCTGTTAGCTGCATTTACTGCAAAACATCAACCAATATTGCATATACATCCATAACTATGATAATGGATAATTGAAAAATGCTTATTTTTACACTTACATATCCTAAAAATGGATTTTTACACCTATTTTGAAATTTATTCCAACACAAATACAAATACTGGATGCTTTGCACGCCCCCGAATATAAACATAACTGCAGATTTCTTCGGTCACCGTCTCCTTTGATTTTATTGGACTCCACTCTCTGCGAGTCTCCACTTCATAAAAATTTAAATACCAGCTGTCAAAGTGTGGCCGTGTAAAAAAACGGGTATCCTCTCCTCCTCTTGAAGTTCCCAAGAAGTGACATGTGACACCTTTCCCACTTACATAACAGCGTAAGGGATTCATTTTCACATGCGGAGCCAGCCATTCAGACCATGGCCAATAAAAGCGTTTTAGCTTTGCTGCAAGAGAGCAGTTATTTTTACTTTTCTCAGCTGGAAGCAGGGCAAAAGAGAAAAGGGTGGCGGAGGTAGAGAGAAAGAGAAAGAGAGAAGCAGTGTGCGAGTGTGTGTGTGTGTGTGTGTGATGGAGAGGAGGAGATGCAGAGGGAGGGATTGAATACAGAGACTATGCTGATGGTAAATGGGTCACCCCTGTTAGGAGTCTACAGCAGCACATGAATATTGGTTGAGGGAATCACAGGACTGTAAGACTCTGGGCTGAAACCCAACCAGGTGAAACACTGGAGACGAACGCACCGCAAAATGCGTTGAATGAAATCGCATTTTGAACGTGTCTGCGAATTAGGTAGACTTTACAATGCAGTATGCATTTTATGGAACATTTAATTAGTCGAGTGAATGTGTGCCAGCGTTTTGTGCAGTGTTCTGCCACTTTATGAAAGTGTTGTATTAGCGTATGTGGGTGTTTGCATGGAGGCTTATGTGTTATCTTGAATTTGTGTTTTGGGAGTGACAATAGCAGAAAACCTACACGCTAGCCAGTGTTTCCTGGTGCCTATACGGTACCTCCATGCAGCACTGGAGCACTCAGAGGACTTGTTAATTAATTTTCTGGTAGGTTATCACCAGAATGTTCATCGGTTACTCTTTGATAATTGATAATTTTCTTGTCAAAGAACCAGGCAGACTCTCCTGGGGTTATTGTAAGCAACATACATTTGCGTCTTTGGATTTAACAGTGTAAGACGTTTCATCATCTTAGGTGTTATTACATATAGATGATGAAAATGTTACATAATCAGTAGGAAAATATATATTTTTTCCTCATTTTGATTTAGATTTTGTCACTATTTCTGATTTTGTTTCATCTTGACTATAAAAGAAAACTGTTGTGTTAAGAGTACAGGCACTAATACACAACATTCAAACCCTAGTGTTAACTTTGGGTGTACTGACTAAATTGTTCAGCCCCTGTCACATGTGCTGTACGACTGCTGTTATGTGTGTTTTATTTAGTCTCTCTGGTAAACACCTCCCAGTTTCCTCTTCAGATGTACTCCCTTCACTGGAAACTGTAGCATCATTTACTCTAAGGACTCCCGGGATTAAAGGCTGCCAGAGCTGTAAATCCACGTGGCTTCATTTTCATTTGTCTCTCATGTGCAGATCTCTTAAACGTGCAACTTTGTATTTGAAAAGAGAGCACGCAGACAAACAAGTGGCTTGTGTGAACAAGCGCGACGCCGCCAGTGACATGCAGCTCCTTGCAGCGTCGCCTCTTCCCAACAGTGAGCCCGACTGTGTTGTCTCATCGTCTGTGGACAAAAGGTCAACAGAGGAACTTGAGAGTAGCCGAGGACTCAGGCTGAGATGTCGTAATTCCCCTTGGCTCGCTGTCCTCGCCCAGCCTCCGGGTCCAGCGTTAAGACTCGAGAGAATCGTTGACACGGCACGCAATGAACCTATAAAATATCATCAACTGAACCGTCTCTGCTAAATCGCTTGGAGTTTCTTTACACCAGCGCTGTGATTCACACCACTCCCATAGTGTTGCTTTTGGTCAACGCAGGCAGCTGTTTTCAGTGAAAAGGCCATAAAAAGCTTAATGTAGCACCAAAAAATGCAGAAGGAGACAGTGAACACATTTTAGAATTCAACAGCTAGAGAGGAAAATATCGACTGCAGGAATGCAGCAAAACCAGTTAATCAAGAGAGAATATTGGACTCTCATCCCATGTTAATGTTCCTTAACTGCTGGGTTTACACTGATGATGCATAACATTATGAGCACTCACAGGAGACGTAAATAACATTTAAACCATCTTGCATTTATATGGATGTTACTTTGACTTGGACCAGACCAGGCACCCCCACCCCACAGCACTGACACTCCTTGATAGCAACAGCCACCCCCCCAAGCAGGATGCAGCCTGACACAGGCACACACAAGGTGTTGACCTGGCCTCCAAACTTCCTAGATGTCAAACTTAACAAGTATCTGTGGGATGCACTGGGACAAACAACATCCTGTTACCAGACACCACAGGACTCCCTCAGAAGGCCAATGTCCATTCTCTGATGAGTCACAACTGTTTCGGAAGGAGACACTACATTATGACCATTGTCACATATTATGATAATATCAGCATATCCCCTTAAAAGATAATATAGTGGCAGCAACACACACATTTTTGCAGGTTTATAATCACTACTACACTAAAAATGTTTTTTTTTTTTATTATTATTATTTTTTTGAGACAGGGTATCAAAATGTTGATTTACTTAATTTCTAAATTCACCCCCTTGAGCTATTTTAGTTAATTCTAGTGTCTCACTCAGTCTAAATACTATTCAGCAGAGTAACAACATCATTTTCAGTAATGAAAGTCCTGCACAGCATTCTAATATTTTTTAATCGTCCCACAGAGAAATAGTGGTAAATTTTTCTTAATTTCCCAAACTCCAGCTTGGTGCAGCCCGGTTCAATTCTTCCTGTTGCTTCTCTCTGCACCCCCCGAATAAACTCTTCCCAAACAACACTTTGATCAGCCTGGCAGATCTTCAGCAGGCATAATCAACTCCTAATGGAGTGCCTCCAGAACAATTTTCCCCCACAAAACATATAAGTTTTGGGTGAAGCTCAGCCTGGCTTCCGGGCTAGTGGAGATAAATCCAATAAGAAGTGTGATTATCCTTTTACATGAAGATTATCCTGAACTGCGTTCGAGCCTAAGGAACTAAGCAGCAAAATATCTTTGACCAAACTTCTCATGAACTTGCTGTGTGTGCACAGTGCAATAAAAGCAAAACTAAAGCGCTGAAGCGGCGGCATTTGAAACAAAACTATGGCAAATGTCTGAATTTGCAACCGCACCAGCTTGTAAAAATTTAGTAAGGTCAGTCAAGCAACCTGCAAGTAGCTGATGAGACCTAAGATGCATTTTAAGTGTGCCAAATATGCGCTGTTTTTATTTTTGGGAGAGTGCCTTGTGGTAAAGTAATGGAAATGAGAGCAGCAGCATGGCTCTTGTGTTGGCACTGCCACAGGAACACTTTTTTTTTTTCATGATAAGAGTGGGCAGAGAATGAATAAAATATCCTCACCATATCTATTATTTCTCATTTTCACCTTTTGTTCCGCACATGAATTCCATCTCGACAAGTTTTGTTTGGTCTTAACACAGCTCATGTGCTCAAATCTTTGCAGGAAACCAACGAGCTGGTGGCCATCAAGAAGTTCAAAGACAGCGAAGGTGAGCGACGGAATGGGTGAAGGGTGCGGGGGGGACGCGACGGAGGGAAAGACGAGGCGCTGAGCTCTCTTTGTTTTCTGCACAGAAAATGAGGAGGTCAAGGAGACAACGCTCCGGGAGCTGAAGATGCTCCGGACCCTGAAGCAGGACAACATCGTGGAGCTGAAGGAGGCTTTCCGCAGGAGGGGGAAACTCTACCTTGTCTTTGAATATGTCGAGAGGGTCAGTTCATCGATGATCCTCCTGCATGCTGGGCGCACATGTCATCCGCCTTTGTGTTGCTTCGTGTGGACTGTAGAACAGTCTTAAGTTTGAGGACGTAGAGTCTGCTCAGTTAAGCATTAAAAAAAAAAAAAAAAAAGCGTCACCATAGCAACATATGAACTATTCTGTTGGCGAGTAATGGTATTCCCCACTGTGTTGCCAGGGTACCCAGCCAGTTTATTTTATGACAGGTTTTATTTTCATACTGTGCTCTCGTCTTGTAACTTGGTGTCCCCTCTCGTTCCCACATCAGAGTTGACGAAGCCTTTATTATGTCACGTTTTAGATGAGAAATTTCTTTGCGCATGTGAGCTTTGTTAGGGAGCCGGGTAGAGAACACAGAGGTAGTAGTGATCAGACATCCCTGTACTCTCTAAAATAAAAAAAATTCAGAGGACCTGTTACAACCACTTCATTAGTTTAATTTAATTTATTTATTGATTTAGATTAAACTTTTAAGTTACAAACAATATTTGATGCGTTCAGTTGACTCAGTATTTTTTGGCACTAAGGTCAACTTAATATTGTGTCCGGTCTAAACTGATATTTCTGCGTCACTTGGCATTAAACTGGTTTCAGGTTCTGTTAACACAATAAAATTGACCTGATGACTGAGTAATTTAATTCCCCAAGTCTCAGTGCACTCTAAAAAAAAAATAATCTTTTGGCTCAACAAAGAAAATCAATGCAACAATTTCCCTTTGGTCTTTTTGAGTTCCAACAACCATCTTTTCTTCTACAATCAACACTGTTTTTAATCATGACCTGCTTAATATGTCCTAACGTAAACAATCATTTTAAAGTTGATAACTCATAAAAATTAAGTCGTTGCACATAGCTTTAGGTGTTGTGTGCTTAATTGTGCTCAAGGGCCCGGCAGTAGCAGCGTGGATCAGGTTGCTGGAGTCCTGGAATCCCCAAAGCTCCTGATGAGCTTTATCTGCTTAAGCCTCCTCATGTTTTTTGTTGTTGCGGTTTTGCAGAACATGCTGGAGCTTTTAGAAGAACTTCCCACCGGTGCGCCGCCCGATAAAGTCCGCAGCTACATCTACCAGCTCATCAAAGCCATCAACTGGTGTCACAAGAATGAGATAGTGCACAGAGGTGACGTGTTTATTTATTGTATTTATTTATTTTTTTTAATAATTATCATTCACTTTTAGCTGATCTTTAAATTACAGAGAAATTACTTTTAATTTGTGTGTATGGACAACATATTCAAGGCATGTGAGGCACAGGGCTTTAAGTACCGTTTTACAAAATGTGCCATTTTTTTAAGGAATTGTAGTGATTCAGGAGCCAGTAGCAAAGCACATCATTCCGTGAAAATAATATAATATACTTATGATTAAACGTCAAAGGTTAAGGTCAATAATGTGAACACAATATCTTGAGGGAATTTCCTCAGATATATCTCATGGACTCTAGGATAAAGTAATTAGAAATTGGTTTTCAAAGGTCACCGCAACCTCGCAACACAAAACATGCTTTTGAGATTTAACACGAATCTGTATTAAATGAGTATGTGACAAGATTTTACCTCCAACATGTCAAATGTCAGCTTCACGGGGACATCACACTGTTATAGTCATATCTGCAAATATAATATGAGTCTCAACAGACATGGATGTGAAATGAAACTCGGTTCAGCTCGAGGACATAATTCATTTTAATTAATTTAATTATTTTTCTGTGTTTTTCTCCCAGATATAAAGCCAGAGAACCTCCTCATCAGCTCTGAGGATGTCCTCAAACTCTGTGACTTTGGTGAGCTTTCGGTCTTCTTCTGTTCTTCATTGTGATTGTGCATTGTGTGTATAATCTGAATTCTGGAGATATATACTTGTGTAATGCAGTTAAACCCCAGAGCCAGACGTATGAAGGTAACACATTTTGAATCAAGGTGTTTTGTTAACGGAGTGAATCTTTTTTTTTTTTTTCCTTGTAATTTATTAGACATTCTTCTGTATGCATTCATCCAGCTTGACTGCGAGTCTTGCAGCTATATCAGTAGTTCTTGGTGCCCAGTTTGGTTTCTTTGGGCTCAGCTTAGTGTGAAAAATCCCACTGTTAATTTGTCACCTTGAAAGCTGTGTATCAGAGGGATCAATTCTGCTGCTGGGAAGCAGCCAGCCGGCACCATAAAATGTACTCTGGTGCTTGTCATCCCAATTAATCTCCCGAAGGTGCATTTCAAGAAAGTTAATGTCAGGAGCCCGCTTCTCCTGTATCACACTAATGAATCGTGCTGATATGTCACAGTCGCCCAGGTGTGTGTTATACAATTGCAGGAGTATTTGCAAAATCACACGGTTGATTAGCATATTTGGCTAATGCGATCTCTTACTGAGTCAGCTGAGGTGAGATTTGTTTGTTATTCACTGTTGGAGCTGGCATTCTGTTTATTGTGACTTTTCATGCTTAAAATGGACTCTCTGCACACCAGTTATCTAAAGCAGAGCCTCAGACCGACTGCAGTGATATAACTAATTAGAGTCTGGTCACATGGGAATATGAGCGTGTTGTTACTGCGACTGTCCAAACGATTTGAATGTTGAATTCATTCTCATTCCTCTACCGTTTATGTCTATCTGTGCTGGATGTCTTAACATACAGAATTGGGTCTATTAATGTTTGTGTGTCACTCTGGCTCAGGTTTTGCTCGTAACCTGTCTGAAGGAACAGATGCCAACTACACCGAGTACGTGGCTACAAGATGGTACCGCTCGCCTGAGCTGCTGCTGGGGTAAGCCCTCGTATGTTTGTACCATCTTTTAGAAATAGATATTTTAAATATTATATTGGTTGAGATTTTATTTTATCCCTACGATGGTGTCAGATGAGGATACACTGATCCATTCATTTTCTCTCATGATACCACCTTCAATACAACAACAACTGGTATCGTTTTCACAAGTTCAAGAGCTGTCAAACCTGCTGCGAAGACTCATCTACGTGTGTGTAAGGTAATATGAGGCCAGGGGTTGAATGGAGTTAAAAACTTGCATACCAACGAAATGAATGAAATGTATGTTTTTGAGAAAAGACGTAAAAAATTATATAACTACATGAAGCAAGTCATGAGTGAGCTGCTCATTACAAACTGAGAACAAAGAACCCAAACGTGTCACACTGGGTTTTCTTCAAAATTATGCAGCAAACATCTAGAATATCTACATGTCTTTATCTGATTGCACCTCGAAGGTTTTAAAATTAACTTGGATTATGCTAGATTCATATTATAAGGCCACTGTTTGTCCTACTAGTGATCTGTGTAGATCTCTGGATTCCCCATACCCACCACCCACCATGAGGTATTAAGCCACATGGCACGCCGCAGCCTCCAGTGTGTGCAGGAGGGTCTGATAGTCCCAAACACTCCCCATACCACCTACATCCACCACCGACATCTCACACCTTGAACTGAATCCACCGGATGAGCCCCAGCAATGCCCCCGCAGGCGGACACTGGCAAAGCGCCCAAATAGGGAGGGGCTGCAGGGGCGAGGGGCCACGGTGAGCCAAGAACAGCACCATGACGCCCTACGCTTCTAAAAGTCTTAAAAAAATGTGAATTAAAATAGGAAAAACATGGTTTTCACTGGATACAAGAGAAGGATGTCTCTGACTGAATCAGAATCAGATCAGAATCAGAAAAAAAAATATTTATCCCCAAGGGGCAATTAGGGTTAAGAAATACTTTCACCAGAGATCAGTCTGTTCATATTTTTCTTGTTAATCAATCAAATTTGGACTATACTGCAAAAAATATAAAAAAAAGAAAGAAAAAGAAAGCGCTCAGAGCCACTTTTAGAGGTAACGGAGGCCAACTGACACATCTCCTCATGTATCCTGTGTCTGGGCTAAAGAGTTGCACCTGAACACACCGCAAGGAATAAAGCCAACAGTTAGCTGGTACAAACGTCCTGTGTAAAATAGGCAGTAGCCTGTATTCATCATTAACCAAATTAGCTGGAAGGCTTGGAAGCTACAAAGGACTACAAACCATTATACAGAACTGGCCTCTGCTGAATCATACTGATGAGTTGGTTTATTTAGTCTAGATTCATTTTTTATTTATTTATTTTTTTTCACATGCACTGTTTCGCAAATTTGACCGGGCAATCAGAGGAAGCTTTCTAACTGAAAAACCAGCAACATGGGTCTGATTAGTGCCAATGGTTTAGGATACAGTGCAAAAACTAAGGTGACAGAGGCTCAACGATGGCCCTGCACTGAACAAGAACTGTTTCAATTTCCATGTCTATTCATGGCAATGTTCATTTTTCATTAACCTCCTGACTGAGACCCTGCGTCCTCATATGGGGACGTTATGTTTTAGGTTTTATTGCAGCTTATTCTTCTTTATTTAAACCCATTGTCCTGCCATCTAGTGGTAGCAAAGGTTAAAACTTATTTATTTATGCTTATTAATGGTTCTAGTTTAATATGACGTGTATTTTTAACAAATTAGCAATTTTTGCTAACTAGCAAGTATTTGTTTGAGGACGTTGGGACTTAATTGTTTCCAATTCTGTCTTTGTGCAGCCATGTTCAGGTATTATTAAACAGTTTTATATTTTGTCACACATTGCTGACGTCTTTATAATATAAATAATGAAATAATCCCAGTGTCCACATATTTTTGTTCCCAAAAACTACTACTTTCTGTTCAAAGATGACGCTTAGTTTTTATACATCTTGGGTCCTACTGATCCCAAATACCAAATACCAAATAATAAATAAAAGCTCTCAGGAGTTTAGCGCGGCAACATTACTGACATCAGCCCTTGTGCGTACACATCGTACCCGGAGAACGAATTTCTGTTTTGCTGTTGGTTTCTGTTGCTTATGTTGTTTTTTGCAGCATCGAACGTCCATTCTAGCTCGGAGACAGCTGAACGTCATCTAGCCTCTCTGCTGTAGCCTGATTTAGTAAATGCCCTGGAACATTTATTGAGACAGCGTTTGAATGCCGCCCACTCAAATACTCTCTCCCTCCAACACCACCTTTCCGCTGCTTCTCTGCCGCGAGATCTCTCGCCATTTCTCACCAGACTCTGTTCCCTTCAGATATGACCATCGTCCTCACGAGCCTCTCCACCAGGAGCGCAGCATCCATTGTTTTGTTACCACAACAGCATTGTTGCCCCTCTCGGCGTAATAATTCTCGCAATCATCACCTCTTTCACCCCTATCCTCTTCGTTCTCGTTTTCACGATAGCAATTATCATCCTACTATCGCTGTCAGTGTCCTTCACATAAATAATAATTTGCCTGGTTTCTCTTCATCTTAGAGCTCCCTATGGAAAGGCAGTGGACATGTGGTCGGTGGGGTGTATCCTCGGGGAGCTGAGTGATGGACAGCCCTTGTTTCCAGGGGAGAGTGAGATTGATCAGGTTTGTGACCCTTGTAGTTAATTAAACAGCGAAAAAAAATTATATATAGTCAGGATAATAATCGAACAAAAAGCTTACATTTTGATGGTCTTTTCCCATGTGTGGATTGACAGTTTTTCTTTATTCCCACTAGGTGACTCTCTTTGAGGGTTGATTATGCCTGATATGTCTCCAGTTTGAGTTTAATATGCTTTTTTGAACAAAGGGAGGTGAAAATCTTGGACGGGAAAAATGTGTGTGTGTGTGTGTGTTGTTGAGTTTAGTTTAGATCCTGAACAGGATGGACAGGATCGTTTGTCCTTTATTTTACAGAGTAAACCAGTGCAGTCAAATGGGTCCACTGACCCACAAACAACTAATCAATTAATGGAAAAAATTATGAAACGAATGAATCAGTCAATAAAGATAAATAATCTCTTTCAGCCATAGCCCTGAGCCACGGCAAGAATTTATAGATTAATTATCTATTTTCAGTGATAGTAATGGAAGTTCATTGAAACAATGTACACGTCCCTCTCAGGTCAATGCGCTGGGACACATGCTCTCTCTCTCTGTTTTATTATCTCCACTTTCCTTAATTAAACAGTGCACTGTGTCTCTCAAGGTGATGCAGATAAATAGTCATAGATTTTTACTAACATACTGTTAGTAATAATAATGTCTGAGACCAATTTAAATCAATGTCAGTTTAAATCAATGTGATATAAATCTGTCTTTTTTATCTTTAATTCTACAGCAAGTTGAGTTTTATGTTAAAAAAAAACACACACACATAAAAACATGACAGATAACATGCAAGAATGTATTTTTATGTACATTACTGTCAGACATATACACTGATCAGGCATAACATTATGACCACCGACAGGAGAACTTTGACCATCTTGCGACAATAGTGTTTTGCTGGGAAACTTCTTGACATTCATTCATTTATTCACAAAAATGGTTTAGGAACAACAACAACAGCAAAAAAAAAAAACATGAAAACTAGCACAAGGTGTTGACCTGGCCTCCAAATTCACTAGATCCCAAACTGATCATTTATCTGTAGCGTGCACAGGAACAAGCGCTGATCCACAAAGGCCCCTACCATCAACCCCCGCTAACAACATTTAGTTGCCAGAAATCACAGGACCCCCTCAGAGGCCCATGTCCATTTTCTGATGAGTCACAACTGTTTTGGAGGCACAACAGAGATCTGCACAATATTAAAAACGTGGTCATAATGTTATGCCTGATCCGTGTACACAGTCAAATATATGCAGATGGGCGAAAGCAATTTAAAGCTGTTAGGATCAATATTTTAATACAAACTTGTCATCAGAAAACTCGGCGCAGAAGGGAAATGCTTGACAGCTCATCATGACGAACCCCCACAACATCTGCCCAACGCTGTAGCTTCCATTCAGCTTTTAAGCATCATCTTAGTGTTTATTTCTGATTACCAAAGAATGTGCTAAACCAAATGCAGACACAGGCAGACACAGAGGGTAATGACTAGCTGGTGAACAGTGCAGCATTTAGCCCCTGAAGAGACATTTGGCTTAAGAGTAGGTGGTGATCAAATCAGAGCTAAAAGGAAAGAGAGTACTTTGTACCGGAAACGGGTCAGATCTTCAGTTTCAATGTAAAAGTTTTCTTTTACAGCTTTCTATGTTGCCCCCAAGTCTCCAAAATATATCTCGGCTTATGGCGGATTACCTCTAATTAGAAACAGCAAAAAAGAAAAAAAAATACGTCAGTGACTGTCACTGCTGCTTTCGATCGTGTTGTCTTCATCAGTGTTTAGGGTTTCCCTGGTTGTCATGGAAACGCACTGTTCCACTTAGGTTTTTGTCCACAAATAGACCAAGGTTAAAATCACAGAACTTGTACTCCTGTCTAAATGCTCATAAATGTTTTTTTAAAAAGTATTGAAGGTGCGTTTTACCAAAAAAAAAAAATAAATAAATAAAATAATATACTGGTAACTATGCGCCAACGGTGACGTCGCTTCTTTTTATGTTCAGCTCTTCACCATTCAGAAGGTCCTCGGGCCACTTCCCGCAGAACAGATGAAGCTCTTCTACAACAACCCTCGCTTTCATGGAATCAGGGTATGGAACCGCAGTCACTCACGTTCTACTTCTCTACTTCTCCTCCTTCTCCTCCTCCTCCTCTTCCTCCTCCTCCTCCTCCTCCCCTTTGTGTTTGCCTCATTCCCCTTCTCTCTCAGCTCTGTCTCCTTCTATCTCTTTCTCTTTCTCGTGGCAGAGTTCCCAGCACCATGACTGAGTGGATTGCTGTGACTCATGAGATAGGTGGTTGGTGTTCAGTTTAGCAGCAAGAGAAAATGTCCCAGAAGGCAGAAGAAGACTTTTGCGTGCGTGAGTGTGTTGTGTGTTGTGTGTGTGTGTGTGTGTGTGTGTGTGTGTGTGTGGGCTTGTTTGTAGTTGGTTTAGTGTCGTCCACTCATGGGTTTCTGTGTGATTTGAACTCACAGCTACTTTTCACTGGTAGGAACGTCTTCTGTATTTTCGACAAGTCTAATAGTAAACTTTGATGTGTTTGTATGTTTATGTCTAGTTCCCCTCAGTTACTCATCCCCAGACGTTGGAGAGAAGGTATCAAGGCATCATGAGTGGACTGATGTTGGATTTAATGAAGGTAAATTCTATACATCTCAGTTAATCCGTACAACAACTCACCTTTCTGACAGATACCTCCATCTTATTCATTTCACAGCTCCTCCATCAATACTATTGCATCTTACTGTATCTATCCTTCCTATGTGTATAACTTATATTTACTAATGTCTCTATTTCTTCTTGTAATTTATTTGCTTATTTTTTTTTATTTACTCTTTCTCATCTTCCTAGTGGTTTTCAAATCTTTTTTACGTGCCTCCCTTGTGGATCAAGTCTAAGTCTAAGAATATTCAAACTCCACTTATCCACTGATGTCCCTGCTAACCTTTATTCAATTATTTACACTTGTGTAGTTCTTTTAATTATTGATAACATTTTAGACACAAGCCGTTAAAGTGCATCCAACCCTGCGTACATATGTTTGTTTTTTTTCCCCCCTCCAATCAGAATCTGTTGCTGTTAAATCCTACTGAGCGTTATCTAACGGATCAGAGTTTGAACCATCCAGCCTTCCAGCCTCTGAGGCAGGTGGAGAGAGAGAGGCCTCCTCCTGCGTCCCCTAACCCGCCACGCTCCTCCAAGAGGAAAACACACCATCACGGAGAGAACACAGTCCCTACGCGGTTAGACTGCCTTCTTTGATTTTTACTTTCTGCCACAGATTCCACATATAGTCATCTTATAAGCCTCTCTTTGTAAATACTGGGACTAAAGACTGAATTGTGTGCACATATTCCCAAATCATACCCACTAGGGTTAATAACCCTAACCCTAATTCTAAATAACGTAGAATCAAACATTATAATGAAGAAATATGCTACCTATGTGTTTGTGCATGAACCATTATGACGTAACCGTCTAATCCTCCACTATAGCTGAGCTTTAGCCAGCACAGGCTAAGGCATATGCAATCATTTAAATGAACTGTTATTAGAGTTGATTGAAAATGTAAAAGCGAGACACTACAGGTAAATAAGGTAACATGATTAACTAATAGATATCACCATGAAACTTCTCCAGTTGATTATTTACATAAATACAACACGTTTTTGTATGAGCTGTTGTTATCTACTTAAATATGTGCTAATTCGCATGCATTTCCAGAACAGAAATTTAAAGTGAGGTTCAAAATTCTTGTTTCATTTTGTTAACCTATTAGATTTCCAGGTATTTACAGAGGAGATTTTGGATATCTCTTTTTACCACTCCAAATACTCTCGACAGTCTGTTTTTAGGAGTAACATGTTAAATAGATCAGGCTCTGAATGATATATATCCCCTCTGTAAATACCTGCAGAATGTAGTTAGGAATTCATCTTACTTACTAGTGGTTTTCAAATCTTTTTTACGTGCTTCCCTTGTGGGTCAAGTCTAAGTCTAAGAATATTCAAACTCCACTTATCCACTGATTTCCCTGCTAGCCTTTATTCAATTATTTACACTTGCATGGTTCTTTTAATTATTGATAATATTTTGGAAAGTTTGGTAGGTTGTAAGTAGCTAATGAAGTGTAGATTTCTGGCTCAGAGTACGTAGAAAAACTCATTCACGTTGTCGGAAATTGACACCAACCAATGAAAGTGTGAGCTTAGCTTCGGATGCCGGCCTTTCTACTTTCACGATTGGTTGCCAATACAAAGGATATGACCATATTTGGACCCAACAGACTTCTGCAGGAGCAAAAGAGCTTTACAACGGTACCTCATATGCTGGGGTAGAGACAAGACTCACAGTCCTACGAGCCTGTTTAGAGGTACAACTTGGAGTGAAATGAACACCTAAATGTGCATTTTGAGCATTTTTTTAAAACTAGTTTCATAGAAGACATGTTAATGAAGCAAAATAGCAAAAAATCTCAAAACTGATCAACTGAAAAAAATGTGTTTTTGCCTACCATATCTCAAATGTTACTTCGATTGATTAGATTTCTTCCAACTTTTAAGAAACAAATGAAATTCTTGGTAACATTCACCTAAAAAGGCACCTTCAGAATGAAATTAGAGTAATTTAATGCAATGCTAAATTATGTCTTTGGTTGTCCAGGAGTCACAGTAAGAGCACAAGCCGTCGCTCCAATAGCAAAGAATGTTCCAGCCTCCCTCGACATGGGGACCTTCATCACCTCGGCAATGAGAATTTCCTCAATGGCAACAAACCGGCCCCGTCCAGTTTAAGTCCTACACTCCACCCCAAGGGCCAGTACATGTCCCAGACCCTGAATCGTTCTGCCTCATCCAACAAAGACCTGGCTAACAACAACTTGCCACACCTCCTCAGTCCCAAAGAAGCAAAAAATAAGACAGAGTTTGATTTCAGCTTGGGACCCTCTCCAAAGCTGTCGGACCAGGGACACGGGGCCAAGTACGGCCACAGCAAACCCGGTTCCTCTCGGTCTCAGCAGCAGCAACAGCAGCAGCAGGCCAGCCGCCACACTTTCTTCGAAAACAAGACCAACACACTACAGTCTGGAGCGGAGAAACAACATGGCCGACATGCTCACAATATGGCCGACTCTGCCCATGGATCCATGTCCTCGTCCTCTAAGAGTTCAGCGTCTTATCTCAGTCTGTCCAAGAGCCACAGCGCGCTGAGTGATGCCAAATCGGTGGGGAACCTCAGCGATGGTCGACTCCACCCGGATGACCCAAACTCCAATGCAACAGCTGGAGTGGGACCTAGTGCCCGCTTCTTCCCCGCCAGCTGTTTAGAACTGAACACCCCATCAGGTCCTCAGGGACCCCCCGGCAGCCCCTCTGCTCGACACAGCGACCGATCAGGGCACAGCCCCGCCTCTCGTAGCAGTGGCAACGCCCGCATGGAGAGCAGCACACTGGACTCTTCATCCAGACACAAATCCAGACATAAAGCATTGGCTCCAGGTAGGTTTAAAATCCAAGTTCAAGAGTCAAGTTTAAGGTCAGTGCATCAATTAGGTCTCTGTCATTCACAACAAAATTGATAATTTAATTACCGTATTTCCTCTAATAGTGGCCGGGACCTTTACTTACTAGCTGCCCAGAATACCTGTCCATTATTGGAGCTGGGCTTTTATTAGAGGGAGGCCCTTTACTCTGCTTTTTTTTTTTCACTTTAGTAGATACACTAAACATGGGGGGTCAGCACGGACTGAAAAAGTGAACAGGGTCTATTTATTTAGCAAATTGACAAGGAAAAAAATGGTACTGTACACATTAAAGTTACGGCAACTTAAATGGCCATAGCGTACCAGAGGGTAACCACCCTGATGTCAGAACAACTTATTCTTTGTGGGCCAATATTAAAGCATTACACAGCTTCCTTTCCTGCATTTTACGCTGCATACTCCAAAACCTTCTCCTTAAAGTCCACGTCTCTTCTTTGCACCACGCTGCTAAAGCTCTCTGTTGTTTTGACAGTGTTTCGGTGAAAATCTGGGTTCACGTGGCACTTCAAATGTAGCTACTGCCATCTCTGGCACCTGTGTGTTACTACATCCATAATTGGCTGACTGGTGCACCCGGCCTGTATTTGAGGCCAGCCGTTATAAGAGACCCAGCTATTAATTGAGTACCAGCCACTATTAGAGGAAGTACGGTATTTCCTGTGACATTCGTACAGAGAAAAGTAAGATACAGGAAGTCAGTGTATTTATTTTAAAGCTTAAAGTCTTTATCCAGACTTGGCAGCAAATGTTGTACCAATAAGAAGCTTGGTCTGAAATGTAATGCTGTGTGTAATGTGAATCTTAAGTTTCAAATGTTGTTTCTCTTTTCCAGAGGATGCTAACGCCCCAGAGCTCTTAGACCCAGGAGGAGCCGGGATGCCCTCCACTCACACTCTGCCTTCCCCACATGAGTCTTATCACTACGGCCTGGGCTATACCTCCCCCTTCTCCTCTCAGCAAAGGCCTCAGCGCCACTCCATGTACGTGAGAAGGGAACGCCACCGACCACACGCCGCTGAGGGCGGGATGGCGGGCTTGCCTCCACCTGGTCAGGCGATACCGACACGAGCCAGTAGCCTGCAGCTCCTCTCCCCACAGCTGCAGCACCGGACCACCCTCACTGGGCACTCAGTGAGCTCTTCAAGGGAGGACTGCACCGACGACATGACGAGGGTTAGTGGCAGACTTTTTCCGTGAGTGTGGTTGTGACAAGTGAAGGAAGCGTTCTCCCTTAATCTAATGACACTAACACTGTAAAAGGGGGGTTTAGTAGGGTCCATTATATCAGACTTTAGTTTCTGGTCTGGCAGCAGACACCTGAGGAGTTGTCACCATCACCTAGGTAACAGAAATACACACACACACACACATATATCTATAGATAGATAGATAGATAGATAGATAGATAGTTCACCAAGAATTCAGCTGTCATTTCTTAGAATTTAAGACAGAAGCGGAAGATCAGTTTGAAAAAAATGCACACAGACAGAAAAAAATACATTTCCTGGAATGTACTGAACCTCACTTAGATAAGGGGTTTCCCCTAAGTGTAACCTCCTGAAATCAAACTGTGTGTGTGTGCGTGAGTGTGCTTGTACGGCTATCTTTCTGAGGACCGGTTTTGAGTTTGAGTTTTGAGTTTTAAACATACTGTTTGAGGGTTAAGACAAGGCTTTAGGGTAAAGGTTACAATTGGGTCATGGTGAGAGTTAAGGTAACGGTTAAGACTCATGTCAACTGTGGTCCACCCAAAGATAGCTACATAAACATGTTTGTGGTTTGTGTGCGTGCGTTATGCTGTGTTGATGCTGTCTCTGTCTCACACGATCATTGTCACTGCTTCATGCTGCTTCTCCAGTCTGCTTTGACCTGCACCTGTCCGTCTTCCCAACAGAGTGAGCAGTCCCCTAAAGACATGAGCCACCCTTGTGCCCCCATCAAAGACTCTACGCGGGACAACACTGCTGCTTTTCATACACAGCGCTCTAAAAACGAGGTCCGACCCCCTGACTCCTCCCTTCCCTAAACACAGGACAGTCCACTAAGCACAGACAGTAGCTTCTATTCTGACTTGCCGGTGTTCGTAGCTTTGTCTGTTTCTACTCAGGTCAACAGCTTCACTGCACGTTGTCGCTGGTATAAATGTAACCTCACTGAAAAGCTCAAAGATTGTCTTGAATGTCTTGTGATGTAAGCCAGTAAAGAATGCGATAGGTAACCTTGTGCGATAGAAATAAACCAAAGGAGGTCATCCAATCTCGAGGCCGGAGATACTGAGGAACGTTTTTTATGGTCCTGTGTCCACGTGTCTTTGTGTGTGTCTGCACGATACGTGTGTCTCTTAGGTGGGTATGTATCACGACCCTCATGTTGAGGATGGAGGTTCATCCAAGGAGAACCGGATGATCTTCACTGAGTCCATGCCCCGGAGAGTAGGCAGCTTCTACCGAGGTGAGGAACAGGAATCACCACAAGACAATCTGTGTGTAGTGTGGAACCACATACAGCAGCAGAAAAGTCAGTCATTTAGGAAAGGTAAGTTTATTTGTGTGGCACCACAAAGGCAATTCAGAATTCTATTTGTTGCACAAACTGAGGAAATTAGACAAAATAAAGAAGAAATAAAATGATAATGAAATAGAAAGAAAAACAAAACTTCACAGACATGCTACCAGCTTGGGGGCGATGTTGTACTTTAGCACGGTTTAAATACAGTGTAAATGTTCAAGGCTAGCCCTATATATTCATTATCAGTTTATCTGTAAGTATCCCTCTATTTATTTTTAAAGGCAAAAAGAAGGGCCTAACTTAAAAAGAACTGTGAGTCTGGATAAATGGTGCATTAGCAGCTACTTAGCATTTAGTTTAGCTTGGTTTGAGGACAAAGAGCAGACACATTTACAGCATTTGCTTTACAAACCAGGGGGAAAACAAACCAAAATGACCAAAAAGAAAGCTATAAAGGACTAAAACGAGTGTTGCATTTTATCATTTAATTTTGTCTCTTTCAAATAATGTTAATAAAGAGCTGCTCTGGGTGTATTGATTGATACCTAATTTGTCTGTTCCTCCCAGATTAGTAGTTAATGTAGAGAAACATTTAGCCCGGGTTTCCTTCTCAACTTGCCATTTTGCGTTGTGTTTAACAGTTATATATATTTCGAGGACTTCAAAATAAAAGCAGCAGTGTTATCAGTTTCAACCAGACGAGGCAGAGTGTTTGGTTTTAGGGGGAAATGTGAGTGCAGCGATAAAAAAAAGAACACAAAACAACAACTTTTGAATACATTAAACATCGCAAAATAACTATATCAAAGGCCAACTTTTGTTTTGAATCTGACCAAAAAACGGTCCCACTTAAAATCTGCAAAACACTTTCGATAATCTTTCCTCATTGTTTCTGTTCAGTCCCTTCTCCCAGACCAGATAACTCTTCTTTCCACGATGGCGTCGGGCAGGGTCGCGGGCCGGTTGTGCCCGTCGTCCCCGGAGACCCTGTTGCCATGGCAAACCACTCCAAACGCCAGACAGCTTTTGACTGGTGAGAATCAGTTTGTTGGGTTGTCACGGCACGTATCAAACCTGTACCAAAGAAAACGTGCATGCAACTTCCCCTGCACACAGATCAAAATAGTTTTACACTGTTAGCCAGTTTGAAACTTAAGACAGGCTGCACGTTTTTCTTCATGTTGTCTTTGCTAAACATAGAATTGATCCTCAATGTCGTACTTCCCTCACTGTCTCTGTCATTAAGGCCAATTAAGATCTATTATATTTTTCAAGATCACTCTGCTGTGGATGACGTATCAAGTATCAGTCATTAGTGACTGAAATTAAATAAAGAGGAACATGTTTATGTTGTTCGTGATGACATTTGCTGTCTAAGAATTTTTCATTTATTGTAATGACTAACCTTGAGAAGACCTCGAAGATGCTGTTTTAATTTGTTTTATGTAAAGTGATGACGTGCAGCTAATTTAAAGTTGACATTTTTCTGACTTCAGTTGCAGTACTATACTACTATTAATCCACATGTGCAGGTTTTCAGGGAAACTCTTATTCCTGAGCTTGTAATTGCAAACATGAGTCATCTGAAACCTTTCCACATTGCAGGACCACTGCGGAAGCAATGGTCATGAATCCTCCAGAGCCCACCAAAGAGAAAGAAAAGCAAGGCTTCTTCAGAGCCATTAAAAAGAAGAAGAAGAAGACACAAATAGTAAGATCTTTTTACGGTCACCTGTTGTTCGTTCAGATCATGTTAAAAATTTTTATTTTTTTTTTTACTTTGGTTCCATGCTCTGTTTGAATATTTATCAGAGGTCATTTTTACAATGGAGGATTTTAAAATGAGTATCTGTACAATCATCTAACGTCAGTGTTTTATGTAGTCGGCACTAATAACAGAGAGCTCACCACATTAACAATCTGCTCACGCAACGTCATCGCAGTGAAATAAATCATTACTCCAATAGTGCAGGCAGGAATTTTTAATTTATGCACATTTTCAGCCACTATTGTTATGCAAATAATGACTGAGAGAAGAGAGGGAGCAGAAGAAGAGGGCCCAGTGAAATAATGTAATTAAAATAGAACAATCAGACAATGGAAAATACAACGTTTCATCTATTAATTCAACAGTCGCCCGCTCCTTGTTGGACCTAAATATGTGATTGTGCCATTTTTCGTCTCATCAGTGCAGCGGTGGCTTGTGTGATAGCCGACACGCTCCATGTCCTTATCTTTTCTCTTTTATCTATTCACCAGTGTTTTCATCTCAGCTGAGGTTTTGTAACATTTTTCTCTTGTTTTCAGCATATTTGCAGATTTTATATCCTTATTAATAAATGAAAACACACTACAACTACAGATTGGAATAAGGAGAAATGCTTTCAATTGTAGTAATGTCCCATTGCCAATTGGCAAAAAAGATTGCAAAGCTTATAAAATAATTCAGAACTTTTAATAAAACCTAATTTTCATTCGTTTTTTTTTTTCCCTGTTTACCAGTTGCATATCTTTGGTTTATAGATTTCTCTTGTTGTGTGATGTGTCTCGGGATGGTTGAGGCTCAGCTGCTGCAGTGTTTTCTGTTTTTTGAGAGTTGTGGCTGTCCGTCTTCTTCCCCACAGACGGACATGGAGGACGGAAGGAACCCCAGCATCAAGAAAAGCCTTTTCCCCCTCTTTAGCTCTAAGAATAGCTTAAAGCACAACTCAGCTGTCAAAGTCCTACCTGTAGTCGCCTCGCCTATGGTACAACACCAGCCTACCGTGCCCTACCCTGCCTCACCAGTAATCTAACCTCGAAACTACGGCTGCATGTTTAACTCACCCTGCACTCACCAGATCGACCTGGTTTGAAATCCTCTCAGCCGACTGACTGAGAAATCAAACTGCAAACTGACTGGATTTCAAAAGCGTTTTGAGTCTCAACGCTGCACGCTGTCTGCGCATCCATTCTGTCTTGCTGTAATGTTCGTCAGACGCAGTCACCTTGCACTCACATTGCATTATAAGACAACGAGTCCGTGCCGCAGTGTGTGCTGCTTGTGAGCCTCACATCATCGTATCGTATGGATCATGAACCACACACCGCACACAGTAGGAGCTCATTAGTTCAATTTTCTAGTTTGGAAATTAGCTTTTGGACTGAGAGTTAGATGAGACTGCTGTTTGTAGAACTGCTGCTTTACAGCAACATAAAAATCTACAATTTTAAAACCAGGCACATAAAATATGTATGTGTGTTAATGAAAAAATATATTGACATACTGTATAGGCCTGTTAGACCGAAGGCTGGCTGCCACTTAGCTTAGCACAATGGCAGGGAGCAGGGTGAAACTCTTGCTCCCTTCATATGATCCTTGAAGGTTCTCAGTATCCCCAGGTCAGGGAATTGACCAAGGGCAAAGCTAGAACAATGGCAGCTGGACCTGTTTTACGTTTTCTTGAAGAGGTTTCACTTCCCGTCCAAGTAGCTTCTTTAGCTCTAAATAGCTGGTGGGGAGTTTATGTTTTTTGCTTATCAGGTGTTCACCACCCACAGATGTTCCTAATAGAAAAGTCACTTTAGATGCGTGGTAGAACACTAAACTCAACAGGCCTTTGTTTCCTCGGATATCTGCCTTCAAATACAATTTGTTAACTTGCGGTACATGTGCATGCATTCGAAGGAAGCACACATCCATTAATCAGCACCTCTTTTTCTCACGTAACCAAGTGATAACTGTTTAAGGCAAGCAATAATATTTGCTAGGTTCAGCTTCACAAAATATTTTCTTTTGCTTTTTCTTTAATACGGAAGAGGATTCTGACTTTAATCTCAGAATTATGACTTTTTTTCTCAGGATTCTGACTTTAATCTCAGAATTCTGACTTTAATCTCAGAATTCTGACTTTGTTTTCTCAGGATTCTGACTTTAATCTCAGAATTCTGACTTTGATCTCAGAGTTCTGACTTTTTTTCTGAGAATTCTGACTTTAATCTCAGAATTCTGACTTTGATCTCAGAGTTCTCTCTTTTTTTCTGAGAATTCTGACTTTAATCTCAGAATTCTGACTTTGATCTCAGAATTCTGACTTTAATCTCAGAATTCTGACTTTAATCTCAGAATTCTGACCTTTATCTCAGAGTTCTGACTTTAATCTCAGAATTCTGACTTTGATCTCAGAATTCTGACTTTAATCTCAGGATTCTGACTTTAATCTCAGAATTCTGACTTTTTTTCTCAGGATTCTGACTTTAATCTCAGAATTCTCTCTTTTTTCTCAGAATTCTCTCTTTTTTCTCAGAATTCTGACTTTAATCACAGAATTCTCTCTTTTTTCTCAGAATTCTGACATTAATCTCAGAATTCTGACTTTTTTTTCTCAGGATTCTGTCTTTTTTTCTCAGAATTCTGACTTTTTTCTCAGAATTCTGACTTTTTTCTCAGGATTCTGACTTTAATCTCAGAATTCTACTTTTAATGCCAGAACTAAAGAACTTCTCTTCTGTACTTTAGCCTCAATAATCCTCATGATACTGAGTGATTATGACTAACAATTATAATTGTTAATTGTAACCCTACCCTTTAATATAGTTTGTGAGAAAAACAAAACCTATTGCAACCTTTGCATTTATTGTCATTAAGTCATTATTAACTACTACCACCACGTCTTTGTGTTTTGTCTGCTACTGTGGGTGCATGGAGAACCTCGCCGGGGTGTGAGATGTGACTTCAGTGAGACGTGTGATGACAGTGAATGCGAAACAATAACTGCGTTTGATTTGTGAAACGTTAGGTTCCCGGGAACGGGCAGGAACACCTGTCCCTGCAGAGGAGCTCCAAGTCGTCCTCTCACCACGGCAGCCGCCGGAAAAACCGCGAGCGATCCAGAGACAGGGAGCGGGAGCGGGAGCGGGAGCGGGAGCAGAGCCGGGACAGAGACCGAGACAGGGAGAGGGAGAGAGAACGGGAGCGAGAAAGAGAGAGAGAAAGGGAGAGAGAGAGGGAGAGAGGAAGGGAAAGAGAGAGAGTCAATGACTGGCCGCCAGAGAAAGCAGTGGACTCGCACTCTCAGGTATGGGCTTTAAATGACTTAAGATCAGTCTAACGTCTAACATCTAATGATATAAACAAAACAGAAGCTTCCATGGATTTTTTTTTATTTGATTAAAGAGCTCTACATTTTCCTAATCAGTTTATCTGCTTACAAATATGCCATTTTTATTAAGCAGAAAGAAATGTTTTTGTGTTAATAAATTAACTAATAAATGTATTTGTCCTTGGATTGCAGCAAAAAGAACAGTCCATGATCTGAATGTGTATGCCTAAATAGAACAGGCCCTTATCGCGTAATTAATATGTAAATCATATGTAAATGAAGCTATTTCAATTCTGCATCTAACGCTCAAAAACTAAAACCCAGGTTCTGAGCTCACAATACCCTATGAAATGTGAAAGGCAGTTTTGTATGCAGTGATGGAGCTGAGTCTGATCACATATTCTAGACTTTAAAATGTTGCACTGTGATGTACACCAATCAGCCATAACATTATAACCCCCGAGAGGGTAAAGAGAGTAAACAACACTGACCGTCTTGTGACAATCCAGTGTTCTGCTGGGAAACCTTTAGACCTGGCATTGGTGTGGATGTTATTTAGACATGCACCACACACCTAGACCAGACCAGACACCTCCACCCCATAGCAATGACACTCTTTGAAATACTACAGCAGTCATCCCCAGCAGGATGGAGCCTGACACAGACACACGCACACACAACAATGGTTTAGGAACACCTGAAAAAACAGGAACAACAGTACAGGGTGTTGACTAGATCAAGTTTCTGTGGGATGCACAGATCCACAGAGGCCCCTCCGTTCAACCGACAGGCCCAAAATAAACAACTTCCTCTTGCCAGACACCACAGTCACAACCGTCCTGGAGGCACAATATTGGGAAGGTGGACATAATGTTATGCCTGATCGGTGTATCCATATATAACTTCCACTCAAGCTCCCACGAATGTCTTCCATAAAACTTTGAAAGAATAAAAACTTTAAGATCTATGTCTTCAGTAGGAAGTGAAAGTATTTGAGATATTGTTGAAGTGTTTTGTTCTGAGATCACTTATCAGCTGTATCTCTTTTTACGCTGCCAGAGCCAACCTCTCAAGTCGCTCCGTAGACTTCTTCACCTCTCCCCTTCCTCCTCGAACCAAGGACAGCCACCTCCTCCAGACCTGCGCTTCCAAGCCCCCCTCCCCAACCCACCGCGCCCCTCCGCTCACCGCTCCCCAGTCGAGGCGGGCACCCCGAGGAGCAGGGGCCACTCTGGGTAGCACCTCAGCCGGCTAGAGCCCCCAGTCCCCTCCCCGGACAGATCGAGTCCAGCTGGCACGTGTCCGCTTTGCAGCGGGCCGAGGGCGCTCAGTTCACCCCGGAGCAGCTGGGCATCAAGCCGGGGCAGAACGGACCCACCTTTACCCGAGCCTCCCGCACCCGGATGCCAAACCTCAACGACCTGAAGGAGACCGCCCTGTAAGGAAGGACCCCCCCCCCCCCCAAAAAAAACACTCCACCTCCAATATGACTCCATCGTGGAAGCATCTGCCGGACGCAGACATCATGGTACCGTAGTAAAAGTTTACATGAGAGCCTATTTCACTGGATCGAGACCTCATTGAGAAATGTAGTTGACCATTGATGCCCATGTCTGTGACATCTCCAGAGACGAGAAGACAAAGATCGGTTACAGTGTCGTTTAGGGAAACAAAGAAAAAGACTACTTAGGATGCCAGTACTGTATCAGTCCTTTGTTATTCTCTTTCTCTATCGACATCAGAATAAGCTGACCTATCCATCAAGGAGACACTGCCCACGTGGCCTCTTTGCTGCCATCTTCTGCTCACAGGACACAACTGCACCACATCAGACTGCAGTGGCCAATAAACTGTAATGTTTTTCAAGCTCTGATATTTGATAAGAACAAAAAGAAAAAAAATAACAACAACAACAAAAAAAAAAGCTATTTATATCAACATTATTTATTAAATATTTATTTGTTTTAAATTCAAGGATATAAGCTATAAATGACACAGTATGTAGGCTATATGGGAATATTATAAGGTAATATAGAATTAAATGTGTAATCGCAAGAGCTTTAGTTTCGACACAAAGAACTGCATAGATATTTATGTGCTGATAATACAATATGTCACAAGGAATATTTAATAATGGTGAATGTCCTTTTTTTTTTGTTCAATTTGATATGTTGTTAACAGATTTTCATATTGTGTTATTTATACCTTTTGTTTTCTCGTTTGTTTCATCGAGATGTAAAGAAAATACTGACGACTGACGTTATATCTAGTACAAATCTGCCCATCAACCTCATGACATCGGTTCTGTGACAAGTCGGGCTATTTTGTCAACGGGGTTCGGTAGCAGATCAGCCAGAGTGAGACTGTTAGGCTCTGTGCTTTTTTCATACAGTTATTGTCAGTTCAATTTATGTCCCCCATTTTAAAAATAACCCCCACCTTCGGTCTTTTAAGTTCTTTTATCAGTGACAACAGCTTTCCAGCTCCATGCTGCCATGTAGGTTTTGTCTTCAGCCTTAAAAGCAAGTAATGGGCGTCTTTGCCCACATCGCCTCGCAGCACCCGGTGAGAGATTAGCCTCTCAAACTGTGGTTTAACTAACATGATATAGAACATTTTCGGTGATTCATAGATGGTCGGAGAGTTCTCTGCAAAAAGGCATACCTCACCTTCAGTCTTTAAGATCTTAAAGGATAAATCTGGTTTTCTTTTTGTATTGTCAGAAATTCCCACAGTCTTGTGTTTCTGTGCAATTGACCAGAATTTGTTCTGTAGGAACCGTCTGAGCCACAGACAGATCGGGGAAAAGGATGAAAGTTGTAGTGAAAAGTACTCAGTTTGAAAGTAATCCCTTAAATCCATACAGTCTGTAGGAAAGTGAAAGAGATTTAAAGAAGTATTATTATCTAATTGTGTCAACGAGTCTGGTAACATGGGACTAGTTTCAACCACAGAGTGTATATAAATATGGATGACACGTCCCCACTTCCATGCACTGGCCAAACTGATGCTAGTTTCCTGGGGATACGGGCGGCGTCATCTTGCAAGTTTGGAGCCAAAGTCTGTGCAGTACGGTCCGAGAGTGGACTCGTGTTTTCATTTAATTAATACTGCGCTTTGCTCTACCTCCACCAGTCACAAAGAAATGCTGGATTATACACTACACGTATTTATTGATTTTTTTTCGCCAACTCTCACGGTCCTGCGCAAAAGCTTCACAGAGTGGTTGGCATGGCAACTTGTAGCCGTCATTATGTCACGTCCTGTTCCCATATCATCGTAACTAATTAAAAATGAAACTTATCGTAATGCATCAGCATTATATTAACTACATAAAATGACAGAACACATCCTGGGGAAAAAAATATTTGATGTATATTTTAGTGTTTTAGTTTGACCCATCAAATAACACTGAGGTATTGGAACTCATGACCCATACTGCAGCCAGTCACCAGGGGGAGCTGTACTTGCTTTGGCTTCACTATTTTTATACAATATATGGTTTCAACTGCTAGAGAGAAGAAAATACCTCATCACACAGTTGTATAGTCCTAAAACCAGTCGGAGCCACTTAGTTCTAAACGTATTCAAGTCCACGGCGCTGTCCATCGCTGCATAAAGTCCACCCACACATCATGATCAGTTACCACCAGAGCGCTTCCAGACCAACTTTCCGCAACAACAAAATAATTTGCGGGCAAGGAAGCTGGGTTGACTGCACCAGGCTAATCTAATAACAACACTGGAGACTGGAGGTTTCTGACAATACAAATGAATTGAAATGAAAAACACCAGATTTGTCCCTTGATATGTCTGTTTACATTTTGCGTGCGCATCGAGTGAATTGAAAAGCTTGCGTTGGCAAGGTTTTTGTACTTCTTTTTAACATCGACGCTCATGATCAGGGATGATTTTACTTAACTTTATTGTATATGGCAGCATTTACTTCTTACTCGTCTGAACTGTGGATGATTTACTAGACTCTGCTCACGACCTGGGCAAAGTTAATGGTGGTAGTTTCTATTCCAGTCTTTGTCCTTTATTCCTCCCTCCTGAGCTGTGTGAATTAGGGGCACACGGAAAGAGGGAACAAAATAACTATGGAGGACTAAAAAGAGAATTTGGTTTAAAGAACTGTATGCTGTCTGGCATTTGTTGAGAACATTAAAACACGAGCAGAAAAAAAAAGAAAGAAAGAAGGACCGATTTAGTACACGGCTGATTGAAAGCAATAACATTGAGAAAGAGACTCAGAGTGATGCAGATTGCGCTAGCCAAATCAGCGGCTAGTTAAATTGGAGCCAAATATAGCACAGGGAATTATTTCCAGCTGGAGACTGTGATTAAAAAAGTGTCCATTTATATTATCACGACATCATTCTGCAATATATTTTTTATTTGTCCTTGAACCAACAACAGGTACAACTGCCCACTTTGTGCGTATTATAGAAACTTGATTGCTAATGATTGTAAATGACGGCTGAGTGGGTTTGTTTTTATCGTCAGTGAGATGGAGTGATGACAAAGCTTGCCTTGCCAGTGACCCGAAGCCTTACTCGCTCAACACTTCAGATGGAAACGGAGGCTTCGTCCGCCAGCAAGTCACGCACCCTGACAACTGAGGCGAAGATTTTTGTGTTCACAAATATGAATGTGTTGAATGTGTAAAAACATCATTTTATTTCTTCTGTTTTTCTCCATCGAACTGTTTCCCACTTCTGACAGGGTGTAAATAGAAATAATAAGAGTGTATCTATACTGATCGTTCTACTTTAAAAGCGATAGGGTCTCATAATAAATGCCAACTGTCCATTTTTGAACGGCTCATGTGTTTAGCTTTGTAGCGCAGAGAGGGAGACGCGGAAACACGAAAAACAGACACCACACATGTACTGATTTGACCAAGGAGATAGTTTAAAGATACGATAAAGAACACATCTTCAGATTAAGAGATCACACGATGTGCTCCCAAACCACCATGGGAAATTAAAATGTTGCAGGAAAACAAAACAAAAAAAATAAATCAGGAAGTAACCACAATACCAAACTACATCTGAATAATAGTAAATGCTCCATCCCATGATCTATATACACCAATCACACATAACATTATGACCTAATATTGTGTAGGCATGAACATGGGTCTTCTTGGGGTGTCCTGTTTGGGGGGTTTGGGTCCTTTTTCCAGTGCATCCCACAGTTTTGAATTTGGAGGCCAGGTCAACACCTTGTTCTTGTTTTTAATGTTTTTTGAGTTGCTCCTAAACCGTTTTTGTGTGCGTCTGTGTCAGGCTGCATCCTGCTGCCATCAAGGAGTGTCATATGGGGAGGGGGGGGGGCTTGCTCTGGTCTAGGTGTGTGTGGTACATGTCTAGGTAATATCCACAGCAATTCCAGGTCCAAAAGTTTCATGGCATAACGTCACAAGACGTTATTTATTTCTCCTGTCAGTGAGTGGTCATAATGTTATGGCTGATCGCGTATAGCACCAAACTAAAACATAAGGAGAAAACAGGAAGTGAATTCGGGCATGTTTCCAGCAAAAATCTGGCGTCATTCAAAATCGTTCCGGCAATGATTCATATTTTTGGAAACAAGATGATCTTAAACGTGGGCGGTCGGGGACTATTTTCAGCTCCGTATTGATACACATTTACGAGATAATGAGTATGATTTAGAGCAGACAGGACAGACTTTTTATTAGGATGAGTCCCTCATCAGTTTTTGATCTTTTTGCGGGATTTGTTTTCCAGTAAGACAAACTGTAGACTATGACCAGACTTCATCTTAAATTAAAAGGACTGGGAAGAATAAATTTGATGCTGCGATCAATACACCATGAGGCATAGACAGAATTTCATCAATATAAATGTTTTGGGAGAGCTTGCCTCAGAAACTCTCCACGCTTAATTACTGCTTTGAATTCATGCCATGTTATTGCAGTTGGAACAATCTGTTGAGAACTCACCAAATGAAAGCCTGCAGCTTTTGAGTATTTTAACACAATCTCATAAGTCTCATAAGTTTTAACTGATTTTGAGAGGGTTTCACTGTGACTATTTTGGAAGCAGCTTCAGGATTTCTGTGGATATATATATAATCACACACCACACACCCTTAGGGCGGGGGCTTTACTCTAGGTTCAGTTGTAGTTTTGGGACAAGGCCTCGGGGACGGCGGGACCAAAGGTTCAGATGCATTTGTTCATGCAGAGCAGCAGCTCCATGCGCAGAGCGATGCGTGTGTGCCATCCCAGAGGGAGGATGCGGATGTAACGGGCTATGATGGGCGGCCGCAGGAGGTTCTGCACGGACGAGGAGCGGTCAGAGTTTCCGTAAAACACCTGAGGAAAAACATAAAGGCGAAGTCAGGGGTTGGCAGTGAATGAAACTGACTCATTACAGTTAAATCTGTACCTCACCATGATTATTAAAATGTCTTTTTATGGCTTTTTTTGTGTTTGACCAAATAACAAGTCAACAATGGAAACGGCTATTCTTCCCTTTTCAAAAGCAGCAAGTGCATTTTAGCACAGTCACTGTTTAACAAATGACTTAAATGATTCATTATATTTAAGTCAGTTAATGCAATCAGTTAATTGATCAATGGATACAAGAGCTTTTTAGGTGGAACAACAAAAATATGTCCAGTAAGCTGTGCACCATTATTTATAATCCAAATAATGCATCAATCATAAAATACTATGTTAATTATCTGCAAATAATGTTTGTCTGCAGTGCAGGAACGAAGTATTAATGCAATTATCAAGTTTCAAAACACATTTGATCACATTTTCATCACAAAGGTAATGTTAAAAAATGTGAATGTGAATGACTACCTGTTAAAAGTTTTAGAAAACTCCAATATTTCTTTTTTTTTACTATTGAAATGTATGTAGTTTAATGTCTCATTTTACTCTGAAATGAAAGCATAGACCGAGTAAACTGAAGTTAAAAAAAAAATAAAATAAAATAATGGAATCAATATATAACCCAAAATATATTCCAACCTTTTGACTCATCAAAGTAACCATCTTTGGCTGATTTAACATGTGAACACACTAATATGGAAATAAAATTTGCATAAGCTCCCAGAAATGTGTGTCACTTGTAGGGTGCTTTCTTTCACTTTTCTGTCCAGTTCATCACAAACCAGCTCCATAAGGTTAAAGTCTAGAGACTGGGCCATGGTCCACTCCATGTTTTAATCCTGAGGTAGTTCTGGTAGAGCTTGGACTAAAGATTAGGGTCATTATCTTGCTGTAGGATGAAGCCTTGACCATCTACACCAGAGGATACTGATGTTGTTCTAAAGCTTTTGACTGGTAGTGTATGTCACTCATTATAATGCAGTGGAAGTTATTAAAAAAATTAGACCTCCAGTGTCCTCAGACTTCTACTGAGGTTTTACCCACCCTGTTGTTTCCGGTCTGGTCCTTGTAATAGATCCAGTTGAGTTTCTCGTCGGAGCGGTACTGAATGCTGTACTTGGTGATCCACTCGTCAGCGTCACAGCGGCCCTGGGTGAGGATCCCTGACACCACCATCACCTCCCTCAGGTCAATCTGAAGCCACTGAGTGGTGTCCTGAAACTTGGACAGCCAGGCGCACCTGGAGGACAGGGAAACTGAATGTGAGCATGATGTGATGAGGCCGTTTTATAACTGACACTAGAGCAATTTATTGAATTAAGTTAGAAGGCTACACTTTCCTGTAGATTTCTGTTACTGCTACAGTAGGAAACATTGGCTCCATTATAATAAGAGTGTCAATGAAAGTCATGAATGTATAACCAAGTATTTTGGATACATGTTTCTTTGCAAACATTAGCAACAATAGCAATAGTTTTCAGAAACTGCTGAAAGTATTTAAATGTTTTCTTAAAGATGGATGTTGAAAAAAATTTTCTTTTAATGCAAAAATATATATGTATATAAGATCCAAACAGGGTGTGTTTAAATTTACAGAAGAAAAACAGACGTGTTTCAATATCGGAAGACGTTTAATGGCTCTTTGGTGTCAGCAGTTTAATTTAGTAGATTTATTTTTGCTTGTGTTCTAGTTATTAGCAGTTATTACGGTTTTTCAAGCATATTGACAAGTCAGTCTTCACAAATTTATGTTTAGGTTTATGTTTATGCTCTCTGTTTATGTTTCAAGATCACTTTATTGATCCCCACAGGAAAATTATGAGAAATGAGATGAAAAAATATATATATGAACAAAACATAGAATAGAATAAAATAAGAATGGGGTACAAGTGAAATATACAAAAAATATGAAATATACAGTAAATGAAACATATAACTCAAGTGTCTCAGTATAAGGTTAACTAAATATTTATTCTAATACTGGTCCCCATAGAGAGTCACATTCATCTATATGTGGTAAAAGCAACCAACGCCATCTATTTTCCAGCAGATATTAAAAACACATTCACGTATTAAAACCCTGCAGATATTTTGGTAACATCATCTGGAACGCAAATTCGTTTTCTGTGAATATTCAGAAACGCTGCACTTACCCAAACCCCTGGGTGTTGAGCCGGGCCTTGCTTGGGGTCCAGGAGGAGAACCAGCCGGTGTACTGGTCCTGGCTGGAGCAGGTGATCTGGTCTGGATTCACTGATCCAGCCTCAAAGCCAAGAGGCCTGTGGTACGGACACTCTGCAGAGGCAAAGCAGAAATGTTTAGTTATTTTAGTTTTTATTGTAGTTTTTCACTTCCTGGACCGGACAGCAGAGGGATGGGGGGTTAGGGATTGTAAAGATCTCCGCCCTGATGGGAGACAACACACATGCATCCGTGTTGAATGCGAACAGCAAATGACCATCGCTAAGCCTCTCTGGATTCTTAATTCTCCCTTTCTCTATCCTCCCCCCCCCGCTGACTCCCATCCTCACACCGACTCTCTCCTAAGGCCCCCGCAGTGTGACCCACATCCCGCCCTAAAAGCCCTGCAGTTTTAATGCTCCGCAGCGAGAGATCAGCGATGTCCATTAGGGCGGCAGGCGGACAGATGGCCGGGCTCTGCTCTCCACAGCTTTAGCTTCGCGCCGCTCTCATGCTCTCCCCCTCACGTCGACAAAACACACAAGAGCATCTCCGTCGTTGGCTTCGTGAATACGTGAATGCACGGGTGAGAGCTGCACACGAGTGAGAGGAATTTGGAGATACGTGGAAGAGGATCTGTAGCAGAAGTAGCCCGCTGCGCTTTTTGTTTACTACTGGCTTAAGCCTATCTGGCACAGGGTCACATCCTGTCTAATCCCAGTATTACAACGCATACAGCAGGAGCGTCTGTGTGAGTCAGGAGATAAGTGTTTACATAACTGTAATGCGAATGCCTCTGTAGTCCTCCCTAATGCATTTCTTGACTGAAACAATTCAGATGTATGAAATTAATAGAAAAAAAACTAGGAGGCGAGACACACTGAAAAGAGCTGATGTGAATTATCTGATGCAGCTCAGTCTGTCTCATTCATCATTTTTCATCACCAGGTCCATGCAGCGGTAATAACCGGTTTCTGTGATTGTGCGATCGGCACAGTCTATTACAAGGCCCGTAATCTCTGCATCATGTCCTGAGATAATGATTATCCGCGCAACTTATTTCACCTCTACTTCGCCCGGTTGCTACGAGCTTCGTGGCTCAGCTGACATCAGTTATGTACTCCTATTCGGGTCTGACATGAACCAAGCCTGATCTTTAGATCTGAGGCCCAGTGTGGTCGCTCTTCTTCATTTTTTTGTTTTGATTCTTTACAGGGAATCCAAATTAATAAAAAAAAAAAAAAACATTGCGAAATAACATAAGTAGTGTGAGACCCCGATCACCGCATTCCTTGTTCTTCATGCAGTAAATTGGCCTTGGTGGAAATGAAGTGGCGCCTGTTCCTTTCTGAGGCTCCATCTGCATCAGCTTCTCTGAGGATGTCTAGTGGAGCATGTCCACCCTGTGGCGTCAAATCTGGAGTCTAATGCACTCATGCATGTACATGAACATACAGGCTCCCAGAACATGCACGCACACACACATTAAAACTCTCCATCTAGACTTTTTATTCTAACCGTCCAATATTGTCACAGTTAGTTAAGCCATGGTTTCTGCCTTTAACATGTCTAGATTTCTGGATTTCTCCACTAATGTGCTGCAAATTATTCGACAATAAAAAAAATAAATAGCAGTTGTAAATCTACTGTGCTGAATACTCAATTTCCAGCTGGTTAACCAGGCTCAACACAATATTTCTTATTGCCCTTGTTCACTCTCTCAGCTCACGACTTTGCACGTGCGTTACCTGAATCCAACACTTCTTTTCCCAATTTATTTCCAGCGCAATTGTTAGTTTCATGCTGAAAGTCAACACAGGCCAACGCATTCTTACGTAAAATGTAATGTTTCACACTTGAGGAAGCCAAAACGATTCTGTCGCACGGCTCTTACCCGGCATGCAATCCACTCCTCGCACCATGGATGAGCCGGATCCAATGGAGGAAACCGCAGTTGGGGATTCTCCTTCGTCACAGTCACATTTGCAAGACCTGCTGGTCCACGCCTCAGACACAGGAGCCTTACAGAAACACACACAAGCAAATTTATTAGATGCAATCCATACCACAAGAAAAAATGCACTTGTTAGTAGTTTTAAAATTAAAGAATAAGGAGGCTGTAATTCTAATATCTTACTATAGCAGATGTCAAGCCATTTTTTTTTTCACTGAGAATTATTTGACAATGAGCAATGTCAATTAGTTGAGACATTCATACATTCTGATCTGAAGTGTCTTTGGCATGGCTGCACATTTTAACAGTCTGAGAGTTTAATCATCTCTGACATTTAGCCGTGTTGTTTGCAGTGTTTCTTCATACCTCCTGAGCACGAATGCCGATGATCACTGTTCAGCCAGATGGACAGAAAGAAGAAGGAGAAAAAAAAAAGCCAGACAACGAGGCACAGACACGAAAAAAAAAAAAAAAAGAGGAGAGACTGTTAAGACATAATAGTCACTCGTTCTGGAAGCAAAATCTGTGCATCAATCTGTCAGTTTAACCACATTAAGAAAAGGTAAATAAACACAGACACACAGGGTGAAGTCTCAGAAAAAAAAAACTGGACGTTACAAAGATGTTTAGATCTTGGCTAATAGGTAGGTTACTTCAACACATCCAACATCAAAGAAAGATGGGAAACTTCAACAGCAGACTAAAGACCAAAGTGCAAAAGCTGAAATCGTACCGTCAGCTCCCAGAAGAAGCAGAACCAGCAGGAAACGCTGCACGCTGATAGCCATCCTTCAACCTGCACCAAAACCAGACCGACTGTGGACTGAGCAACCAAGCCAGCAGCGATGGAGAGCCATGGATTAGAATAATCCACAGGATGCTAATGGCCTTACCTAATGCCATCATTATCTGACAAAGCCCCTCCTACAGCTGTTCACCCACCGCCATCAACACCATGAACGCCACCATACGTCCCCGGACATCGGAGCGTTGACGGGGTTCAAAGTCCAAAAATCCTACAAGGAAAAAAAAAATAAAACAAAAAACAGCATGATCAAATGACACTGTGTGTTTGCGTGTGTGTGTGCACGTGTTCAAGAGAGTGAGAGTGATGGCTTCTGCTGGGCCTTATGAACCATATGTGCAGAAGGTCTGCTTCAGGATAAAGATATGACTGTCCTCATATTTTTGTTGCATATTCTATTTCAATTAGTGAGTTTTTTGTTTTGTTTTTTGTTTTGTTTTGTTTATGCAGAGAAAGAATAGTCAGACTTTGGCCACAAAATAATAACCAAAAATAATGATCAAATATCGGCTGATAAGTAAGTGAGCTGGGTATTTCGTCCAAAAAATAGGCGATAACAACACATCTTGGTCATTTTGCACCAAAAAATCTCAAAAGTGTTGCTAGTTAGAAAGGTGTCTGGAATGAGTTATTTCGGCTGTAACACAGTTGGGTTTGGAAAAGTGGGAAAAAAGAAAGCGGATGCATATTTGGAAGGCACAGCAATGTAATACCACAGAGATGAAAATAACTGTTTTACTGGACTGGTTAAGGAAAAGGCTGCATGTGACACCCCCACTGTAATCATTATTGCTGTTGTTAAAGAAATATTAAATTAAGTGTCCAAATTAGGCTATACATTTCAAAACGCAAGCAAAAAGACGTAGCTCATCTAGTGCGAGATAATTTTCATGACCACCAGTCATTTTTAAAACTACGTCTCGAATGTTGCTGTTTATATTTAACTTCTCTCAACTACCTTCATGGTAAAGGCGGCCGAACTCACACTGAGGGTTTTAAAGCCAGGTGGGTGACAGTAATTAAGCCTAATTAAGCCAAGCTGTTTTCAATTTGCGTTCATTAAAACACCCTCACGCACTCTTTTACTAGCCTGGGCTCGGCTGTCTTGTAGAGAAACGCTGCCGCTGGTTTCATCAGCTGTTTGCTTTTTTTGTATATGTGACAGTTTTCAACAAAAATGAAGGCTCCCGTTCAAGCGACCCGCAGGATCCCTCCGCAAACAAAGAAAAGGACGAGAGGTTACTCCGCTCTCATCTACAGAGCTCATAAAGAGGTCACTAAACCGTCTTTTATCACTCGCTGACTTCCGTCCCTCCAGCCTGTGCAGGTGTAAGGACCATTTATTTAAGTTCTTTTCTTTGCTTTTTTCCCCCACTCTTTCTACAGGGGAGTCCTGCTGCCATGAGAAGTCCTGACTTCCTAACCAGTCATCTCAGATTTCCCAGGCCCCTCCTGCTTAGGATGGTGAGCTCGGAGGCTTCTCGTCTGTCGAGAGCCAACAGACTAAAAGTCATCACCCTGCAGGAGATCGACGCTGCTGTCGCACTTGTACAGCAGCGGATTTGCACGAGAGCTGCTGCGTGAAGACTCTCGAGGACTTAACCTCAAAGTTTTATTATCCTATTAATAAAAAGTTAAATTTTTTTTTAAGTTGTCTACTTTGTGCACAATGCCATGTCAGTTTTCACTCATTTGTAGACAAATGTCCAGTGTTGGGATGTTGCATTCTGTTGGACCAAATGGGGTCGGCATGTTTCAGGAGGATACATGTGCTCTTGTGGCTAAAGTTGATGCTTAAGGAAAAAAAACAAAACTTGACTTCAAGTCCAAACTCAGTTGTGTGTGAAATACACAAACACAGGAAAAAGGAGCTATACTGGCTTCAAGGTGAACTGAAAGTCTCTCCCATCAGCCCCTGTTTCTGTTCCATCTCCTCCTATATGAGCAAGGCGTTTGTCACTATAGCATATTGCAATAAGATATTTCACTTGAGGTTGAAATGCATACTGGATGGAGATTTGGGGCAGCCATTGCAGATTGCTTGCCACTGAAAGTGCTTGGGAAAAAAATATTTATTTTGAGGGCCCCAAAAGTGAAGACTCTCCTTTTAGGAAGGATGTATCCAAGTGCTCATGCGTAAGTGGCTTGGTCGCTAAACACTTGCAGCAAAGTCAGTGGGAAGCTTAGAAATAGGCGACATTTACCTTGGACATACTTCAGGAGGAACAACACAGCGTGGGTGGAACAGGGGCGTCCCCTCCAATTGGGTTCTGCTTTCAATCCACCCGCCTCCTCCTCCGTGAATCCTGAGCTCTCCTCCCGCAGCAGCTGCTTCCGCAGCTTCACTGGAAACGCTCCAATATCTCACCCTTTTGTTTTACGTTCAAATTTCTCCAAACAGCCATTAAGAGGACAAGAGGGGCAGCCTTCACCTGCAGCTTCGACGCAAGTTTTTTGTTGTTGTTATCGTATCAAAAAATCCCCCATGCCTCATTCATGATTTCTCGGATCGCGCGGATTCAACCTGCAGGTAGGAACCATTGATGCTTTACTTCCACCGGATGCGTAAAAATAAGCTCGCCGTCGAAACGTGAAGCACAGCCAGAAGGTGACGCACGAAAAGCAACATTTTATTTGAAGTTTGATCCGTTTCCTCCACATTACTCGTTACCCTGATCAGTTTATTATAATAACGGGCCTGATCTAATATGCGACCATTTACAAGGTTAATTCCCTTGATGCTGTTGTTGTTGTACTGTTAGTGATCAGTTGCTTCATTGAAGTCTTTTGATTTTAATGTATTGGATCTAAGTCAAGTAGTTGAGTTGTAGGTTCAACTAGAACATCTGCATAGAGTTTGGATATAGAGGTGAAGGCTTGTTACTGGGAAACAGACCAACCAAAATAAAGCCTTTTCTTTAGGAAAGTGTTTCTAATTTGGAGAACATCCTTCCAGAAATTCTCTGCTTCACATCTCACTTTTCAGATGCCCCCTGCAGCAGTCACATGCCACTGGCTAAATGTGACACACTCCCACCAGCCTGGCAAGAAAGGACTCATGTGACCCCCCGCCGCCTCTGTTGAACATCCCAGTTGAACATGGGATGTGGCACCTCTGTCGCCACGGAGACGCAAGTGAAGAGAGCTGAAGCAGGTGAAGACTTGTGTCTGATTTACACTTAAGTGCACACACACATTATTATTATTATTATTATTATTATTATTATTATTATTATCATTGGTACCTCCAATCCATCCAGGGCTGACTCATGATGTTCTTTTTCTATCAACTGGAACGTCGTCGTCCCAGAGAAAGGTGTGAAGAGACGCACAGCGCCGTCTAATTAGAGCCATTATGTTCATACACCTGGTCTGTGGGCAGAGGAGCTGAGCACAAATAGACCATAAGTGTTAGATACTAATTGGAGCACAGAGGTAATGATTAGCAAAAAACCTAATAAAACAGAACACGGTGTTAAACCTATTTCTGCCTGAGCACATGGGCTTTGATTTATCACACAAATCACAGTGAAGCCATTTTAAAACCTGAAACGAACTAAATGAATTTGCCAAACGTTTTTTTTTCTTCAGTTTAATGTATGAACATTATTTCTGACTAATTAGTCATGAGAATAATCACTAGGTTCACTCCCATTAACCTTAACATGATAAATTCTGGATGATGTTAAGTGTCTCGTAGCCTCATTAGGAAGTGCTCCAGGAGTAGTCATGGCGCCACCACTACGGTTTAATATTTTTACTCATCTTTCACACCGCGTAGCACATCGTTGATAATTAATTTCAGCAGTCGTACACCCCCCCCCCCCCAACTTGTTGTCGACACGCGCAGATGTTTGACAGGTGGTGCTCTTCGTTCTTCGCAGCCTGTCTTCCCTCCTGCATTTAATGAGTGCTGCTACTCCCGAGCTTTATTTCTTTAATTTGCTTAGACTTTTTTTTCCAGTCCCACTGTTGCACATGCCATCCCCCAGTGTCTTGTTATCTCATTGAATGCGTGCGTGACTGTGTATGTGTTCCATTGCACATCGTTTTATGAAATCACTAGTTTCTTCTGCTGAATTGTGTTATTTTTCTTCTCGCAGATGAGACTGTTAAGGCTCCCAGCCCGGCTCTGAGTAAGCCCCTGCTTCTATTTTAAGATCAGTTGGTGGCGTACATCGATCAGCCACAACATTAAAACCACAGACGGCAGAAGTAAATAACGTTGACCCATCTCGTGACAATCCAGTGTGGGAAACCTTTTGACCTGGTATTCATGTGGACGTTACTTAAACATGTGCCACCCACCTAGACAAGGCCAGAGACCCCCACCCCATAGCAATGACACAATAGATGGCGGCAGTAGGATGCAGCCTGATAAAGGGCACACACAGCAAAGCGGTTTAGGAACACCTTAAAAAAAACATGAAAAACATCACAAGGTGTTGACCTGGCCTCCAAATTCCCCTCCCTTCAATCCATAGGACCCAAAGGCCCCCGCTAACAGCATTCTGTTGCCAGACACCACAGGACCCCCTTAGAAGACCCATGTCCATACTCTGATGAGTCACAACTGTTTTGGAGGCACAAGTCAGACCTACACAACTTTAGGAAGGTGGTCATGATGTTATGCCTGATCGGTGTATGTGTATTCATCTGTATCTTGAGTTTTTATTAGATTTGTATTGACATGACCTGTGACACCTTGAAACACGTCTGCAAACGATACATAACCGCTGGTTTTTATCTGTAGCTATGAAAGCAGCCGTTTTGATCCAGCGTTGGTATCGGCGCTACATGGCCCGTCTTGAGATGAGACGCAGGTACACCTGGAACATCTTTCAGTCCATTGAATATGCCGGAGAACAGGACCAGCTACAGGTGTCTCTCAGTATTGGACTTTTCTCTTTCTTCAAACACATACGGTTTGTATGTCTCATCCTAAGGCTTAAACTGTTTTTTTTTTGTTTTTTTTTATCTTTGCTCAGCTCTCCAGCTTCTTCAGTTTCATGCTGGACAACTTCACTCAGCTGAATGGAAACGGGCCAGGTAAGGAACCAAAATACTCCCGTATCCTGTTAAATGTGTTTAAAACACGGGTTTTAAAACTGGAAATGTCAAGGTAATATAAGTCATGCAACATTTTATAATTGTGGATCCATATAGATGTGTTTCTATAAGCAGGACATCTCATTACTCTATCAAAAAACAAAAACACATTTTAGAAGTGAGAACTTCAGTTTTTTTTTTATTTGATGTGAAGACTATCTAACTATAAACACAGGTGGTAATTTTGTGTTTATCATGAGCTGTTGGTATTCTCGTATTAAATGCCCCTGTATCTTGGTCCAGATCACAAAACCCATTTCGTATACCCTGTTGCTTGGCAACAACTGTGAATGTGGAGGCCAGTGTGTTGGTGTGTTGCTCTGAAGCAGCTGTGGCTGAAGTGTGTATTGATCCACTCATCCAGCTAAAAAAGCATAATGCTTCATTGACAAGCTAATCCTCAGGTCAGCCCTTACTGCTTATTGTCGCCCAGCATCCTCTTTCTTCACGGGCTTTACGTTGAGTCGTCGCGCAGAGACGCAAAGAGGTTCGACTCGGTTCGCTCGGTATTGTTTTGTGTTTTGTGCGTATGACACAGAACTAATGACATTTAAAAAAAACATGAATTAGACAACAGACATACAAAAGAGAACTGGGCCTGTAGGTACATGTGTGCTCCTGCCTTGTTTGTTCGCATAAATTAGAGGCCATTGGTTTTTAATTAGCGTATTGGAGTGGGCTTTTTTAATGCAACTCGGGGAGGTCGCTCAGAGCAGGAGGCAATGTTGTGTCAGGCTGCTTATTGTAAGAAACACTGGTGTTTTCCACAATCAAAGAAAACAACACAAACCATGAATAGTTTTTATTCCATATGTACAGACGTGGAGTCGGTCCACTACATCATCAGGCCTGAAAGAACAAACCATGATGGATCAAAACACTGCAGTATTTAACGTGTTTCTTGCACTCGAAACCATGAGCGTTGGCTGTGCATTGTTGTGGATTTTTTTATTTATTTTAATTTCCCCAAATGTCAGAGTTTATTGGTATGAATAAGCTCAGACCCTCCATTTGAGTGAGGGCGTCCCCTTTTTTATTGATCACTGTCTGATGTTGGAGATCTGTGAGAAGGGTTAGGTCATCATTATTCATGATTGCCACGATTTGTTGTTGTTGTTTGTAAGGCCTTTAAGTACTCGGCGTGAAAACTAAAATTAATTTTATTTATTTTAGTTCATAAAATTTTAGTAAATAAAATAAATTTTATTTATTTTAGTTTTCATTTGAACTCAATATAAAAGACATAATCAAAAAGGAGTCTTTATATTCCTGTGTCCATTAGATTTGATCTCCCAGCTGCTGGACCCAGTGGTCGACCCCTGGTTGGACCGAGAGACCTGCTACAACTTGATCCCCGTTCCAGAGTCGTACGCCGGGCCCCGAATATCCTTCCCCCTCTCCATCTCCGATACAAACTCTCTCCTGAGTGCATTTAAGGAGCAGCAGGTGCATCAGGCGTCGGCCTTTTGATTTGCAGACTTTCACGTGTTGTTTCTTTAGATTTCGGGAACTGATTCCCTCTCTCCCGTGCAGACTCTACACGCCAGATATGTTCTGCAGCTGCTGTACGAGACCAAAAAGCTCCTCAAGCAGATGCCGAACATCATTCACTTGTCAACATCCTACACCAAAGAGATCACTGTATGTGGTGGGTGGACACAGTCTCAGTTTCACACGCTAATTTAAGATTTGCTGTTTTTCAGAAATTTAGTTTCGCTGCAGTGTTTTGCTGCCGTTAAACTTCATCCCATTCCCTTGCTATTTTGCACAGTGCACTGGGTGAATGAGTGAATGGCCTGCTTGCTGGTTAAATGGTCGCTGTGTGTTTTTGAATGCAGTAGTTTGTATCTTAATGGCAGCTTTCCAAGAAAGGAGGGTCTTGTTTGTTTGCACACTGATCAGGCCCTTGACTCTGCTTACACAGCTGCCTCCTACTACAGAGTTGCATCTCATTAAACTCAAGAATACTCATGATTAAAAACAAACACACACACACTGATGGCCAAGGTGGAGCAATGCACCGTCCAGTTTTCATACGATTAAGGGATTTCACAGATCAAACAAGACATTGATGATGATTTCTTATCTCCCGTTGCTGTGATATTTCGTTTGGCGCAGGCGATCTGCACGGACGACTTGACGACCTACTGCTTATATTTTATAAGGTACGTTGTTGTTTCTACAACATCACATCCTACTTTCGCCGAAGCAAACTGTTTCACGCACATACATCTGAATTTATTTTCAAGAATTTGAAATAAAGTAGCACGTGTGTGTTGCTTTTGTTCCAGAACGGGCTTCCCTCGGCGGAGACACCGTACGTGTTCAACGGGGACTTTGTGGACCGTGGGAAAAAGTCAGTTGAAGTGGTCATCCTCCTGTTCGCCTACCTTCTGCTCTACCCTGACTACATGCACCTGAACCGAGGAAACCACGAAGACCACATAATGAACCTCAGGTAAGCAGGAAAAAGAGGAGAAATTATTTTTATATTATCCACACGTCCAGAACATGGACACGGAATTAGAATATTTTATGTGTTTCTGTACTTTTTTTCAGATATGGGTTCACAAAAGAAGTCATGCAGAAGTATAAGGTGCATTCGACATTCTGGTGTTTTGTTGCACGCTCTTCAGATCGGTGGTAATCTCACCAGTAGGACCAAAATGAATTCCTTTATTCTTCTGACTGTGTGTGACTGTCTGCAGATTCATGGTCGTGAGATCCTCCAACTATTTCAGGACGTTTTCAGTCTCCTGCCAGTCGCTACGGTAATTGACGGAAAAATCCTGATTGTTCACGGAGGGATTTCAGACGAAACTGACCTGGACTTCCTCAGTTCAATAGAGAGGCACAAGGTCAGTCACAGCAGGTATCTGGGCCCTTGTTGCTGCAGTGACAGGTTATAGTCACTAAGGGCCAGAAAACATATGTTTTTAAATGCTGACAGCCACAAAACATGAATGTAATTATTAGTTAGCCACATACACTGATCAGCCACAACATTAAAACCACAAACAGAAGAACTAAACAACATTAATCATCTTGTGACTTCAGATATGGCATTCGTGTTGATGTCACTTAGACATGTAGCACCACCGTAGACCAGACCAGACCAGACACCCCCACTCCATAGCAGTGATACTCAGCAGCCATCCCCAGCAGGATGCAGCCTGACACAGACACAAACTCAAATGAAATGAAAAAACAGATCCCAGATCCCTAACTTATCAAGTGTCTGTGGGATGCACTGGAACAAGTCTGATCCATAGAGACCCCTCCTCTCAACCCATAGGACCCAAAGGCCCCCAACTACCAGCAAGTAAAACCTGCAACTTAAAATAGTAGACAGGTGGTCATACTGTTATGCTTGATCGGGGTACCATTTTATTGTTGGGTTTTTGAATAATAGACCCTAGAGCTTGGTAACATGCACATATAAAAGGTGAAAAAGTTAAGACTTGGTATTTGCAGAGGACTACGGGGACAGTATACTGCACATTACCTGTTTCTCACTTTACTTTTGTCTTGTCTTCTCCCATATTCAAAGGTGAAGTCTGCACTGAGGTTTCCCAGACGGAGCTTGGAGCAGCTGGACATTGGTCAGTCCTACAGACAACCAAAGACCAAGAGGATGAGATCCACAGACGGCTCTCGTCCCAGCAGCAGCCGCAGCCACAGCAGGAACCAAAGAACCCCCAACCCGAGGTCTGACAGCACCACGCATTTGCATTTGCAGATGTCGCCATGCGTTTTAAGAGATGCCATCTCTCTATTGTTTTCTGCAGAAAGAGGCGCTGTGGGCTGAGCCGACAAGACAGCGCCACCTCCACGACGTCTTCCTCCTCCTCGTCCTCGTCCTCCTCTTCGCTCTGCTCGCCTCGGACTCCATCCTGCCTCTCGCCACGTCCGTGCCCGTCTTCTCCCTGCATGCCTTACTCTGTCAATATCCTTCAAGTGCCTTTCCTGGACTCTTTGTCCTCTATTCCCCCTCCGTCACCTCCGCAGCACGAACAAGAATGGAAGCAGGTCAGAAGAATGCATTTAGTGGAAATTACCAAAGTGTAACCCATCTTCTTCATCACAATCGCCTGCTTTTCTCTCCGGCAGATAGTGGACATACTGTGGAGCGACCCCAAAACCCAAGACGGCTGCACCCCCAACACATTCAGAGGCGGGGGCTGCTACTTTGGGCCCGACATCACCCAGAAGCTGCTGCTCCAGCACGGACTCCAGCTGCTCATCCGCTCCCACGAATGCAAACAGGAGGGATATGAGCTGTGCCACAATGGACAGGTAGACCGGATGCACTAGAAGTGATTCAAAAGGTCTGAACACGTTTGCGCCCGGAGAGATAAATCTGTGTGAATGTTTAGGTCATCACCATCTTCTCCGCGTCAAACTACTACGAGGAGGGAAGCAACCGTGGCGCCTACATCAAACTGGGCAGAGAACTGGTCCCTCGCTTCTACCAGTACCAAGTCAGCCGCACAACTCGCAAACTGACCCTGACACAGAGGTACAGCGTGAGTGAAACGGAGCCTTAGTGGCACTGTAACGACCGGGACATTTAGTCGATTGACGGCGTGGTCTCGTTTGCCTTTGTGTCTGCAGAGTACGAGCTGCTGAAGGCTCCGCCCTCAGGGCCTTAAAGGAGAAGCTGTTCGCCCATCGCTCTGAGCTGATGACGGGCTTCCAGCAGTACGACCAGAATTACACCGGTGCTCTCTTCTCAACCTGTTTCCTTTGTTTATAGGCATTATATGCCGGTTGACATGTGTAGCTGTTAGTTGCACTTGACTGTGTCGTATTTATTGAATTAATTTACTTACACCGATCAGGCAAAACATTATGACCACCTTTGCAAAATTGCGTAGGTTTCCCTTGTGCCTCAAAAACAGCTGTGACTCGTCACAGAGTTAACATGGGCCTTCTGAGGGATATTGTTAGTGGGGGTCTTTGGGTCCTATGGGTTGATGGGATCATCCCACAGATACTTGGTCAGTTTGGGATCTAGTGAATTTGGAGGCCAGGTCAACACCTTGTGCTGTTTTATATGTTTTTTTTTTTGTTTGGATGTGTGTGTCTGTGTCAGGCTGCATCCATTAAGGAGTGTCATTGCTATGGGGTGGGTGCTGCATGTCTAAGTAACAACCACACAAATGAAAGCCAGGTCTAAAAAGTTTCCCAGCAGAACAGAAGATGGTCAGTGTTATTTACTTCTGTCAGTGGTCATAATGTTGTGGCTGCTCGGTGTATAAGCTATAGCTTCTGCACTTCGTTTTTAACGTCTTTAAGTTAGCGTAATTCAAATTTTTGAACTTTTACAATTGCTTCACATCGAAGTGTTTGAATTGAGTTTGATAAGTATCTTTTTTTCCAGGTAGTGTGTCGGTCAGTGAGTGGGCTCAGGTGTTGGAGTCTGTTCTGAGACTGGACCTTCCATGGAGAACGCTTCGCCCACACTTAGCCCGTCTGGCACCAGATGGCAGCGTAGAGTATCAGTCGTGCTTCGAGGACATGGGGCCGGGCATTCCTCTGCCGCAGGTACTTGAGTACTTTTCCAAAAACCAGAGGGACGCAGAGGGAAGCCTTTTAGTTTTATTCCTCAACAGCAACACTGCGTAAGAAGACTGCAATGAATTTAAATAACGGGTATTTGGTTCTGATTTTGACATCCTGGGAAAATAAACATGACTAAAGAGAGTGAAGCAGCAGAAACGGTTCAGTAGAGAGGAATAGAGGCAGAACACGTGAAAGGATTTTCCTTATTGTATTTTAATCATCGTTAAACTCAGCGTGTCCAGGAATCCACAACAACAGACTACACAACAGGTTGTGCGCAAAGTTTTCCGACAAGGGATTTATAAAAACGAGACGGGAAAGGGAACGGGAATTTGTAGGTTGAGGGGGTCTGTGGACTCTTTGGTGTTTAAGGTTTAGTTTTAAACAGTAACATCAATTAAAATATTATTTGATTTTCAGTCAAAAAAAAAAAAGCTTTACCTTTCATCTTTTAGTATATGGAAAAAGAATTAACCAGAAAAAATATGTTATTTGATTCATACAAAACCAGCTGTTTTGTTGCTCTTTATGATTAACTTCTGTTTAACGTACATGTCTCTGGAACAATATTCAGACTAAAAATTAGACTTTATGACACAAGGCTGAATTTATCTGAGTGTTCATCTTGTGAATCTTTTTTTTACTTTTTGACATTTGTTAAAAAAGATTAAGTCATATATTAACTTTCTTATTAACTTTCTGCACTTATTGGTGCAGAATAAAACGTTTTCTTTTCATTTTTTTCCATTAAGGTGAAGCCTGATGTCTGATGGTTGTTGTATTCAATTTATTTAGTCGTATTTTTGCTTGCAGTTTCTCTGGTCTCACCCTTTCTCCACATTCAGCTACATCCAGACTAGTTACATCCTAAACACAGTTCTTTAGTACACTTTTCTTTGCACTGTATTGACTTTATTATTATTGATTTATTATTTATATTTACTGTACTATCGCTAATACAATGAGTGATTGTTTACTGTCTCTTTTACCTTCCTCTCTTTTCAGGTCACTCCAAACTTGGCTGAAACTCTGTTCAGATACAGGACAGACATTGAGATTATCTTCAACATCATAGACAAAGACCATTCTGGTAAATAAATAGTAATGGGGAAAAAGAAATCTCTTTGACGATCATATCAAAACTAATTCATAATTAATCTTGCGGGCGATGTTTTGCTTTTTAAGGTCTGATCTCCATCGAGGAGTTTCGTCACACCTGGCGCCTTTTCAGCGCTCACCTGGGCGTCGCCATTGACGACAGGGCCATCGACGACCTGGCCCGGAGTATTGACTTCAATAAGGACGGCAGTATTGACTTCACCGAGTTTCTAGAGGCCTTCAGAGTGGTGCACAAACTGGACGGCAAGGATCAGCAACTCGGCGAAAAGATGGATGGAGAGAAGTATTCATGACGAGTATTTAACTATGGAAGTAACTAACGGGGAGAAGCACGAGCGCGGCGGCGTAACTTAAGCTTGAGCTTTAACTTGAGATTTCAGCTCATTGTGAATCATCATGACAACTACTGGATGGAAGGACGTGTGTTTTGCAGAAGACGGATGTCGTGAGCACAGAGATGAACACAAATCCTTGCAATTGGACAAAATGAAAGCTGTGCTAGAAAAAGCTCAACCATAATAATCTTTAACAGGCCTCAAGGCTTCAGGAGCAGTTTGATTAAATGTCTATTGCTTCTCACACCAGCTTTAAACGTCCTCGTTGAAAATAACTCTGGATTAGTTCTTTAATCCAGTACAAATTTGCTGTCATCAATTCTGCTTTTATGATGTAAACTATATATATTATAGCAGAGCTTTTCAACGTTTTTCAGACCGAGGACCCCAACTGATGTGTTCTATTATATGTGTTAAACTAGTGCTATTTATAAATATACATTATTATTATCATCATTTTGCATTCAATATTAAGCTATCCCTTATCCCTTTACTAAAATATGTTGGATTCATGTTAATGTGTATTTAAAGAAATTTAAATTTGTTGGGGAAAATTATATATATATATTGCGGTACCTCCGTGGACCCCGCGGTTTCATGACCTATGTATTAAAGAATGAATTTTTAGCACTAAGATCAACAAAGTGTTGTACTAGACCAAGTTTTATTCAGAGCTGATCTCTAGTTTGCACATTGCTGACAATCCCAGCAAAAACTGCACATTATGAGATTCATGAAAGTAGAATATGTACTAGACTTGTTTTTTTGGATTGCACTTAGCCTCTACATGGTAGATCTGTGGTTATATGTAGTTTTACAAGTATTAATGATTAAAAGCTAGATTTTCTAACATCATGCTGCCGCTAAAGTATGCATTTTAGTTGTTTTGTGCTCAGCTGTTTACCAAAAAGGAATAAAACAGCTTTATTTAAAAAAGAGTGTATGTGTGTTTCAGTTTGTGTTCATATGCTGCTCCACTCCACTATAATTACAAAAATGTGAGAGCCATTAAACAGGCCCAGGCTTCCTGACAGCCAGGGTAAGTAATGGGCTCAGGTTTTACTGAAGCTGTCCACATGTGCTCCTCCACTCCCTGTTTGAAAACACATGTGTGCACACTGAGAGGCAAAAGCAGAACAAGGTGACAGACAAATGGGAGGTGTCGCTTTATATGTTCAAATGAAACAAAGCTGGTATCTACAGGCAAAAAGAGCATCTCCCCTGAATCCTGCTTATCCATCTGTCAGAGTGTTTATCTTACGCACCACCTTACCCATTCCTCCCTAACTTCTCCCCCACGTGCTTCCGCCTGTAGTAATCCCCTCCCCTCAGTTTAAAGTATCTCATAATCTACCCACTTCCTCTGCATCAAGTTCCCCTCCTGTGCTCAGCCTCATCTCTGTAGGTCAGAGTTTCATCCTGAGGACACATCCAGACGGGAGCTTGGATGGAGATCCTGGCCGCTCTGGTTGCTCTGGTCTGGTACCAGGCTTCAGGTATTTCTTTCTTTTTTTAAAAGAAACTGCTTTAAAGAAACTGTTTCTTAGGCAACATCTTTTACTCAAACTGTATACAGTGTGTGGAGGAGAGGGATGCAGCGGTTTTAGACACCTGGACAACGGCCAGACGTTCTTCCGTTACGGTGGGTTGCTGGTGGTCTTCCGCTGTCATCCTGGATACAAGCTCCACGGATATAAAACCAACAGCTGTGTGTCTGGACACTGGTCCCGCGACCCGCCTGTCTGTGTTGGTGAGGAGCTTCATTCAGCAGCGTGTACCATAAACCTTTCATCGTAGGATCTCAGCTTCTGTTTTTTTTCTATTCTTTGGACGGATTTAAATTTAACCAAAGATATTTAGACTAGGACAATGAATTCAACTCACTTTTTATGATTTCCCCTCCTCTGCCAGGCTCTGGGTGCCCTCACCCGGGGCCCCTCAGCCACGGGATGAGCAGCATGAATGAGGACGGCTCCTGGGCGGGGTTCAGCTGTGACAGTGGCTTTCGGTTACGCGGGCCCTCAATGTTATACTGTAATGGCCGCACCTGGAATGGCACGAAGCCAGCATGTAAAGGTGAGTCTGCCTAAAAAAAAAAAAAAATGAGATGGGGGAAAGCAATTTACAGTAGGTCGGTGCTATATTTTCAGAGAGTACACTGCAAAAAAAGAATTTCAGGAAAGCAAATAAATCCCTGTATCAAAGAAATACATTTTATATTCTGTTCAGAGAGAAGAACTTTGATTATTTTAATAACTTTGAGCTTATTTTAAGAATTTATGTCTAGCAAAAAAGTCTAACCCATTGGCAGATTTTTTTTCTTAATACAAGATGATTAGATTGAATATAAGAATATTTTGCTCCTTTCTAGTAATGTAATTTTTACAGTGTAACGATGATATTGTTGTGTTTCTGCTTTTTGATTCGCAACACAACCCCCACAAAAGTGTGTTTTTGTGCAGTCTAACCATGAAGAACACCATGAAGCCTGATTTATGGAATAATAGAAAAATCGATTGTTTTTTTTGTTTGTTTGTTTTGTTTTTAATGCAAAAACAAAACGTGTTTTGTGACGGATGTTTTTTTTTTTTTTTTTTACTTCAGTTCTCATATGATTTGTATTTTTTAGATCAAAAAATACAATTCAGTATCTTTGGAACACTTTTTTCAAATTTAACAAAGATTTCCCCCCAAAAAAGGGCCCCTCCATGAATGGGCCCCCCCAAAAATGTAGCTACCTTCTTGCCTCAAGCCTCTGTGTCCTGGTATTTCTCATTAACCTATATGGGTGTGAGGGTGTGTGTGTCTGTGTGCGAAAGGGTGGGGGTAGCGGGTGTGTGAAGCACTTTGGGTTGCATTTTTTTTTTTTTTTTTTGGGATGAAAAGTGCTGTATAAATAAAGTTTGATTTGATTATTTGATTTGAAAAAACAAAAAACAAAACAAAAACAGTCAGTCAGTCAGTCAAATTCAGGCCATTTTGGGAATGGCTGCCAAAGGCCTGTTAATGACACCAGAGCATAGTGAGTGTGGAAATTAATTTCATGTTGAATACAACTGGGTTTTCAGGTAAGTCTTCATTATGTGGGTGGTGCAGATGATAAGTGTATTCCTTAAAATTTATATTGTGGTACCAATGTATTAGTGCCATCCATTAAAAAGAAAAGCTGTATAAATAGACTTCTTCTCCTCTCCAGAGTCGGACATGATGAGCTCGTTTTCAGGTGTCACTGTGCCAAAGCTGAACACACACCACGGCCTCAGGACATATTATGATCGAGTGGACTTCAAATTTGGCCTCCTGTCTCAAACGCCAACCCAAAAGTACAACAGCGAGTCCAGCAATACAACTAACCCAAAAGCCCACATACAGAAGCCTATTCCCAGTTTGAAAGATGAAGGCGACGGCCAAGCGGATCATCGTGTGGCTCGAGCTCAGACAGCAAGCGAAAGACCGGAAAAGGGAAACATGGGACATGATTCAGAGGCAAACGCGTCACAAAAAATGGATGAAGCTACACAAACGTTTGCCCTTAAATCCCATCTATCTACTACTGTCTCATCTGCCATGTTATTAGAGTCAGGAACAAAACCAGCAACATTTTCTTTCATGCCACATGCTCCTGTCAGGCCTACTGCAACTTCCCAGAATGATGTGACCCGCTCTGTAGTAGCAACAACTTCAGACAAACATCAACAGGCTCAAACGTCTCCATCACCTCCCTCTGTTTATTCCATTCCCACCAGTCCTTCCCCCATTTCACGTCCCGCTGCCTCAGCTTCCTCAAGTCCGAATGTCACCTTTCCTTTAAATAGTCACGTTGTGGATTCGAGATCTCCCTGGACTGAACGCCACAACCTCACGACGAACTCCACACCTGGAACGCCTTTTCCTTCCACGAGCTTCAGCCACCGACCCGTGTGTCCGTACCCGCCCGTGCCCGCCCATGGCACCTTCCACTTTCGTAACGTGGAGGATCCAGGACCCGGAGAGTACAGACATTACATACAGTACGCCTGCTATCCCAGATATACACTCGCTCATGGAGACATACACAGCTACTGCCAGCGGGGAGGCACCTGGAGCGGAACCACACCAGTTTGCCTCGGTAGGTGGACTTCAAGGATTATCTTATTGCTGTAGATGTTGATTTGATTTTAACATTTACATTAAATCTAGGGGCCTTTAACCAGAGTTTCACAAAGGCACAGATGGCAATGAAAAGGCAGCATTTTACACAGTGGTATCACAGAATTCCATTGGTAGTAATGGGGGTAATGATTATTTTTTCACCGTTTAAATTGTCAGAGCATGACAGTGACCAAGTCACATGTTACAAAACCCAAAGTCTTCAACAGAATGGATACATTGGTTGATTCAGCTCCAGTTGAGTCCCGTCTATTTTCAGTCTGCAACACTTTAATAGCTGTTAGTTTATGTTCTTCTACTCTACAGAGTTGACGCCGTGTTCAGTTAACAATGGAGGCTGCTCCCAGCTGTGCTATCACTCCCCACACTACAACCAGAGCTCCAACCAGACCCAGACCGGAGCTCAGTGCCGTTGCCGACCTGGATTCTCTTTAATGGATGACAGACGAACGTGTCGAGGTGAGCACATAATTCTTCTTCTTCTTCTTCTTCTTCTTCTTAGTCCTGAGCTGCCACTGTGATCTTTACACTCTTCCTGAACGCTCTGTGGACGTCGCCCCAGGCTCTTTCTAATAACAACGCGCCATGCACTGAGGCGTGTTACAGCACAACAGGGAATCTCCTTCACACGTGAGCCAACGACCACTGCGTGTGTGATGTTTCCCGGCTCACAGATGAGCATAAGTGAGCTGTGAAATTTATGACGGCACTGGAGCGCTGGCTGCTGCTGTTTGAAGACACGCGTGCCTGCTCGCTGACAGCCTGTCATCTGCGAGAGACGTCAGCGGACGCCCCTGATTTGACAGATTGTCCTATCCGGTCGTCGTGACTCACTGCGCCACAATGAAATAGGGCTTGTCCTGTCTGACAGTTGGGGTCCACGTTTCAAAAGACGACGCTTCATCCGCACTGTCCTTTCATGTCAAGATGATGAACGGAGAAAGGTTTGTGCAAAGAAACATCGGGTTCAGGTTTCTACCAGACAAAGCTGATGCACAAGCTTTCCGAGGCCTTTCTGCGCGTCCTTGTTTCCTGTCTGAGGAACAGGAAGCAAGAGAACATCTGCATTATGGTTTGCTCATTACAGGCCGAAACCGGCAGCGAGCAGGCATGGAGACACATCAAGGAGATTTCAGATTCCAGTGTGATTCAGAGCGGCAGGGGGAGATGACCACCTTTCATCTGCTGTCCTTCTTTCATCTCAGAGCCGCTTGTGTTTTTGCCAGACTGTGCACTCCCATGTGTGTCTTCTTATTAAAACGCGTGTCCACCTTTCTGTGTAAAACACTGTTTCTGCTGTGCAATCTATTCATGCAGCAGCCTATTGTTTGCGCTCCCTTTAATACCTCATTGTTGTGCGTTTGTAGATTTGGACGAGTGTGCGGAGGGGCTGCACCGGTGTCAGCAGAGATGCACGAACACGTTTGGTTCCTTTAAGTGCAGCTGCGACAGCGGCTACCAACCGGCTCAAAACCAGACCTCTTGCGCAGGTGTGTGAGCGGCCGCGTGCATTTATACGTGCGTCTGGTTTTGCCATTTACGTCGGTGTTTTGCTCTACACACACCGTTGTTCTCTGCTTTTCCAGATGTGGATGAGTGTCTGCTTCCTGCAGCTGTTATGGGCTGCGTGTTCGGCTGTGTTAACACTCCCGGGAGCTTCCACTGCCAGTGTCCTGCTGGTTACAGACTCACGACTGCAGATGGTCACTGCCGAGGTTGGAGGGTATTTGCCATACCAACACTAGCATTGATTTACCAGTTCACCACTTTGCTGCGGACGTAAACATTCTCAACAACTAGAGCACAGGCTGGAGCAGAATTTGGAAACACGTTTATGGTTCCCAGATGATGAATCATGAGGACTTTGTGAACCCCAGACTTTGGATTTACTGCTGTTTGTATGAGGTGTCATGGATTGTCATGGAATTTCCTCTAGTGCAAACTAAAGCATAGGTCTTTAACAGGGGGTCTGTGAAGGTGCTGCACAGAGAATGCAATATCTTGACGTTTTTTCTATTTATTTTAATTTTCCTCCAAATACTTAAATCTTTTTAAATAGGCTACACATTAACATGAAACCAACATATTTTAGTAAAGGGATAAATGGAGGCCGAAGACATTATCTTTCAGTCAGCACTACAAAAAACGTAATAGAGCTTCAAAATGGAAGATTTTGGAAGCAAATTATCTGAAAAATACCAACAGTAAAACTAATTCATAAAATCTTCTAAGACCTATGATTTGACTGTGGTGAGTACTTGTATTATGCTGAAAAAAAAAAAAAAAAAAACACTGTTGCTCCAGCTTTGCCATGCATTAGCACTTTTTATTATATCCTAATATAACAGCAAAAATTACTAACTTTGGCCTGTTCATCCTCTTTAACTTCCTTATCTGTTGCAGATATAGACGAGTGTGCGGCTCAACAGGGGCTTGGACCATGTATGGAGCAGTGCCACAACTCACCGGGGTCGTACAGATGCTCCTGCACACACGGGCGCATCTTAGCTCCAGACGGTCACAGCTGCGTTGCGGAGTGTCCGTCTGGATACCGCAGGCAGCCAGCAGCAACACTGGAGAACTCAACTGCACAAACTCTGGAGGAGGAGTGTGTTGGTAAAAGGAAAAACATTAAATACATCTACTGAGAATACGACATGTGTCCTAATTTTAATAATATTTTAATAAATATTCATTTATATTTGCGTCCACAGATATAAACGAGTGCCAGGAGGAAGTGTGTGAGTGGCAGTGCCTCAATCTGCCCGGCTCTCACCACTGCATCTGCCCCCGAGGATACACTCTCCAAAGAGACGGACAGCGCTGTAAAGGTCGGTGTCTCACAAATATCTGCAACAGTATAATGTGGGATCCAGATGAGCTTGCTATGTTTGAGGCGATCATAGTTTGAAATTAGCCTCTTTACTGTTTTTGATGGTTTGTTTTACCCTTTGTGCTCCACTAAAGGTTGCACTGCTTTAGTAAGAGTTGCAGACATAAAACAACACTGACACCCAGAACTAAACAGTAGATGGCAGCAATGCACTGCATTTATTTTTTCTTAAGCAATCTCATAAAATGTTTTGTAAGGATAGTTGATTAAATATAAAACATTACCATTATGTACTTGTGCTTCTTTGCACTCATCAAGTTTTTGTTCAAGCGCTACAAGCTAGTGTAGACACTCAAAGGTGCTCTTCCTCCCCTCTCATCCAGACATTAATGAGTGCGATAGGAACAATGGCTGGTGTTCCCATTTGTGTTTGAACCAAAGAGGAGGGTATAAATGTGCCTGCCCAGCCTCCCATCGCCTGTCCTCCAACAGCTGGAAGAAATGTCTACCGAGGACAACAGCAAACTCTGCTGGCTGAGCCGCAAGACACCACAGTCAGCCCTGAAGTGGACGTCTTATCGGACTCCAAACTGTCTCTGTATTCCATGTAAAGTGTGAATGAAATGCTTTATCGTGCATTGGTGGATTAAACTAATATCTTGCGCCGTATCTTATTCTTGTCCGACTAAACAATAAATGCTTTGAGAATTTTTGTGCCTTCTCATCTCCTCCATACAAATAATCGACCTAATGCAGGATTATCACAGGCTGTTCTCTTTAAGAAGCTAATTCTTGTAGCAGCCAGGACCAAGCCAAGCTTTTCTTGTTGCATGTGAACTGTGTTACTGTCGCCCCTTATGTCACTGACGTTGGTTAGAAATCTCCACAGCTGTAGAGGTTTTTCTGTCATCAGTTGCAGCCGCTTCCCTGGTGAACTGTCCCACAGTGTTTTTTTTTCCTTCATAACTTTCCACAGCTGTTCTTAATTTATACATTTCCTGTGCCATGGTTCTCATGGCTTTTTTTTCTCTTCTCACAGATAAGCAGTTTTTCTAAGTAACATCCACATGAATGGCATGTCTAAAAGTTTCCCAGCAGAACACTGAATTGTCACAAGTTGATCAATGTCATCCACTCCTGACGGTGGTTTTAATGTTGTGGCTGATCGGTGTATATCCATGTGAAGACAATTACGTAAAAGTATATTATTTCTTTTTTTATTTCACACTTAAAACCTAAAATCAAAACATGAAACCTTCACTCTACCATAGTTTTGGAGGTCCCTGTATGTGCCAGTGTTAAACCAGACTTCAAGCCCAACATGCCCAGATATTTCATTCATTACACAAACACGAGTAAACATTAGGTAATGTCGACTGGACCTATAGGTAGCAGAGCATGACATTCATATGCACACAAATATATTAATTTTCATTCCTGGTACAAAATACACAACACGGAGACACACAAAGACAAAAACATAATGGTATTGAAATAAACATCTGATTCTGGTTCTTATACAGATTAATATTAACACGAGACACCAACAAAGAAGATTCTGTATCATGGACACGGATCATAAAGAGCCCGGAAGATATCAGAGATAACATTTGGTTAAAAAAATACAAACAAGGTAATCGGCGATGGAAAAGTAATTTGAGGATATAAAATGTAGATTTCGTTATTTTGCTACGTATTAAGGTCAGACACTATAGTAGAAAAATAAGTTAGCTGACTAAAGACTTAATACAGAATTTAAAAAATACAGAGGATCGAGAATAGAAAGAAAAACCTATTAATTTATAATGAAACAAATACATCTGGTGTGCAGAAATGATCAAAATGTTTACTCCAGTAACAGACAGACTATTGTAGACAGAATTATAAAGTGTGGCCAGTTAAATTATAAACCAGATGCCTATTAACAGATTTTTCTCTAAGAGCACACAGAGCTTCTACATATTGATTTCCATACAATGCAAACATGCACTTCAACAGTTTGTTCACACTTAATAAATAAGTTCACAGTCCAGACTCACAAAGACAAAATCTATTTTTATATTGTAGTTAGTATGAGCTGCCAAGGCTATGATGTTACATCAGTACATGAGAACTTACTTAAGAGAAGCTACTTACAAGCACCTCATGAATGAACTGAAGCTTTGCTTGCATTGGGCCAGTTGATGGCTGAGTCTCTTAATGGTATTGAGAGTCTCTCTGGAGCACTGCTGTCTGCTGATTCACTGCATGAGGCAGCTGGAACTTGGCAGGAAGTCCTGGACGTAAGTGATTACTGCCTTGGAGAGATAGGTCATGGTGCCGTAGCTGCCACTAGGGGCGCTGTCGTAGAAGAAGTGGCATATTCCGGTCGCTGGGTCCTTTTCAAGGAAATAGTCACTGGCTCCATGGGATTTCTGGAGATGCAGATATAGAAACGAGTGAGCAACCGATAATATCGGCCGATATTAGCCTATTTTTGTAATATCTGTTCATATCGTTATCAGTTATACCACCGATAATGAAAACAGATAACATAATGCCCGGGTTGTGCTGCTGCGCGCTCCTGCTGCTGCTGCTGCTTGTGGGGTCCTGAGACATTTACCGGTGTGCGATTGATGACCTTATCAAACCACACCCGGAGCCCAAACAACAACAGAGTGTAGCTAGTGTGGCTAACAGGTTGCTTGCTACCTAAAATTAGTCTGGGCGAATAAAAAAAAAGCGCCTGCATATATCGGTATACCATATCGGTTGATATCGGGATCTGAAATTAAGAATTTGGACAATATTGGCTATGGGATATCGGCAAAAAGTCAATATCGGACATCCCTACTAAATACAGTAGTGGTACCTGGTCCGAGAGGAAAATGTCATTGGCCAAATGTAAGATGCGGTCCACATGGATAATGCCACCAATGGTGTCCACGTCTACGTCAGCTACTAGGCTCAGAACCATCACCGTCTCCACTAACAGCTGCCGGTACTCCGGCTGAGGGACGTGGTTCAGCACGGACTCCACCTGCACCGCAAACTTGATCTCTCCTTCAGTCATCTACACAGAAAACACGATATGATACACACATCCACATGCACACACATTACGGCGCTTTAGGCTTTTAAGTCTGTGAGCTGCTACCTCTCTCGTGGTAGAAGAGGGCAACACGTATCCATCCATGGACAGACCATGGCACTTCTGCAGGATCTTCCAGACCTTCTGGTAGAAACCCACTGGTACCCTGTTAATGGCCCCATCCAGCCTGCGTCTCCTCAGCCACTGGCCTTGCCTCTCCTCCCAGTGCAGCTGTGCATCTCCTGAGCCGGGACCCACCGGGGACAGCATGCCACTGGGGGTGGAGGGGCTGCTGCAGCGCTGTGGTGAGCGAACAGGGACATACTGCTACAACATATTTAATGGACCACTGCGCTGATTTTAAACCTCATCTCCGTGTACGGTAAATGCATCTGAGGTAGACAAATTCACACTTTGAGACGGACAGGATTATAAAAGCAGATTTAACACAGTTAGTTATACAGTTCATGCAGTTATTCATGCATACTGTGGCTCAATCAACCATGACAACGGATACGAGACATAAGAAGACAAATCTAAAGAAAAAGCTGCCATACTTCTATGTTTTAGTATTACTACTAATAATAATTGCTCTAAACAGATTAATAAAGTTATAGCAGCCCTAATAAAGCACACCCAGAATTATTCTTCACAGTTTACCAACCTGTGCATAAAATATGAGTGAAAAATGTTTTCAGCATGACTTTGCTCAGCATATACACACACTATACTTTCAGACAACACCAAACCTAAGAAGGACAAACAGAGTTCACATAAAGGCAGTTGAGGCGAAATAGTTTACCGTGGAGCGAGGAGAAGTGAAATTGCTACCGAAGGAAAGACCGCCACTGCAGATCTACACATGGATATGGATGAAAGATGACAATTTGAGATGATTCACATGGTTCTCGTAGTGCAGACATGTTGATGCTGCAGCCAGCTCTGCAAAAACCAGCTAGCGGGAAACAGCGGCTGACCACAAGCTCGAACATTTGACAGACAAACCATGCCACTTCATGTAAGAATGCTGTCCGGAGGCGGTCGCTGTATGAGACGTGGACGACGAGTATTCTCCTATTATATGCGACTACGTGAACGTCACTGTTTACAGCCAAGAAATGATTTATGAGAAGGATGTAGGCGCCGATGTGGATGTTTAGACTGAGGTTAGAAACACTGACATGCTAAATATTATTAAAGCCAACCCACACTGACAGGACGAGAGTCATCCAACTGCAATAAAAAGCAGGAACAATGTTATTCCATAGATAGATAGATAGATAGATAGATAGATAGATAGATAGATAGATAGATAGATAGATAGATAGATAGATAGATAGATAGATAGATAGATAGATAGATAGATTGATTACCACCATGGCTTCACCTGTTTTATTTCACTCTTCAGCTTGTGTATTCCTGTACGTTCAGTCTTGGTTGCTCCTGTGTGGCCAAGTTCATGGATAGAGATCGCAGGACTAGTGGCTGTGGACTGGATTGGACGCACTGATGAGCACAGAGGAAAACAAAAAGAAAAAGCCACAAATCTTCATCTGTGTACCCTCAATACCAAACAAAAATCACATACTGCAGATAAAGCTAACATTGCATGTTAAGCTCTCTGTATTTTGCAGGATACAAGAGTTTTAAATCTGGTTGTCTGCAGTTGGTGACGCACTTTGTGTCAACCAGCAATGATCAGGTTGTCCAACCTAAAGAGGGAAGCAACCGTAGCCACAGAAACAGAGTAACCAACAGCAACTAGAAGAACAACAATGAAAGAAAAAATATAATTTTGGCTTCTGATGCTTGATTTCTTATGCTACTGGTATGGCTATTTATTGTTGGAGAATGCTTAAGGTATAGTATTGTTTTTGCCGATGTCATTTGCAAAATCAGAAAAGTCCAAAGATCCACACGTACTGTAGAAATATGGAGGCGGAACTGCTCCTCTAAAGTGAAGCCTAAGCAAGTAGAGCTCCCCCTAGTGACTGGCTGCAGTATAGATCGTGAGCTCCACCCCCTCCATGTTAGTGGATGGGACTTGGGCCAAACTTAAACACTAAAACACAAGTCAAATATATATATATATTTTTTCAACGATAAATTCAGTCATTTTAGGTGGTTAATATAATGGTGATGCATATTCAAGTGTCAATTGTTTGGATACGTTTTGTTTTGGTTAGTTATGTGATGCCATAGAAACAGGAAGTGACATAATGGCAACTGCCAATTACCATGCCAACCGCTCCATAAATCCATGAGAATTGTAAAAAAAAAAAAAAAAATGTTTAAAAATAAGTGCATCATCCAACATTTCCTTGTAACTGGTGGATGTAGAGCAGAGCGTAGTATTGATAAAACAAAAAGTTAGTCTGGAGGAAGTGTGGCTCCACTCTCGAACTGTACTGATAAGACTCTGGGTCCAAACTCACAAGATGGTGCCGCCCGTATCCACAGGAAAATAGTGTCAATTTAGCCAAGGCAAGGAAGTGGCCACCCAATGTCCATTTATACAATCAATGGTTCCACACTGCAAATTCAATTATTTGGTGTAGAAGGAGAGTAGGACCACTTGAGTGGTAGTGGAACTTCAAATTGAGTCCCCCATTAGCAAACCTATTAGTAAATTGGAAATGATTTCAGTCTGTAGAAGACTAAAAACTCACTGCTTCTCTCCACCCCAAACTCTTTTCCACTGAGGATGTGATGCAGCAGGTTCTTCATGTCGAACGGACTCAGGTTCATCAAGCTCTCAGATGCCTCCTCCCCTGAATAAAACAAAGGTTGTCAATTTCCCCACGCAGACACAACTTTATTCATAGGTGTAAGTCTGTTTTTTCTTCCTACCAGAGCAGTGCAGGCTGCGAGCCAGCTCGGTGGCCATCACTTGCATGATGAGACCTATCCTGAGTCGAAGCATGTCACCGAACAGAGCGGGCTGGGAGCGCACGTACATGGCTAGATAAACCATGATTTCCTAAAGGAAAAACACACGTTCATTCACCGTTCACAGCTATCAGAGGGAGAATGAAGAGTCCTGTGGCAGTGCAAAAGCTTCCAGGTTTACTTGAGTGAGTACAGCAATACTGATGTCCTGACCACTGGCTTCATAAATAAGAGAGTTCAACTCCTCAGGAGGAAGTGGTCTGAAACCAAAAAAGATAAGATTGGTTTATTGAGTGTTCATTCATTTAATAGAGACTTCACGTGAGCACGACATATCTTCAGCTACACCAATAACAACAGCTTACACCGTGATCACTCTTTCTCTGGGTTCAGGGGGAAGGCCCACGGTCAGCTGCTTGTGATGGGAAATCAGATCTGTACAGGCCTGAGGACAAGACAAACGCACAAAGACACGCATTAAATTATTCTAATAATCTACACAGGTTTTATACACAGGACCTTAATATTAAATTCTGTTAGTTTTAATATGTGTATTCTAGCTGGGGTGAACATTACTTTTGGAAGATAAAATGAGTGAAACTGAACAACACATTCATATAATGTATAGTTGAGATATATAGTACAGTATGTGACAAACCCCTGCCCACAGCCAACATCCTTTCAACCCTTATCACAAACAGCACTGTCAAGTGGGGCTTATAATAATTGGACATCGGTTATTATTAGTCCAGCCGTATCAGTTAGGGTCCGGCTGTCTAATAGAGAGAACAAAATGTACTGCAACATTTTGCAGGCTGGAGCCTATCCCAGCTGTTGGTATGCATGTGAATGTTCTCCGAGTGGCTTCTTCGGTTATAGGGGACTTTCCACCAGTTGCTTAGAACTGAAGAAACGTTTTCTCAAAACTCTACAAGTCCAGTTGCCCTTTTAAACGCCTTTTGAGAGGCGGGGTATACCCCAGAGTAGAGATCAACCGATTTTTAGCCCAATACCAATTACCCTTGGCCAATGTGCAATTTATGTGCAATTTATTTAAATGTTACGAGCCTCAAAAGCATAACATTTATTGAACTCAAAGAGTATTTAACGCTGTTATGCATACAAAATTAACAGGTAAAAACAGGGTTGCCTGTGGATGCCGGGATAAAAGTATAGAAGAGAGTAGCAAATTAGGCCACGCCCCTATTTGGGTAATAACAAACCACTGGCGGCAAATACAAATCCTCCGTAATCAGTGTTTATTTTGTGTTGTTGCATTGGTTGGCCGGAAAGGAAGTGAAATGGCTAACGTTAGTCAGGCAGACACATATATAATGTTGTATATAAACATAGAAAAAGTTGAAAAAGGGGGCCGCATGTCATAGTCTAACCAACCGGGAAATGGGTGAATATGTGTAACACCCTGACATTTACTCAATTACCTCATTGAATAACATTTGTCATCAATTCATAATCATTCCATAGTGTTAAATGAATGAATCATGACATAAATACAGCATGAAGCTTAGCCAACGTTAACCCTTTTACTAAAAAAAACGCTTTACAGTAACGTAACTGTGCTCTGTCATTACCAGCTGTCATTTCAGTTCAGCATCACCAGTCACTACTTTGACTATTTAACATGAATTTTGAATTTTTAACATGAATTTTGAATTTTTAACATTATAACTAACAACTGACATTAGCAAACGTTAGCATCATTATGATTAGTGTGTTTGCTGCACACGTACACATCGACTCTCAGGGTCCCACGGCTCAGGGTCAGGGTCCATCTTTATCCACAAGTTTTATGGCCTGAAGTTAAACATTTATTCAGTTTTTTGTCCCTCACTCTTGAGAACTTGTTTTAACTCATTCAAAGAACGATACACAACGCAGCAACGTCTCATAAGGGGGCGTGGCCTTAACAGTGACGTAAGGCCACGGACGCACCCACGTATCGACAGATGCTGATACCAGTAAAATGCGCAAATATCGGTCCGAAATATTGGCCAGCCCATATATCGGTCAATCCACTCACACCTACGGCCAATCACCAATTAACCTAACGAGCACGTCTTTGGATCGTGGGAGGAAGCCGGAGTACCCGGAGAAAACACAGGGAGAATGTGCACACTCCACACAGTCGACTGATGGATTCAAACACAGAATCTTCTTGCTGTGAGGCATCAGTGCAAACCACAGCCCCCAAACCCTCTTAGTTAATATATTAAAATATATATTTAAACTAATTAATTTGATTTAAACTAGTTTGACCCTACAGTAGCTAACTAGCCATAGCTAAAAAGGATTAGGACTCATCACTGACCTCGGCGAGGACCTCCACTCTCTTGCGTAGTATACCAGAGATATATCTAATGAGCCCCCACTCCTTACAGGCTCCAGCTTGTGCGTAGAGCTCCTCCAACAGTGAACGCACACTGACCCCTCCGTGCCCAGGGCCAGACAACTCCACCTGCCACTCTGCTCCCCTGAGGTCATAAAAATAAAATACAGGGCATTAAATTAAATTACAACAACCAACAGTTTACTTATTAGAGTGCTGCAGTTTTGTCTGTACGTCCGTACTTCATGACGTAGAGAATGTAGAGGATGTCAGCCTGGTCCTGCAGAGTGGGACACTCCTTCAGCTGCCTCACCAGCGATGCGAAGTCTGTGTTGCCCTGAGAGTCCCGAGGCAGGTGTAGATCGGCAGCACTCTGGGGCTTGTGAAGAATGTCGACGTTAGACAAACAAACTAACTGAAGACGCAAGACGAAGAAAGTTGCTGCTGGAAGGCTCTGATCCACGTACCTTGTGTTGTTTTACAGGTGCGACATGGCTTAACTGAGGAACTTCAAGAAGGTTGAGGGATTTGCGATGTTTGTTCATCACCGGAGTCACGGGTAGGTACATGGAAGACTCTGAAACATGCACGTATTACATAATCAAATCTTTAAATGTCCATCTGAAACAACTAAGATTTTGTAAATCTAATGTAAAATATATGAATGCTTTGTGATATATTGTATGTTGAAGACTGTTTAACTATGGTTTGCATATTTTATTTAGTATTTATCTATTACATTCTTAATAACTCACTGGGTAAGTTCAGGCCTTGGACCTGAGCCATGAAAGACAGGATGTCTCTTGTGGTGTGCTCTGCACTGAAGACGTGGTGCTGCCCCCGCTGGATGGGAGGAAGATGGCACTTGGTGGTGGTGCTGTGGAGGAGCTGGGTGAGGTACTGGTCAAACGAGTCTTTAGATCTCTCTGGAGTTAGAAAAACATACACACAACATTTATGTACAGTTTACTTAATTAATAATCAAACACAACTGAAAGGTATGCAGACTTCATTCATCTAACTGCCTGAGGGACCGCCGGTATCATTTTCCTCTCCAAAGTCGTCGTCATCCTCTTCATCCTCGTCCCCCACTAAGCTGTCATCGTCCATGTCGTCCAGGAAGCTGAGACCAGTGTGGAAGGAAGTGGTCTGGACGCTGGAAATGTCTGACATCTGCACCCTGCGGTAACAAAACAACGTACAGCGATCAGGCATAACATTATGACCACCTTCCTAATATTTTGTAGGTCTCTGTTGTTGGACATGGGCCTTCAGAGCATCCCACAGATACTTGATCACTTTAGGATCTACTGAATGTATGTTATGTTACAGACATTTGAACACCTGTACAGTATGCTGTATTATGTCCCATGTGATCGGTGGAAACAAACCTCGCTCCAGCAAAATAGCCATCCTGTAGTTTCCTCAGGGTTGCTACGATACACGGATCAATCGCATCTCCATCTTCGACTGGAAAATAAATAAGTAAATCAATGTCATGTACAGTGCAAAGGTCACACTTAGATGCATGAAAACCACATTTTAAGTGAAATAGCTTATTATTCCATCTTCAGCATGTCTCATTTTCCTCCCCTCTGTAGCTGCTCTAATTTAAATCCTTTCGACAGACGGTCAGCAAATGATCTCCATCCTAATTCTTCTCATAAATTTCAGTTAGATACAGGGGTCCTCATTATTGCAACACAATACATCTTTTATTGGACCACTGCAAATTCATACTCCATCCACATCCACAATATTTAATTGTCCACTCCTCTAAATACTTCCATTCATCTTTTGAAACTATGAATTCTTTTTCTTTACTAGCTGTTCTTTGAATTTGTTTGTGTTATTTCATGAATTGTTTATGCTGAATTTATGTCATTTAGGAGGGCAACCAGACATGTTTTTTTTTGGTTCCTCCTGCACATTCAAACTTCGTATTGTATTCTCTTCTTATTGTACTTTATGCTCTGTTATTATATCAGTCTGTTCAAATAAATAAACATTATCAACATCAGTGTTCCCAATCCCAATACGTAATCATTCAAACTAGTTTTGAGTATTTTCTGTCGTGCGCTCAGTATAAAAAATTACAAACAATAGGCTCCTGCAAACAGCCAGACAGCAAGAAAATATAGAACATCCAGGATTAGTACCCAGCATGCTGCGGGTGATGGGGAAAGTGAGCGTGGGCCGTCCTGTCATTCTCCAGCAAGAGGAGAGGTAGGCCAGCTCCGTCCGCAGCATCTCCACAATCATCTGGTTGTCCAGAGCCAGGTAGAAATGGTGCTGATCCAGAAACTGAACATAACAGAACAGAAACAGGTATTAATTAGAAATGTTCATCCGGCCCCCCCTCTACCTGGGTATGTTGTCAAAGTTATAAACATCAAAATATCCCAGTTTAACTTTAACTACCTGAGGGGTGAAAATGTAAGAGCGATTTCTGATCTCATAGAATTTGGATGTTCCCAGGACTCCAATGTGTCTGTAAGGCCTCCCACTCAGATTCAGTTTTTTGCAGTTTCCTGTGGCGGTGACACCAGATGTTACTCTTATTATGACACACACACACACACACACACACACACACACACACACACACACACACATTAAGGGAAAGTTTTGTGTTTACCCAGTCTAACATAGACGTGGCTCAGGATGCGAGCAGGCATGACCCTGATTGGCATAACTTCTGACGTGGTCTGTACCACAATCCCAAGATCCCTCAACATCTCCTGGATTTCCTGCGACTCGGCTAGAACACAAACTGACGAGCACATATAAATACATTATATCCAGTCTTCTGTAAGAACGACATCAGAGTTAAACACTGGAAACGTACGTTTAAAATGACCATCTTGGTATTTTTTAAGCTGAGTGCAGATGAAGATGAAGTTTAGCTAAGCCTGGTTTTAAGATTAAGGCCTCTGATGCATCACTCAGGTGAGATTTTACCTTTTAACAAGTGAAAAGCTTTTAAAAATAAATAAATAAACAGACACACATTCTCTTAAAATTTTAATCCATGCTTTAGTTACAGGCCGACCTCAGACGACCCACCTTGAACCACAACATCTGGCTTGAAATTTGTAGAGAACCTCCTGTTTAGAGGATCTATCTCTCCTGGTGCCAAAAAACCCTTAAAACAAACATAAAAATGAGGTAGAGAATGAGTGCATTTACTGTAATACTGTAATTTAGTGTAATGACGACACTCGCACACTACTGATCTCAGCTTTTTTATACCCTGCAGCACTGTAGCATGTTTCTATGTGTCGTTTTTATGTTTTTATTTATTGTTTTATGGCCTTGTTGTGAAGCACTTTGGGTACCTTTCAGTTCCTTTAAACTAAAATTTCATTGATTGATTGACCGTATACTAACATTTATAAAGTAGGCATCTATGGACACCTTGTAGCAGTGTAGCATCATTCCTATTTTGTCACATTATCTACTGTTGCATGCATTGTAATGTAACTTTTACTACCTCAGCCAGCAGACAGCCCAAGATGTAGAGTGACTGTCCCCACATGTGTGGCAGCTGCCCCATGGGTACTCTGTCCACAGAGTGAGGATTACTGTACTCCTCCTCCACCTGTAAGAAGCAAAATACGCAATTTCTAGATATGAGCACAGATACAAATAAGCAATTTAAGTCTGATCCCTGCAACAACAGGTAAATTGTAAATCAAGGAATTTGTTCATTTCACCCATCAGTTTGTATACACATACTGGAAGCAGTGGGAAGTGGTGTATGAGGACCTAGTTGTTTTCAAAAACTACTACTTCCTGTTGAAAGATGATGCTTAGGTTTTATGTCTTAGGTCCTACTTATCCCAAATACCTTGGAGAAATTAGGAATGCAGACCAAATAAAAGCTCGGGTCTCAGGAGGTTAAAGCTGCTCCATGAAAAACTTTAAAATGCCACATTAGAAATAATATTTTAATGCATCTTAAGGAAATACTTTATCTTACTTCTTTCATAAAGTTTCAACAGACTTATAAGTTTTATTTTGTCATGCAGCTTCTTCTTCTTATAATTATTATTATTGTTATTATTATAAAGGTTAATATGTCATATTTCATCTATATCTTGGATCTTGGAGGTGTGATACCTTGTCAAGTGTTACAGCATAAAGTTCGGGCACTAGTTTGATTCCGTTCTTCCCTCGGATCAAAACTTCATCCAGTGCCTCACGGTACTCCTGAACCTGCGCATGGCACATAGTCATGTTGTTTACACTTCAACAACACCACAGTACATTTAAAGGCACCAGGAAGCAGGAAGAAGGAAGCAGGAACCAGGAAGCAGGAACCAGCATAAGGTGTGATGGTGTGCTTACCTGCACTTGATCTCCGGCGAAGATACCATCCAGGATGAGATAAGTCCAGAACACAGGCCACTCACATTCAATATTCTCAAACAGCTTGAGCTCCGCGGGGTCATAGTGCAGCCGAGATGGGTCCTAGTGAGACATGCAGCTCAAATAACGCAATACATTTGTGTCTCACAGTGAAGAAAAGGAAAAATAACTGATTAAATAAAGTAAAACAAATAATATCCCCTAAAAAGTTTCCAGTATTCAATATTTTTCTGTGCGCCTGCTGCATGTTTCTTACAGAATTTAAATGCATTATAAATTAAGGCATTTAAATCGTTAATATGCAAAATAACTTACCTCTTTAGGACAACAATATCCATCCCTGATGAAGCGGCAGCAACCGTAGCGACCCTGAAATTGATGAATAAATAACCCAGAGTGAAGATTTTAGTTTATGCAGTGAGTATACAAGGAAGTAAAATGTTTAGGTTAACATAGTTTCATAGTGCAGCCCTGCTCAAGCCTATACCTGCAACTTGCTTATGATTTCTGACTTGGTGATAGCCACCAAGTCAGCATCCTCCACAGCAAAAGCAGGGAAGGAGATGACAGACAGGAGGCCGGCGTCTATCTCCTTTGAGGTTGAAGCTCTGGGCAGCACGGAGCACAGGATGGACTGAAGGAGAAACACACAGACAGGCTGAGCAGGCCGAGGATGAGCAGAGGACACGCTGAGATAACTGGAAGTCAACACTACCTGACAGTGTTCCACTTCGTCAGGCGAAACATGGATGACTGACTTGGGCCCTCCGTGGGCGCCAAACAGATCCAGCTCATCTATGGCCTCGAGTGCTGCCTGCAACATGAAACCCCAACGCAAACACCAGTTAGCTTACATTTCCATGCACATGGAAAAAATCTGTATCTTGTACCTTGGCCATTCCTACAGAGCTGCCATTGAGCTCAGGGATGCCCTGGTTGGTCTTGTCACCTCGCTCCCACATCCCATAATCCTACGGGGAAAAGAAAAAGATCACTTGTCTAGAGTCTCTGGACTCTGGATTTAGCCTTACACCAAAACCCAGCACCTACATTATCCAAACCTCTGTCCAACCACAAACAGGTGTGTTGTGCTGCTAATAGATGATGCACAGTCTTTACAAGTTTAGCTTCTACTCTGATTGTTTCTTTTCAATTAACCACATACACCAATCGGGCAAAACATTATGACCACTTCCAAATATTGTGTACGTCTCCCTTGGGCCTCCAAAGCAGTTGAGACTCATCAGAGAATGGACACGGTCCTTCAAGGATCCATCAAGGAGTGTCATTGCTATGGTCTAGGTGGGTGGAACATGTCTAAATAACATCCACACTAATGCCACTACGCAGAACAATGAATTGTCACAAGATGGTCAATGTTATTTGCTTCTCCTGTCAGTGGTCTTAATGTTGTGGCTGATCGGTGTACAAGTGTCCCCTCCCAAACAAACAAACCTCTGAACACATTACTCACCGCCACTTTGTAGGCAGCTTCTATGTAGAAGACCAAGTTTTGGATAAAGGCCACCTCGTCCAGGTTTGAGATTATACGAAGTCCTTTAATAGTGAGAAATGCACGACAGCACATTCTTAGATTATTCACTGTGAGAACACAAGGGCCCGGAAAAGGCGATTAATTCACGGCAAACACCAGCGCTTTACCCGAAGCTGTCATCTGCGCCAGCACCAGGAGGTAAATCGAGGTGGCGTCCACCTGGAGATGCCCCCACTGGTCGTCCCTGACAACCGTGGCACAGGTCGGGGTATCGTATTTGGCATGGAGGCAGTCCTTTGTACTCTGGGTGTGTTTGAACTTCTCCACTTTGGCCACCTGAAGACAGGCAACCAAATACTCTCACAGCGAAAATGAAGGCACATGAACTTTAGCTAAAACTGAAACTCTTTTTTTTTTTTTTTAGCAGTTGATTGGTGAACTGAATTCTCACAATCAAGCACATCTTGGATTATATATTATCAAGTGATGTGTACATGTTCATGTATTTTTTGCTGCACGCTTTACCTGCCTTCTAGACAAACCTCTCCATGGGAATAATAAAGTTAAATAATATAATAAAAATCAGGAGACTGATCGCCAACATATTGTTATTCATTAGTTTGTTTTTCTGACTAACTACGAGAGATAACACTCCCGTGCTGATAGTGTCAGACTGGAAACTAGATGTATTTTAACAACCACAGTGCTCCAGATAACTCGCAGCGGCTTCTCAGAACCGGAGCGCCGGCTTATCGGGTGTTCTACCAGATTGTGAGGTTCATAGGCGCAAACACGAGCGCACATGTGAACTTTCTTTGTGAGCGCAGGTCTTACCTGTCTCATCATGCACTGCAGAAGTCCCTGCATCAGTTTTACCACGCTCTGCCCACAAATAACAACATTGTTAAACAGAAAATAAAAAAACAGCACATTGTTATTTTCCATTTCTATGAGATGAACGTGATGTACACGCGATAACATGTCTGTATCTATTTCCACTACATCCATGTGCACAGTGGTATATTTTACTGTAAATCTAGCAAATATATTGTGTTCTCTCTGGGCAATTTTTAATTGTTTAATTTAATAACTTTAATAATAATAGGAAGAGGAAGAAAATATTAAAATAAAATTCTTTAATTGCTGAATAACACTGACAAAATGTATTTTAAAGAATGCATTGCAAACTTTAATATTCATCAAATCATTTAAAAATAATGATATTTTTTCAATATATTATCCATGATTGTTTATTCTTTCAATCACCCAATTGGCTAAATATAGTCTAATTTTATGTTTTTATTATTTGAATTTTGAATAGGTTGTGGATTAATGTTATATGTCACTTTAAAGGTAGTCTACATGTACAACTTACCCACTGGTAATCTGGCACAACAAGTTTTTTTCTCCCATCATAACTAGTAGAACAAACAGGCACAGGTGTACACATTAACCCTCACTCTGTCTTCCTGTTGCAAACGCACCTGCTCCAGTTCGTAGGCCTTGGCCTTGTCTTCATCGCGGTCCGCGTTCTTGCGGTAGGCCATGCCCAGCCCCCACACCGCCAGGACACTGTACACATTATCCCTCACCCAGGCATCCTTCTTCTGGGCGCTGGCAGGGAGAAGTCCAGTTACTGGATTCTGAAATATAACCACATAAGGGTTTAATTTACAGTAAACATATACCAAAGCATGACATTACTTGACCCCCCCCCCCCTCCACCACCCCTCCTTCTCCCCCACTTCTATCTAAACAGGCCAGCTGCCAAAATTTAAAAGGAGGTCAGGCATCAGATAATGCAAACAATTAAAGGGTACCTCATGTGACCTGGGCTCTGCCCCTCATACTAACCAAGTCCTGATACTTCTTTCTTTAAAGAATCCACCGATTACTATTAATGTCATTAATTAAATGTGTCTGTAAAACTTTGAAAACTCACATTGAAATATGGAATGGAAAGAGGTCCCTATCAGCTGTGTACCCTCTGTGTCAATTTTAACCCGGGCAGCTGTTGACTGTGCCTCAGTGTAAATTCGAGAGCTGCTAGAAAAATGTGCGTAGCTTCCCAGTACTCAGCCTGTTCCAGGGGCTGAACTTTGCTCACGCTGTGTTTGTTTCTATGCAGCTTGCTCTGTTTGAACTTTGACCTGCACCTCTACCTTGTTTTTTGGAGGAGAAAATAAAGGATATGAAAAACTACAGTCGGCTTGAAACGCCTGTACATGCGAGCGCAGTGCCAGAAAAGAAAGGATACACAAGCACATTACTAGAGTATAATTTGAATTCCTTGCCAAGAAACTCAAGAAACAATAGATGGTTAGACTTATTGCGTGAAGTTCTGATGTCCACATGTTTACAGAAGGTATTTGCATATTGTTATGGAAAAATGAAATGTCTCTTTAAAAAAAAGTCCAGTTTGCCTGTGACTTACTTCTAAAATGATTTAAGTGCTAGACATTCAAAAAAATGAAGAACAGTATTTTCTTTCTGTAATGTTTGTTAATTCAAAGCATTAAGGCACAAGTTGATATGGGAAGTAATTCATAATCTATTATATATATACAGACACAATATTTACATTCTAATCTAAGTATATAATATATATTATTCTGAAATGTCTATTGCTGCAGGATAATTGCTTTTATTTTCTGATCTTAAATCTGCTAAGACTTCTATCAAAACCCTGAAGCTTTCTGCAGATTTGAGTAATATTTTGAGTTACGGGCCTTTGTTTTCTTATACAGAAGTAGAAGATGCTAGCTTTCTGCATGGTCTGGACCCACCTGATGACACAGGATAGTCTCTTGGACCAGCCTGGCATAGCCGTCCAGCCTCACTCCTGAGTTACTGCGGCTCCTCATCCTCTCCGATCACTGCGCACACACACACACACAACACGAGTTATGTCTCAACAAGAATGTGAATCCTTAAAGCTATGGGACTTTATGCTAATAAAAAACAGACATGGGGTAACTTACCCAGCAGAGATCCATCTCTCCAGTCCTGCAGCGAAGACTTAAATCTCAGAAGAGGCTGCTCTGCTAAAGCTCGTTAGCCGAGTAGCATCCAGCTGTTTTTGACGACAACAACAATTAAACATTAAGCTGGCAGCTTGTATTCAGAGACACTCACAGTCAAACGTCCCGGTGAATGTGCTTGATATGTGGAGTTAAAGCTGGCAAATGACAATGCGAGAGGTTTCGCAATGAGACTGAAGAGCAGAGGACATATACTGTACATGCATTCTGATAAAAAAAAAAATACATTAAGTTCCTGTATGTTCCTGAAATGGACGACAGGGGGCGCCAAACCACTTCTTCAGATTCAGATTCAGATTCAGATTCAGATTCAGATTCAGAAAAACTTTATTTGTTCCCAGGAGGCAAATAAGGACACACAGGCCAGGCAACAACGACTCAAAACTAGATAAGTAACATAGAATAAACCAGTCGGAACAGATAAATCTATATATATATATGAAATACATTAATAACAACAAAATGAAAACCACATATTTGCACACTTGCAAATGTGGTGCTTAAAGAGTTCATAAAGAATGAACAGAGGCACTAAAAAATAAATATACAAAAACATCAGGACGTATTTATGAACAGCATAACTCTGCTAATTTTATATATTGTCAGGTAGGTGGTGCAGTGTATTTTATATATGAGACATGTATCTTGCTGTGAGAAAAATCAAGCTGTGTAAACGTTGACACATTTCCCCTTCTAATATGCAGTGATTTAGAAGAAATCTTCAGGTAGAATAAGAGGACCATAGAAATTGTACTGCTGCATGTGACTTGGACACATCTGAGAGATACAAGGAGAAAAGGAAATTCCAGTCATTACCTTAACAAATGTTTTTGTGTGTGTGTTTAAATTTTGAAAAAACAGGCTGTAACACCCCCATTGTGGGATAAATAATGTTATGCTACAGACATCCACGAAGGGAAATTAGGTAAATTAGGCTATGTTATGTTACGTTACGTTATGTTATATATTCTATTCTATTCTATTCTATTCTATTCTATTCTATTCTATTCTATTCTATTCTATTCTATTCTATTCTATTAAGACTTTCGTATTGTTAATCATTGGCGTGGAACGCAAAATCAGAGTTTCATTGTATAGGGAATCATGTACTTATACTGTGATCGTCCTGAAAAACACAACAAAGAAGTTTGCTTAAATGATCATAAGTAACAGTATATTCTTTGCAATATATATATAATAACTGCATGTCCTCCTGTAGAAAAGATTCAAAAGAGTCGTTAGATTGTGAAATCAGCTGAGTGACGAAACTTTCTTTCCAGAGGAAGAGGAAGGGTGTTTTATTTTTGTGACAAAACATGTACAGAAAATTACAGTACAACAATTCAAAAATGATTGGGATACAATGCAGTTACAATACGGATAGAATTGTAACAAAAACACAACAAATACCCCAAAACAAAATAAATAATGAGAAGGTTGTTAACATTCATTTGGAAGTCGTGGCTGTTTTCTGAGGACACTAGTGGGCACATCAAAATATCGATAATATCGATACCAATGTAATGTGTAATATTTAAATTTCATTTTCTCTCTTGAACGACGGAAGTTATAATTTTTGTACACTTTGTTTATTTTTTTCTAAAAAAAAGCAAAACAAAACAAAAAGAAATGTAGTAAAAATTATATTTATTTTAGTGTTTCACTGTAGTTTCTAAACAGTGAACACTGAAAAATAATTTATTTTATTTTTTTCTCAAGTGATCGTTTTAACTTTTATTTTGAAAAGTACCCGGAAGTTATAATTTTTGTACACATTGTTTATTTTTTTTTCAAAAAAAAAAAGAAAAAAGAAATGGAAGTAAAAGTGATATTTATTTTAGTGTTGGTATGTAGTTTCTAAACACTGAACACTGAAAAATAATTTATTTTAATTTTTTGTCAGGTGATCATTTTAACTTTTATTTCGACAATTATCCATTTTACCCAAATTACCCATTATAATTTCCCAAATTCTGTACTGGATTTTAACCGATTAACAATCCAAAAAGGCAAGTCACAAAACACTTAAAGGTCGTGAAAATTCATTCAGATTAATCATGCATCCGCCTCAATTACAAAAGGGTATCGATATCAGTATCGGCTATACTGGCCCTGGTTTTACTTGACTAGTGGACACACGTAACGAATAGCGGAATCTTTAAGCCAATCAGATCTCACCGCTGTGTCTTCCCCGGCCAATCACAGCTCAGCTCTCTTAATCGCTGTCTCACCAGCAACCACCATCCGCTAGGACGAGCTAGATTAGCATCAAGCTGGACGAGGAGCTAACCCTCCAGAAACACACAACTATCTGTCCCCTCTCCTTGGTTATGAATCTGGCCTGAATTCACCGGAGTTACCAGTGACTAACTCGAAGAAACCGGACGAAGGTAAAGAGTCGTGTTTACTTCTCGTACCCGCTGTAGCTAGACAGGCGTCGCAGGAGGGGGCGCAAAATGACACGAAACGTGCTGTTTAATGTCAATATGTGGCCATTTAGCACTGTTAGCTAACATGCGCTAATGAAACTTAGTGCCAAAGACTCTCGCACGTGCACTGTAACAAATTAATTATAAATCAGACCACAGGGCTCGGTTTGGTTATCCTCGTAAATAATGCATTTGATATTCGGGCGTTTCTTGTTATTGTTTTAATAAATGCACCTGCCTCCCTTTACCACTATTTTTTTTACAACTATTTTTATATATTTTGGTACCTATTTTTCAGATAATGTTTTCCTCTAACTTCTTTGAACTTCCTCCTTAGATGCAGTTCATGCTGTTGTTCAGCCGCCAGGGAAAGCTGCGGCTACAGAAGTGGTATGTTCCTCTGTCTGACAAAGAGAGGAAGAAGATCTCCAGAGACCTGGTCCAGACCATACTGGCCAGGAAGCCCAAGATGTGCAGCTTCTTGGAGTGGAGGGACCTCAAGATTGTGTACAAAAGGTACAATATATTTAAATAAGACGACTATAAAGGCTGTACCTCAATTTGTATAATCCCCTGGTGACATTTAAAAGTTTGCTTCATTATTTATGCGTTCCTATATAACCCTGGTATTGTCTTCCCATTGACCATGCAACTTTTGTCCTCCAGGAAATCATAATAATGAACATTATCCAACTAGTTACTACATATTGGACACTTCTTTCAGTCTTAACAAGTCTTAAAAAAAATCTAAAATTTGATAATCCCAATTTAAGGCCTTAAAAAGTCTTAAATATGAGCATATTTTGCATTGTAGGCCTTAAATTACATTCAGTCAATGGCCAGTTGTATTTCTATTCCTCATTCCACCCCTGGGATGTCCTGATTTGATAGTTGAATGACAATATATTTTGTTATTTTTGAACATAATTCTTTGTCTTTGGCTTAAATTTCACTTGTCCAAACCTGCAGAAACCCTGTTCATTGCAGAATCGATGTTCATTAAACCACATTTATATCAAATTATGTAATAAAGAGACTTTCAAGCAGGCTCAAATTTGACACAGGACATAAAACAACAAAGTTTAAACTTGGATAAACATGCAGCAGAAACATCTTATAGACTTCTTTGTTTAACATAACACAATATAGAGACCATAGGTCGATCTTGTGCGGATGCTACATCCCAAGATTTTTGGGTTAATTTTTGGGATAAAGTTTGGGTAAAAGGACGTAGCTAGGAAACAAGTCCAATTTGATTTGTGTTTTTCACTGATGAATTATCGCATCAGGCTTTCCCAACAAACTCCACTTCAAGACATGGTAGAAGATGACTGTTTTTCCCCCAATATTCAGCCAGATGTACTGAATGTCACAGAACGTTTGTCATCTTATAGTTCATGTTGTCAATGTCAATTTATTGAAATTGAGTCGATCGTGCAAAAGCTTGCCTCTAATGAGATATCGCAGCCCTCAGCGTGTCGAGCATTAAAATTAATTCTGTCCTCAGAAGTAGTTGCTTGATCTCAGCAGAGAGTTTATTTAAATCTGCATCTCATCAGCAGATGGTGTCACGGGGGAGGTTTGAAATGTTTATCACATTGTAAAAGGAGATCACAGGAGAGACGCTTTGGAACAAGATGATACGAGAAACTTGAGTAAAGACTTTCAGACCTGTACATATTTCTTTCTTCTAAAGAAGCTGCTCTCTGGTTGCAGATGTCGTACGGTTTCTTTTGTGTGAATATGATCTTTGTAATAGTATGTGTTAATGTTTGGTGTGTTATTTCTCCTCTGCGTCTTTGCTGGTTCGGTGGAGTTGTTCACAGTAGCTAGTGATTCAGTAATTTTTATGTCAAGGAACGAGGATTTCTAGCATTTAGATCTCACCTTCTGGTCGGTTATGAAAGCCAGAAACACCCCCTCTCAATTATTACTGACTGAACAATGGAGGATGGCAATAGAAATATGTAAAGAATGCTTGATTATTTTTCCCTGAGCATGAGTGCTGAGTCATACAAGCACACACAAAAAACAAACAGCAATGCAGCCAGAAGATAGTGGCACAGTGCTGCAGTACTGCAAGATCATGATCATGCTTTTGTACATGTAGAGGGTTGTTAGAGTCCTGCTCAGCATATTGTTTAAATAACACATCACAGTTACTACTGACTTTAATAACCCTGCACAGGATAATTGCTTTCTCGCCCCCCATATCAGGAACATTGATTGATGCATGTCTGCGTTCTTTATGCACTAGATATGCAAGCCTGTATTTCTGCTGTGCCGTGGAGGATCAAGATAATGAGCTGATTACCCTGGAGATCATCCACAGATACGTGGAGCTGCTGGACAAATATTTTGGCAGCGTAAGTCTCGGAAAGGTCGCACATGCATCATGCTGACGGACGGTGTGTCGGGGGGGGAATCTGCTTGGATACTCGCAAAATATTTCCTCTGATCTGGTGTTGTTTGTTGTGTCGTGGCCTCACAGGTGTGTGAGCTGGATATTATCTTCAACTTCGAGAAGGCCTACTTTATCCTGGATGAGTTCCTGCTGGGGGGAGAGGCCCAGGAAACGTCCAAGAAGAATGTGCTGAAGGCCATCGAGCAGGCTGACCTGCTGCAAGAGGTAACTTGGACTGTTTTTCATCGTGTAGTTTAACCCATTCATCAGACTAACCTGCATCAGGTGATAACTTATGATTACTATTATGAGGGTTGATTAACCTGCCAGTGACTCGCTCAAATAATTGATCCAAAGTGTTTGCAAAATGTCCTTCCAGAGCTGAAATGAAAACTGTTTTTCTAGCAATGGTCCGGACCCTAAAAATATAAGATTTACTGTTGTGTTAAATTATGTTTTTTGGACATTTGCTTAACAAAAATAAAGTAAATTAGTCAGATTACCAAAATCTTTGCTGACTTTCTGTCTGTTTACTTAGTGTTGCAAGTAGAGATCAACCGATATCGATTTTTAGGGCCGATACCGATTATTTTTACGTTTTCTGAGCCGATATTGCTTTTTCTCCCTCCATTTACATAGATAAAAATGACCCAATGATAACAAATGTTACAAGTCTCAATTTAACCAAAAACCTAAACATTTATTGAACTCAAATAATATTTAACGCTCTTATGCGTACAAAATAAAGGGATGGACAATGTATGGGCTGCACAGGTCCAAAGCGTTCGCGGCGTCTGTGGATGCCGGAATAAAATTATATATTTGTATCGGCGAACGCAACCACGTATCAGCCGATGCCGATACCAGCATAAAGCACAAATATCAGCCAGCTGTTATATCGGCCAATCTCTAGTTACAAGTATAGAATTAATTTCACTCAGCGATTCGGGGTTGAACCAGGCAGGAGCGTTGTAAGATGTTGATGCATTACTTTTTCCACCTGACGACCATCTGCACCTGCTGTCACCTGTTTATTTTCAGCCTGCAGCGCGCGAGTAACACTGCTCCCTCTCGCCAGCGCGCTAAAGCAATGCTGCCCCGCATGTTTACGTCGACGTCTGGGTGTATTCATCTGCACTCGACAGATTCAGTTCTCAGTGATGTATTTTTAGCAAAGCACGCAGTACTATTGTGATAAAAGCACAGCTGACTGTGCACGTCTGTGAAAGGTTTAACTTGCTGCGAAGGCACCCTGTTCCCGTCACACATTTAGCAACGTGCAATCATGACTCATGTACTATTTATTAAGATATTTCAGGAGGCACACTTGCTGCAAACTGCAGATGAGCGGCACGACTTTAAGGCACATTTGTCTGCGTTTTCTTCTTCTGCAGGAGGCCGAGGCACCGCGGAGTGTTTTAGAAGAAATTGGACTGACATAGATCATCATGCCGCTGCCTCGTTCTTTCTCCCAGATACAGATCTGGCGACCCCCCCCCCCATGTGTCTACCCTGTCTTCTCCTGTTCACTGTGTCAGTGTTGTATGTATATAACACCATCTATGTACTGTTTTATCGTGTAATGTGCTCTCCCGTTTTGTCTGTTCAGTGTGGTGCCAACTGTGGTTTTAACGTGTCTCCTGTGTACAAGCTCCCCTCGCTGTATTCTGCAGTTCTTCAATCCCCCCGACTTCTTAAAACGCCACAGGAAAACAATGTAGCACCGACATGGAAACTCCAGCATCTTCTTAACATCATCACATTTTGATCGATCGCAGAGTCGTACGTGCCGTCTGGCTTGAAGTATTTTTAAAGGTGCTGCTGCAGCCGCAGTCGTTGCATCTCCTGTGTTACCGTCACATCTAGTAGCCAAGAAGACGTGAAATACTTCACAATCCAAGAAAAGCTCAGAGTCGTCAGACACGACGTGCGGCTGATCTGAATATATTTCCAGATTCCTCAGACGCTCCCGTCGTCTGGTTGAAAAGAAGAGGGTCTAGTACTGCACAAAGACTCCCAGCTTCTTGCAAAATATGAATGCATGAACGAGTTTGTAAATATTGAAATCTAGGAACAGTGTTACAAATAAGCTTTTTGTTTGGCTAGAACAAAGACATATCTTTTTTTCTTTTGACTGAGGATATCGCAAAGATCTGAGGAAATGCCCACCGAGCAGTGTTACATAATCTTTTTTTTTTTTATGGTTGATCCCAGTGTAATGGTAATACATGAGAAACACTGACAATGTTACAATCACTTTCACACCTATTCAGTATCGACCCATTATCAGTGTATACAATGTGTTATGTAATTGCTGTCATTCTGTTGTCTTTTTTCTTTTCTATTGACACATTTTTTCCCTCATAAAAACATAAAATAGAGAAGTTTGTCATGAAATATTAGGTCAGTTCCCCCACCCTCCCCACCTAGTCTCTAGTCAAGATAAAATTGTGACTCCAAATAAAAAAAAAAACTTTTATGTATTATAAAACTAACATACGACCAAAGAACACTGTGTTTTACCCTCTCAGTGGTGTCTATAGTAGTCTTACGAGGCAGAAAAGGGATAAGTAGTTTGACCAAAATGTATGTAGAAGTTATCTGGTCAGAATATATCAGTATTATGTAATGACTCCAGTCCACTCAAAGGCAGATCTATCACCAGTTTGTTTGCGGAGCAGGAACAAAAGAGGATGGACGTCACATATCAGGGTGCATCATTAACACGCGACACTGTTGGTTTGTTCACTTGCCTGTGAGACACGGGGAAATGAGCCACATCTCAAACTGTATGGCAGTCACTTTTTTTAACTTCATTCTCAAGACCACAACTGTTTTTGTTGAACATTCATAAGTTAATTATGGATCTGTTTGATTTGTGCAAAAAAAAAAAAAGCCCTTTTTGTATCAAACACTGCCAACACTTTGTTTTCTTATATTTGAAAGTTATTAACAATAAATGTGTTAAAAAAAAAAAGAACACGCGTTGATGTTTGTATTGATTTTAATCAGCATCGAGAACTGTAGTGCAACAGCTTCAATTAAAGCAATGTTAATTTCTAAAAAGCAAAATATTCACATATGGTTAAGGATGGTGATGAGTTCTGATGTGGGCTGTGTATGAAATCACTTCTTCCACTGATATTATATCTGAAGTGTGTTAAACTACCCAGGATATACACCGATCAGGCATAACATTATGACCACGGAGAAGTTAATAACATCGACCATCTGGTGATAATTCAGTGTTCGGCTGGGAAACTTTTGGACCTGGCATTAGTGTGGATGTTACCAGACCAACCACCCCCCACTCCATAACACTCACTGATGGCAGCAGCCACCCCCAGCAGGATGCAGCCTGACACAGACACAAAAAAGGTTTAGGAACAACTCAAAAAAACAGAACAAGGTGTTGACCTGGCCTCCAAATTCCCTAGGAGATCAAGTATCTGTGGGATGATCCACAGAGGCCCCTCCCCTCAACCCATGGGACCCAAAGTCCCCCCCCACTATTAACACCACAGGGCACCCTCAGAAGGCCCATTTCGTTACTCTGATAAGTGATAATTGTTTTGGCGGCACAAAGGAGACTTACAAAACAAGGTGGTCATAATGTTATGCTTGACCGGTGCAGATCAGGCATTCAGTTACTGAGAAATGTAATGGACAAAAAAAATAGTGCCCGTACAAAACAGTCCCACAATGCATCTAATTTAACGGGTTTGAAAACCACCAACTAAAAAGTGATGCCTGACGGGGGAGTGATTGTGGAGCTATGTATCTCTATGTATCTCTGCTTAAAAAAAAAAAAAAAAGAACAATCAGCTTGCTTGAGACATCTGTTCACTTTTCACTTCTGAACTTGAGTTATTCTCTGCGTCAGCGCTCTCGTCTAAGTCACAGTTTTTCTGAGTTACCTCCGTCTCGTTCATCTCACTACTGGGACTCGGTGCAGAATCCACCGTTTCCTCCTCCTCCTCCTCCTCCTCCTCTGACTCCTTCTCCTTTTCTGACTCTACGGGTGAAGGTGTCCCTTCAGATGAACGACTTTTCCTCTTCTTCTTCTTCTTTTTCTTGCTCTTCTTCTTGCTCTTTTTTGAGTGTCTGTGGCGATGGTGTGCGTCGGTGTCGTCGTCAGACCTTTTCTTATTCTTATCTGGTTTCTCTGGGCTCTTCTCTCTCTCTGGTTTGTTTCTTTCCCTCTCTCTGCTTGTGCTTCTTGACTTTTCTCTCACTTCTCTCTGAGTGTCTCTGTCTCTGCTGTCTCTCTCTTTACTTCTATCTCTATGCCTAGGCGCCCGGTCTTGATCTCTGCTCCCGTTTCTAAGCCTGCGTTGAGGTCTTTCTTTGCTCCTGCTCCTCGACCTCTCTCTGCTCCTGCTCCTGGACCTTTCTCTGCTTCTCCTCAGATGCCTCTCCTTCCTGCTGTCACTGTGTCTGGATCTGGATGACCACGTTTCCTCTCTGTACTGGTGCGACGCCCTCCTCTCTCTGCTCCTGCTCCTCCGCCTGTCGTCCTCTCGTCTGCTGTGAGATCTCTCCGACCTCACCGGGCTTCTGCTGTAGCGACGCTGCCTCCAAGAGCGGTCGCTGAAACGCTCCGAACGAGACCCGTCCCTGCGGCTCCCTGCGACGCTGCGGTTCGGGGACATGTGCAGGTCCCTGTCGGCATCCCAGAATTCAATCCCGGGGTTTCGAAACACGTGCAGGAAATTGCAGTGCTTCCCTTTAGGGCATTTCTGTCTGTCGAACAACCCTACGAAAAAAAACAAAAACAAATGCAAGTGAGACTGTACATGCATTAAAGTGAATCATGTCTGTCTGATTTTAGCTGGGAATAAAAAGACTCACCACATATGGCATTTTTCCACCGTGTAACAGGACTTATCTCACAGTGAAGCTGCCTGCCTGCATAATACCTCCCATTGAACTTGATGAAGGCCTCTTTGCACTGTTCATCTCTGGACAACAGAAAGACAAGAACAACGAATGAGGAGATTTACCCCAAAACAACAAGTCTTTACTTATATTGCAGCTGTATGACATAGCTTACGTTTCAAACTGGATGTAAACATTTCCTCTCAGATGTGGTTCGTGGTTGCAACAAACCTGAAAGTGGACAGATATCAATAAATTATGTATTTTTAAGGATTATTCAATCATCAATACAAGAAATCTGAATAGTGCTGGTTCAGGTTCAAGCCTCAGGTTCACTAAGATCATTTTGAGACAAAAGTTAAACGGTCACGCTGCTAGCACCAAGAGTCTCAACTGGGAAATTCACCGCTGCAAATCAAGTTGAATCACTTCCCCATTCCGGGTTAATGAAACCGGGATTCCTGTAAATGTAAACACAACAGAACAGACAGAAACCACATCCCTCGATCTCCCCTCACCTTGAATTGCAGCACCTTGCCGACACTCTTGAACTCGGGGAGAACGTCGTGGTAGAACTCGAGGAAGGACTCGTGCAGCTCCTCCTCGCTGTGCTCCAAACAGGCATCGACGTCGTAGTCGTCTCGCCGCGACTGCTCCATGCCGAATATCCTGAACATGCCGCGGATCATCAGAGTCGGGCTGGTCGTGGGGTAAACGTGCTTCCGAGAGCATCTGGAGAACGTGCAGAGGAAAGGTGGATTTAATGTGGCTGCGCATCCGGCCGGTCACAGCTCAAGTGGCAGGTTTACGAAGAGATCCCAGCTGTACCGATCTCCAAAGCGACACGCTCCCGTCTTTAGAAAGAATGGGCAGTTCGCTACGTCGCGCTCTGTTCCAAAGTTGTCAGAGTTCCCCGTCGCTGTCACGGGAGCCTCAGGATTCATCCAGGGTCCTCCATTTTCCAACTGGAAGCAAAGACACAAACAAAATATACCGCACACACTTTAATGGCACTGAACTAGAATGAGAGGTTGTTGCATCTTTCAATATAAATCACTCCTGAGAAGATTAAAATTAACTGGTAAATAAAAAAACAATAGTTACATGTGATTAATGCACGGGCAACATTAATTTTAAAAAGATGTCAGTTTTCTTTAAGTAACAGAGACAGTCTGAATGATTTATGCAGTTGAGGAATCATAGCATAACATATAGATTTGAACTCCTATTCTCCGAAATGACGTTCACGTGTGTTAATACCTGATTTTCAGCTTCGTCCAACATTTTCTGAACGGCCTCCTACAAATGGTGCAAAGACACGGCTGGTGAAAATGAGAAGACGTCAACAGACTGCAGCATATCTGTCTTTGTGGGTTAAGACCACATTCGCGGGGACAGTTAGGCACACAAATGATTGGAAACGTTTCAGACTTCCGCAGCCATTTCACAGTTGTCACACAACAAAGTAAAAGATACATCCTTGTTGTAAGAGCTGATGGTGTTGTTACGGGCTTTTCTCTTTTGAGAGTATCTCAGTTAAGGAATAGGATGGTTGCTTGTGCCACTCAGTCAAGGAAAAGGTTAAAAAGAACCACGTGCAAAGGAAAAACACATTTTACAAAAGAAACATTGAGGCGGTGGGATTTATTTCACGCTGTGATAATCCCTCTTTGGACGGACGCTTTAAAAACAATGATTAAATAGAAGAGGATATAATTCTTTTTGATCTCTCTCATCCTGGAGCCCGTTTCACCTCTCTGTCTCGCTTCTCTTGCTGCTTCTGCTCTTTCTCTTCATGCTCTTTCTTCTGCTGGGCCTCCCACTCCTCCTTTATCCTCCGCTGTGGACACAAGATGATATATAGCCAGTTAATATTAACATTTTGTTGCAAATTACTTGGCAAACAGGCAAACAATCTCAACGTCTGTAATTGTAAACTGTAAATCAGCAGGCAAACCAAACAGTTCATTGAAACTGTCGCCATAAAATAATCTATTTTGATTCAAGCAAATACAGCTTTTTTAGCCTTTATTTAACCAGGAAGTCCCATTGAGATTAGAAATCGCTTTTACAAGAGAGATCTGGCCATGGTAGCGGCCATGCAAAGTCAAAAGTGATATAAAACAGGAACATGATGCACAAATGAGCAATATACCAGTAAAACAATAACACAGAGTGGCAGCTGTTCAGGAACAGTAGCCTCTCAAGAGAAACAATGACATTCCTCCTTCACTGCATTCTTTATGATGCTCTTTAAATTATTAATGAATATGTGAGTTTTTTGAAGGTTATTCCATGGTAGATAAACGCTGTTTTGCCCAGATCAAATGTCACATTCAAAAGCAACCACTTAGAGGCTTGCAGATGGTAACTACCAGAGCTGACAGATAGGAGGTTGCGGCGGTATTCTGGAAGTTTACCCAGCAGAGCTTCATAGATAAACATGTACTAGTGTTGTTGTCTCTGAATGCTCAGCGATGTCCAACCAACCATTTGTGTAGGTTAACTTTGAAAAACTGGCTCAATAAATTACGTGAGTGCAGTGTTATTATTTCAATTGTATATTAACACACACTTAGTGCTGTAGTCAGAATTTACAGCAGCTGGATGACGTATGTGGGATCATGTCAAAACAAACTGCAGTCCTCATGTCCACTGTAAAGACAAAGTGCACTAATATAACACAGGTCTGCGGCTCAAAGGAATAAACCATATAAGGCTTCAGAATCAGTTCTTTGTTAGTTTTGGTAATTAATGGGATGCCACGGGTGTCAGTGATGCATGATAACAATGGTATATAATTGAGCCATCAATTCAGCTAATCACCACAGCCCATCGTCGCTCACCTAAATGTATGTATCTGTAGATACACTTTTGACTCTCTTGAATTATATAAACTCCCTATGCCGAATACATATTGTAGATTACCTCCTCTTCCTCTTTTCTTTTCCTGGCAGCTTCCTCCCTTTCGTAACGCAGTCTGAATTCCTCCTGGGCAAGCCTCTCTCTTTGCAGCCACTCTTCATGTCGCCGCAGTCTGAAATAACAAAAAACACATTTGAAAGATCCCAGATCGAGTCCTACCATCCCTTTGTATACGTGCTATCTCCTGCATCCTCTTGTAAGAAATTTCACTGTGGTCTTGCACAACTAGTTTTACTTGACTCACGTAACAAACTTAACCCATGTATGAGTGAGATCCAAAACAGTTCAAACAATCAGGACCTTGTGAACCGATATCGAATCGATTCAGGAAATCAGTAGCGACCCCAGCCCTATCAATCAGTGAACGTGGAGCTGCGTTACCTTTCCTCCTCAGCAACATCATTATCTTCGCCATCTCCATCATTTATTTCCTCTTCGGTCCCAGGAGGACAGATCGCTTCATTCCTTGAATCTGTAACAGCGGCGTAGACAATTTTATTAACAGCTGCAGCCGCAACACTACATTAAGAGTTGATACATCCATCAACACAACAGCTTTCTTCATACCACATTCTCTAGCTTGGGCGAGAGCTTGCCGTTTCCGTTTTCTTCTCTCTTTCCTCAGAGCAGCCTTGCGTTGCTTCTGACTGAAGTGAAAAAGATTTGAAACAATAATCACAACAGAGGAGTAGAAAGGGCCTGAGCTCCTCAGGGTTGTACAGTTACCATAAAGGGACAAACACTAGCAGAGTTAACAATTTGTAGTAAAGCTTAAGTTGAACAGAGGAACAAATATTTTAGCCTGTGAAACACAAGGGTAATATAATTATATGGAGCATGACTGTGATTAATCTATGAAGATCTTCAGCCCTCCAAGTCATGGTATATCTAAAACAAATACAACCGGACTTGTCTGATGATAAAACTCCCCATCAGCTCACCACCCACTTCAAGAGACCTCAGACAAGTCAAGATATGTTGTTCTGGTTTAGAACTACACTGGATTAGAGCCAAAGATGTTATTTATTATAGTCCAACCTGTGCAGAATTTCCCATACAATGCTAATACTACGGCGGCCCGCTTGGGTCTAATTTACTCTACTGTGGTCTCACAACAAATATTTTTGCATGTTTGCAACAACATTATTCTTGTTCTGTTTTTCTTATTCCTACAGCATCTCTCCCTCCCTCATCTCAACCGCATTTTGTTTATTGTTAATGTATATAAACCTCACAGACTCTATCTGTCACCAAATCTAATATTTACGCAATGATATGAACTAGACACAAAACTCATTATCTTATGTGCCATATACTGTATAAAAAAAAATTAATAGTTGGAATAACATTATAACTAGGGGCTTTTATTGAAACTGTTAAATCAATAGAGTTTTGTGAGTTAAAAATAAAATAAAAGCATTGAGGAAACACAGCATTCTGACAGACTGTTTTTTCCCCTCTGCCATAAATTGTATACCCTCCTTATAACCAACAGTCTCTGTCCAACTGTGAAGTTTTTAGTTTTGACATACTTCTGTTAAAGTCTAATAACTCTGGACATTGTGGAGGTTCTGTCTCAAGCACGGCAAAAGTTAAAGGGGGATGATACATATGTGTGTTTCTAGTAAGAAACAAGTCACAGTGTCTACTGTGACGTTCAACAACATTCAACTTGGCTGAGTTAGTATTGCAATAATAAGATAGTTGCAAGATAAGTAAACACATCAGTTACGTCTCAAAAATCAGTATCCTAAATGTAAACATTAACCGTAGCTATAGTTACGAGTTAAACCGCAGCCAACGTTAGCGAACAACGTGTAACACCGCTGCATTTACTTTTTGCAACGTTCATGTGCAATTATTGTCAACTTTTCCAGAAATCGTTATTTTTTTTAGTCATGTAGTTATATCAAATAGATCAAAAAAGTGAAACCGACCTTACTACAGGAGCAGAAATTGGCTGCAGAGGATTGGCTGCAGCCATAATAGTAGCTAGCCAGTTAGCTTCTTCAGCTAACTTTAACACCCCAAAGAACCCCGATTATTAATTATGACAAGCATTTAGTTAATGCGTAAGCCCAATTTGTCTCTGACAATTATGACTAATTATTTCCAACACCAAATCGGTTTACCCGGGTACATATGACTTAACAATATCTGTCTATTTAAAACTAGCTTCATGCGGAGCTGTTCTGCCCATGACAGGAAGAGGTTCAGTAAAATACTTCCGGGTTCTTCCGATTCTGCGCGTTTTTGCAGTGTTTACTTCCGCCTTAAAATAAACACACAAGGGGCATTTTTCTTCTATTTTTTATGTCTTTAATTTGCAACTTTACATATATCCGTCTACATTTTACTGATTAAATATACTACAATGTACAAAGAAAGTGTTTTTATAACAATTGCAGTGAATACAAAACCCATTAACCCATTATGTGTAATGTATAACATGTTGATAACTTTTATTATTTTAAATCAGTCGTGAAGGTAACAATAGTATCAATGTACTTTCAATAATTTTTTTGAGAGTGGTAAAAATAAAAACATTAAAAATATGTTAGATTGGACTTTTCTAACATTGTTTCAGTCTGGTTTTAACTTAAAATTTGCAAGTTATTCTGGATGTGACAATAATGGACCATTTTTGTTTACTGTCTTTATTTTCAAATTCATTGAAAAATACTTGCAAAAAACTCAGTGTCAACAAGAAAACTGCTTTTATAACCAAAGGAAAAAAACATACCAAAAATATACTGTGCTTTAAAATATAAAGCACTATTATTGTCACTGTGACACTGTGCGTGCCTTAATGCACCTGATCTTGCTTTAGGCACGGCCATTTTTTGTCACGCAATTTTGCCAGTATTCCAGGCATCCTTGACAACTGTTGCACGCTCTCTCCCCAACCCTTCCTGTCATTAATTTTTCTTCTCTCTCACTGGTCTGAGGAAGAAGGCTGGCCGGGTGCAGCAGCGGTAGCACAGAGCCTGAGGCAGCAGCATGTACAGGACATTGAGCAGCAAGAAGACAGGCTGGCTGTCAGCAGGCACTCTGTAGGAGAACGGCGTTCGTGTGTGAAGAGATGCGCCAATGTGAGAGAATTGGGCCTGCAAAGTGTAGCACAGAAGAGAAAATGAAGATGCCTTTTTATATAACTTTAAGATATATTTACCAATAATTTTGCTAATGATGTAATGATATTCATTGGAGAAAAAGCTTAAACACATTTTTTGATGTTTTAGAGTATTGTATTATGGATTTTTAATACAGCCTCACTGGATTTCACTATATTTTTGTTGTGGATGTAAATTTAAAAGTCATTATGCTATGATGGTTAGTGCAGCACATAATTTTAAAAACACCACATAAATATAAAAAAAACAAGCCTGCTTGTTTTTCTAATGTTTTTCCTGCTTGAGTCCATGTCAATCAAAGATTTACTATAAGAGTTAATATTTCCCTTATTTAAAATGAATCATGTGATGTAGGAGATGCCTTGAAAAATTGCTGTTGCTGTTTTTATTAACAGTTGATGCAGAGAGACAAAGAGAAAATACCTAAATTAAGTCAGCTTTACAGTGAAGTGTTCCTTTACTGCACTGATGACAGATAAACCATGGACTAATCCTGGCATTGCCACTCATCTAACAGACTCCTGCCAGTCACCTTTTCAAAGAAAGTCGCTGAAAAAAGACACATGGCATGGTTCATAGCAACAAAAGCTGCTGGAGTATCAGCTCTGCTATTTATAGGCTGGCAGAACAGCTGACTTATAAGTGAATACCATCAATAGCACCATTCCTCCTGGTCTGAAGTCAGCTCCTGCCCTTTTCCCGCTGATGAGTGACGCGCCAGCTTGCAGCTCAAACACAATAGCTGCGTTGCAGGGTGGAGATGTGAACAGTGAACTGGCTGCTATCTTCAGATGTTGATTCACACTATATGTGATCATGTGGAGCCAATGAGGTTTGGTAGCACAGAGGAGTTAACCATGAACTCAAGAGTAAACCAAGAATAACCATTACAGAGGAGAATAACTATTTGGCTAGATGCCCATTCTCACCTCAAATCACCTTATCTACCTGGAACCATGATGCCATGTGGGAAAACTTTCAGGCAGATGTTTTTCATGTAGAAGACATTTATCTAACTGCAAATAGTAGAAACCACAACAAGCTCTGGTGAAATAATCCTGGCTATTATTTAATTGATAATACAATTAATGAGTGTAAAATTTCAATTCAGTCACATGTAGGTTAGGTTTCCCAGTTTAAATGTAAAACAAACATGTACACATGCGCATTAGGAAGGCCCATATGCAACATATTTATCTTCTGAACATAGTTTTATATTCATACATTGAACACAGACACTTGTTTTTCAAAGGTATTTGTAAATAAAAATGAAAAAATATATAAAATACACGATGCCAACATAAAAATACAGAATAGGATTTTAATAATCTTTTAAACACGTCGTAGATGTAATGTGTCTAACCTAAACCAACCAAATACTGTAGGTTTTAAGGACGTATGGGACACCCATCATTGTGCCTGTGTGGATGTGCAGCACATACCTGTGCCAGAGCTCCAGAGTGCACAAGAGTCAGGTCTGGCATCCACTCACATCCTGGTACCAAGAGCCCATAGAGAGTGATGATGTAGTATGGTCCAGAATACAGCATGCTCACAAGCATCTGACAGACATGGAAAGCACTTAAAAACTTGACAGATTGGAAGTATTAGGAAGTTTAATGTCACAGAAGTACCTGCACTTTAGCATAAGCTGAGGGGTCTTTCAGGTAAGGCTCATACTGCCGTGCGTAGTCTTGACACCATTTGCAGGAACAGTCCAAAACAACCTCAAACACAAAACGGTTTGAAACAGAGAGGCGCTCTACATTAAGAAGTGCTTCTTTCTTCTACCAGACAGATGATCAAGGGTCAGGGTTTCTTACCAGGCCTCTGAGGACACAGAAAGCAAACGCTGGGATGAGGTAGATGATGAACAGTATGTCCACAGGTCTGTGGCGCAAACTTGTCCTCTGAGCATCCTGAGAGTTCTGACAAAGCAACAATAACATGTTGAAGTGATGTATCTGCTGCCCCCATTGTATTTACTGAATATGGAAATCAGTGAGATGCTTTTATTCCAACTACTTATTACTGAATTAACTCTCTACAGCAGCTGTGGCTCAGTAGATAGAGCGGGTTGTCCACGAACCAAAGGGTTAATGGTTTGATCCCTGTAATGTGCCATATGCCAAAGTGTCCTTGCGCAAGACTCTGAACAACCAGTTGCTCCCTGGTGTGTGAATGTGTGTGTGCTTGTGTGAGCGAATGTGTGAATGTGTCTGTGACTGTAAAAGCGCTCTGAGTAGAAATAGGTAGAAAAGCGCTATATAAAAGCAAGACCATTTACTCTGCTGCATTATTCTACCCAAGACAATTTTATGTATGAGAAAGTAGAGGTGGAAAAAATATCGACGTGGCAATATATCACGACACTTTTTCTTCCAATACAATATCGACTTTGAATGTCTTAATATCGATTTTAAAAGAAAATGAAAAAGTCAGATTTTGGGCCAATCTTTAACGACTTTCACATAAGTGCAATAAATTGGAAATGGATCATTTGGATTAATATTGTTTTTTGACACAGTTTGTTCAATAATAATTATCACTGTCATCTGATGTACATACATACAGTGTGTATTTTAAACTGCATTTAAAATTGCAATATATCGCAATATCATAATATCACAATAATGTATCGTATCATGACTCAAATAACACGATACGTATCGTATCGCCCTTGCCAATACCCACCTGTGTGACAAAGTATTATCTGGATCTACTATTAAACAGATATCTATTTAAGCCTTATATCCAAGATTATAATTATGTTATTTAAAATCGCAAATTAATTGTAGATATATTGATATCTACCTATATTGATATATACATCCTCATACAGGTGAATTACCAGATTTACACTGCTTAAACATAAAGTGAATAGTCATGATAAGGACAGTTGTCTAATAATGTATTTGTTTTCTAGTGTACCTAATGAACTTTACATGAGTTGTATATCAACACAATAACATGTCTTTGAAATATTCCGCAAAGTGTTTGGACGCTGAGGCCCTCATTTTCAAATCATCTCAGCATTTAATTATCTGACTCATCCCAACAGTTTTGACACCAATGACTTCAGCTTCTTACTGTCGGCTGAACATCCCGCGTTGAGGGTTGACTGACGACGCGGAAGCAAGCCCACAACGACACTGCGATGTAGAGCATGTGGAGGATGAAGAGAGGACCAACTTGAGTCCCATATTTTCCTGGTAATGGACAGAACAAAAGGTTAAGTAGCTGCAGGAAACAAACAGGGCTACAGGATATGGTGAGCGCAGCCCCATTTGAACTCACATTTACTGTAAAATAAAAAAAAATAAAAAAAGCTTCATGGAACCAAGTTTTTTTTTGTTTTGTTTTCTTTGGAGGGGTGGGGGGGCCATTATTTTTAGTATACTTACCCACAGCATTTCCAAGAATGTAGACTATGGCACGCATGAGAAAAGATCCCACCCAGTAGAGTCCAATTGCTCTGTAACTGTCCCTGTGCACACGTAACACTACTATTGTCAAAGCCAGATGAACACATTATACTTCCTTAGGCAATAGATAGATAGATAGATAGATAGATAGATAGATAGATAGATAGATAGATAGATAGATAGATAGATAGTGTACATGTGGTCTTACCCCCAAGTAATTGCAGCAATCATGAGCAGATACATGAGGTAGTGCACACAGCCATCCCAATAGGAGATCATGTGCCCATGTGCTGTATTAATGTGTTTATCTGCCTAAAACACAGGGTAAATGTGTCAACAGCAGTGGGAATGGAACGACACATCAAAAAAGATAAGTCATTCCCAAGATGAACAAAAAGCACAAGACTTGCCTCTTTGATGTAAAACGTCACAAATCCATCTATGATGTTGTCTTGCTCCAGCCCAATGATCAGATTCACCACACTGAGGAATGCATACACTGCATACACTGCACAGGGGCACATGTTTAATGAATTGTGGTTGTACTGGGGTGGAATTACACATTTCTATCTGAGGAACTGTGCGGACATTGCACACTGTATATGTTGTATCCCTACAAAACCACATACATACACATGTACTTAATGCATTACGTTGTTTTTCACTAGACAATGGCAATAAAAGATCGTATTGTTATTCTCAAACTTGTTATTCTTATTTGCCAGTTCATTAGGCACACTAACGACAACCGAAGCATTTACGTCGTGCTCTATATTCCCCCTTCATGTGTGTTAAAAAGTTCAGAATAACTGAACGAAAGGTGGTAACAGTTCTACTAACTAAAGCCTCCGAAATGAAAACCCTGCCGAATCAACAACTCAGTTTTTAATCTACAAACTCTGCTGAAAACAATTAACAGATATCTCTATTTTTATTAAAAGCTTAAGGAAAACTTCATGGCTCTTAGTTCTGAGTTTTCTCTCTTTGGTTTGATGAAAACAAGGAAACCGCATTTTAGGACTCATACCGTAGAAAAGAGGATCAACTGGAATCTTCCTCTTCAGCATAAAACGAGTTGAAATGGCCAGGATAATGACTGTTGTGCACCCAGCGAAGAAGAAAGCCTCAACACTAAATGTAGTGTACAAAATGCACATCTTATTAATTCAGTTACTCTTTTGCAACACTTCTTCGTGTTTATTAAAAGATGTAACCAAAGTATTCACTCACCTGTTGCTGTATATGAGGGAATTGAATAAATAGCAGATGGGGATGGACATCAAGGAGAGAACAAACACTCCTGTCCCTGCAGACGCGCTCATTGCGGACCGGTTTGGAGCGATTTATTTTGAGAGAGAATTGATTTTTTTAAAGTAGACCTGCCGCAAAAATGGTCATTTTCAGTTTAAGAACATTTTTTCGAGGTGACAATGTGCCTGAGAAAGTAGCTGAACATGCCGCCAACTTGCAAATCGGGTCCTTGGTGCATGCTCTGTCTTGTCCCTTGTCCGTCTCTCTCTATCTCTCTCTCTCTCTCTCTCTCTCTCTCTCTCTCTCTCTCTCACACACACACACACACAGACACACACATACACACACACACACACGCTCTCTCTCTCTCTCTCTCTCTCTCTGTCCAGTCAACTCTACCCCTCTATCTGCCTCTCTACACAAACACACATAGACAGTGCTTTACTTAACAGACCAGACTAAATGGCTTGGCAGATTTATAATTTGCTGCTTTTTGTTACCATTTCATATTTATGCATTTATTTTTATCATCTGTGAATAGGTTGTGCAGATTTGTTGTTACAGTGAAAGCGTAAACACTGACGCCCAGCGGTCAAATGTAGAATTAGCACTGAGAGAAGTAGCACTGGCAAACAGGAAGATAGCAATTCATTGCATAAATAAATTCAAGTGCCATGATTACACGTTTATATAAATAGCTGTATTTATAATTGCAAAGGTACATGTCAGTAAACTTTAAATTTAGTCTTGTGAATAAATGGAGGACAGATGAGATACATATGCTCATCATCAAAAATGTAGCTAACTATTCATTTAAATATGTTTTGTTCCATAATCCAGTTGAATATAGTTTTTCACATGCAAAGTATGTGGAAAAAAAACAACACCAACAGTATTTTTATATTCAGTATGCACACTGAAAACATGGAGTGTCTTAACATTCCGTCTCTCTGCTTGGTTTGCTCACTTATGATGTAAATGCAAGAACAAATTAAATAGGAGTAAAATTGTGTGAAAACCTCCCATCCTCTTTTTAATCAGTTTGAACATTTGAAGGGTGTGTTTATTTGTTTATTTATTATTATTTTTTAATTAACACTGAAAAAATAAAGTTATATTATATTATATTATATTATATTATATTATATTATATTATATTATATTATATTATATTATATTATATTATATTATCGTTCTTTATTTGTTGTGTGTTGATTTGAACAATAAAGTTTAAAGAGGAAAAAAATGTATCTTGACGGAAATGCCTCTACGTCATTTCCGGGGAGACGCAGGCGAAGCTCACTGTGATGGCGTCTGCAGCGATGGAGACGACGTAAGTAAACAACAACAGAGGTGCATGTCCGTGTGTCATTGACGGGTCGTAGAGGAAGAGTAAACAAGGCCGAAGTGTCTGCTGCTATGGCGACCGGGAACAGCGGCGGTGGCGGCGGCGGCGGCGGGGGCTTGGCGTCAAACCATGACGGTCAGGAAGCAGCATCCAACTCGGCTCAGTGTGGAGCCGCAGCTGCTCTCTCCAACGCGCCAGCGGCCGGTTCTGCCCCGTCAGCCTCCCCGCCTGTCCTCGGTCTCCACCGGGAGCCCATGTACAACTGGCAGGCGACGAAGAGCTCCCTGAAGGAGCGTTTCGCCTTCCTCTTCAACAACGAGCTGCTGAGCGACGTCAGGTTCGTGGTGGGGAAAGGCAGACAGGCCCAGAGGATACCGGCCCACAAGTTCGTCCTGGCCGCTGGAAGTGCCGTCTTTGACGCAATGTTCAACGGAGGCATGGCCACGACTTCGGCTGAAATTGAGCTGCCTGACGTGGAGCCGGCTGCCTTCCTCGCCCTGCTCAGGTAGGACAGCTTACAGCCCTTATTCTGACTAAATCCAAACACAGCTATTTAACAAGGGGCTTCCCTGAACCTCCAAAAACTCCCAGCATCAGGACACTGGCTAAATGTCGTCACCTAAGTCAACAAAATGATTTTGAATAATAAATATTAGAACTCGACGCCTTACCTCTATAAATAACCAGCTCAGGTGTTGGTTTCTAATTTATTTACAGAGGTAAGGCCTCAAGTTATCCTACAGCTTCCATGAGGCTAGTTCCAAAACAGATTCCCTCATAAATACATTTTACATGTATTCAATATTTGGTTCAGTTTTTTTGTGTTTTTTGAAAAACCTGGAAAAGGGTGTCGATGTAAGGGTTTACATCTAAACTACAGGTATGTACTGCCCACGGTGGGTCTAATCTGGCCTGTAGCATCAATTTGCAAAGTGCGAAAATTGCATAGAAGCCTGCAATTTTTCAATACCGCTTATCCTTACTAGGGTCGCTAGGTTTGCTGGAGCCTATCCCAGCTGTCCGGCAAGAGGCGGGCTACATCCTGGACAATAAAAATAACTGCTATTACTAATTTGTTAATCCACTCTTTTACACTAACCTCACTGGGGTGAAACAGCAGAGCCTGCCAAGTCAATTTCTCTCTGCTTATTAAATCACCCACGGCACAAAAAGGAAAAATTCTGGAGCTGTCGTTGCTTATAGGTTGTTTTGTTGTTATCTTACTGGTCCGGCCCCATTTGAGTGAGTTTGGATCAGAATTGAAATAACCAGAAACACTAGTGTAAACAAATACATTCCCTTCTGTATGGTCATTTATGAGGGTGTAGTTTGAGGTGGATTGAATTAAACACGAACATCTTTCTGTTGTTAAGCCTGGTTAAAATGGTGTTGTCAAAATAATAGGAACAACACAATACAATTCAATTCTAATTCAAATACTACAGAACACATCCTCTTAAAGGAAAATAATCAACAGCTGTCTTATATTTTAACCTCCTGAGACCCTGCGTCCTCATATGGGGACATTAAGTTTTAGGTTTGTTGCAGCTTTTCTGTTTCATTTAAACTTCTGCAGCCAATCACGTAACAAAAGAGCAAAAATGTACAAAACCTCATCAAATTTTAAAGTTGAAACCTGTTTATTCATGTTTATTAACTTTTCTAGTTTAACATGACATGCAAACGTATGTTTAATGACCTATAACTTCACTAATTAGCAAATACTCGTTTGAGGACATTGGGATTTCATTATTTGCAATTCTGTTTTTGCATGTTCAGTTCTATATTTTGCTACAATTTGGTGACTTTATTCTAATATAGGGTGAAATAATCCTCATGTTCACATATAAGGACGTCACTTTTTCTAAAAATTACTTCCTGTTCAATGATGGTGCTTTGTTTTTATAGTTCTTAGGTCCTACTTATCCCATATACCTTGGAGAAATTAAAAGTGCATACCAAACTAAAGCTCAGGTCTCAGGAGGTTAAACAAATTATGAATACCGTCATCATCATGAAGATAAGATTGTTTGTTTTCACTAGTGTATCCACTAAACTGGCAAGTGAGTGTGAGAACCTAACCACAGTGTTTTACTTTTTGTCTTTTAATGTTCATAAATGGCATTTTTGATGCTTTAATAAAAAGTATAAACCACAAACTAAATAAAAGGAACAAAAATGCTGTACATGAGAGAATGAATCACAACTGACCCTGGATAAACTTCACATTACACACTGTAAATAACAACACTAATGCCTCGTTTCCTCTCTGCAGGTTCCTGTATTCTGACGAGGTCCATATCGGTCCGGAGACTGTGATGACGACTCTGTACACAGCCAAGAAGTACGCTGTCCCGGCTCTGGAAAGTCACTGTGTCGAGTTCCTCACCAAACACCTCAGAGCCGACAACGCTTTCATGCTTCTCACTCAGGTTAATGCCCATCTCGCTGGAGGATGAATCCATTTTTCTTCATTTGCCTCCGTATCAAACCGTCTTCCAGCCGTCAATGGTTGGATTTTTATAACATTAGCTGTTCTATTTTTGGTTTATGATGCCATTTGTTTGAGTTCAGCGTTTTGTTGTGCTGCTGACTGCTTTACCTTCAGGCACAAAATGAAACCCCAAATGTTTTTTTCTTGTCCGTCAGAGCAACACAAAGAGCACGTAAATCAATCCAGAGAAAATAAAATACATTTCCCAATAAGCCTTTTATTATTGGCTGCGTGCATGTGTTTACTTTATATCATGTTGATTAACACTTTATTTAATTTAAATATATGATGGGTTAAAAATATACTTGAATATAGTTTAACTTATGCTGCAGTACATGTTATTTTTATTATTAATTATGAAAGAACCTTCTTTTTTTGCTTTTTTTTTTTTATTTCAGTAATCCTCCTGTGGTGCACGTTAGATAAATAATCGGTATCCACCATAAGATACTTAAATGGCTTCTTTTATTGCAGGCAAGGTTATTCGATGAGCCTCAGCTTGCGAGTCTCTGCTTGGACACCATAGACAAAAGCACTGCAGATGCAATAAACGCAGAGGGCTTTACAGATATTGACCTCGGTATGTGGGTTTTCTTAACGCCGCCATTTTTTTTCCTGCAGCTGCTTTGAATGTGATATGATGTGCGTTTTGTTTGTTTTGTGCGTGCGTGTAGACACGTTATGCGCCGTGCTAGAAAGAGACACACTCAGCATCAGGGAGAACCGCCTCTTTGGGGCGGTGGTACGCTGGGCCGAGGCCGAGTGTTACAGACAACAGCTTCCCCCGACCCCAGAGAACAAACAGAAGGTTCTGGGGAAGGCGCTCCCGCTAATCCGCTTCCCACTCATGACTGTTGAGGAGTTTGCCGCTGGTAAGTACATCACATTTAAAAATTTTAATGCTGCTGCAACTGTACAGCTTTTTTTTTTTTTCTCCAACACTGTTCTTACCATTTCAGCCATTACTGAGCATATTCACCATGTTCCTGATGTGTCCATACAACTCAAACCACAGAAACCAGTTTGATATTCTTTCTTGTGCAACAGGGCCTGCCCAGTCTGGAATATTGTTCGATCGGGAGGTGGTAAATCTGTTTTTACACTTTACAGTAAACCCCAAACCGCGGGTCGACTACATTGACAGGCCTCGCTGCTGCCTCAGGGGGGAGGAGTGCAGCATTAATAGATTCCAGCAGGTTGAGAGTCGATGGGGGTACAGTGGTACCAGCGACAGAATCAGGTGAGATGACGTGTACTGGTGGTCACTTCCTAATCTAAACAAACTGAAATGCAGTGAATTGTTCTAATTGTTTTCCTTTGTCTATCTTTTTTTTTCTCTCCTTAGATTCAATGTAAACAAGAGAATATGCATTGTGGGTTTTGGCTTGTATGGTTCAATACATGGACCCACTGACTATCAGGTCAACATACAGGTAACATCTGGCATTAATCATCATAGATGACATTTTGTTGCAATATAGACATATTTCTTCAACCCAAACAAAAATCTATTCTGGGCACATTTATTACAACCGTAGTAACGATGAAGTGACAAAATCTACCCGAATGAGCAGGATTTTAAACGTTTTTAAGTTTTTTTTCAGTTTTTTCTGTTTTAAAATAGGCAGCATTTGTGTCGAAAAAAGTCTAAAACTAGAAATACTAGTAAAACATACATAAATAAACAAAAATAATGGTAAGATAAAGGCAACTTTGTATTTGAAGTCAGCACTGAAACAGGTTTTGCCACATTTCAAGCTCTGACGTACTTTCTGTTGAAGCCCTTCCCTTATCCTGAGTGTTGTGTAATCCCTCTTAAGGTAAAAGTTTCCCACTTTGACAAAAGACACTGTTGTATAAAATCTTAATGTTGTTGCTAATCAGGATCCAGCAGGACAAAACAGTGCTCAGGGAGGCACAAGATGACCTATACAGTATTAGGCAAGTGGTTTTAATGTTGTGGCTGATTGGCGTATGTCTCTGTGTGAAAGTCGGTGTTAAGTCGCTGGTCTTTTATTTCTTTCAGACACCAGACTCTATTTATATTTATTTGGGATTAGTAGGTCCTAAGAACTATAAAAACTAAGCTAATCTTCTTTAAATCAGAAGTCTTTTTTGGAAAAAATAATAATAATGTCCTCATATGTGAACACGAGAATTATTTTACTCAATGTTACAATAAAGTCACCAATCACCAATATGTAATAAAAAAAATGTAAAACAATACATTTTCATGTCTGAACATGACTGTCCACTTTTGTTACGTGATTGGCTGTTTAAATGAAGTAGAATAAAAAGCTACCACAAACCAAAAACCTAATGTCCCCATACGATGTTAACCAATCAAAGAAAATCCCTTTTTTTTTATGTTCACCCTCAGCCGTCTAAAAAGGGTATCGCGATTCATTTTTCATCTCGTCTGATTTGAATCATCACACATTCGTATCGACTTTTAGCAACCATGCACATTCAACACAACATTCTGTTCTGCAGATCATAGAGAGCGACAAACGCATTACACTGGGGCAGAACGACACGGGCTTCAGCTGTGACGGCACAGCAACCACGTTCAGAGTGATGTTCAAAGAGCCTGTAGAAATCCTACCCAATGTCAGCTACACTGCATGTGCCACCTTAAAGGTCAGTTAAAACAAATGAAATAAAATGAAATAAATGTTCCAAGCTGTGTGTTTCAATGTTAAATGTAAGAACGTGTTTTTGATGTCACCACTCAGGGCCCAGACTCACACTACGGCACTAAAGGCTTGAAGAAAGTCACCCAGGAATCAGCAACTGGGGCCAAGACGACGTTTTTGTTTTTCAGCTCGCCTGGAAATAACAACGGTACATCAGTGGAGGACGGGCAGATACCGGAGATCATCTACTACACCTAAACTTAACACAGTGTCATATAGGTACACTGAAGCAGGGAGACCTCAGAGTGCTGGGAAGACTGGACTGCTAGAGATGTACGTAGTGCCTCACAATCCTTTGGAATAATGAGTGTGTGTTAGAGTGTGCATGTGTGCGTGCGTGTGTGTGTATGCTGTAAGTGACTTTAAGCCTATACAATAGAAAAGTGGAGTTGTAGGAAGATCACAGCTCTGTCAGACAAAAAAAAAAGCTTTTCAGGCCTAAACTGTACCTTCAGTTGTAAATGATCTAAATACTGACATCCTGTCTGTGTTACTCTAAGCTGCCTGCCAGCGCAGGGATTTATCCTGCCTGTCGATCGACGATGCCAACTCATCCTGTTTCGGGTTTTTACGAAGCATTTATCAAAAGTACGGTGTTTGTGTATTTTTTCATTGTGCATTGTGTTATCATGTACTTTGATTTAGCATCGTATTAAGACTCCATGTGTGTTGTGTAACATTTTCCAGTGGTACATGCTGTATTTATGACGTCACATTTGCTTAGCACTCCCATTAAAATGTAAAAATGAATAAATGTTTTTTATCGTGAAATAAATGAAGGAAAGGAGTCCATTTTTATTTTTTTGAATAGTTTTTTTTTTTGGCAGTAAAGTAAATTGTTAAATAAATTAATAAATTTAGACTGCAGCTTAAATCATTCCTCTTTCTGTCACTAGGTGATGCCAGATACATACAAACTACTAGGAAGACGTTACTCAACAGGATAAAAATGGAACAATTCACTGATCAGCCACAACATTAAAACCACTGACAGTAGAAGTAAACAACATTGATCATTTTGTGATAATACAGTGTTTTACTGGGAAGCCTTTGGACCTGACATTCGTGTAGATTATTAGACATGTAGCATCCACCTTGACAAGACCAGACCCACCGACCCCACATCAATGACACTCCTTGATGGCAGCAGCCATCCCCAGCATCCCCCATGAATCTTATGACACACACACACAAAACAGTTTAGGAACATCCCAAACTGAGTATCCATGGGATGCAACATCTGATCCACGGAGGCCCCCCCTTCTCAACCCATTAGACCTACCCAATATTAGGATATTGGTCATAATATTATGCCTGATTGGTGCAACTTTCATATTCTTATTCATGGTTTTAATTGTGCACAATGGTGGACAGAATGCAAAACCACTTCAAGCACCAAAAACACTGGTTCTGCAGGAAAATGTCCCTCGGCTGGCATATTATTATATATCAAGCAATAGTGCTGATGTATCTAATCAAAATGAAGGATTTTATTAGAAGATTGCAGTTGAAGATCAAGATTTTTCTTGTCCAGCGATGAAAGATGCTCCTTTAAATAAATGCATAGTCATTTTAGCCTCAGTTGTGCCGTCCTTTAAATCACAAGCCTCCAAGATTATGTCTCCTCACTCTGTTCTTATTCTGCCGGCGAAAAGAAATCTGCTGTCAACTGATAACCGTGTCCATAGTTTCAACGACGGAAGAGCCATCAAATTGCATAATCTGCACATTCATACGAGACGGGCGGTGGAAACGAGACCACTTTAGACGGTGGTGAGTGGGCTGTGACGAGGAGAGTGATCCACGAAGGCTGTCAGGTGAGTCACAGGGACCTGAGAGCCTCTCCCGCTGACAGCCCACTTTAAAGAAATAAGAAAATCCGTTTGAGGCAGGCAAGGTATTTATTTTTTATTTTATTTATTTTTTTTCCACCCACCACACAAACTGTTCAGAAAACCAGGAGGCCAAACAGTCTGCAGGTCATCTGCACTCACCTGTGTTCTGTAAAAAATGTTTTTATCTACAGCAACTATTAAAAGACAGGCTCAACAAAAGCTTCCAGGACATTGATGGAACAAAGTGCCCACTGATAAATAGGCAAATACGGAGCTTAAGGGGAATAATTCAAACATGTGGATGGTTTCTCTGCAGCTATTAGATTACAAATCCATGACAAGGATTTGAGTGCGGTTGTGATTCTGCCTGTTGTGCGTGGGCGGGTAGATGGCAGCAGAATGGGCTGTCATTCTCGGTTTGAGCCATCTACTCGAACGCTGACAGCAGGGGAGAGGATTTATGCCTCTGCTGTTTTTGACGACATGTGACATATGACTGTGCAGCCTCCAGAGTGAAGCTGATTTGTACGATCGTAAGCAAAACAGAAGCAGGGGTTTAATTGTTCTCCGTGTTTAACATTGTGTAAAGAAAGCTTGGTGTTATGGCTTTGTACATCTTGTTTGTTGTGCATTGTAAAACTACACTGGAATCATGTACAGCAAATCAACCGCCTAAACTTGTGTAGAGCTCCTTTGTGCCACAAAACATTTCGGACCTCTGGCATGTCCAAAAGTTTCTCAGCAGAATATTGGATTGTAACAAAATGCAACAAAATATCAAGATCACTGTTATTCTCTTCTCCTGTCAGCGGTTTTAACGTCATGGCTGATCAGTGGATGAGAAAAACACAAAGGAGTAAGAAAAAAGCCTTCATATTGATAAGCTGTTCTACATAAATGGTACAGGAATACTGTTATTAAGTGACATCCACTGGTCTTGACAATTTAAAAAAGAAAAATACAGAGACCACCATACTAATTATTCAAGTGGGAAAATTTTCTTTAATATCTATTGAACGTTCTGGAGCAAAACCACTTTTCCCCCCTTTTGAAATCTTTATTAATAATCATACAAAAATACAGACATTCAGCATGTATGTAGAAAAAAATATGCATTACTCCCCGTCGGGGAATCGAACCCCGGTCTTCCGCGTGACAGGCGGAGATACTGTCCACTATACTAACGAGGAGACGTACATCGCTTACAACTGAACGGATGAAAGTGACGTCACCGCTAACGAGGTCTCCATGGTTACGGCTACTGAGTGGCGAAAATGGACAGTTGTGCATTGAGATTAGCCGCATTGAATGGTAGGCTTTAATAGCGTCTAAATTGTAAAATTAACTTTTTAAAAAAAGGTGAAGAGCTGTTAGCTGTACCAACATAGAGATATATTTTTTTTTTACAGAGATCTCCGACTGCCAAAGAAAAGAGAAGTAAATGGATCGCTGAATTATTAAGAAACAGCTGGAATCCAGGCACAGAAACCTGGTGCTGTGGTTCACATTTGGTGTCAGATTTATGCTGTATTTTTGATAAAGTCATATACCCTAAGTTACTTACGTTCTGGAGGGCTGTCAGATAGGTTTGTCAACGTTGTTGTTGTGGTTCATTTACGGTCGACAGTAACTATTTGAGTTCCAACAATAAATAACAATAAACGGGAATAATTTCAATCACTCCTCGTCATATCCTCCTCAGACAGTATTGTATGACTAACTTTACTTCTCAGTTAGGCGTTAGCATCTTTTATTTAGCTACATTTGTCACAACTGAAATGAAGTAAAACTAACTTTAACTGACTGAAACTGGGGCTAATCCACTTTAACAAATCCATACTAGTTTGTATGGATCGTTGTCGAGAACAATTACCATTAATTTGACGTGATAATCCACATATTTCCCGGTTTTGCTTACTGATACATTTCACCATGTTTTCGCCACTCAGGGGGGCGTGGCCCGAGGGGAGCAGTGACGTCAGTGCGTACCCTCTATAGTGGTGCTTTTATGTGCGTCTTATAGGAGCCAGTATGGTATTAACTTTGCGGAGGAACTATTCTTTACAATTAGAAGTATTATGTATTTAAGTGTCTGTAATGGTGTGGTGGTTAGCTCCGGGCCTATCTGTGTTCACCCTCAGGGTACTCTGGCTTCCTCCCCCCATCCAAAGACATGCTCGTTAGGCAACTCAGTGTTTCTCAATTCCAGTCCTCGGGACCCACTGCCACACCTTGACACCACACCTGATTCAAATGATCAGCTCATCATCAAGCTCTGCAGTGGCCTGATAAGGAGCCATTCATTTGAATCAGGTGTGTTGGAGGAGGGAAACATCAAAAAACATGCAGGGCAGTGGGTCCTGAGGACCAGAATTGAGAAACACTGGGTTAACTGGTGATTGTCTGTCTCTGAGTTATTTCACCCAGGGACAGCAGCTGTAGGCTCCATCCCTCCCCGTGACCCTACAGAAGACAAGCGGTTACAGAAACTGAATGAATGTCTATAATTAGACCATGTTTATGCAAGTATGATCACTAGTGTTTTTGTAGTAACCACCTTGCCCGTAGATGTTATGCCAGTGGTATTGTAATGAGACAAATGGTGCACGTCATCGATCAATGCCCAGTTTTTATTGAAACAACTAAATCACATGTCACCAGCTGTTAGTCAAGTTGGTTTGTTTCCATTGCCTAACTCTTCTGATATTTCAGACCTTGCCACTCCCGCATGCTTCCGTTTTCCCTCTAGCATAGTCACGCGACCTACCCTTCCTCTACACTCACCTGTTTCCTTGATCAGCCCCTGATGTGTTTATACCCCCCTCCAAAATTTCACCAGCCTGTTTTTCCTGTATTGGCCTTCAGAGGCTTGTGTTATGGGTTGCCAGTTCTGTTAGCCCGTTAGCCTGAAGGCATTCTCCCCTGTGCTTTGACTTTCTGTCTAGTTTTGTAACATACCATTTAAGTCCCCTGTTTCTGGTGATTCTGGGCCTCCTTAATCTGAATTCAGACACGTACCCAAGGTGCAACTTAACGGCAAACACTTCAGGCAGTCAGACATTTGGGTGTTACTCTAGTTACATGAAGTCAGTTTTTGTTTTCAGAACTGAGGCGGTGTCAACTGGCACGACATTGCTCGCGGCAATTTCATCAGCCGTCATGCAGCAACAGTTTTCATTCCTTCCATGACGTGTATACTTCTCTGTAGTCTGATGATAAATTGGAAAAACATTCAGGGCACACCGCTCAGCTAATCCTGCAGTTTACCAACAGGATTTGTTTTAGCATTTAACATCTATTTAAATATTATGTACAGCAAGTTTGTGTGACGCACCCTCGGTGGCGTTAAAAAACAAATAAATAAAGCATTCATACTGCATGTTCTGGTGTGAGATCCAGCTCTGGGTGTGTGTCCAGGCCACTTCACAACAACACAAACCTGCAGGAATGAGAGAGACAGAGAGAGTGTGCGGGTGTCCCTACTCGTCCAGCTGGTGGGAGTTATGTAATCTGTATTCCAGTGATGTAAGACAGCTGGGTAATTAATTACCAAGTACATGCGTATAGACTGTGTGGTTAGCATCGCCAACACCCCCCGCAGCCTTAGAATCACTGGGTGCTAATCTTTGTTCATGTCAGACGAAGCTGCTTATTTGCAACTTCTCTCACTTTGTAGTTCAGAGGAGGAAAGAGAAAAGAAGGCCAGCGATTTTCTCAGTGTATAAAGTTTTACAGGACTCTGTGGTTTTGGTGCCAATAGAGGACATCTAAAGATGTAATTTACTTCCGATTTCCCAATAGAAATACACTACTGGTGAAAAGTTTTAGGACACTCCTAATATTTCTTTCTTTTCTTTTTTTGTTAAAATTTATTCAGTTCACGGTCTCATTTTTCTCTGAAATGAAAGCATAGACCAAATAAGCAACTGAAGTTAAATATAAATAAATAAATGGAATCAATACATAACCCAAAATATATTCTAAACTTTCGTCTCATCAAAGTAACCATCTTCGGCTGATTTAACACATGAACACGCTTCTTTCTTTCTAAAGCGAAAATCAAATATTTTTCAGAGAGTTATTCCCAGTTTTGTTGCACAAGTTCCCAGAAATGTGTGACACTTGTAGGGTGCTTTCTTTCACTCTTCTGTCCAGTTCATCACAAACATCTCCATAGTTTTAAAGTCTAGAGACTGGGCCATGGTCCACTCCATGTTTTCGAGCTTTCCATCTTGTTTTTATCCTGAGGTAGTTCTGGTAGAGCTCGGACTAAAGTTTTAGATCATTATCTTGCAGTAGGAAGATGAAGCTCTGACCATCTATACCAGAGGATACTGATGCTGTTCCAATTGTATATTATATTATGTTGAATATTAAAAACTTTATTAGGAGACAAAATAAAATTGGTTCTTCAAAATTTAATACATAATGCCATTTGGCAGAGGGTATACTGCCTGCTACAGTGTTTTTTAGTTGGACAGGGCTTCCAAATGTGCCCTCAATCTTGGCAGAGGGGAGAAGTGTTGGTTGACATGTACTTGCATATCCCATCACCTCTTGCCTACTGCTGTTGGCTAGGCTGGTTAGCCGTAGTCTTCTTGTTGATTGCTAGTTGGCCTGCTGGTCGTTTTTTTCAGTTGGACTGGGCTTCTGAATGTGTTTTGCCTCGGATCTTGGCACAAGAGATTTGTAACATCTCGTCCTTTGTAATAATTAATGCTTAATTTGAAATGAAGATGATCTATTTTGCCATGTTTTTGTTGTTATTTGTAAGTAAATGTTGTCCAGTTAGTAGGGATACTGCCTCAAAATGATGAGATAATGAGTCAGAATGTCTCATATTATATTATATTATATTATATTATATTATATTATATTATATTATATTATATTATATTATATTATATTATATTATATTATATTATAAGTCCGACTACTCAAAGTTGTAGTTTTGTATGAATATTTTTTCTACTTTTCTAATGTGCCATTATAAGGTTATTTTTCATAAATTAACTTACTTTACTTCATTGTGTTGCAACAGATATTTTGAATAGAGTGATGATGGTGCATGTACAAAACCAAGACCATGAAACCAAAGCATCTGAGTGGAATTCACAGATAATTGTATCGTGGCTATTTCTACCCTGAGTTGTACAGTACAAATGTCCTCTTTGGTTTAATTTGACTCTTATTGATGAATTGTTGCAGCATGTGGTAAAGACCCAATCAAAAAAAACAAAAAACAGCCACTAGAACAAAGATTTCCTGAGTTGCCCGATTTGGAAACCTGGTTTCAAACAAAGGAGCATTTGTTCTATTCAAAGATAATCTATGCCCATGACCTTTGAGTGCAACTTTCATTAATATTCAGAGATGTAAATTTTCAGCAGTGCATCGATGAGGTGCTCTGCAGGGGGTTGATGCTCGTCATCCTGGAGTCTAATTGCAGCTTTGCTCTCAGTAAGCAGAGGGCAGGCTGTTGAAACAATAAAGAAAGAAAGAAAGAAAACATTTCACACAAGCACTGAATTCAAGCATGTCTCTCCCTAGATCAAAAGAAAGATTCCTTGTGAAACTGACTATTTTCTTTGCTGCACAGATTCTCAGTGCTGTTCGTTGTATTCAAATGACGGACTGAGCCACGTGTGCGATGATGTTGAAGATGGGTCAGGTGAATGGAGCTCGGCACTCAGGACGTTCTTGGCTCTAGACATCGAGCAGATAACACATGGAGTGTTAACTATTTCTGACAGCACTCAACTGTGCTAATGGAAGTCTCACTGCACTTAAGTCAAAAGTTCAGTCCCCTACATTTTATATGAGTAAGTATGTTGTGCTTTTTAGCTTATTAGCAATATTTATAAGCTAAACCTCTTACCTGCTGTTCATTTAAAACTGTGCATAAAATGGTCAGCTTGTACAAACACAACAAATTTTTTGATCATGATCGCTTCTAAATGTATTCAAAAAAACTGTTCAAGATTAAATCAGGCACAGCAGAACTCTCTAATATAACCAAAAACAGAAAAATAGACAAGACAATATATTTGTTTTCATTTTCCCATAACATTCCCATCTTCACATCATTTTTCTGAAAAGAACTCTTCACTTGTACATTTTTTTGGGAATAATTTTATGTTTTCCATCACTCTGCGCACTCCTCTCCCAGCAGACGTACAGTACCACCAGATATAATCAGACTAACAAGCTCCCCCCAGAGACCACTGTCTTTAAATAAGTGACCTGAGCAGCTGCGTGATTAACACACAGAGCGTGCGGTTGGATGAGCGAGATGTCATTAAACCTGATCTGCAGAAGCCAATTTTTAAATTCTTAATTAAGCGCATGTGCTTGATTATTATCTCCACATGTGTGTTCGCGTGACAAGGCGCAATTGCACACAGACCCCGCGCGTACCTGACAAAGCTGAGGGCATTTACTCAAACAAAAAGAGCAGAAGAAGATACACACACACACACACACACACACACACACACACACGCGTCACACGATACACTAACGCACTGTCTGCTGGGGGCTGGCTGGCCTGGGCCAACCTTAGCCCCTGCGCTCTCCAACACCAGATGTAGGACGCTGAGTGCTGCAGGGGCTGGGGGATGCGATGTCTGTGTGTTGTTGGGGAGGCCGCCGTGCATAGTGCGCACGCGTGTGTGTGTGTGTGTGTATTCACTGAGGAGGGGAGAGGGGAGTGAGAGGGACGATTGTAGTGGATGAGTTCATCATTAAGGACATGGCCGCCAGCACACTGCTTCCATTGCTGTCACATTGCATCGTCACAAACAGGCCACATGAGGCCTGACAGCACGGCCGACCAGACTGAGGCTGCACTCTCGGTCTGCGCCTCTATCCCTTGTTTTCCTCCCCTTGTACTCTTCACCCCTCGTGATGCAATTCCCGCTTATCAATTAAACTGTAGCGGGCGATGGATGTGATTAAAGGGTGCGCTGAAAATGTCCACGTGCTCCTCTTCAGCAAGTGGTCGAGTTAATACTTAACTGAAACAACGTTGCGGAGCAGATGTTATTCTTACTGTTGCACAAGAAAACAAATAAATAAATAAAAATCATCCAAATGCTTCACGCTCCATTAATGAGATGAGCACAATGGATGAGTAAGAAATAGTCAGCGCAGCACAGCACCCAAAGCTGACCTCCGGGTTAAGTCTTTGTAGCTGTGTGAGCTGTAAATAGAGTCTAAATGATGAGGATTTCAGTGAGATCTCAGGGCATTTCACTTCAACAGTTAGTTGTTTTGGTGTTAATATTAGCCGCGTACCATAAGCAGTGTGCTCATACTAAAAAGAGAAAAAAAAAAGTGACAAAAGAGAAATATTACAGCCCATTTGTGCTGACTAACTCCCTTAGGTCACTTCTTTTAAACTTTTTAACCTTTTTGTAGACTGAATCCTGGGGAACTCTGCACACATATTCCTACTGCACCCAGCTCGCCTGTGTACAAAATAGTGAATAAAGTTCTTGAATCTTGAATTTTCAAGATTTGTTTTGAGGTAAATGCTAAAATCAGCAGGCTAACTTGTTTGCAATAGCATTGTTAGCATTTAATTATCACTAAACAGCTGAGATGGAATATTTTAGTTGTTCTTTAGAACACAGATGGGTCACATTTTAGGTCAATCCATCAAATATATTTCACTCCTAACACAGCATTCACACAGTATTTACACCGATCAAGCATAACATTATGACCACTGTCCTAATGCTGTGTAGGTCTCCCTTGTGCCTCCAAACCAGTTGTGACTCATCAGAGAATGGACGTGGGCCTTCTGAGGGAGTCCTGTTGGATCCTGAGGGGAGAATCCTCTGTGATTCAGGCTTGTTCCAGTGCATCCTCCAGGTACTTCATCATCAGTTTTGTATCTGGGGAATTTGGAGGCATCACAAGATGGTCAATGTTAGTCACTTATCCAGTGGTTTTAATGTTGTGGCTGCTCGATATATACAGAATCCATGAATTAGTGAATTTGCCAATGATTAATCTATAAATCTGATTCTTTCATCCTTTTCATACATATCACACTTCCACACAGATTGGAGTATAATCCCATATATACATTGTTTGTTGTGTGTTTCCTGTTACCAAAAAAAGAATAAAAGTCAAACTAACGGCACTGGAGGAAAGGTCGGGTGGATCACCAATGTCTGCAGGCTCTGGGGACATGAACGTCTATAGAAAATGACACGTCGCTGTTGACTTATTCAATGTAGTGTAAGTAAAAGACCGGCAAACACCACTATCCACATTCACCCTTACAGAAACAGCTTTACATGCCGGGGGATGCACTTATTCTGGATTGTGCAGCCTCCATTGAACAAATGAAACCCCTAAAACCATGCATCCTATTTACAGTTCAGATTTAGTTTGCAATATGTAAATCAAATATAACATACTACAGCAATTATTCAGCTGTATGTAAAGCCCACGTGACTCTTGACAAAAAAGCGCTCTTTTCCCATTTCAGACGATGTGCGAATGTTGCATACCGCTCTGCAAATAAATCCCTGTTCTACTTTCCCCCCACTCTGTCCAGCTCACCCCTGCCCTGTGAAGACACAGCAGTCTAGCGGGGGAAGATTCTCTAATTTAAACTGATTACAGTGGTGGTGGCAGCATTCGCCACTGTGCCCCCCCCCATACACACACACACACTTTCAACCCTCCCTCCCTTATCATCACAGCTGATTGCACTGCTGAAGTCCAAAACGTACTGTTAACCCCGTCTTCACTGCCGACACAAATAGAAACGACATAACAGCACTGATGCAGAGATGAAACAACACTGAGGTTTTCTGCTTGTGTTGTGAATCAGCAGAAAGGGCCTGTGTGTCTAAAGTCGCTGTTTGTCCCCTTAATTGAAATACGCTGTAAATGGACTGAGACACATGGGCGTCCTTTGGCAATGAGCTGCATATGCCAAAGCCAATGATGCGTGCAGCGGTAATGTATTAATAATGCACATGAATATTTTAGTTGCTTTTCACATTGTGAACTATTGGTGTTAGCTATTTACTGTGAGTGCCACTTTCCCTCAACATATTGTACAGTTGTTCCCGCCATCTGGTTTAATTTTGCCTTCTACAAAACAACATTAAGGGCATCTGGTGAAATGTGGCTTCAGTGAATTCTTTATTTCAGAGCCTGAAGGAAAAACAGTAATTTTTGGATGCACTCAGTATATTTAAAGGAGAGTTTAAGAGTTGGTGATGCTGCTGCCGTAGTGAATATTTGCTCCTGCTGATCTAAACGTGCTTCTTAAATAAGCTGACTTGAATTAAATGTGGTTCAGATCCCATTGTGCCATATCAACGGTGGTTTCACAGGCCGGGAAATTCAAATTACCTGGGCCCCAGTGGTCAGCTTGTACTCTATGAACCGTCACTTTTATCACACATGAACGCTTTAACACGTTTGATTAAAATGTGATTTAAAAGAGCATTGACTGAAGGAATTAAAGTTGCACCGTAACTCCTGCATTTTGATGGGTTTGGTAGCTGGGCACAGCTTTGTTAAATGTTAAATCGGAAATGGAAAGAACCAGATCCACACAGCTGAAATCAGCTTATGCAATTGGCTCACAGACAGCTTAATTCAAGAGCCCTGCAGGAATGCCCAGATAAAAAATGTGTAGTTTCTCAACTTCTTCATTTTTAATGCCCTAAAAATGCTCAGAGTACTTACAACTCCATGTCACGTTATGAGTTGTAAGGAATAAATGTGAGTTGTAAGGAATATGATTTTCCTTTTATTTCATTTGAACGATTTTAGTCACTTGAAGCAAACAGTAAACAATATTTTTCCAATACAATCTGTTAGCCCCATGTGGATTGACCCATTTTCCTACTTAATTTTTTAATTCCAATGTCTCACAAAATATGAGAAAACCATCCCCCATGTTTCTTTTCTTTTCCAGGAGTGTGTATGAAGGAGTCATCCAGGTTTGTTGCTCCTTAATACTAAATGAAACAATGAGCACCAGCTTTGCCCAGTTCAAAGATTTATGGTTAAATTTCTGTGTTTTCATTTTTAGCCGTCGTAGTTTTACCCTTTCTCTATTTGCCAAGTACCCAAAAGACAGTCAGGGAAGTCACAGCCCTGTCCCACAACACCTTATCCTCAAATACTTAAGTCATTAATAAAGTCAGCATTCACCAAAATTGATACAGTATTCGGACTGACATGTTGATACAAGACATCTTAATTATTGTTCAATCGAAATATCAAACCAGAACCACCGAACTAAGAAAATACATGTTTATTGTCAGAAGATTGGCTCATAAGTTGATAAGAACTTACACAACTGTTTAACCCAAAAAAATACAGCTGCATTACAAACAGATTTCCTCCGGAAATTCAGATTCATCATTTGTTATGACAATGAAATGTATAATAATAATTATATTGTATACAAAAATGTACTGAACATATAACAATTCTGAGATTTTGACTTTAGCAGTGAAAGAAGAATTACAGAGAGGAAATGTGATATAATCACAGGACTGAGCAATGCGAGGAAACACTTATAGGAAAAGATTACTGTGCTTAAGTATGAAGAGTACAAGTGTGAATGGAAAAGATGCCATTTTCCACTTGTATTTTTTTTTTAATTATTATTCTGACTGTTAAACTCCATATATTGCTCAGTATTTACTTATAAGACTGTGAGAATTGCAAAAAACACCAGTAGCACTGTGCCACATATTTTATTGCCACAAGTATTTGACTGTAAATACTATAAATACTGACATATCCTGAGAGCTTAGAGGTCAGTAGCGGTCATGATGTGGCCTCTGATGATAGGAGTTGTACCCCTGGTTGGAGCTTGGAGGCCCTGACTGATACCCACTTCCACTTCCATGCCCCCCGTGCCTTTCTCTGTCTCTGTCCCTGTCCCTGTCCTGCCAGGACTGCTGCCCACGATGGTCCCCTCTCCAACCCCGGTCTCTTCCCCAACCACGGCCTCCGTGTCCACGCCGGTCCTGGTACCTTGATAAAAACATAAATTAACAATCAATAACATATTCAACAACAGGCACTAATGCATGTATTACATGGAACTTAGCCTGGAGGCCGATATGACCGGACAACGATTTGATTACGACTGAATTTGTTTACAACGTTCTGTTATCTGTTCGTGTGCAGTTAACCACCTAAAGACCACTCAATAAAGACAGAGTTTCTGTCCGTTTAAACTGGCCTTTCAGTTTAACAAATGATATTTTTCATATTAAAATGGTAATTATAAATTAGGTGGAGTTCAGTTTAAGATGAAGAAAAAATGTTATAGCCACATTTAAAATAAAAATTGAATTAAAAGAAAAAACACTTTAATAAGAATCATCAATTCGAACACAGTCAAATATGTTCGTATGATATCACACCAAGAAAAAGATGAAAATAGAACAGCTGTGTAGTGGCTCATTTGGCTCTGGGAGAGCTTTATTTAAATCTTAGTTTTATTTTTGTCCCTTCAGCCAACCCAACAACACAATAAAGGCCAAGATAGTCACAGAGATCTAGGAACACAGATCAAAACAGTGATGACACTGAGGCTAACCCAAACTAAAGAAACATTACAGGGTAGCTATTATGAAGCCCACTATTATCATGCCCTTTCTTTATAAATAAATAAATAATTACCAGTATCATAATCACAAATAATAACCATGACAAAATATGCAAATTTCACATGGTTAAGTCGCTGTTATGGGCCGGATTAATATAAATATGCATCTATTTTGTGCTACCTGTTATCCCTGCCTCTGTGGCTTCCTCCTCCGCGACCCCTCCAGTCCTCGACTACGGGTGGGGGGTCGGCTGGACGGTTCACGTACTGCTGGTATTCAGGATCCTCCGACGTAAATCTGTAGGCAAACAGCTCCTCATAGCTCTGTTGAGTTTCAGTGGTCTCGGTCATCCTGCGAGCAAAGAAGAAATTTTACAGCTGGAGCAGAAAAGCTGCTAACACGACTTTCCGGGCTTTAATTCAATTGACTGAACTTGCTTTTTTTTTTTTTTTTGCTAAGCTGCTAGCCAATATTTACCCATGCGGGCTAATAAAACCGGACCTAATTTGAATGCGATACAACGCATCAACACACAGAAACAACATAGACTATAAATAAAAGTACAAACATTTACTATATTATCTATTGAAACACACCTTAATTGCGTATGTATGTCGTTAGCTTTGGCTACACATTAACAAACGCTATCACGAAAACCACTGGTCCAATAATTCCTGTATTAGTGCGTCGCTGAAATGCGTCCCTCCGGAACAGACGAATAAAATGTAATGGTTCCGGGGTCGCCGCACCTGCTCTTGATTGACGCCTGTTACCTGGTAGTTAGGGGGGAAAAGGGACCACCGACCAACATCAGACCTTATCGATACAGACCTCTACACTGAATTTTATAAACGTATTTTGAGTTTAAGATGCAAATGTGCGGCTTAGCTCATCTCATTTGCAATTTTTTCGCTTAATTTGGAAGAAAGTGTGCAAACTGGTGGGAGCCAACAAAACATGTAAGTGGGCCCGATTTATGTTTGAAACAACGTGTCTGTTCTTAAACGTGGTATAATCCATTTCAATCATATTGCGGTTTTATACCACATGTGTGGATAGAAAAGTGAAACCGCAGATACCACAGGTTAAAGAAAGGGGGCGAAAAAAAAAGAGTGGGTGGCTTTGGAAAGAAGCAGGTGGACACCGCTCCGTGTCGCTGCTGCAGCCCTCCACACGAAACGCAATCCCTTTGGGGAGGAACAAACTCCGCGCAGAGAGGAGCAAGCAGGGAAAATGCAAACATCAACTTAATTCATTAGCGCCGATTGCTTGACGACAGTGAGCAATACGTGATTCACAAGTCGGATTTGCAACGTCGCCTACGGGAGGAGGAGAAACAAACGAAGGGAGCGGAAAAACTTCCCGAATTGAACGGGCTTCTGTGACACGGAGCTTGACAACCCGGTGAATCGAGTTTTTACCAAGAAGTGCTCTCACATTTCACTTGTCTCTCAGCGGCGGAGCGGACTTGGTCGGAGCTGGCACGGAAACTCTTTGGACCGGGGATCGTCTGTGGACTTTGACTCCGCTTTGAAACAGCAAGAACAACACCGAGATTATTTCATCTCAATCTGCAACCAATATCATCTACAAATAATTTAAAAAAAGGAGTTGTTCCTCAAGTCCGCGGCAATGGGGTGAGTCCTAATCCAGAAAGCGCTGCCCTTCAGAGCGCCTCTCATGACACCTGCACTGTTATGTGCGGTGAAAATCCAGCAATGATGAATACCTCTACAGCTGTCTAGTTTAACCTCTGAATAATTTCGATGTAACCTCTTCTCTTTGCGCGAGGAATATCCCCATTTACTTTACATTTATTTATGTATTTATTTATTTATAAATTATTTGGCAATTCTTGAGGTGACACTGTCGTCTGTGAGCTATTCAGGTTTAATGTGTGAAAATGTTTCACGTCTCGTGTCCTATTATCAATTTATGTTTTATTGATGAGCACGAGAATTTCACATGGACCCCGCGTAATTCCTGCCCGAACGCCCCAGTTATTCCTTATCTGTGTAGGAAATATGGTTTTAAGAGGGCTGTGATATGGAGGTGTCAGAGTCAACACTGCCCACTAATAAGGAGCGATGGTGCTTCTGGGAGTGCGTGCGTTTGTGTGTGTGTGTGTTGCGTGCGTGTGTGTCTGTGTGTATTGTCAACTAGGATGTGGGCTGTGATGTGTACTCCCACAGTAGTTTACAGGGTACAGTACATTATTTTGCCTCCATAGTGGTGTGGTTTGAGTGTTGACTCTGTGGCTCAGTGCCACAATTACGCAATCACCAACTCTCATATATTGCAGAGTTTTCCACCAACTCCTGCACAAATGGCTTTTTATTTCACTTTGAATTAGCATTAATAAGAGCTTAGTGCAATTAATTTCCTTCAGAATCAGACCTGGGTCTCGATAATGTATTAACTTTTTTTATTTTTTTATTTTTCGGTGACATTAGGAAAGCATGAGCTATAAAATTGTAGGACTATTTTTAAATAATTTATGGCATTAATGCTGGATTTTAGAGATAAGTATCACAGAACTTATTTTCCAGGATACACATTTTTAAAATTTTTTTTATTTTTAAAAAAATGTAAGAAACCAGTTGAACAGTCCTGACTCCTCTGGCGTACTCACTGAGCCGGTTTGTAAGTAGTCAGCAGTGTTATGTCATGAAACCGGCCCAGTGGACCAGCAGCATGGCAGCCAGGCCAAGCCAGGCGAGGTCACACCTACCGACAGATACACGGCAACAAGTTTCCTCTTTCCACCTCCCTGGCTTCAGTCTGCCAAGCACTGGTATCACTTGACAGCCGGACGTTTTTTTGTTTTTTTTGGAACGACTCAAAAGAACTTTTACCTGTCCAGCTCCACTTAAAATCCCATAACCTGGCAGCATTTGTTTTGCATCCCCTTTGGAATCCATCAATCTTATGAATATGTTTTCAGCAATCACTGAATTGTTTGCTGTGTAAATATACCAATCCTTGTGTGGCACTTTTAAGATGTTTCAAAACATCTCATCAGTCAAAAACCAGAGGACTGATAAAACCAACTTCACAGAAGTCAAAGAACTGACTGCTACTAAAATAGTAATTGTTGATTTGCCTGATGTTAATCATTACATGTATTCAATTAGTAAAACCATATAATAAATGGCTGTAATAGTATCCTAAATGTGGTTTAGTTGCTCATTTTCCCCAACCAAAAAAAATAAAAAATAAATAATAAGCAGGAAGTTCTCATTCACATATTGTTTTCCGCTGAACAACAACCAGTAAATATAGTTACAGATTAGTTATCAGTCTGTCCTCTAATTAGTTAATTGTCTCACTTCTAATTAATTTAACTTCACATTCGTTAAACCGTTAACAACAAACAGAAATACAACTCGCTTAAATGCGTGACTGAGCAACATATCATGTCCTGATTAGACCAGGTAATGATGCAATGTGTCCTGCCCCGAGGGACCAGTCAGCCTGGCTGAGACTGAGTCTGTGTGTTGCCGTTGTTTGAGGGAAGTGTCGATCGTTGGTCATGTTTGTTTGTTGTTTTTGTTTGTTTTTTTTCCTCCAGGATTTAGGTCTTTTTGTCCCTAAAGCTCTTGGCTCCTAAATGGAATTATAGATTAACTATAAGTCACACATACACACACACTACCAGTCACTTTGTCGCTTTATTACCATAGGCCTTTGATCATAGCACCCTCTTGACCTTGAGGCAATGATTGATTGACCAAAGAGTAATTTCCTCATGACTCATTACGCACAAAATACAACCTTGGATAGACGCACAAAAAAAAATCTAATATATACAATTCAAGGTTTCCGTATTCAGTAAGGGTGGGTAAATTCACATGGGAAAGAAAGTGAGTATTTTTAAGTACAATTTGCAGCTCAAGTGCTCCTCCTTCTCTTAAATTAGTCTGCGTAATGCTCAGATTGCCAGAAAGTACCTTCTTACTGGATAAACGGCCATGCAGACAGCAATGCAATCAGCATATTGCTATTTAAAGTAAGCCATGCTGGGAGCAGCCCTAACACAGGGATAGATGCTAATCTCCTGGCTGGCTAGAGAATGACATCCAAAGGCTTAACACTCATTGATTAGGCTCTGTGACATGTGACGTGGCAGCGAGTCTCTTGGCTGCCCAGACAGGAGAGTAGACCGTAAGCCTAATCGGACTGCGTGCTCCCTGGAGGAGGAGGGGCGTGGAGGTGTAGTAGGGGAAGAGGAGCAGGTCTTACTGTTAAGGAATCATGTGTAAATGAAGTGGGGCAGACTGACGGCGGATTGAACGTCTCTTCACCAGATGGTTGAAGCCTAGGAGGCCATCTGCTGCCATGCTGCGCTTCTGTGGAGACTTTCTCGCTTCCTTTTCCTTTGAGCTCTCAGATTAAGTCGGGTTCCGCGTCCAGCCACCTCAGTGTGGTGGAAGGGGACCTGCTGAGGTTGCTGGTTTGAATCCGACCTGCTGCTTTTGCAGCATGGTGCGATGCCAGGTTTCTTTTTTTTTTTTTTTTTTTTTGTCCGTGTAACTAGCACTATGAAGGTCACCTCTAACAATGGCAGCTTAAACAGTAAGAAAATTACCCACAGCCAATTTTAAGATTAAATATCTGGTTATACGGAACAATACCAATACAGTACAACCAGCGAGTAAGAATAAAATTTGGCAAAAGCTAATGTTTTAACTCAACATTTGTTGTTGTTTTTTTTTTTCTTGTGAAATACCGCAGACAGATCCCTTCAGTGCTCTAAAAACGAAAGAAAAACAACTCTTTAACGCTGAACTGTTCAGGAGAAAAGATATGTTGCAATAAAGAAACTGCAAAGAAACTGCTTCAGTGAGTTAAACCGATTCCATTGCTGTTGTCTGTTATTTGGCACAAGAGGCGTCGCAAACAAAAACTTTTACAGGTTTAAGTTCTCAGAACTCATCGAGGGGGAAATTATTTGCTTTGCCCTTCGTCAAACTAAATTTCTGTTACATCACGTGTAATAAATTGACAAATGTTTGACATTTTTTGCATTATGAATTGAAACAAGCGTTTATCTTAAACCACAAACTTGGAAGATGGAAAATGTCAAGCTAAATATTCTGACAAATCCAAGGTTGCACCACTAATACACAGTCACCTGTGTACCTGGAATGTAGCTCCGATTTGGTTATTTTCAGATATATCTTACGTTATGCATTTATTTATTTATTTGCTGCTATGAAATACTTATCAGTTAAATATAAAGAAAATGCCTTAGAATTAAATTCTTTCATGTTTTGTCCATCCCCAACATTTCTTTCTGTGTGATGTAATGTGGAGGAATTGTTTTAAACTAACCTTTAATAGATAAAATATGCTAACAATAAAACATTCACATAAAGTCACCATTAAGCTGAGGCAGTATGCTCTTTTTTTTTTTTTTTTTTTTTTCAAATGTCAGGGGACGAAGATGTAATACACATCTCTTCACTACTAAATGTTTCTGGAGTCCAGGTTATTGCATACAGAGTCTCGGGGCAAAAATTGCCCATCTATGGCCTCCTGACATCATTAGCAGAGCAACGTGTTTATTGCCATGAAAGCCCAGGTGGTGTTTAGGTAATGAACCGACAGAGCTTTTCCTCTCCATCCTGTTTTGCTGGTTCACACAGACGAAGTGCTGCTCGCACTAATAAGGCAGCTCAGCTCGGTAAAAATGACAGAGCCCCTCGCCGGTGCTCATCTGACTTATGAGGATGATCACGGGCTAATGAGAAATCAAATTATCTACACACGTATTCTACTTGGTAGTCTCAACACAGGTCCCTCTGATTTCCCATTTTCCCATTTCCAGTTTCACCTGACGTGCACATATTGTGACCCAGATAGGATTTTCTCTCTATGACAGATGTGGGAGAAGACGTTCTTTTCGGTAACTTGGTGCGTTGTTGTCACCACCGGTAAAGAAGTGTAAACGCTCAGAGTCAGCATTCCTCCCCGTGCTGCATATTATTGATAAGATAGTTGACAGGTGAGTAATGCAGCTTCAGTCTCTGTAGTTCTTTAAGCAAACAAAAATGCAAAATTCCTAAAGATAGCATTTTATGAATATTGCTTCTAGTAATAGGATCTTCACTGAATCACCCTGTCTTGTGACTCGACTGAAGCACTTGAAGTCATAGAGCGACATAATGTGTCCACTGCCCGTAAATAACGCACACTAAAAGACTTCTGTTACTCAAGAAGTCAGGTCTTAATGAGAGTGCATCTGTCTATTCAGGTGTGTGTTTTTGCCTGTGGGAGATTTAAAACCGGGGGGGGAAAAAAGCATGTTTCTTAACAGGCCGTCGACCTTATGAACTGCCACTGGCAGAGAGACTAATGAAGATGTCTAGTTATAGCTAATAGCTATAATCAAAGTGCCCGAAGGTCTGCACTCGAGAGCATCTGAATGTGCAGTTGACTGGTTTATTCGTCTTGAGCTCATTTCACACTCCAAACATGGCGTTAAACCCAGATATTGTGTGCTGATGCCGTCTCTGTAGCCCGTTTAGCGACACACTTCATAACGCGCTGAGTTTATTAGTTCCTCTGCACTTCTGTAGCTTGCTATGTAAACACGACTGCATAAATAAGCATAATTTAGACTCTATATTTCATTTTCAAGCAGTGCTCTTATACACATTTAATGGATTATGTGCATTGTCTTTTGTGACTTTTGGAGGCAGCAGCTTTGTGTTTCTCTTTCCAGCAGGAATGCGATGAATGCAGGGCATCTAGCTGAAACTGAACCTGTTCTGTATTTGACTTGATTCCAGACTTTTTTTTTGTCTCTCCCTCTCTCTCTCTGACAGATAGTTAAATTAATGTGATTGATTAGCAGAGGTTGTTTGAGGAATGAGCACATGTGGGATTCCTGAGCTCTGGAATCTGGATAAAGCTGTTTAAAAGAAAAAAAAACATACATGAAATGTACAAGTTTAGCAGAACCATCCAACCTCTCTGTCAACGATATAAGCTCCCTGCTGTTATTCATGCTTCCTCTTGTCGTCTTTCAGCAGAGCGATAATCCTGCTCTCAGCAAACTCAAACTCTGAGGTGTTTCGGTAAATAAGAGACACATGTGGAGGCAAATGTGGACACGCTGCCTCAGATTCATTAAACGTAAAAGGCCGAGCTTTCCCAGTAACAGTATGTGGCCGTCAGCACGTTCTTAGTTTTGAATTTATCCAGGACACGACTGCTGCATCATCAAGGTGGAGAGGCCTGAGGTGGTTGTGTAGGTGTATGTAGGCACAGACTGTACAGGCTAACTCAGACTTGTCCCCCCCCCCCACCTACACACACACACACACACACAGAAACACACCCACACCTGTAAATTATTCAAAGCACCAGATGGGGACAGAGCGCGGCTGACAGTCAACGGGACAAAGAATACAGCGTTCGTAAAGTCCTAAATGTTGTCGTCTTTTTGTAATCCGGTAAAATCAATCAACCTAATGCTTTTCATCTGAGAAAAGCAGATCACTGGGCTCCACCAGAGGTTGTGCGAGAGCGTCCATGTGTTCGTTTGCCCCCCCTTGCCGCCAGTGTGAGCTGGCTCCAGACCCAACCACAGCAAAGGTCAGCGTGTGTGCGTTGGCGTGCGTATGTAAAGCGACAACAGTGATCTGTATAATGGGTTTTGTTGTTCCCAAAGCAGATGAAAACTGAGATTAGGCTTAAAGGGGACAGTGAATTTATTAGGCTTTCATTTCTATGAGGACCATAATCCCAGTGCAAGTAAAAAGCTTTATTAGCTCATGAATATTTGCTTCCCGCCAGCCTGTCTGACATTATTTGTGCGGCATTTCATAGTAGTGCGTTAAAGTAATACAGGACAACTCCTTTTACCAGTTGCCTCTGAGCTTTACAACAACAATCTCACCATCTCTGCTCTGTTAATGAAATGTCTGCCTGTGCAGGAAAAGATACACACTTCTGCTGAATATATTTCTTTCAATTAAGGTTTCATTGACAAAACACATCTGTTCTCACAAAATGCAACTTTTAATGTTTTTCATTTATTCGTTTATTTCGAAACGAGCAAATGTGGCTGTGCCAACCGGTGCAAGCCAGTCTGTCAGCTTAGCAAAGCACGCTTCACACATTTTACTGAAATCTCTCATATCATTAAAGTAAAGAGATACAAAAAGCAAAGCAAACGATACCAGGAAGGATATTATTTTATGAGATGGAACTTAAGAGTTCTGTATAAAGTGTCCTGGATTTAAATGGGCCTGAGAAATCATCATTGATCAAAATGATATAGAAATTGGATGTTAACTAAATGCAGCTGAACAAAACTGCATTTTAATATATTACATAACTAGTATGACCAAAAAAAAAAAAGAATAGATGAGAGACTGAAGTCTGTTGCTTTCACAACAACAGAGTGAATGTACTTGACAATCCAGCACCTGTTTTGCAGGGACACGTCAGTGCATTACTCTGTTAAATTCCAGCGTCTCCCTCCGCGCTTTCACTGAGGTGCTCTTCAGACGGTCAAACAGCTTGTGAAAACCCCCCTTCCCCATCATCCGCCTCTGACATCAGCACTGATGTCAGAGGGGTTGCACCTAACAATTTGCTTTCTTTTATCAACCGATAATTTCACAAATGCACCAACGTCATGGTATGATTTGAACTTTTCTCTCAGGTTCTCCTCCAAGTGACCATATTGTTTTTTTTTTTTTGTAACTTTATTTTTTTATGTGCGACGTAGCTATGAATGCCTCTTGAGGAAAGATTATTTGGAAGTGGTGTGTGTGTTGTTTCTCACTTTCCTCTTCTCTTTTCATCTGGCCTCTGATTGTTTGAAGCACCTCACAAAAACGTCCAGCGTCAGATCGGGGGTTGTACGGCCCTTTGAAAGAGAATGGAAAAATATCTAAAAAAAAAAAAAAGTTTTGAGGGAAAAAAACACTGCAGTTGGAAAAACAAGAGTCAAGACAAGCCAATAAAATAATGATATAAAATAATTACTATTTTTTTATTATTAGAAGTCACAGCTCCAAGTCCACCAAGAAGAATACTGCCCATCTGTCTACCCCTTATTCTTCACCTGCATCCATTATTTAGTTCTTGAGGTATCCTCTGATCCCCCCTCATCCAGCCACTCCACTTAATTATTCCTTACTCTTGAAACTTTACAGAAGAGTCTTTCAAGCACCTGCACTCACCTTTTGAAATGAGAACTTCCAGCGGATGATTTAAGCTGCGTACAGTCTCTGTAAAGCTCTGTAACGAGGGAGAGCTGGTTTCTGATATTAGCGGCATATGAATGCATGCTGATGTGGTTATTTTCACTTAAATAATGTTGCACACTATACAGGACCAGTTTAAATAGACATGAATTAGGATGTGGTGCTTGAGTGTGTATAATCACAGGGTTTGGAGTGAAACATTGTGGATGTCATAAAGAGGAGGGGCCCATGCAGCGTATTCAGTCATTCAAGTTTAACAGACGGTCTGCTCCTGCTCCTTCATCCGAATAGAGATGCTTTCTTGAATCACAAGGGCAGCAAGCCACTCTTTGCAGAGAGGCAGTTTGCTCCAGCCTTTCAGAGATGGATCACATGATTTAGATTTTTTCACCATCACTTTTGAGTTAGGTTTTAATTGCTAATTCAGTTATTGCCGCTTTAGCATTTCACATAAAATGACTAATGGATTCTGTAAGAGCGTCAGAATAATTTAGATGCAAAACAAATATTAGGTTTTACATTTTGATCAGATAAAATCACGAGACAAGGGAGTAAGACTGAGGAGGACGAAAGCTCAACTTGAATCAGCCTATGAATACTGTCTAAAATTGGTCACTGAGATGACTCAGAGAGAAGCTGAGTAGAGCCTTTATCTACTCATCATACCCATGATGGGTGGGAGTCTTGTTTTCCAGTACCAGCGCAATTTGCTCTACAGTAGCTTCTGAGACGCTCCATTTTATTACAGTGTTAATTTTAGGGTTTTAATTGAAAACAATTTCCATTTGAGCTAATAGCTTTTAAACAGTGTTAAAAGTCTTTCTAGCATCCACTAATACACAGGACGAGATGTTACAATCCCTCGTGCCAAGATCTGAGGCAAAACACATTTGGAAGCCCAGTCTGACTGAAAAAACGACCAGCAGGCTAGCAGTTAGCCACCAACTAGCAGCCAACAAGAAGACACCAGCTAACTAGCCTAGCCAACAGCAGCAGGTAGAAGTGATGGGACATGTGACTACATATCAACCAACACTTCTCCATTGTGTGAGGTTTCGGGGCAAGACACATTTGGAAAAGTTTAGTAACATGGTTCAAATTAGTAAAATTAAGTAGAAGATAAACCTTATTTATGTAGCACCTTTCACAGGTAATAAACCACAAAGTGCTTCACAATAAAATGGTAAAAAGACAGAATGCATTCAATGCAGTTAAGACACTTAAAAAGGAAAAATATTAAAAACAGCAATAAAATTACAATTAACTTGATATAAACTATTTTTCAGTAGAAATTCTGATACAATAATGGCGAAGGTGTTCGATAATGTATATGCACAAAATTTATGTAAAAACTATTAAAAGTGCAAAATTAGTGTTTTAAATATAAAATATACAGTCAGGACAGAGATATGCTGGTATTAGTGAAGGGTGTGGTGATGAGGTGATGTTTCATTAAGTCCAGCTCCTCCTGTATATGTGTTGGAGTTTTAGCGTGACGCCGTTTCAACAATCGCACAACACTGACTGCCCTTATTCTTTCCCTCTATGTCCTCCTTAAGAAGAGGAAGTGTCTTAACAAGATGAAAGTTAAGTCCTCTCTTGTTTGGCTGTGTTACCTCGAGTACATGATTGTCTGGAGTGTGTTTGGTGCACTGGGGAAGTCTCGTGTTAGACAATGGACCTGAGAGCGTACACGCAAGTGCACAGCCTCACGCAAACACCTAGATATGTGTTACTGACACCTAGGAGAGGGATGGGGGTGTTGATGTGCTAATGGCTTTGGGTTGCTATGAGGATTTAGAGTTTGTGTTACATTATCTGCGGCCCGTCTGTGCTGAGGCTCTCAGGACTCTGCATCTCTGGAGACGCAGCCCACTATCTCTGCAGGCATTAAGTGATACATTAGGAGCTCAGTCCACACTGCAACTGTGTTTGTTTAACGAAATTTTGCAAGATGTGACTCATGTATTGTTGGATCTGCACTGATACGCCGAATCCTCCTCTAATATCGTTGGTCTGCTCCACCCTTTGCTTCTCAGGGAGCAGCCGATCTACACCACCAGGGCCCACGTCTTCCAGATCGACCCGTCCACCAAGAAGAACTGGGTTCCTGCAAGCAAGCAGGCCGTCACCGTCTCCTATTTTTACGACAGCACACGCAACAGCTACCGCATTATCAGCGTGGATGGATCCAAGGTACGTGTGTGTACGTGTGTGTGTCTGTATGTAACAATATCAGGAAGAGATGATGGGAATCCTTTAACCGGTCTCTGGAGACAGAGATGAGTAAAAGCACTCAAAGCTAGAAGTTAACAAGGGGAATTGTCAAGCATATTAATGATGCGTTTGCTGCTCCCACTGATCGGCATCAACCTAACATGATACCTTTTAATATTTCTCTCATTCATTTCCATTTGTCTGGGTTCCTTAGGTAATAATTCCCCACTGCGTCACTGGGTAAGATATAAGCGATTGCTTTCATAGCAAATGTGTGCAAACTGACATGAAATAACCAGCTGCATTTTACGTCGTCTAGTTTAGACTTTGTAAAGAAAAACTAATAAACGTACTTATGAATGGAATAGTTTTAGGCCCAAGTGATAATAACACTATTCGAATGACAACATAGTAAAACAGAGCTGTATTACTATTAAATATGTCTTCAAAGACCTATAAATGTTGAAGTTTATGAAGTTAATTATATCTCTGTACAACCATTGTAGCCTGTTATAAACCATTTAGACTTCTTATAAATCCTGAATGAGTGACTTAAAGTATTAACAATCTGTCTTACACTAAAACCCAACAAAAATGTTACAACACGGTTTTTCTTTTAAACCTTAAGTAAAATGACATGACATCCGTGTAAAATGGAAGAAAGATGTCCATTAGAGTTTTCAGAAACAAGATGCTGTCTTTAAAATGTTAGTTTTGTGTTATTCAAAGCAGGAAAAAAACATTTATTTTCCCAGAAGAGCCTTCAGCTTCATAAATGAGTCAAACAAGTAACTATAAAAGGTTTTAGTCATTTCGCCACTACTTTCAGCTCACCAATGATATGAAATAGTATCATCATCATTACTTGTTGCTTAAAGGTTTATTTTATTTTATTTTTTTTTAGCACAGACACATAGAAAATACGAGGAAAGCCCGTTCCCTTGTTCCTTTCCATTCCCTATCAATCAAAAACAACGTGTCCGACCAAGAACATTCACATCTGAAACCCCTTAGGATGAGAAATTAGCTCTGCCCTCAGCAATGTAAGGTTAAACTCCTCCGTGTTCCTCGTTTTCGCCCAGTTATCCGCGGCACAGTCCTCTTCTCAAAGGGGCGAAGACAAGCGCAGCTGATTAAAGCTGTCAAAGCTAAAATGGTAGAACAAACTGAACCTGTCCAATATTTTTAGATGAAACTTGAAACACGTATTTTGAGGAGATGCGGGTCATATTTTAACTCGGTAAAAGCTGGTAGATGGACCATCTTTAAACGTTAGAATATTAACATTTTTTTGCTTCTGTTTTATGCATTTGCAAGTTGAGTTGAATTCAGATGCTCTATCACATGACCAAGCATCCCCTCTAATAAATTCATAAGATTAGCCAAGAGCTCCATACTTCTCATGCATATTTGAGTCTCAGTTAAACTCTGTCATCTGCAATCAACCAGCAGCCAACAGTAGTCATACCTAAAAGGCTATGGAGTCACTAAGAAATGTCCACACCACATCAGCTGTTCTTTTTGCAAATCCCCACCACTGGTTTTTGATGTGAAGATTCTCAGTAGCTCAGTAGTTATGATAAAAAAAAAAAATCCCTCCAAATCATAATTTTGAGATGGAACCATATGCCACATGAGCCTGCTTGTATCATACATTCACACCAGCTTCTTGTGCTAACTCAAAGAGTAGATTATGTGTTTCCATGGCGATCAGAGTCATCTCGCTGTGTGAAAACTGGAGGAGCGATATGACGCCGATATCCCCCTGTTGACACTCAGGCAATCACCTTTTGCACAATCTCAAATCGCACAGTTTACCTGGTGAGCCGCCGGAGCGAGCGAACGGGGGGGGTCGACCTCTGTTGGATCTGTTTTATGTCCCCGTGGTTGCACTTCTGTTTTAGGGATCGTGGGGTTAGTTTTACAAACAGCTGATGGGCGGGTCTCGCAGGAGCTCAGCATACTTGTATATATGAATGCAGAGTATCTGCACAGCAAGCATCTTCTGTTTTCTTCTCAACAGTGGCAAATACGTGCAAACCACATGTTGTGCGTGCTACATATAGATCTACTGAAGATATTTCAAAATCAGCCGGACATGTCTGAATACGTTTGACTATCTGGCTATAACATGAAGAGCTCCTCTCGATTCTCAAGTTGCGACCTTATTTTCTAGTGCAGGCTTAGGCTTTCAGTGCAATTTTATGTAAAATCCCTTCTTTAAAGAGAGAATCTGTGTATTATCCCTCAATTCCAGAAAAGCATCAAGCTCTGTTAGCTTCAAAACAGCTCTCTTCCCACGGCTAGAACGGCAAGACTCTAATCTGTTATGTCATCAAGTACCACTTACTGAGCTACAGGAATGACAGTAACTGACAATAGATCCCCCACGATTGACTAAATCTACCGTTTCGAGTTCTTTTATCAAATAAATCGTCTTTCTGCAAAGAAGATAAGGGGCTGCTTCTTTATTTCTGGCTAAATGCGTCTGTATTTTTGTATTTCCTCTCTATCCTCTGTGCCAGGAGTCCTCTCTCTGCTCTCCCACTCCTGTCATCCTCCCTGTTCTCCTGTCTCACCACTCTCCTTTAACCTTACCAGAACAGTATGTGTCATAGAAATCTCGACGAGCACCAACCATGCGAGGCATCAGGATAAGGATTCATGAATTGTTTTCTAAAAAGCAAACGGCTCATCTTGATTTAATCCGTGTTTCCGGTTCATTTACATAAGTCACGTCGGTATGAGCAAAGTAACCAAAAGCGAGGAAACGCTGAGTCACATCAAATAAATATTAAGGATTGTTTTTTGTGGTTTGTACACTAGCTGCGAGAGAGACGTGTCTGTCTCGAAGAATAGCCTGTGCTGCTGCACACACTAAGTATGACAGACCGTCAGCTTATATTCATCTTTTGGAGGTGGCCGGGCCACTCGCTGTGGATGATATGGCAAGTAGAGGAGCATATCAGCACTTTTGACTCTCGCTCATCCTCAGTTGTTCCTCTCATACCACGATGTACCAAACACTGTGACAGCACAGTGGAGAGTTTTCTTGCAGCAAGTGAAAATCTGGCAACTTTCTGAGCTCACATGTAAAACACTTGAAGAAAAAAAAGCTATTTCGTTTGAGGAAATTTTAATGCAAACTTGACTCTCTTAAATCTCTGTTACCACCTCTTTTTTTTCCATTTTTTTTTTCTTCCATCACAGCCAGTGTTCAAATTTAACAATTTGGCTCCTGTGCTGTGGGCGGGTGAGCGAAAAGACAAACCAAAGCCAAGAACTGAAGAAGATTTCAAATTCCTCCAAGTGCACTTGGAAATGCTCAAATGTATACTTGATGTTAGAATTTTACTTTAGACCATTTCACACTCTGTGTAATCTCTCAAAAAAGTTTAAAGGACAGTTTGCATAGCTTAGATTCCGGTTTGATAAATCACAACGTCACGTTTTTTGCATATTCACAATGCAATACTGTATCTGCAATGTCCAGCTCCAGTTCTCACCCAGGAACCTTTGTTACATGTCGTATTCTTTTTGTCTCTCTACACCATTGGCTGTCAAATAAAAGCAAAGCTTTCAAAAAAAAAAAAATCTAACAAATGTGTGTAAACTATATTTGCATTTGGCTGCTTTTATCGATAGTTGGAGAAAATGAGGATAAGGACATGTCATGGTTTCCAAAAGAATAATTATACTGCATGGCTTAATTTGTTTTAAACCCACACATCTAACCACTGTTGAAGGGTTGTGTGTTGGTAGATATACATGCAAATATTCCAAACCGTAGCCAGTTTTATTAGCACCTGAAAAATTGTGGCTGCAACCTGGGGAACATCTTGTAATTTTTATTTATTTTTTTTAAATATTTTTACTCGTGTGTGGTTGAGTCACACGAACGAAATTAGATTTGTATTTTGTTGTATGACCAGCTGTCATGAGAGAGAACACACAAAGTCCCCAAACAGTTATCCATTAGGATAATGGCTGAATCACAACAAGCCAGGTATGAGCTAGTGTGACGCTCCAACATCAGCATAGTCTGTTCTGTAAACAGTGTCAGAGAAACAGCCTCGCACAGCAATGAAAAATTATAATCTGAAGCATGATTGCGCGTTGTTTTACACCAGCGACGAGGCTGCTTTTAATCCACAGCGACGTGACTGCACATTCAGATTTAGTTCTTGTGTTACAACCCTGACTCCAAACCTACGTCACTGCCACCAGGGCGATACTGTGTTTTGCTGACCTTAATATATGGTGAAAGGAAATGCATCACATCATTAAAAGAGTTGGCGGACATACAAAAATATGTCTTCCTCTCATCACACCACGCCTGATGAGCAACCTCATTTTTCCATTTCGCTGTCGGGTTTGATGAAAGGACACGGTGACCATCACCTCGTATTTCTTTGGCCGCGTTTCAGTTATAAAACTGCTGCCAGTTTCGTCTCGCACATCGTCATGACCGCCCGCGTTGCCCGTTTGTCACCACTGCTTTGATATACATCCCTCAGGAATTAGACTGCATCTAAAGGGTCAACACATTTCAAGTTTTGTTATCTTAAAAATGCCACCGCTGGGTGTCATTTTTCTCAGCCATGACAAAATCTTCTTTCCCTCCCGTATACTCTTCTCCCATGTTCTTCATCTCCTACCTTATTTACTGACTCTGCAAATTCTAAGCGCACTCTTTCTGACTGACCCTCGTGCCTTTAGCCAGCCAAGCTTCTCCCTGCGCCTCCTGTGCCACTTGATCCTCAGCCCAGCTCTCCATGCGCCCAGCTGCCAGCGTCACTCTGCTCTGCCTCCCCCTCTCCAACTCTCCCACTCTCTCGTTCGCTTGCTCACTGAAGCGTCCACTCATACATGCCAGCATACAGTCACAGGCCTCACAAAGATGGGGGTAACCTGGTGGTCCCGTATGTTCATTTTTGCATCATTAACTGTGATCCTACGTCATTTCAACGATGTCTGTACTGTATCTGATGATATTTGTCTTCTGCTCAACCATAATGATCAATAACCCACCGAAAGACAAAGAACTGGACTGTGTGGTTGGACTCTATAATATTCTAAAAATGTATTACGCACAACTATGAAATCGTTTGACTGTACTTCCTTGTGCGGCCCAGTAAAGAAAGAAGATACTAAAAATAAATACTTGGCACAAATTGCCAAAGCCTAGATGATGTTTCACATAGTCTGTTTAATCCAACCCACATTTTAAAAATGAAAGATATTCCTGTTTACAATCCTGAAAGACAAGGGAAGTGAAAGACACATGAAACTTTCTGGGGGTGAATGGGTAATGCACAAATAATTTATTAATTTACTGCCCTTATTAGTTTCTGTTCTACATCAGTAACGGCTATTCCTACACTGCAATAACAGCATTACTAGAAAGAAGCAAAATATTCTTATATCCAGTCAAATCATCTTGTATTATGAAAACAAAACTGCCAATGGTTTAAGATTTTTTTATTTCTTGACAAAAACTCTTAAAATAAGCACAAAGTTCTTGTCTTTGAAGATGTATTTCTTTGATACAAGGATTTTTGCTTTCTTGGAATTCTTGGAAACATAACACAAGATGACAACATGGTTCCTTAAGTGACATAGTCCATGAGCGGCGGATATTGGCAAGGACTTCACTATACGATACGTATTGTGATACCCGAGTCACAATATGATACATTATTGCGATATAAAGATATTGCGATATTCTACATCGTTCACTGAGAAATTTTAAATGCAACTTCAAATACAGATTGTATACATGTACATCAGATGACATTGATAATTCATTGGACAAATTGAGTCAAAAAACAATATTAATCCAAATGATCCATTTCCAATTTATTTCACTTGTGAAAAAGTGGTGGAAGTTGTTCACAATCAGCCCAAAACGTGACTTTTTCTTTTAAAATCGATATTAGAACATTCAAAATTGATATTGCTTTTTTTTGCTATTTTTTCCCCCACCCTGAGTAGTTCATAAAGTATCATACCCTTATGATGAACGACATGAAAGTGTTAGATTGAAATGGATAAGACTCAGGTGGTTAGAGATTTAGTTGCATATTGTATATTGAGATGGTCCCTTCCCAGACTTCTATTTCATTCAGTCTTTTCAGTTCTTAAATCAAGAGTCTGTTGCAGTGTTTTTGTATCATGACGTCGTTCAGCTCAAGGGTATCAGTCTAACAAGTTGTAGTCTCAGTACGGTTCAATGATACGTTGAAGATCTTGCTGAAAAGGTAAAAAGACTCTCGGTAAACAAAATAAATACAAAATTGGTCGAAAAGTTGACAAGTAATACTATATATTTTAAGATGATCTGTTTTTCAAATGGAAGTCATTGCTTTTTTTTTTTAATGTTATGCATGTATGTGTGTCTCATCCCTGTATTTCTAAACACTGTTCTCCAACCACAACAATGCAGTTATTTTACAATGACCATTAAAGTTTCATCTTATCTTGAAACTTACTCTTTGAGCCTGTGCAGTGAGCACGGTTAAATATTCACTCTGAAACACGCGAGTGCTGTGTAATCTTTTCTCGTGCTCCTCTTCAGGGGAAATTAGGTCACCTTTGTTTTGTTGAAGCCCCTGAAAGAGTGATGATTTTGAAATCAGATTAGCAGCACCTTGGTAAATTGCCGCTCTCCTTGTAAACCTCTTGAAGAGGGATTGCAGCCGTCGGTGAACAGAGGGTTTACGGTATAAGAAAGTCTTATTCTTGCATGTACAGTGTTCTCTCTTTCTTCAGGATACATTAGTTGTGTTTTCAGTGGGACACAAACATCTAGGAGGGTGCTGATTGCTGCTAATACCCCTCATTTTGTCAGCTCAGTCTCTTGCTTTTTGGGTCCCTGTCCAGTAATGATGCTGTGTAAAGTGTTTTAACACCTCAGCCACTGAAAAGATGGAGAAGGAGACAGTGGGGGCGTAGAAAAGGACACGAGTCTGTCAGCGATTTGAATTCCTGAGTCCTGTGTTCAGAGCCATGTTGCTATGAAACAAGGGCTGCTCTGTGATTAAATTGTCTTCCATTGTTACTTAATTGTTGGGATAATTTGCATGTGCTGTTTTTAAGTTCTGTTATATCTTGGCAGCGACATCGGGTTCGTGTGTATGCAAATTAAAGGAGTGTCGTGTTTACATGCACCTTTAGCTGTTCACATGGGATTAGACATGTCTATATTTACAGCACTGCAGCACAAACGCACAAAACGCTGAAGACCGGTCAGACTGCATCTCAGACTCTCGGCTTCTTCTGCCACTGCCTCGTGCACTAGTTACCATTTTAGACTGCAGCAGATGTTTGCTGGCATCTGATTTGCTGCATAGCTACAACAGGTGAATGTGCACTGTGGCAAATATAGAGACTGTAATTTGACTGCTTAGAGGTTAGTGGGTCAGCAGTCACGACTGCGTAGCGTCTGTGCATGCCAGTGTTTTATTCACAAAGGAACAAATCTGTCTGCAATAATGGGCCATGTTATTTACACTGGAGTAGGTTGCATGTGTTCAATTGCTCAAGTAATTATCATCCAAATATGTAAACCGTGTGTTAGGTGCTGTCTCTGACAAGTTTTTGAGCATAGACTTTTTATGTTGTACGACGTCTATTAAGGAAATTTGACACTATACTTCATACTTCATATATTTTCAAACATGGATGGTTTCTCTTAATAAACTGTCAGTATTTCTATCAGGGCAACATGTAACATTAGATAAGTTTTAGTTGCTTTTGTATTGTCGAGAGGTTCTAAGAGTTTTTATAGAGAGGAGGGGAACGAATGTGTAATATGCCAAATGAAATCAAGTGTCTCAGTCTGGACATGGACACATGCAACATATTACATATTTACTCTGGTGTGAATGAACCGACAACAGATTATTGTCCTTTATTAAAGTGGTCAGACTATTCATTGTGTGAATGAAGCTCCTGGAACTCCTTCTGTAATATGTCTCGTCTGAACAAGATACAATTTTCAAAACCCTGCAGCATCAGAATGAGGGGTGGCCCAGTTTGGAAATCTGTAATAACTGTACTCTGTACTGATTGCCAGTATGGGTGCCAGTAATGCTGGGAAATTAAGGATAATGCTGCCTGAGACTTGTCTTTGAGAACTGTTTCGTCCTTTTTGCACAATGATCTGCTTTTGTTTTTTTTGCACTTTTTACTTTAATTTATGTAATTCCCTCCACACTGTATATACTGAGAATACTGTTTATTCTTGTATTTTTTTATACATTCTTTTATTCTTCTTTTATTGTTTTATATATATATAATTTCTCCCATACGTGGGATAAATAAACATCGTCTTATGTTAAGATGTGTCATCCTAACAGGTGATCATCAACAGCACAATCACACCCAACATGACGTTCACCAAGACGTCGCAAAAGTTTGGCCAGTGGGCAGACAGTCGGGCCAACACTGTGTTCGGGCTGGGCTTCGCTTCAGAGCAGCAACTGTCAAAGGTAGGAGAGAAAACATTTCAGGAGCACCAAACACATCGAGCCACAAAGACATTAATACAACTTGGAGGAGGCTTTGTCTTTAAACTAAAGAGTGGCGCCGTACAAACTGTTATCAATCGAGCCACAGATTGTGAACTGAGTCCTCTTAAGTCCTCAATGTTACTAGATAACTGCCTCAGTGGATGGACCATAGAGTAGTGTATTATATGTGTGCTTGTTTTGCCACTAATAATCACAGCTGTTTGTCTCTGTTTTGCAGTTCGCTGAGAAGTTCCAGGAGGTGAAAGAAGCAGCCAAGCTGGCGAGGGACAAATCGCAGGAGAAGGTGGAGACGCTGAGCAATCACTCTCAGGTAAATCACGATGCATCTGTACTGTTCGCCGCTACTGTTTACTCAACAGTCGGTGTTAGCACTCATTAACATCACTCCTGTACATATTCTGTGTATAGGAACCACATTCTTTCATTCATTAACAAGTTCAAATCTTGATGAATTTTGTGTACTACAATGCTACAATACTATAATACAACAAATCTAATTCAGCTATTGCGTAGGTCTTAAACGGGGCCTCTGTGGAGGCACTGCAGGGGGTCGCAAAATCTTTGGTTGATTAAGCATTTTTTATATATATTTTGTTTTTAATTCCCCCCCACAAATTTAATTTTTTTAAAATACACATTAACATTAATCCAACATATTTTAGTAAAGGTAGAAGGGATAGGTTAATATTGAATGCAAAATGATAATAATAATGTATATTCATAAATAGCACTAGGCCTAGTATAATATAGAACAGATATATTAGGTATATTATTTAATCTCTCCATCAGTTTGGAGGTCCTTGGCCGGAAAAACGTTGAAGGCCCGTGATCTAATGTGTAAGTCATCAAGAATAAGAGGTCATAGGTCATTCTAAGCCACTTACTACAAGGTGTCTCAGTGATTAAGAATAGCAAAGTCAGTGAGAGTAAAACAATGATGAGTTTGTCGGTTCAGCTCCAGTTACTTTAGACCGGTAGTCCTGCTAGCAGCATCGACTGGGGTTTCATCCAGCAGTCGGCACTCGGGCACCTACTGCCAGGCTTGCTTGCACTTTCTCCAGATGGTAGGAATGAGAGTCAGCCCTGAGACACACAAAGCTGCTCGGCCATATGACATGATAAATACTGGCAACGGTTTTTCCCTCACCCCTCCGCTGTCACGGCTTACGTGTCCAGGGTGTTTACAGCGTTTCACCGTAAGAAGCCCAAGGCTCTTTCTCACAGCGAGAGCAGGATATACGAGAAAAATGTCTGTTTTTAACCCATCTGAGGTTTAGAAAGCTGCGGATGAACATGCTCAAAAAAATCCCTCTGTCCCCCAAAAGGAGTCTGGAAGTGAAACGCCCTCAACCAACCAGGCGTCGAGCATTAACGGCACAGACGATGAGAAAATCTCTTACGTCGGCCCAGATCCTGCTCTGCTGAAGACTGAGAACGAACGTCTCAAGAGCGTAGTAGAACAAAGGTAAGATTACATACTGTGTACAAATAGCTTTTCTCCCTTTTCTGAATAAATATGTTTGTTTTTTTTGTTTTTTTTTACATACACTACTGGTTAAAAGTTTTAGAACAGCATCAGTTTGCAAGATAATGACCCAAAACTTTAGTCCAAGCTCTACCAGAACTACCTCAGGATAAAAACAAGATGGAAAGCTTGAGAACATGGAGCGGACCATGGCCCAGTCTCTAGACTTTAAAACTATGGAGCTGGTTTGTGATGAACTAAACAGAAGAGTGAAAGCAAAGCACATTTCTGGAAACTTCTGCAACAAAATTGGGACTCTCTGAAAAATATTTGATTTCCATTTTAGAAAGAAACAAGTGTGTTCACATGTTAAATCAGTCAAAGATGGTTACTTTGATGAGTCAAAAGTTTAGAATATATTTTGGGTTACATAATGATTCCATTATTTCTTATAACTTCAGTTGTTTATTTACTCTATGCTTTTATTTCAGAGCAAATGTTATCGGGACGTAAGATAAGAAACTGTGGGCGTGTTTGTGTGCTTCATAATCCCAGATCAAGATCTGTTCTACTGTGCTGCACATAAAACACATGGAGGTCTAATGCTGTTTTACTAACTGGCTATTTGACATGAACTATGCATATCATTTATTTTGCATTCATCCAAATGTTTTAATGGTGCATTTTAATCCAGCAAAATGTCAAAGCCAAAATTGGCATCATTATCTCTTTAACTCCACACACTACAGTCCCCATTCCCTTATTTTCATGCGTCGTGATTGTCTCGGCAGCAGACTGTGCTCAGATGTCCTCCCTCTTCATTTTATTGCTGCTGGGATGATGTCACGTCCCCTAACGGCTCCAAAATCGCCAGATCTGATCTAAAGTCTGAAGCTGCTCTGCTCCACCACTTGGTTGTCCGGCCTTTATAATCCAGGTGTTTGGTGTATATATCAGTAATTGCATGAAACTCCAGATGGGATTAAAATGAACCCTGGCTGCTGGAGTCAAATATAGCACTAATCTGGTCTAAATGTACAGTTCATTTAGCCCAGACTGTGATATTTTATCCAGATGTAAAGAAAAAAAAGACTAATTAGCATCATAGCAAAACTTGAGACACAGAAGTAAAAAAGAAAACCTGCATGGTGTCAGTTTCGCTTTATTGATGACAATACGTGATTTATGGTTGCACAATCATAAGAAGGTTCCTGAACAAGTCAGTGTACTTTGATACTAATTATGTGGAGCACCGTTAGTGTAACCGCAAAAGTCTTTTAGCCATTACACAGCATGAAAATCCTACAATGGGTATATTAAAATAAATAAAAAAATAAATAAATAAATCTACACGCCTGTTAAAACGTCCGTGAAATGGAAGTGACTATTGCGACGGGTAAATTATTTTAGAATTTCTGCAGCCTTTAAAGTAAGAACCGACACAACGGCACATTGTTGTGCAGTCAAACCCTTTTAAAACTGGGTGTGTGGCTTTGTTATTTGTATCAAGCGCTCATTAATCTCATGTGAACAGGCTGCAGCTGTTCTTGGAGGATTTTTTTTTCGGTCGTCTTAGCTGAATGCTACTTGAAGAGCTGCGGGCCACGAAGCGCTTACAAAGCTCATCTATCCACTGTGGAATAAAATCTATGATGCACAAAGATCACTGTAAACGGTTCCTCTCTCCTTTGCAACTAATTATTTTACCTGAATAATATTTATTGGGGTCATATTGATTTGTTCACATGCTAGCTGTGAAATAACTGCATGTTCAGCAAAACACTCCTTTTAAACTTCTGTTCATGTCGGGGCATCAAGCTTTTGCCAGATTTCTTCGGTACATGCACTTGGTTCTGTTATTGCTCCCTGTCGTCTTTGGCCCTGTCTCGAGCCATCTCGAGGCTTTGGGATGTTGTTTTGTGGGAGAGTGTCACAGCGGCGAATCGGCCGAGGACTGCAGAATGCTGCGGTGCAGGTCTGTCCACATTTGATGCAGAGTAGAACACTTCAAACCAGCCATGCATAAGGAAGGGAACAGCGATGCATACTAAATATACACCACAAGCTCTCCAAGCTTATTGATAAGACACAAAGGAAGGGATAACAAATTGCATGTTGACCGTGTCACTGCTGCAGCTCGTTCGAGGCTTTTCCCACGCCTCCTTTTACTAGTTTTTAAATATCTCTTGACAATGTGATGCATGTCACGACTAAAACTGTTAAGACAATAGGATTTTATTGCATTATGTGCCATGTCAGTGGGCACAAGCCTCGGGCACTTCAACACTAACCCATCTACATGTTCCTTCTATTAATAACTCTCCTCCTTTTTGTCTGACAGCAACACCAACGCCAAGAAGTGGGAAACAGAGCTTCAGACTTTAAGAGAAAATAATGCCAGGCTGGTGGACGCGCTGCAGGAGTCTTCAGCTAATGTAGAAAGCTGGAAGAAACAACTTACTACCTGCAAGGAAGAGAGTGACACGCTCAAGGAAAAGGTACTACAGTCATGCACTCCAACAGGGAAGTTAAGAATTATACACAAACCTATTGATCCTGTTGTCTGACAAGGTGACAGGTTAGAAACACTGTTGGCACTTCTGTGTGTCACTTTTTATAAATATAATGCATATTTCTACTCTTTGAGCATGCAGACTAGTGTAGTACTGTACGTTTCATTACCTCCTGTGTTCCTTGCACCAAAGTCTCAGTCCACTATAAATAGAATCATTTTAGTTTCATAATCAATGTGGGCCGTTTCTACAGCTGGGCTGGTGTTGCAGTGATGCTCTTTATTTTATAACATGCAGCAGGTTCTCTTTTGTCGCCGGTGTCATTTTAGAAGACGACCCCACTTGTAATATAAAGTATATCACAAACACACATGAACAGACGTCCCATGGAAAGAACTACATGGGGAATATGTTTGAAAAACCTGTTACCGCAGCCACTTTTCACAGTAGAAACCCTTTTTCGTAAACTAGCGCCCTTGTCTGTCCTGTTTAGATCGCAGAACTAGAAGCCCAATGTAACGAAGCCAATCAGGAGAAGCAGAAAAACGCTCAGCTGACCGTTCGCGTGAAGGAGCTGGAGGCCGAGCTGCAGGAGAAAGAGCAGGTGAGACCTGATCACATTTATCTGATCTGGAAACGTTTGTTAAATCGTGTCTTATTTTTAATAGAGGAAGTGGTTTTCAGGTTAGCTCTCCTCCCATTCACCAGCCCAACTTCTCTCCCTGCGGAGGTGATTATATCTCGGTAGGAAATGACAGGTTTTTATTATGGGATCTTGGGTTTTGTATGGATTGGTGTTGTTATTGTTTTTTGTTACAAGTTAAACCCAGACCTTTATACTGCCCTGTTGTCTCATCCCTATATACTGTATTCCTCTGTGCTCCTCGTGCTTTTAATAACTTGACAGATATTGGAAAAATCTTCTAAAAATAGCTCCTCCACTGACTTTATCTCGAATCAAAGCGGCGGAAAATGTTATCACATACACCATCGTATATCTACTACATCAATCAGCCACAGTCCAAATTAGCTGGAGCTGTTAGCTCTGTGCAGCCTAATGATGCCGTTAATTCTAATGAGGATGCGACCATGCCGTCTGCTGACCTTTGCTCAGTGCTGGTTAAATTTCTGACTGCAGACAAATGATCAGGACTGATGTCTGGCAACCTCTCACATCTCACAATGTACATAGATTTTTGCGTCGGCTCACTAGTAGTTATGGGCAAGTAGTTTTTGATATATTTGGATGTTTTAGATATTAAAGGGGATTGTGAGCAATAGATCTAATTGACCAGCCACATTGTTTTGGTTTTTGGAGCAGATATAAACCTGGACACAAGCTTCCTTCTTTCTGCAGTTTTCTTTCTTATTTGTTTCTGTGTCTAACAAATAAAATAGTCTCACAACTTCCCAAAGCCCAAGTTGACATCTCCACCAGACTTTCAGATAAGGGTTATTTTTATAATACATTTGTATATAAAACACACGTATACAGTTTGAACTTTTTGTTGTGATATGTTCCCGTTTAGTCCAGCAGACTTTATTACACTACAACGGTGGAAAGTCTGACAACTACCAACCTTGAGTCACACATTTTTTAGTTTTTACTGTAGACTTTGCTTGAATACAGTGATGGATTAAACCATTCTTGGTCATAGTTGCCAGTAAGTCTTCAAAATGCTTTTACAGACACACTGCAACAGAGAAAAGACATTTCAGAACAAACAAAAGTTGGATATATAGATACGTAAGAACTCATCTTCCTAGAGACTGTCCTAACCAAGGTTTTTATTTGGTATGCATTTTTAATTTCTCCACGGTAATTGGGATTAGTAGGACCTGAAACATATAAAAACTAAGTCTTGGAAGGCTTAAAAACTACGCTCTCATATGTGGACACTGGGATTATTTCATTATTTATATTATTAAGAAGTCACCAGTGTGTGACAAAATGTAAAACTGTTTATTTTATTACCTGAATTGCAAACACTGCTACCACTAGACTAGACAACGGGTTTAAATGAGGCAGAATAAGCTGCAATAAAACCTAAAACTTAACGCCCCCATATGAGGACGCAGGGTCTGAGGAGGTTAATCAATTGTCTGTTTGGTTGAATGTATTTATAGTATAATGGCTTTTATGGCCTTCTAGAGTGGACGACCGTTCAGATTGCCTGAGGTAAAAAGCATCTGAGAGATATTCCAGTTTACCACCTGGCCGCCTCAATATTAATAGAACATATGCATCTTTCTTTAGACAGCAGCACATCTAAGACTGCAACAGGAAGGAAAGTAGTTCAAAGAGTTGGTTTTTTAAAAGTTATGAGGGAAGAATCTCCTCCTTCGGGAGCCTCCACTCCTCTGTATATGAGCCACAAACACTGACCGAGGGACCTGCAGAAGAAGTCGGAAGCACCGATGTAGCAGACAGCCCACAGAGGCTCGTCTGCACGGAGACTCACCCCCCCATCACCCCCTTCAAGAACAGCCCGTCCTCACCACCTCCAATTAAAAACATGCCTATGAATAATTAAGAATCCACCGTGGCGTTGATCCCAGCGCTGGCCAGCCGTGAACTAATAGAACAAAGCTGCTTTAAGTGACTACAAAGACACAGCCAATTATTACTTGGTGTGGAAGTGCTCGAAGCGATGGCGGATGCTATGAAACCCTGTGTGGTGCGTTGGGCTTAAAGCTGCGGAGGGATGAGACTTTCACAGCGATAATAGATGTTTAACTGAAAGGAAAACAAATATGTAAGCGCAAGGAAGAGTCAAGGCTGCGTGTGTGTGATGTTCTTCTTTATCTTGAGCCTTCCTTTACCCACTTTGTATCGCTGCTCATCTTTGATGGGCGTGGGTTTATCCATAGGGGACAGTAAATAATCATTTAATGCCTCTAAAAATGTGAATACTAGGGGTCCAGGGTTAGTGCTCGCTATCAGACCTGAAATGTGTTGGAGGTATTAATAATAAAAGATTTTGTGATATTTGCATCTATCCTCAGATGTTGAACTATTTCTGCTAGATGAGTCATAATGTTCTCAAGAACCTTATTGAGAAACGATTTGTCAGCTTTAGACGAACTGGTTTACGAACTTGTTTGTTATTTTTCCTAGGAGCTGGAGAACTTGAGGAAGCAGGCGGAGATAATCCCTCAGCTCATGGCCGAGTGCGAGAGCATCACCACAAAACTGCAGGTTTGTTCAGAGCACCCAACCCCACATACTGTAAACGGGCAGGGCAGAGAGCCGTGTGGACCTTTAGCCACACGTGAGGACACAGTGGTTTTCAGGGCGAGATAACACACAGGCTCTGAGGCGTAAGCGACGCTTTCAGACGAAAGGTAAAGAATGAGAGCTCCTATTCATCAGTCTGCCTGAGGGCTGGTGACACAACATTCCTATCACGTGTCTCAGTAGCGCACATTGTAGTTATTGTATCTATTAATAAAAGTCTGTCCCTGGTACGGCGCAGAGTGGATTATTGCCTCTGTGAAAATATTTTCTGTTATCCTCATCTGTGAAACAGAGATACAGTAGTTCTGTCACGGCTTATTAGTTTCCTGGTGGAAAAGATTTGATATTTTTTTGTAAACATGAATATGGAAGTAGTTTGGAAGCTCTGCTCAGAGCTGCAATGGTCACGTCTGGAAACTACAAGTTCTCTACGTGTGTGGGTTCTGAGAAACCCAATACAATACTGTTACACCTCACACCTTCTTTTTTTTTTTAACAAAGAGCACCTGTTCTTCAAAGATGACTTCTCATTGAGTAATCTCAGACTTTCTGTTAAACCAGAAGTGCCAGGCTGTGTGAATGGCCGCGAGTCCTGTTAGTGCCAAGTCTGACATGAGCTGCATTGATATTGATGATCATCTCACCCTGCGCTGACTGACTCACAGTAGAATTCATCATCCAAGCTGTCATGCTGGTGCTCCCTTTCAGGGTTTGGAAGAGAATAAAACCAACAGTGGCATGCCTGAACTTCTTGTTTCGCAAAGCTCAACCGCCTGGTTTGTTTCTGCAACATCCTGCTGAATGAATGGCAGTCACAACAAAAACGGCTGAAGCATGAGTTTATCTAACGGGCTATCCAAACCGAGGAGAAGCGCCGACAATGGAATTGCTCAAATACCTTCGTTCATGATGCATAAACTGCACCAGTGTACATTTAGGAAAAAAAATTTTTTTTTTTTTTTTTCCTGCATGACCTTCACATGTTTTGTTTCTTTCCATGTTTTAACACCACCTCTGTGTTTGTGGTCATGCCTCCCCTCTATTTAAAGATGACCCCCCACCCCACGTGTGTGTGGAGATCAGGTTTCAGGAGTCAGCTGGAGGATACAGTCATGCAGGCGCAACACCCATTTAGCACTCCTATTTTAAACCCCTCCCTTCAATGGTATCTTCAGCATTGACGTGTCGCTCGTGACGCCTGCTCGTCTGGAGGACGACTTTTACTTTACTTTTTTACTTACCCATTCACTCACATGCAAAAATGTCCTCAGTGCTTTCAGGTAGGAGGACGGGAAAAAAAAAAAGGTTTTGGGAGAAGATTCTCTTTGGTTTGGCATCTAACTTATTCTGATGTATTAAATATTCACTGTTTATTCACCATTTAACCTCTTTGCTATTTATTTATAACGAGTGCTTTTTTTTTTTCTGTCCGTCCACAGGTCGCAGAGACGAAGAACAAGGAGCTGGAGGGGAGGATAGGGGGTCTTCAGATGGACATAGACGACAGCCGACAAAAGCAAGGCAACATGAAGGGCGAGCTGAAGAAGTTCATGGATATTCTGGATGGAAAGATAGACGAGCTGCATGAGTTCAGGCAGGGCCTCTCCAAGCTGGGTGTCGATAACTGAGAAAAGTAGCAGCGAGCCGAAAGGGTAAAAGGTCGGGTATGAAGGATTCACTTCAGGGCAGAAACTATGTGGCACCTTCTCCCCCAAGGTGATATCCACACAGAAACTATCAGCTTTGGCTTCTAATAAACACTACCTTGTGAGAAAGAGATGTTTTGGAGAGAGGGAGGGAGAGGGAGAGACTGACAGACTAAAAAGGGAGGAGAGCGCCAGCGCCGCTCCACCAAACGGCTCCATATTTTGTGCGCTGGCAATGTGAAACTAAATCAAGAGTCACACTTTGAGCTTACTCATCCGTTTCTGTGGGGGGAAAACGAGTTTAAAAAGCTGGTGGTGGGTTCTTAGATTCTGTTCATCTGTCTATTTTCTGAAGGCTGCAGCACGTCTACACGGGGCAGAGCTTAGCGTAGTAGAGGGGACTTAAAAGGGCTAAAATGAACAACACGCAAAGACAATGCTGCTCAGCATCACTCAAGTAATAATTGGTATTAATCCTTGTGGGCCCCCTCCGAGAATTAGAGATGAAATCTTTCTCCAGACTGTCCTCGCTGCTGCCTCTCGTCTATCTCAGGTGTGTTAGAAGACAGTTTGTACTCATTAGATTATATGCACATATATGACAAACGGCCGTGACACAAAGTGCCTCCGGGTGAGTCTAAATCTACATGGCAAGGAGAACTGGCCAAGTGATGACCATCACCATAATAACAACTTTATGATTTATTTTAAATTTTTTTTTCTTTTTGTGAGGAAACCCAAAAATAAATAAAATAAAACGAACGCAACACAGGCGGCCGCGTCCATCCACAGGATGGAAACTCAAAGGATAAAACAGGCGTTTGCTTTGAAACGACTCTTTAGAAAGCGCTGCAGCGGGAACTTGTCACCTCTCTTGTGGATGTTTTCAGTAAACAGCCCTTTTGATTATATTTGCATAAAGAAGAAAAAAAAAACTCTTGTCTCGGGAGCTTTCCTTCAGAAAAATAATAAGAGCAACCCCATCTCGCCATGAGTGTAGTGTCGTGTTTAAAGGACTCTGTGTGTGTGCAATAGTATTGTTGTTCATTTGTAGAACGAAGGTGTGTGTCTCCAAGGCTGTCGATGTGCTTCCTACACACTAGTTTTTTTGTTATGATGGTGGTGGTTATTTTTGGGTGAGGGGACTTGGTGCTGCTCATTGGGTGAATAATGTGAAAGTGTACTTCACTGATGGATGGCATGGGCCTCTCCATGAAAACCCCTGTCAGATTCTTGGTTTATGTTTTACACGTTTATTTATTATTTGGTGCCTCTCTGCAACTAGTGTTTCTAGAACATACCAAGTAAATCACCCTTAACCTTATGTCTCCATAGATGTAAAATAATATATTAACAATACCAAACTGTCAGGATTCAGAGGTTTCATATTGGAGGATTCGTTGGCAGCATGATGTCTTCTAGCTGCTTCTGGCGAGTCCATCTTGAAACACATTGTAGTGACATATTTACTCTGTAATACTATGACAATATAAGTCTATATTTTTCATCACTGTTTTGATCTTGCCATAAGATTGAGATTATCTATTGAAGGGATTTTTTTTTTTTTTTTTTGCTTCTTGTTCTCTCTGTTTTGCCCTGTTGTTCATAACTCACCAGAATCTGGATAACACAGCGTATGATCCTTCCTTTTGAACTAATGCCTCTTGTGCACTTTTGTGATTCCTGTTCAATATTGTACAATAGAACTGACAATTGGTAAAATTTAGTTTAATTACAACGCTGAGTTAGTGTCTTTTTTTGTTGTTGTTGCTGTTTCATTCAAAGTGGTGGGCCAAAGAGATGGGTGTTCCCTAATCCCCACTTAGTCCCTTATCAGTATTGTGGGATTCTGTGTATAAATCACGAGGAAAGCTTTCAAATATGCTTCCTAACACCGTGAAAGTCTTGAGGCGTTTTTTTTTTTTTTTTTTTTTGAAGGCATGACAAGCTCAAAGAAGTAGGTGGAATGAAACTACGGTGACAGAGCAGAGACACAAGCTCCACCACCGCACGTCGTTTTCCTCTGTTTATTCACATGCCGCTAAATATAGCCGTAATCCTGACAGAGACGCACATAATCAAAGCAAATGAGCTGGGATTTAATCACAGTCAGTGACATGTATCGATTTCTGAAAAAAGAAAGCGGCAAACGAACGCGGTCTCCTCTGAGGACGGATGGAATAGCACCTCAAACTCCAAACGTCCTCACAAGAAATAACTGCAGCAGTGTATCAGAGGACATGTTGCCTTGGCAACTTAATCCTACTCACTCCTCTTTTTTTTTTTTTTTTTTTTCTGAAAGTATCTGTGTGAATTAGGGACTTGGAGAAGTGTAAATCCAGCCCTGTCAGTCAACTATTTGTTGGTTTATTACACTAAATATTCGTATTTCTCAGCCAATGAGGCTCCTGGAAGCTGATCTCCCCTGGAGTCTTTAAATTTTCCGTTTCACTCTCAGAGATCAGCAGGTTAGAGCTGAGACATCTGGAAGGGAAAATTGATCAATAAGCAGCACAGGCGTCTATTTAGAGCCAAAATGATTGGTTAATTGATCAATTAAGTCAGCTGATGGAAAATTACCTTTAGAATTGGTGTCCAACAGAAATTAATCTGTCGTTTAGCGTTTTTATTAATCACTGTGTTGGGTCTGTATAATGTTTAAAAAGAATATAAACATGACCTTAAAATAGCGGCCAGGCTTGATTTGATGAAAGACGAATTGGTCGCAGTGCTAATAAATATCTCTCGTGTTCAGTAGGATTAAACGGGGAATCGGGATCTTCAAGGCTTCACAAAAATGTCAACGTGCCAGAAAATATGTGTGCATGAAAAATCACAGCTGAAGTCTGGCGGTCTGAAGTTTCTGGTTTGACAAGAAACAAAAGATTTAGTTTCCGTTGAAAAGATGCGTGAATCTGTTGGTGTTTTAGGAAGAAACAAACAAATTTCATGGTTGTAGATTGAGGAACTTGTTCAATCACAAATGTATTTTCAGTGGACTGCCACAGAACAGACGTCTTTCATTTTGACTTGTCATTAAATATGGAGCTAAAAGTTCACGTCGCCCGAGGTAAAACTATGCATGAGATAAAGCAGAAAACAATTTAATTCATCATTTTCAATATATTTAACAGTTTATTTCATTGGCTTTTATTGTCAGCTAGCTTCACATGCCTCCTCAAACCAAAAAAACAAAAACAAACGTTGAGCGTCGTTCATGTGCAACTAAAAGAATGCAGAGCAGCAGGACTGTGTGGAATGACTGTGCAGCGTGTTCGCAGTGGGACTCTTGGGGCGGCGATGTTGGCGAGAGTAAAATATCTTCCTGGTGGATTGCTGTGTTCATTCGTGATCCCCCTAGGATGAATATTACTCACTTCAGTCACGATGTAACTTTATCTCTGGCGCCACCTGGAGGTCACAAGTTTCAAATTTTGTCCCACACGTTTTTTGGTTTGTTTGTTTGTTTGTTTTTTATTCGTGACCAAATCCCAACTATTAATCAGACTAGTTTCAACTATACTGTACGTTTCGGAGCTAATAAGCTCACTTGAAACGGATGAGTGTGGTAAAAACTATAATATATGTTAATGTGCAGCCTTACAGAGGTGTCGCACTGTGGCTGCAGACTTTTATTTTGTAGATAGTGCACAGGTAGAACTCTGGGATTTGAATTTTGGACATTTAAATAAAAATAAATAAATGTATATAAATTATCCAACACACACACTCCAGCTGACATATACAACAGAAGCAGCATCCCCCTCTCTGTCTCTCTGTCTGTCCCTCTGTCTTTGACTCTCTCAGCAGGGCTCATTGTGTGACTGGCGATGAGTGGGCGAGTTGGTGAAACATCATTAAGAGACTATGCTGCTCTGTGTAAGAGAGAGACGGAGAGAAATGGCTCTGCAGGCCACTAGCACAGAGACTTCCTGTTGCCATAGTAACAGGCTGCGGAATTTCGTGTTGATGCTCGATGGAGGGCTTCGTCTAAACGCCCGCCACGCGTGTCCTTCCCCGAGGGCGGGGGCGCGGGGAGGGGAGGAGGGGGGGGGGCATGACCCTGCCTTCCACCAGATATCACCTGGACGTCGCCAAAAAAAAAAAAATTCCACGACCGATGTTCAAGAGCAAGAGCGGATCTACCCCGGCCAGCAGCGCCTCCCCCCCACCCCCCCTTTCAAATACACAGACGGAGATGGGTAAACTCAATCACAGCTGGCTGGGGAACGTCTGCAGCTGTCACTGCAGGAGAGAGATGCGAGAGAGCGACGGCTGCCAGGGTGATATTACGATATGACTCATCGTCGTGGGCTACAAATCCTTGAAAGCCCACTCACCGGGCTCCACCGGCACCTCTCTCGGTGATGTTTCAGGAACAGGATGGCAAGTGCGGCGAGCGCGGAGATCAGAGAGAAGAGCGTGAGCGATCCGTAGATGACAGAAAGAAATGAAATGTTTCAGGTTTGGCGACCTGGCGGGTCATTTATTATTAAAACACAGCAGTTACATGTGTGTTTCCGGCTCGTCTGCTCGCCTGTAACACACCGAATATCCATTTACTCTGCAAACATTTTTAATACCGTTTGCCATACAGTACTGTATTGTACTTATTTTGCATAATACATCACTGTATATTTTCCTTGTGAGAGGTTAAGGTAAGTTAAGTGCTCTGTGTCACAGGTTTAAAGGTCATAAGTAACATCAACTTTAACCGATAAACAAGCTTCTCTTAGGACGTAAAAGGCCTAAAAAAAAGGAAGAATCCATTTGCTGAAAAAAATGAATAACATACTTGACTCGTTCTGGCAACATACAAGAAGAAATCATTTAAAAATTGCACTCGCACAAAACGGAAAGACTGACGGGATAAAAGCTTCATACAACCAGTAATACAATCAATGACGGAGACTTTAGACATGGAAGCTGTAAATCATTAACACTGCTGCAAATAACAGCACGAATCTTCCTTTTGTTTTGTTTTTTTTCTTTTAGTAATAAACTTTGTTGTAGCCCTTGTTGGCGTTAGGTAAACTACTAATAAGACTTAATTACATTCTTAATTGTGAGTTTAGACTAAAAAAAAAAACTTGTGTAGTCGACTCTGCCTGCAGCACAGGCTTCCCCTGCTGTGAAAGACCTTCACACACAGACAGAGTTGGGAGAAATTCAATCATTTACACACTGAACTAGATTAGAACCGCTTGGCTCTGCTTTTTAATGACAATGCCTCATTCACTCAGCTCAACTCAACTGTTTTGGATGCGTTACATTTTTTTTTCTTCTTCAATCAATACGATTACCGCGGGACAACGTTGAAGTCAGAAGAGGCGTAATCCCGTCCTCGTCAGTGAAGCAGCTTTTAGGTGAACGTTTGGCAGCGACATAAGCTGTAGCTCACAACCGTGAAGAAAACAGAGGAGGGTTAATTTGAGGAGCTTCATCAGTGTGTGTGTGTCTGTGTGCGTGTCCTCAGCTGTCCCAGTCCATACTCTGTGTCTCATCGTCACCTCTGTCCTCTTCCTCGTCTGAGTCGGCCGCCACCTTCTTCATCCTCATCATGGCGGCTTTGATGCTGCGCTCCAGCTCGTTGTCGCCGCTGTTCGGGACCTCGGCTCGAGCAGGAACCACCTACGGAAACGACAGCTAATCACTTTTCGGGTTCCAAACAAAACCTCCTGCCGCTAAATCTGCGTTCAGTGGAATGGATCACATTTTCTCACCAGTGTGACTAAAAACATTAACGATGCTTCCACAATTCTGCAGCGTGCAACGACTGCAACAACTAAAAAAAAAACAGCGTTTCTGGTAAATGCTGATAAGTCGTCCACAGAGGATCGGAGGAATTACTTGATGCACTTCTATGTCTATTAAATGTAAGTGTTTAGATGCATTTAGTTGATTATTTTGCAACACTTCCAGTCAGACATAAAAAAAAGAGAAAAAAAGAAACATTCCATTTAAAATTACAACTTCGGTGTTGACACAAACCTTCTTTAGACGCTGGAAAAGCTTTATTAATGCAACACAAGCACAGGCGTAAATAATAAATGCACAATGGCTCAGGTTCATTTTCTAGGTATTATGAATGCTGGCTCCCTGTCACACTGAGCCGCTGTTAATGTTATTAGTAACGCAAATACTGAGAAGTCAGGCCCGATGTTACAGACGCAGTGAGTTGCAAACAATGCTAATCCATCTTCAGGAGATAACAGGTTTCTAATTTGCCATAAAGTTTGAGAGGAAAGCCCAAACAAACTAAACAGATTATCAAAGGATCAAAACCTTGAGCAACAGATAAGCAGTGTTGGTTTTTACAAAAGCAATCCAATGGATTACTTTTTTCGCATTACAATGGATTTTAAACTTGAAATTAATTAAATTAATTAAGTTGTTTGTTTTATACAAATTCGAGATTGGCAGAGGAGAAAAAAATTCAGAGCGAATGTTAACTTCCTGTTAGTGCTAGAGAACAGCTGATTGGGGAGAAGATGACATTATTTTCAGTTCGTCAGAGAAAAGGATACGAAGAACATTATAGTTAAAGACTTCTCCATCTAGCGTGGTGCCAGCTTTGTTCAGGTGTTCGGTGTTCAGCCATAACTGAAGCCATTATATAGTGCGTATATGTTAGCGTTAGCCTAGCTTAGTCATTGTGCCATTCCACATCACCTTCTACTGGATGTGTAAATGAGCTTTTTTTGGTGAAACTTAAAAGTAATGCAAAATATAATGCCTTAAAAGACAGTAATATCATAATGCAATTAATTACTTTGAAAGTACAGTAACAAGTAATAATTAATACGTTAAGAAGTAACTGAATACACTATACACACGGGTTAATTTCAGCTGTTTATAGTGGATTTGTTTTTATAGTCAAATAGTCAAATTTTGTTGCAAAACATTAGTTATTCCCAGTTAACAAATATGTACTTTCATTTTTCTTTTTTATTGAAAAAGGCTGTAGTTCACTGTAGTTCTTAGCAAATTAGTAGTAAATAGTGGATGTGTTAGGGACTATTTTCAGATGCGGATTATTAATAGAATTTACACTGATACTGACATTCAGGAGTTAATAAAGTTTTTTTTTCAGCTAATTAAAGTTCAGTTTCCCTTCCTTTCAGCCACTTTCATCCTCAGTTCATCCTTTTACGCCACCATTACAGCCCAATGATTTATTTATTTCTTCAAATGCATCGTAAATCTGTCACTCAGGTGGTCTTGGCCTGGGCATCCACAGGTTTTTCCCGAAGCCGTTACCCCCTAGGGGGCACGGCCGACGTTCGCGAAGCAACGCATCTACGAAAAGCTAATGCTGCTCAGTGCATTTCCATCTCACCTTCTTCAGCGTGACTCCTTGTCGAATGGCGGACATCAAACTGCTCCTCGTGTCCTGAGCAGGAGCCTCCGTCGAAGCGGCCGGGACCTTTCGAAGCCTGATCTGTCCACGCTGCAGTGAGGCCAACACTTCGTCCATCGTTCCTATAATGATTCAACAAATAAAACGTAAACACATGGGTCGTCTGTGGTATTTTAATTCGATGAATGTTACAAAATAATTCACAGCACAGAACTCTGGTTGAAAACGGATTTCTTTGAACGACCTCCATTTCAGGTGAGCTCATGAAAAATGTGTATGCATTGGGCGTTCCTATCTGCCTGCAGCTGACGGTGAACATCAGCAGGAGCACAACTGAGGTAAAATGCCTCCTCTGGCCTCATGGGAGAAGTCGGAAATTTAGGACAGAACATCATGTGCAGACACACACTCTCTACACCCTCTGTCTGAGCACAGTTTTTTTTTTTTTTTTTTTCCTGGAACAAACAAATCCAACCTTCCCTGCAGTCAAACAAATCCACATATCCATGTGGATTTTTGTTTCTTTGTGCTCAAACAAAGCTGAATTACACCGATCAGCTACAACATTAAATCCATCCAGTAGTAAATATCATCGACCGTCTTGGGACAATTAAATATTCTACTGGGAAACTTTTGGACCTGGTATTTATGTGGACGTTACTTAGACATGTAGCCGGACCAGATCACCGCCCTCCCTGTAGCAAATACACTCCTTGATGGTAGCAGCCACCTGACACTACTAGGCCCCTCCCCTCAAACCATAGGACCCAAAGGCCCCAACTAATGACATCATCAGTGTGAGTCACAACTGTTTTGGAGACTATTGCAATAATAGGAAGGTGGTCATAATGTTATGGCTGCTCGGTGTATATAAACACTACATGTGTTTCAGTCTCACCTAGGTTTTGTTTCAGCGTGTTCTTGGCGGGAAAAGGAGGGTCGCATTTGTCACTGAGAGGCATTGGTTTGTCCTCGGAGGAGGGCGAAGCTTGTGGAGGTGGAGGGGGTACAGCGGGAGGCAGAGGCGGTGGGGGTGGCGGAGGTGGAGGTGGTGGTGGAGGAGGAGGAGGAGGATGAGCGGTGGGGCAGGTTGTCTGTGGAGGAGTTGGCGGCGGCGCGGCAAAGATCTGGACAGGGATGTCTTTAGGCTTCTGCTTTTTGGACGCTTTGCTTCGTCTGGGCGCGGGACGGATGGAGGAGGGCGGTCCTTCGGGGGAGGGGCCCAGGCTGATGATGGACAGCGGCTGGGAGGGACACGGCACTTCTGTGGAAGACATCATGGACTGAGAAGTCTTCAGGATGTACTGACCCTGTCGCTTCTAGAAAAAAAAAGAAGAAGGCAGGAGAGAAAAGAAGAAGACGGAGAGAAACAAGGATTATCGTCTAATTATCGTCTAATGCTGTGAGAGACGTCCACGCGACACAACTGCCTTAAAAGAGTCTCGCAGTGACATAAGATTAAATTAATGTGACACAAACTTCACGCACATTTACTGATGCTGACAGGCAGTAAACCCTGCCAGTCTGATCCCGTGGGACGGCCTCATAAAAAAAAACCTCAAAATAAAACATTTATAGAGTGGATTAGCAGACAAAACGATTTCACTACAGCGTGTCTGTGCTGACTCTCACCTGAGTCATGGTAATTCAAAGGCTCCCAGTTGAAGGGAAACATCTTTTTGAGAACGTGAGGGCTTTGCCGCCTCACCACAGTCCATCTCTACAAAGCTGTTTTTATGTTTCTTAATAGCTTCTAGCTTGCCTCAAACTATCGATTTCAGTCATTTGTAATATTGGTTGCTAGGAAACACCTGCAGCACTGTCCAGCCGAAAGCAATGAAATGTGTAAAGGGCACGGCTGTGTCCAAAATAGGCTAGAAATGTGGCTAGAAATATGCAGTAAAAAAAAAAAAAAGTATACATGCAGAGGCCCAATAGGACAGAAGTCAATAGCTGTTAGTGATGAAGCCAAATGCTGCTCATTAATAATAATAATAATAATAATAATAATAATAATGGCAACCTAAAGTATCCAAACAATCTCCTCCTTTTCTCTCGTGCATTCCTTAAATATGGTGCTAACTTAAAAGTGTCTTTAAACCATTTTATCCATTAATCATTCATATCCTCCTTGCCTACAGCTGTAATAGCAACGCTCTGAGGCTCTACTGAAGCACGGTGATGTTTATATTTATTACTATGACTGGCTTCTGGTCTCCTATTAGGAAACTGAAGCAGATTTTCTTTTAGGTGGGCATTGTTTTAGGAGGATAGAACATGTATGCTTCTCTCTGCTTCTCTAAACCAGGGCTATACATACACCCTCCGCAGATCAGCTGATTGTTTTAGTTTCAAATTTACTCCAAGTCAGTTCTGAAAAAGTTTGCCAAACACCATTTAAAGCTCTGGTGTAAGGTGTAAAGCCTACTACAAGGCCTTCGACCACAGCACCTGTTCAGAACGTCTTCTGATGTGGTGGTGGGCTGTAGTGAAATATCAATATTTCCGATACCCGGTCTTCATGCTCTAAAATAATAATAATAATACTCAAATCACAATATCGAAACTTACGTTACTTCAGTCATTTGCAGTGATGTAGGACCAAGGTGCAAAGTAACTAAACTATTGAGTTGTGGCAACACAACAAACCTTGTGAAACACTTCAGGTTAAACCACAACACAGAATATGAGACATTTATGATGAGGAGGACGGAAGAGAACAGTATCAGAATAAAGATGCAAGTTTTCTTTTTATGATAGTTATCAATGGATAAAGAATAATTTATTTTAAAGGTGTTATTATTTGTTTTGTTTTGTTATTTATTTTGTATGATTGTGTCCTCTGCTTGTTTTTTCTGTTGTTGTATTAGTTCAGCTATATAGTAAATGAGGCCACTACCTCAATTCTGAGTTTAAAATAAATAAATAAATTACTCTGATGTCTTGTATTCTTTATGGAGCTATGATCTGAAATACACTACTTTTTTTTGTTAGGTTTACCAGACCCATTAGAGTGTATTTACACAAAGTATCGGTATTGGATCGGCAGGCTGAACTTTAATCAGTATCGGACCAGAAAGGAAAATCGGTGGTATTGAACATCACGAGGGGGCTGAGTGGTTAATAACGGAGTTTTAGTTTTCAGGTGAACTATCGATTTAAGAAGATATGAACCCCGAGCGTCTGGGGTTTTATTAACAGAAAAGGTAGCTGCAGGGGAGGAGGCTGAGCGGAGGCAGCGAGCGCGCCTGACCTCTCTGAAGGATCGTAATCTGCTCAGAGTCTTCTCTCTCTCTTGGTCCACCCACTGTTTCCTCCTCTGCTCCTCCTCTTTCCTCTTCTCTCGTTTCTGCAGACAACAGAGGGAGACAGTGAGAGACGCTAGAGAAGAAAAGGAATCCGGAGGAGCTTCTGCATTTTCAGCGCAGGAGCATCTCCGCGGGTTGTCCTGTTGCCGTGGCGACGTACCAGGTGGACCTGATGATGCTGGTTGAAGACTATGGAGGTCTGTTTGGCGGCCAGGTGCTTCTGCTCGTGGGCCTCCATACACTGATCCTGAAAGATACACAAACATAATTACTTGTTTAGTTTAAAAAAAAAAAAATCAAAAAAAAACAAAACACCTGGGTCTGGAATTAGTGAGAAAAACGTTCAGTGAAACAGCAGATAATGAGTTCATTAAGAGAGCAGTTTTAATATTTGTTTTTGCTGCATTGTTAAATATTCATGCCCTATGTGACTCCCTGTGTTCCCTGTGGATTACTGTAGGTGACTGGTGGAAACCTCTTTGCTCTGAGCAATAAAACGTTTTTTTAATCAGAGAATCAAGCGTGCAGCCAGCAAACAGGACAAAATGTCAACTGCTTATATTACTCCGAGAGCCAGAAATAAAACTTAAAAAACTTCATCTTCTTGCATTAACATTTCACTGACAAATAAATTTCCCCAACCAAAATGCCACTAAAATGTATTATTTTAAAGAAACCTTTTTGTTGCGCAGATAAGCTCTCCGGGAGCAGATGTTGCCTCTCTTGGTCTCCAAGGTCTGCAGGTGTCTTTTGAGCTTTTTGACAGCTGGGGAGTTTGCTTGCTGAGGACCGGTGTGGACCATGCTCTGCAGCTCTTCTGGATCTTCACACACATCGTAGTAGACCACCTCCTCATTCAGTTCTGAAAGACAAGCGTAGTCCAGTCACTCTGACCCCTCTTCACGCGTACTTTGCACTCATTCAATTAGACTTCTGTTTGCAGACAATTTTTAAGTGAAATTTTTAAACACTGTAAATCTTAACATGACAGTTCAAACAAAGCAGAGTGGAGCGTGACCAGGGTTTCACCTCAAAGTCAACCAGCGCTGATGTGCAGGTTATACAAACATGAGAAATCTGATTAACAAAAGTAAATTAAAACCAATTCCTGGGCCATTTTTGTCCAAGTTGTTAAGGTGGCTGTGCATCATCATGAACCAGGTAAGAAAATTTATTGAAATTTCATTAATGACCAACTGCAGACAATGTGGATTTGATGCAGTAATCTGAAAATTCACAGAGCATGCATTTACATGTCATTATCCTAAAAGCATAATTGACCTAAATCATATTTGAACATTTTAGGAAAACAAGCAGTAGGGACCCCCTACCTATTATATGCACCCTATATTAAACTTGGCCTAGTGCTATTTATAAGTATGTATTATTATTATCATTTTGCATTCAGTATTAAGCTATCCATTATCCCTTTACTGAAATATGTCGGATTCATGTTAATTCATGCTAAAAAATACTATATACATATAAAAAACGACCATGCAGTGCCTCCACAGACCCCTTAGGGGACATGGGCCCACTGTTGAAGCCCTATGCTATAAGGCTAACGATATGCTGCATAGGTGCATACATATATACACTGACTGTATACTAAGATGAACCCACCCAGAAGATTTCTAAATTTCTAAAGAGTGGTTGTGACGCTCAGTGTGGGTGGGTCTAATCGTGTGGGCAGCACCTCCCTTTCGAAGAGTGAGTGGAGCTGAGGGGGACAGGAAAAGTCTAAGTGGACGGCTAGTGACCTGAAAAGGCAGTCACCCGTTACTGCCCTGGTATACTTTAAACAATTGGGTTTTTTTTAAAAAATTCACAGACGGAGAATTTAATTTCCATTCTAGGCTCCATAAACTTTACTGTGTAACCTCCTACTTTCTTTATTGACTATCAACCGGTAGAAACTTCGTTCCTGCTTTTTAGCCCATGAAGAGACAACCAACCAAAGTCACCACAGACAGGGAGACACACACAGCATATCAATACAAACACCCTGGGAGTAACCATGTCAAGGCCCATGAGAGGCAATTAGGAAAATATTTACATGAACAAAATACAGAAGTTCCCTGAAGTAAAACCCTTACATAACAGTGACCAGACAAACAAAAAACCCTGCACTCCAATACATTATGATGTAAAGGGTTTACATTGTGGAACATGTAATTTTAATCACGACACTGACACTGTGTGGGCTCTGTGGTGAGTGTAATATTGCACGACATTGCAAATCTAAGAAACAAAACTGAAACGAAGACAACTCGAGTAGTCTCAGTGTTATTGAAGACGTTTCAGTTCATCTAAGTGACTTCTTCAGTTCTAAATGACTGGTGGGGAGATAAAAGACCTTAGTCATGTAAACGTTCTCGAATAAAAACCTAAATTTGCTCAATTATTATTTTATTTTTTTCAAACAAGTCCCCTTTTTTTTTCTTTAATTTTAGATATAGCATGAACTAGATGAGTGGGAATATTCACAGCTATTAGTATAATATTGTGAGCTGTACTGAGAATTGTCACATATACGGGGAGAATAAAATAGATTAGATAGATACTTTATTTATCTCATGGGAAATTCTGTGTCCAGTAGCTTCATCGACACATATATGAAAGATATTTAAATTACATAATAATATGAATATATATAATGCTGTGTTATGTTTCTAGAGTGTTTATTTTATATCTACACATCTTATTTTAAAACAGCTTTTTGATTCTTCTGTATAAAAAACTTGAATCTTTGAAATGTGGCAGTATGTCAGCGTAGAATATGTTCTTTTACATCAAGCTGGTGCAACCGGCTCCTTGTTCAGCACTAATGTATAATTGCACAGGAAATGTACCTTTAATCTGCCGTCGCACGGTGTCTATCTGAGCCACCAGCAGCTGCTCCTCGTTCTTCAGGATCTCAAACTTGGTGTCGTATAGCTCTAGCTGGGTTTCGTAGAACTGCAGTTCCAGCTGGTCCACCGTGTCCCGCTGCTGGCCGTCCTCGAAGGCGGACCTGGAATCAGCTTTCCGGGCCTGCCCTTTCCCCGACAGGCTCCCCAGCTGCACCGCAAAAAAAGAGAAAAATGTTGAGGCTGCCCCCCGTGAAAGGACAGAGCTCGTGACGTCGTGCGTCACGTACGGCCTGTGAATCCCTTTTGACAGTTGCGCGTGAACGTAACACTTTCTGACAGCTGACTCAAACTATGTTCTTTAGCGTAATGATGGGAAAAGGCCTCGCTTCGGAAGCGAAAAAACAAAAACAACACTGGATATAAACATAAAGCGTTTAGATTTAATCACTGCTGTGATGAAATGTGCTGAAATAAACTGCTACCTGCACAGTTAGAGGATAGAGATGCAGAAATACTCAGCTGACACAAATCAAAGCATATGTATGTCCTTAAACGCCCTGAAATATTTTATCCATCCATAATCTTTAACAGCTTATCTTGTATAGGATTGCAAAGGGTAGTAAGAGGTCGCAAATCCATCACACGGGCAACAATCCAGTTTTATTGACTAACTGTGTAGGTACACTTAAGAGGTATTTGCTCTCTGCATTTAACGTATCATTCTGTACACACAGAGAGTACACTTGGAGCAGCGGGCGGTCATATAAGGTGCCCAGGGAGAGGCGTGGGGCGTTCAAGCGCCACCTCAGCCATGTACGTAGATGGGGATTGAAACCAAGAGACAACGGTCCCAAAGCTGCTTCTCTACCCACACAGCTGCACCCTTAGAAACACTAAATAATCTAACACACATACATTTGGCTCCACGAGAGGTGAACAACCCACACGGATGCGGTAAGAACACGCAGACCGCAGACAGAAAGGTCCCAGCCGAGCGGCGGGTTCAAGCCCCTGTTGGCGTGAGGGGGCAGTGCCAACCAACGCACCGCTGTTCAACCCGCTCCGAGTTACGTTAAGCACATGATGCAGGAGCTGCACGGATTAAAGTGAACATATGCACAAACACATGCTACACGTGAAGGCGTCACGCTGTGAAATCTGCAGGAACAAGTTATTCGCCGCAGCCGGCAGAGAATTTTTGCGTAGGGGCAGCCCACTGATCTCATTATAAACACACAAACAGCTGTATATGTGAAGGCGCGCGCTGATTTCACAGGTCGCGGATCCTGACAGCAGCCCTCAAACCTGACTTCTGCAAAAGCCTAATCGGATAAAGGTGAAGGCGCTCTCTCTTTTCCCTTCCACAAAACCTAAAATACGCAGCACGACGACTCGCAGCCGCGAGTAACTCACCGCAGTATTCCCAAAATACTGTGATCCTGACATTAAAAGAAAAGCCCCCACGTACGGATAATGGGTGTGCATTTAGCTGGCACGTTTTTATCCACACGCACACACACGGACACATTCGCTTATTCATGCATGCAGGTTTTTTTGGGGGGGTGCATCAAGGGGATTCTCTGTGTTTTTAGAGAGGCTTTATAAATAGATCAAAGGGCTACAGCAGCAAGAGATTCACATCAGACTGGAATACCAAGTGAAAGATAAACGAGAGCAAGCAGGCTCCGCGTCACATCTCTTCAGATTCACAACCACTACAAAAGCAGCGTCGGCCTTGGCACTGAAATAAAAACATCCAATGATAATTAAATCCTCACAACTGTGTCAGACTCCAATATGCCACTACGGAATATGCTGAGTAGTTTCAGAACCACTACAGAAGCTCAGGGAAAGCGCAGTGAGACACACACCCTTTCTCTGATGCTGGCTTTCTTGCGGTTGAGGCACATCTCCATAGCTCTCATGTGCTGCAGGGTTTCCTTGGCCAACAGGAAGCGAAGTTTCTCCAGTCTGGGAGCCGCGGACGCCCAGGCAGCGGGTCCGAAGCGACACTTATCTTCCTCCATCTGTTTTACCATACCTGGGCATGCACACAAAGATCTGTTATGTCTGTCCACATCGCACAAAAACACGCACTGTAACATGAAAGCGAAACGTGGAATATCAAACGAAACCACACTACCATTCACAACAGCGCCTTTCAACAATCTCCTCCACTACAAAGGTTTAAATGTTTTACTTTGAATCAAAAGTGGGTCTGGGGGGGAATAACAATTGCCAGAAAAATAGTTTATGGGCACTGGAGGAGAAGAGGGGGCATTTTGCTGTATGTGAGGTTTTCTGAGAGCAGTTTTTCCTCGTACAAGAAAAAGGAAGACAGATGTCAAACAATTAGAAATTTAGATTCAATTCATACGAAGGAAGGGAGAGAAAACCCATTTTAATTTCCTTGTTTATACTGCACTTATTAAATGAATCCCACACTTCAATTATGCTGTTTTCATAATTTACTTTTGAAGCGTCTCTAACCACTTAATTTCACATTAAAATAACAATGTGCATTTAGTTTGGGCTTCCTCCGATTATATGAATATAAAATAAAGTCATTAACATGTAGTTTCTCAGCAACTGCAAGACGAGCTGTGACTCTGCTAAGCAGGAAAAAAGCCATTAACTAAACCATCCATAAACGAAACACGTAAATACAGAAAGTTATACCGGCCAAAGCTTTTGAAGTTTGTGCAAAGTAGGTGACAGTGATGTCCTGAATTGAGGCGACTGCGTCTTCTGCTTTTGCCCTCCACTCCTCCGCCTCCTTCTCCAGAGCTGCTATTCTCTTAGGACCCAAGTCCTCAAACTCCAAAGACTTCTGCAGAGAATCGGAAAGGGGAAAAAAAAAAACATGGAAAACTCTGCAACTTGATGCCTGATTCTTACTGTACAAAGCTCTACTTTTATTATTGTTAGAAGATTTTATTACTGATGAGTATTTTCTCAGCATCTAGATATCAAAACAAACTGCATTTCAAGTATAAAATCGTTAACCACATCTGAGCTGTTAACCCTTTAACACTCCACCGTCTTATTTTTTTTCAACCGTGTGCCAACTTTTATCACTCAAGACGTGATTCCGTCTTTTGTGGTAGAAACTTCAGAGTCTCGGCTTTCAAAAGAAATCGAGACCATGCATGAAGTAAATACGTATTTTCTTGCAGAACGGCGGAATAAGAGGTTAAACAGATATTTACAAGGATCTCCATCTTGTAAAGGCACGCCAGCTCTCTCATGTCTCTGAAAGGCTGCAGCAGGTACTGGAAGAAGGTGGTGGCGACAGTGACGAGGTCCTGGTAGGCCTCGTCTTCCTCGTCGTAGATGCTGAGCAGCGCAACCATTCGGTCGGCGCCGCTGTGACTCTGCAGAAGCTGTAAATAACCAAGACAGAAACACCGTTACGGGAGTTTAGTCTGAGCCCACGGGATAGCGTTCGCCCTGTGACGCCTTGTAACTCGGATGAAGTGGAAAAACACAGAAATCTCTGTGTGCTTTCATATTACAACTTGGGTGGGCTGATGGTAGCCTTGAGAAGACACTTCAAGACGAGGCTGGTGGTTGAATACCGAGGGGATTCTTGGGAGTCAGGTCTCTGACACAGACCGCCGAAGTCAAATAAAGTTTCTCTCCTCAAATTCAGCCATTAACGAACCATTTCACAGGCAAAAGTTTCCAGTGAGGAGGCTGTACGGGGGGCTTTGCAGACCACAGACCTTGTGTGCATCTATGTTGGCTTAATTAAAATCTGAAATGCTCTTAGGATCCACACAGAAAAACAGGGTTTGTGAAGTGTGGATAAGAAATTTGTAACTAATAATACTAAAAATCTAGCCTGTAGGTTTTGCATGAATCCTAAGATGACATGCAAATTCAACATGAAAGCACAAACTTCTTTCTGACAAAACACCACATGACCATTCCACTGGATTGAAGAGATGTCACTGATGCCGTTTACCCCAATTACATTTAACGCAGTGACTCAAATCTCTGGGTTTAACCGTGGGTTTGTTATAATGGCTGCTTTATTCCTGTTTTTTATTTTTTTCTGCCTCTATGTGTGCTGTTGCAACTAAATCTGTGCCCAGTTCACTTTAATCCAAATGCCTATCAAAAGCAAGCGTTGCAACATATCCAACTGTGACTGTAACAGACAAACCAAACACTACAATTTAAAACTGCAGGGAAATAAAGGGAGTACAAAGGTTTCCTGGGTTTCACTGGGTCCATTAAATGCAGCAAAGGTTAGCAAAAGATGTTAACTCACTCATACAAGTGGCTTCATCACATTTAAGGGACATTTATTTCTGGTGTGCAATTGTTTCTCTCCCTAATACTGTATTTAAACGTCATTTCTATTTATTTATTCATTCTTATGTATGATATGCCATATGGACATTTTGTTGTTTTTACTGTGACGATGTTAATTCTCCTATTATCCTCAAATATTACTAACACATTTTACCCTCAAGAAAATGATTTACATAAACAAGTTTTTGCGTCAGACACTTTGTTTATTTGTTGACTACGTAAATAACCCTTTGCTACCAGTGAGTTGACCTTCCCTCTACTGTTATTTTTTGAATGATCAACATTGATTGGGGTCAAATTAACCCCAAGGATAATAGGAGGGTTAAGTATTGTTGTTGCAATGCTACAATTTCCCTTTTAAGGATTAATAATAAAGTATCTTGAATTGAATCTTGAATGTGGAGGTCCAACAAGTCCAGCTGTTTTTGTTTGAGCCATTATTTATGTTGCAAATACATGGCTAAACAATCAGGCCTCCCTTGAATGCCTTGTTGTCTAGTAGCTGCCTAAGTAGCTGTCAGGATTGGACAGCATTGTTTTGTTGTGGGTCAACACACCCCTCACCTGCTTCAGGTGACCCTTGCCCCTCGACATCTCCTCCTGCATGGTCTTCCTTTTGAACTCCTGCAGGTTTTCGAAGTACTCCTCCACGTCCCTCTCATTCTGCGTAAACAACGTGTCGAGGACAATCTTCCGACCGCAGATGTCGATGGCTGTGCTGAAGTATTTTTCGAGCTTCCTACACGGGGTGTCATAGTCCCTCTCCTCGTCGTCCTCGGCACCCGACCTGCGAGTCAGGAAGAGCAAGTCCCAAATGTTGCCCTCCTCGAACTCGGACAAATCCGGGAAGTAGGCCCCCAGCACCTCTGCCACGCATGTGAACTGCTGGTGGATGTGTTTCAAGTCGCTGAGGGAGAAGAGGCCGGCCCAGCTCATCTCTGAGTCCCCGGAGACAGTGGCGGAGACCTCGGCTTTGCGTTTCTGCCGCTGAAGCGTCCGGTTGTGGCAGGTGACAGCGAATTTTCCCTCGATGACATTCCATTGTACGATGAAACCCAACTTAAACGTCTCGTTCTCCTCAAATATGTTGCTCTTTATGGCCACCCATCCCTCCAGACTGTCTAACCGGTCGTACTCTATGCTGTTCATCTTAAAAAGTGCTGTTTCACTTTGGCCTCCGTGAAGCTGTTGGCTCTGTTTACAACGTCCGCCATTTGTGTGACGTAAGATGCCTTCAGGCACCTTAAAAATAAGCCGAATTATAAAATATCAACCGTTGGTCTTTAACATATGACTAAATGTTTGCGTTAAAGGATGACATAGTTGTCACATTTAATCAAACACAGTGTTTAAATAGAAGGAGCAATATTATTTAGCTCAAATTAAAGGCAATACTACTTTTATCGTAGCTCGTACGACATTTCTTATTTCTAATATCCATCTTAACTCACAAAAGGTTCACGCCACTTGGAATTTGCACAAAAGTAATAATCACAAATCAGTTATAGCCTCTAATTTGAAAATTTCCACAATTCAGATCACATCTCGTTATCAAAAACGTTTAAATTACTCTACATTTGAGTTTACGAGGTGACCTGAAAGCACCATAATGTCACTGGTATTACGTTTAACTTTGACCTTTGAATCACATGCTCACTCGGGGATTTCCAACCCCCTAATATCAACACATTTAACAATGCATTTCAAAGCAGTGGTCTTTTTTTATTTTTTTTATTTATTTTTTATTTTTTTACAGTGTCAACAAACTGCAGTTTAATTATAATTTTATTATTTATTCAATAAATATTTTAAACATTTCATTTAGGCATGTTTGACATACAATGACATGTGAGCAATCTGAGTCCTGTCTATTTATGTCCCAGTTGCTGGTTGGGGGTTGGACTCCTTACAGCACTGGTTTGTCAGATGGCAACACTGGCCTGAAATGGCTGTTCAGAGCTGACTGGAAACTTGTTGTGAGCTGCTTGTTGTCACTATTATTTTTGCTGCAGATTTGTCTACACAAACGAGTTGTTTTGTTTCTTGTAAGTATGAAAACATAAGGTCTATCTGCTGTGGGTTTGTTTTTGATTCTGTGTTTGAAGTATTATTCTGAAAGGCTATGAATGTTCAGGTTGGTGTGTGCCAGGGTCAGAGTGTTGAATCATAAATGTAAACGTCTATTCTCCCTCAGTCGCTGCCCTCATGGACCTGTTTGAGATCAGAGGAGGGGTGCTGGATGTGATTGCAGAGGAAGCTGAGCACCAGGACTCAACCAGAGAGTCGCCCACCATGTACGCAGGGTTTTCGAACAGAGGAGGGAGGACAAACCGAGATGTGTCCACCTTCCAGAGGTTCTCCGTCAACACCAACGAGTCCCTTCGTTTTGAGCCCTGTGAGGACAGCAGTCCCTCTCCCACTGGAGCAGAAGACGGTGAAGATTCTGATGACGATGACGTGTTTAAGGAGGGTCAAGCTGAGGTGGGAACACATTTCTGTCATATTTCTGTTTTATTGAATTTCAATGACTCAAATCAACAGCCTTAATATTTTAATATTCGAGGACAAAAAAATACAGCCTATAAATAATCCACTATGCACTGAAATAACCACCGCATTGTACTTGAGTACCATGGACCCACTTCATATTTAATTTCACTTTCCTTTGTAAGAGCTAAGTCCCAGAAGATGGAGCTGTCCGCTTTAGATATAGGCTTCCAAACCACAGAGAGGAACAGAAAACAGTAGATAGATAGATAGATAGATAGATAGATAGATAGATAGATAGATAGATAGATAGATAGATAGATAGATAGAATTTAAAAATAATTAAATTATATTAAAAAAACAACAATATTCCTGGTTATCTGGAGTTGATGTCTGACTTTGAATTGCTTTCAGGGTGAGACCATGTCAATCAGAAACCGACTGCAGGGGAAAGTTACAGAGATGGAGAACTTTGCAGGCCATCTGGAGGAAATCTTTCTTACTGTGGAGGTAATGTTAAAAATTATAATTAAAACTTATACTTATAACTTATAACTTATATCATAGGTCTTCAACAGGGGGTCCACGACCCCTAGGTGGTCCGTGGAGGTACGGTGGGGGCGGTCGCAAAATCATTGGCTCATTAGACATTTTTCATATTTTTCCGCACAAATTTAAATTTCTCTAAATACACAGCAACATGAATCCAACATATTTTAGTGAATTTGATAAATGCAGGCAGAAGACGTTATCTTTCAACGATACAGGAGTTGCCTCAATAGTGCACCGTTTCACACATAGCGCAACACTAGACCTGTCAATCTAAGATTCCTGTACACAGTAGGCCCCGCCCGTATCGCAGATGAGCCAATCACATCTCTGTCAGGTTCCCCGCAATTGGCCGTGTGCCTATTTAGTCCCCAGGTGAAATCCTAGGTGCACACTGCAGTATCCGAAGCAGAGAAGCTAACAGTGCAGCTCGCTCCCATCAGCACAACTACAACTACAACTGAGGCCTAAATAGTATATAATGGTGATTCACTGTCAATCAATCAATCAGTCAAATGAATATTTGAACCTGTGTGTTATTTGAATAGCTTAATATTGAATGAAAAATGATAATAATAATGTATATTTAGAAATAGCACTAGGCTGAATTTAATATAGAACACATATAGTGGGTAGGGGGTCCCTACTTAATCTCTCAGTCAGTTTGGGTGAACGGTGAAGACCCCTGATTTACATTACTATTTTCTTATGGTTGTGGGAGCATTTGGAGCTCCTTCTTTTCTAGTATTGTTCATTTTTTTCTTACTCCAAAATAGAAATAACATCGTTAGAACTGAAACATCCACATGTCTCCATGTGGGTCTAAATTCAAGAATCAAACACAATTCTTTCATCGTTTCACTAGATGTCATCATCTCTTCATTTTAGTCCCTTTTCTGTCCATATGTTGCTCAAGTACAACAAATGCTTAAATTTTATAAGTGCAACGCTGTGATTACAGGAGAATTTTGGCCGTCAAGAGCAGCACTTGGAGCAGCACTACAACGACGTGCTGCAGACGTTGTCTCAGCGCTACGACGAGAGGGCGGCTGGACTGGAGGAGGAGAAGAAGAGCAAGCTGGAAGCCCTGTACGGTCAGCTGCTGGCTTGCGGTCAGGCTCTGGATGCCTCCAAGGAGCTCATCGAGACGGCTCAGGAGATCCATCGCAGCCAGGACAAGAGGCTTTTCCTGAAGGTGTCCTAGCTTGCTTTCGTTTCTGTCTTCTCTTCAGCCGGTCATAAAAAAAAAAAGATGTGCAGTTTTATACATGGTGATCATTAACTCAAGTTAACTTATAGGGAAAACGTGGCAAATGTGATTGTGGACATGAAATATTCTTTACTCTGCTGTTCACCTGCTTTCTTTAACTTTTATTGACAGTCTGTCATGCCCACCATAAAAAGGTAATTACAATGCTGCTCAGTGACTATGCACGGTGTGACACTGCATGTGGATGTTTCTCCTGTCCTGTTATTATATAAGTACACATTTTGAGCATGAAATTCAGGGCTTTGGAAACAGTGGTTTTCCAGAAAAGTCTTTACCCATAGTCCCGCTTACAGGCATTCGTCAGATGACTGCATTTCCACGAAATCCATTGTTTAGATTCTCAGTCACCCTGGCCATGGTATATACAAAAACAAAGCTTAAAAAAGGCAGTTGGACCAATTTTCAAACCGTCTGTCTTTTCCGGCTGAAACTATCCAGGAGAGGTGGACTGAAATGTAATTTATCAGCCACTTACAGCACCGTCTAAACATCTCTCCCCACAAAGTTTCGGTACCATTCACTGGAAGTGTAAAAAAAAAAAAAAAAAAAATGAAATAAACCTGGTCCCTGGTCATGTGAGTTTCAGGTGGGATTCATCCACAGATGTTCATAATAAAGTCCTAAACTCAGTAGAAAGTACTTGAATGAGTTGTTTTAGCTTTGCTTTGTGACATCCACTACAAAGACAACAAAGATATGACTGAAACTTGCAAGAAAAAAAAAAACAATGATTATTACTGTTGCACTTAATTCCTTTTGAGTTATCCAGAGAGCATGACACTAGCTGCTCTGCATTTTGTGTTAAATCTTAAAATTCACCGTTTCCTTCTCATTCTGCCCTAGGATCGAGGAGTTTTCCAAAGAGGAGGTCGACCTCACGTTGGCTACGTCCCTTGAATTTAACACACCTCTCGCTGACCTGTCAGACGTCAAAACCATGATGGATTCCATCAACGTCGTTCCAGGTCTGACTTTCAAACTGCACACCGAGTTCTTATCTGTAGGCGCAGAGTTGACTTTGACCCACAGTGCCTTCAAACACCATTTGCATGTCTATTAACACAACATGTGGTATGGTGTTTGCTCAGAGACTATATACTTGATCAGGTTGGTATCTAGCGAATTTGGAGGTCAGGTCAACACCTTAGACTCAGACATACTTTAATGAAGGGAAATTGTTTGGTCATAGCAGCTTAATTGTTACAAAAAGATGAGCTGTTATGCAGCTGGATAGAATAAGGAACAAAAGAAGTTCTGTAGCGTTCACTATGGGAGTGGAGCTGGATCAGTTTGCTGGAGAATGTGGTGTTTTTTTTTTTTTGTTTTTTTTAGTTGTTCCTAAACCGTTATTGTATGTGTGTGCTTGTGTCAGCCTGCATCCTGCTGGGAATGGCTGCTCCCATAGCAAGTGTCATTGCTATGGGGTGGGCGTGCCTGGTCTGGTCTAGGTGGGTGGTAAATGTCTAAGTGACATCCACACGAATACCAGGCCCAAACGTTTCCCAGCAGAACACAGTAATGTCACGATATGGTCAATGTTATTTACTTCTCCTGTCAGTGGTGTTAATGTTGTGGCTGATCAGATTAATAGGTAATAAAACAAATAATCCCCAGGCTGGATGATGGAAACTCCCATGAATTTCCTAGAACATGAGGCAGGTTGTGGTGTTTGGGAGGAAATGGGTTCCACACTAGTTATTTAGAAAGACAAAATTACAGCGATATTATTATTATTATATTCAAATATTTGAGTAGTAATGTGTTATGATATTAAAATACATTTACATCTTCCTCCTTCATCAAAATCACAGACTCTATGAACATGCATAAAAACGTGACTACATAAAACAAGGTCTCCTGCATTACCAAGAGTGCACGCTTGTATAAGTTGCCTCTTAAACCTAGATTGCTGTTCATCCTCATGATTGGGGACCTGGAGCCTATCATAGCTGGGTGAGAGTTGTGCATCCTGTTCAGGTGCCCAGGCCATTTACACCCAACTTAGAATCAATAATTAAATTAACATGCATGTCGTTGGAATGTGGAAGGAAGCACCTGTAGAAATCTGACGCATGCACAGAACATGCAAGGACACCAAGTGGGTTCAAACCAAAAACCTCCTTATAGTGAGACAACATCGCACCACTCTGTCGTCTGCATAGTTTGGATTTTTTTAATGTAAATTCAATTTCAAAGTCCCTTAGAAATCATAGATGTCTCAGTGTTGAGCTTAAAATACAATTCTGCTTAAATCCATAACAATACTGTCTCAAAACAGCTCCATCTGCACCCGTGATCAACCCCCAGAGCCCCAACTCTGCCACGCAGACGTCCCTGCGTGTGTGCTGGAGCTTGTTCTCCGACGACACGGTGGAGTACTACGAGCTCTACTACACGGTGCTGGAGGACACGCCGGCAGACAGCACCTGCGCACCACACGGTATAACGCAGACACACTTGCCTTGCCTTGCAGGGGTCGCATTGCATGAGAACACCGGGGGCCACTAAAAACCTGTGCTCTCCCGTCAGTAAGCAAGGTAAAAGTGAAGGAGACCCACTGCACCGTGACAGATCTGCTGCCCAACGCTCAGTATGAGCTCTGGGTGACGGCGACCAATACAACAGGCATCAGTCCGGCGAGTGAGAAGGCCTTATACGTGACAGGTAATAAATGTCACGCTTCCACAATGACGCGAGGAGCCATTGCGCAAATTAAACAGCTGTGCTGCTGTCCCATAATGAGCATAAATCCCATTCAAATGTGGTTTTATCTACTCTTTAGTCTAACTCAGATGGTTGATATTAGAGAGAATAAAGTCTAAATCTTTCCTCCCCAGTGCCGCTGCCTCCGGTGATCAGACAGAGGGAGTGTGCTAGCTGTCCAGTGGCAGCTCTGATCCGCTGGGAGTCAGGAAACACCAACCCTGTGGACTCTTACACCGTGGAGCTCGGTGAGATGGGTACGGACGGCACAGAGAGCAGCATTACAGAGTAAGAATACAGCTGGGACTCAGCTAAAGCTGTCATCTCTCTTTTTTTTTGACGCTGTTTCCTATGTGTCCAACCTTCTCTTTTTCTTCGGCTGTCGGAGTCGGTCACACATCTTATAGTGTGTCCTCAGCTTTAGTGACAAGCCCAAGATTTAATTGTGCTTTCTTTGTCATGTGTTTTTTTTGTTTTGTTTTTTTTTTTAAATAAAAAAAAGCTCTTTCACACAAAGACAAAGCTAAAATAGCTCAGTAAAAATAGAAAAGCTCAGAACACGCAGAGCTTCAAAGATCCCCGTGATATTTATCTCCGCTGGCTTTTCCTCTAATAAGGCTTTTGCCTCGATACTTATAATAAACAGGCCCAGTGTTAGCGCTTGCCTGGGATTTTTCAGGTCCCACGGTTGTGGTAGCTGCTGAATCAAGACGCACTCTGTCCTAGAAAATCTATTCTTAGCTCCGGCTCCTGCAGCACTGTCAGTGAGAATATCAGCCGTGCGTTTGGGGTCATTTTCATTTTGCATCTGGTCACTTCAGGGAACGGCCGAACCGTTTATCTGAGAACTCAAATGCGCAGTCATGCAGGGCAACCTTAGCTGCCTCAAGTGCAATGAGCCTATTAGTTCAAATATGACACAGATCTTACTTAATCACCCTACTAACACAGATCAGCCACAACATTAAAACCACCTTGTGTCAATTCAGTGTTCTGCTTGGAAATGTTTGGAACATGAAAAACAGGAAAAGGTGTTGACCCGGCCTCCAAATTCACTAGATCCAAAACTGATCAAGTATCTGGAACAAACCTGATCCACAGAGGGCCCCCCTCCTCAACCCATAGGACCCCCACTAACAATGTTCTGTAGCCAGAGAGCACAGGACACCCTCAGGAGGTCCATGTTCATTCTGTGATGAGTCACAACTATTACTGAGGCACAAAGGAGACCTGCACAGTAGGTCATAATGTTATGCCTGATCAGTATACAGTACAGCACATAGCTAGTACTTCTCAACTTGTGAGACAAAATGTCATTTCAAAGCTCTACACAGGTGGTAATCAGTCTGCATTTAATATCTTTTTTTTGTTTTTTTTAAAAAGTGTTATTTTGTGTTGCATTGTGTCCCACTGGTGAATTCTCCAGGTCTGTAGTTGCCGTGCCAACCTGTCAGTGTCAGATCCAGCTTCAGACGGGGCGACGTTACCTCATCTATGTGAGAGCAGTCAACATTGGCGGGCCCAGCAACAGGAGTGAAGTTATTACCGTCTCCACAACAGGTGAAGAAAACAAGACAAAACAAAACAAAAAAAACATCCCACATCGGTTTAGTCACGGTAGCTTTGGCCGGCAGTGACTATGACAAGCTTTTAAACATTCTCTGTAATCACTCTTTCTGCTCATGACTGCTTTCACTGAGCTTGTTCATTTTATATTGTTACTCCATTGACTGCAGTTCCATTGCTCTATCAGTCAGCTAACTAAATTTAATTTAAAGTATGTAAAATAAATAAACTAGTTACTCCTCATGTGGAGACATTTCATCACTAGTTCATGTGGTGGCTAACCACATCTGTTTACCTGTGCAGGTACATTCTTCTACCTCCTTGAAGGCACTGCCCATCCATGCCTTTCGTTCTCCGAGGATGGCTTCACTATATTTTATGGGGATGAGGAACTGCCAATAAGTGCTATGGCCTTAGATGACAACACCTTCACCAGGTGGGCTGCTCGTGTGACAGGAGTCAACTTCACGACAGACTTTTACTGACGTGTTGATCTGTAAAGTGCGCTTGTGCGTGCGCAGGTGTGTGGCTGTGCTGGCGGATCTGATTCCAGTGCGGGGCAGACACTACTGGGAGGTTGAGGTGGACGACGGGACCGAGTTTCGGATCGGGGTGGCATACGAGGACACGGAGAGGAACTCGTACCTCGGGGCCAACGGTACCTCCTGGTGCATGAGACACATTCTCAGTCCGTCCAGGTAACGTAGAACATGAGTAAATATTACATTTAGAGTCCTCGAGTCACCTGGGTTTACTTCAGTTTAAAAAACACTCGGTATGGTTGGATCTGCTTTATATTTTAGACTTTTCTTGCTTTATGAGAATTGTTCAGATGTCTGGGTTCTCAGGGACCTCTAATGTAAAAGACAGTTAATATAGTGGACATTTAAAAGATCTCTTTCTGTGATGGACACTGACAGCGTTCCTTCTCGCATCACGCCTCCAAAATAAATACAAAAGTAATGCAACGGGATATAGAACTCCCTGTTGATAGCCCACGATACTCCTCTCAACTTTTAAATGCTCGCTTGTTTAGCGTAACAGCATTTTATAGGTTCATCTGTCTCACTGTGGGACAACAAAGAACGAGGCAAGTGCGGTGGCTAAGTAGATTTCTGCCCGGTCATGTTTTTATTCAGTTAAAATATTCTTATTCCTTTTGTTGCACAAGCTGGGATAAACACAGCTTTTTTTTTTATTTTTCCAGCGCTACACAAATCAAGTGCACAGACTTTTTCTGCCTTTCTCTGTTATCGGAATTAATATGCTGATCCTCTGAGGGGCTGCTATTGTAGTTCATGGAAACGGGGCAAATTCAGTATTTTTAGCTTTTAGAAAATGTCCTTTCCTAAGCAAAAAAAAAAAAAAAAAAAAAAAAAATTGTGCATCCGCTCAGTGAGGAAGAAAAGAAAAAACGAAGCCCATTCAAGGCAGAAAATAAAAAAAACCCAATTGAAGATTTGTTGCTTTAAAAGTGTTTCTATGGCAACTCTTCTTGGAATAAAGCAGGAGAGCTGAATTATCACATTTAGCGAACGCTTCGGAGCAGCATATCTTCTTCTTGTTGATTCTGCCTACGCACAATTTAACACAATCCCATTTCTATTTTCCTTTAATCCCCAGCCATCAAATTCTGACGTTGGCTCACTATTCAGCATCTGCTTTCCTAGTGGCTGGCAGTGGGGGGAAAATGATCCTAAACAGGATGAGGGGAAAGAAAAAAACCTTTTATATTTAGAACATCTTTTCCACAGTCATGATGTTGCCTGCTTTTTTTTCTTTTCGAACAGGCACAAATACGAGTTTCTGCACAACGGTTGGAGTCCTGACTTGAGGATTACAGTGAACCCTGTGCGGATCGGATTGGCACTCGACTACGAGAGGGGGACTCTGTCCTTCTTTAATGTGAATCTGGAGCAACACCTGCACACCTTCCAGTGTCACTTCCGAAATTACGTCAAGCCGTGCTTCAGCCTGGACAACCCAGGGGCGCTGACTGTGCACAACGGCATCGAGGCTCCGGAGTACGCATTCATCTGACTCCAGAGATCATCTCCTGTATCAACATGACCAGAGCATGATACAACTTTGCTTTTAATACTGAACAAAGTTCTGGGATTAAACCGGTTTAAAATTAAATAAACAAACAACAGCCAAAGTCATGAAAGAACCGACTTTCCTCATAAAAGACAAGAGATTTTCAGCTGTTTTTATTTTACTTAAATATTCCATGGGAACAGGCATAGACCATTTTCCAAGATACAAAATGGTTTCACTCAATTGTACAATATGTATTTAAACCATCTGTAACTGCAACGGACAAGGCGTTGAAATTCAAAAAGAGGAAAAGGTTTTTGTTTTTGATTGACAAAAGATGCATTGGGGGAAAAAAATAAAAACAAAGAAATTCATTTTTTTAAAAAAAAAAACAACAACTCCCTTTGTAATTTTTATACAATTGCACTCACATCCTAAAAAAGGGGAAAGTCCACCCTGAATACATACACACTGTTAAAACAGGTCACTGATGATGTGCTGTTTTTCTCTGTAATTTCAAACATTGGGAATTAAACACTTAAGAGACAGACAGTACACAAAAGTCAGAAATAACAAAAGGGAGATAATATAGAAAATTGATTTTTAATGCTCCAATTTCCTAAATGACATGTAGCCACAGTGGCGGGGAACTAGTTGGCATCTATATTTACATTTGCTAAACAGGTGGGCATATATTTAACTATGCCCACTTGACCAAAACCAACTGGCTCACATGTCTCATGTGTCATGGGATTAGAAAGACATTATGGGAAATACACAGGAAAGAAAAACCAAAGCGTAAAAATGTAAAGAAAATTAGAGAAGGAACTAACAGGTGTAATTCAAAGACTATGCTGGTGTTGTTTCACATGTTTAAACTGCTTACAAATACAACACGTTTCCTAAAAGGGAAGCCAATACTTGTAGTGGCATCAGAAATTTCAGATTAATGAAAAACCATGACGTTAAAATACTGAATATTTTTATTGGGAAATGGTAAGCAATATGTTCTTTGTAGTAAATGGAGAGAAACATGGGAAAAAACACGGGTATAGCCTCAAACAGTGTATATGTGTATTACAAAGGTGGACTTTTCCTCTTGAATGTGATTTGAGTTTGAGATGGGGTCGATAGGCTGAATGCAGACTTTGGGTCTGGATAACCTAGACACTAGGGACAGGACGGGGCAGAGGCTATGAGTTATCTGTCTTACTGCTGTGTGTCCTCTCCTCCTCTTCGTCAGAGGAATCTCCTCCGTAGGGCACCAGCCCTGACGCATCTTCTTCCAACTTGGACTTCTTCTTCTGGGGCACGTCCTCTGGAACGCCTGTGAGGGCACATTAAAAATGGAGAGACAGAGAAAAGCAGAAGAAAGGTGGGAGAGAAGGGGGGAGGGAGGCAAAGAAACCCATTTGAGGAGCCCCAAGTTAGCGGTGGTTTTTGAGTTCGTTTGATCCACAGCCAGGGGAGGGAAGATATCAAATGAAACGGCAGCAGAGCACACATCCATAACAGGCAGGTCCGGGGACACATGTTGAGAGAGAAAACAAGGGAAAGACAAAAAACATATACAAGAAGAGCATGTTAGTGAGTTCCACCGGCGGAGAGATTCACACAGGTCTCCACTCCTCCCCCATTGCTCCATGGGGGGAGATGCCATTTCATGCAACAGACCACTCCACAGAAGAAATGTCTGAGTACTCGGGCTCTCAGAATAAAATGCCTTACCCGTTGATGCGATGCTGCTGCTGCTGCTGCTGCTGCTGCTGGGATGACTCGCCGGATCGTCTCTCGCTGCGTCTCTCTGCCTTTTGTGAGCAACGGGGGCCGGGGCCACGAAGGGAGGTGGCGGTGGAGGCATCAGAAACCTGGAGAGAGGAACATTAATATCTACATGACACAAACAACGTTAAGAATAACATGGAAAAGGAAAGGAAAACAAAATCTTTTATCAGACCTTTCTGCTACTTTCTCTTCTCCAGCGCTGGATGCAGGAAGGGTGGACTCCTGGCGAGCAGGGCTCTTTGGAGAGCTGCTGGTGGGCTAAACACACAAGAAAATGTTTGTCACATATCGACATGCACAAAAAATAAACAGGTTTTGCTCTGCATGTATATTAGGAATTGCACTTTTATGTTAAAACTGCATTTATGTACCTGTTCGTCCTTAGCCGCCTCCAGGAAATGCTGTTTAGGACTTCCTGAATCAAGGGGAGTGCTCAGAGATTCTTCAGGCTCCACGCCCTCACTGCTGCCTGGATCCTTACGTAGAGAAAAACCAGGACATACAATCTGATGCCAGGTCCTCAAATGCCTTCATACTTTATCTCGCTCGCAGTAAAGAATTATAACTGATATCTAGTCAGTGACTGATCAACATGTACCAAAAGCTTTGGCGGTGAGCATTTTAAAAATATTTTACCGTCTGTTCCTGCTTCATATCATAAAGTGAGATAGTTGGGGCTTATGGTGGCTGATCAGACCATAATAAAAAACTTGAGGCTATTTAAACAGAGTATTTTACAGTCGAAGCTGACAAACTAAAACATGAAACACTAGAAATGTCAAGTAGTGGCAGTTTAATTGTTGCTAATTACCTGGACAAGATAGGGATGTGGTTTCCTAGGACACACCGGATACTGAACCATTGCCTGAGAAGATGGAGGGTTTGTCGACATGTTAGAATGACTTGGGGGACCATTTGCATTACTCCAATAACCACCGGCTCCTGGGTACGCTGAATAGCCGCCAGCATACCCATTTGCTGGGTAGCTATACCAGGACCCCTGGCTAGAGTAATTGCTATTAGGTGGAAATCCATGTGCTGCGTATGCTGAAATGAAAGTATAGAACGTTGAGTTAATAGCATATATCACAGGGATCTATAACAGGGTGTTTTCACAACTGTGACCTAGTACTTCAGCCTATTGTTGAGCCACTAAAGACGTCAGCCGAGGATTAATTACCACAAGAAGAAGGCAGTCAGCCAGAACCTGATATTTGGCCACCCTGTTGGAATTTGCTTGTTTAGTTAAAAAGTTTAAAAGGATACTCACGTTGTGTGGAGCCTGTGGCCGTGTACGTCGACACCAGTCGCGCATGTTCAGCTCTCACCTGATAAGAGGGGGAAAAAAAACACAAGGAATATAATTAGCTAGACATAATGACACAAAATTGGCACCGACTTAGACTGAGAAATGGATTTGTGGGTAGGTGCAGAGCACTCGAAACCTTTCTCTGGAGATTAGGTGGTTCACACTACCACTCATACTTTTGGAGGTGGGTATCAGTGAAAACCATACGCTTCAATAGTTTCACCTTCTTATACCTCCCATTAGATACTTAAGACTTATTAGATTTAATTTAAAGTGACAATATTATGAACGTACAGTTTCCAGCAGACTCTCTGTGAGTTTCTTCGCTGACTCCAATCCTGCTGCGTTCGGGTGGCTGCAAACCACAAAGGATAATTAGGAAGAAGCACTCAGTAAAAGACTAACAGATAACTAACAGACACAAATAATTAGAAACAACCCTTCCTGTCCTCTTTCATTCAAACAAACGTACCTGATGTAGACATAAAGCGGCTCAAATGACTCTCGTTTTGATGCCTGCTCTATGTAGCCAGAGCCCTTTCCCCTGAGGAAGACTCGAGCTCCCGTCTCTGTCTGGATGTGACTCAGGTACGAACCTCCTGGACCCTCGACCTTTTCATTGACGTTGAACGAAGGCAATGTCTGGTCCAGACCCACAAAAATCTTTGTGTGGACAAAACTCTGGAAACAAAAGATGTGGATTTTTTCTTTTTAATATGCATTACAAATGTAGGCTGTTCACTGACACTGAAAACATAGAGACAGAAGAGTTTTGTAAGCAGATGCAGTAATCCAAGGCTTTTCACTGTAGACCAGGGATGTTCTTTCTGCTATTTAATTTTGGAGGTGGGTATCAGTGAAGGCAATATAGTCTTCTTTTGCCTCACTTTCTTAACCTCCACTTTTAAAGTGCAGACGAGACAAGAAGTGTAATAGACTTTGAACATATGCCACCAGGTCTGTGTAAGTATCTTCATACAATCTCTAATTTTAATTTGGAGTGTCAGAATATAGTAGTCCCGCTTACAAGAGTTCATGTAATGCTGAAATAAACAGTACACACAATAACATTTTGTATTCAACCGTACACAGGTTTGGACTTGATTACAGACACCTTGTTGACTTACCCCTGAATGAGGAGCAGCGGGCCGGTGTCCCTGGCTTGGCACTGCGTTGGCGTTAGGCATCCGTGGTGTTGGGGTGGGAATGACCGGTCGGGGAGGTTGAGGATAAAGTGTGATTGGTGGCATGACCGGCACCTGTTGCCCTCCTGATGCTGCGGAGGCCCTCAAAAGGTCCTCAGAGATGATTTCCTTAATCCTCATCACAGCCTCTATGTTGTAGAATAAGACAATATTTAGACATTTGTCTTACTCGGTGCCTCATTACAAATTCTTAACACTTTTATGAATGACATAAACATATTGAGCAGATAAAAAGTGCTACTTACTGTTGACCTGGTCTTGGTTTTTCCCCTGGACGTGTAAATATAGAGGTCTTAGTCTAAAAGAGAGAAAATCAGAAATGTCACAGGCAACACAGAACAATTGTCACCCTCCAAACATATGTTCTTTTATCACCACAAAGCCTACCATTTCATATTCAAATGACTGATTAGATTTATTGAAAAAACTGTTATCACTACAACACAAAAAGTTGTACGCGCTAATACACACCCTGCTGCTTTCCCCTTGTCAGCATCTGTCATGTAAAGACCTTTTGTTGAGACAACAGCTCCACTAAACTGTCGGATCTGGAAAAAAAAAGGCAATGGATATTGGATAAATAAATACAATAATATTTTCTTAAATAATGTGTGGTGTCAAATAACGCGCCACGGTGGCCACTTTCCACTCACCTCCTCCTGTGTTTTGCCTTTAGTAAGAAGGTCCCTACAATTTATAGGAACGTCGTTTATATCAACCTCTGTAACCACCATCTCCTCCGTGACAGTTGGCACCGGTAAACTTGCAGGGGTCTAAAACCAGTGACATAATAAGGAAAACTGTAAGTCCGGGAGGCAAACGTACAAAAACAGACACATCATTGACAGCTAGATGACACAGGCTTTTGGGATTGTTCACCTTTGCAAGTAATGGTGGAGGGGTTAAGAGCTTCCCTTTTGCCATAAGCATAGCGTTTATCTTAGCAGCCATTGCTGCAGCCATTTCAACCCCTCCCTGAGGCGCTGGCTTTTCTCCCGTTTCTGGTGCAAGCGAAGCTGTGCTGTTTGAACCAGGGGCGGCCATGACTCCTGGTAAAGAGACAGGGTGGGCTGCATTTTCATGGGCCCTCTGCTGCCGTACATCTACACTCTGTTTAGGCTGGGCCGGCTGATCCCAACGGCTGCTTAAACACCTGGAAGAACAAAAACAAAACACAACTTTTAATTAGAAGAACATCTGGTTAACTATGCTGCTTAGCGAGAAAAAAAAATACATGAAAAAATTATTTGAAGATGTTTATTGAAGTTGTAGCACATAATGAAAACATCTAAAATTAATCTTGGGATTCAACAGTCACATCAGTGCTCTTCACAGTTCATCATATATTATTTTTTATCACTATTAAATTCGACATTAGGAAACGTTAGTGGATCGGTGTTTAGTATCGCTAAACAAGAGTTTAAAGGGTCACGTGGTTTGATTTAGCTGACTGTACTTTCATATCACATATATTAGGCCAATGCTATTAGCTAAGCTAACAGCCTGAAGTGAATCCAGTGCTAGCTCACTCTGTAAGTTATAGCCCTATATTGAGATACTTATTTAACCACATTTCCACTTATGTCTAATCGGGACATTGTATTTTAGTGGTATGATAACATAATACTCAGGCAAAACTACTTATAATGGCGTTATAGCCCAAAAAATGAACCCCGACGGACTGAGTGCTACTAGCAGGCCAAGATCCTGGATGTAAATATGCCGTGTGACGTTAGCTCGAGTTATCGAATGTCTTTAAAACTCGCAACCCAAACGGACACTTACGGTGTTTGCCCAGTCATTCCCGAAGACATAGCACCACTCCACTAAACCAGCGGTGAAATTAAAACAGTTTCTAAAGCAGTTGCCGCTAAACGAACGCAGCCATCGGTCCGCTCGCTCTTCTTCTTCCTCTCCTTCTTTGGGTTTGATTGGCGGGTGGCAACCAACCTAAGGGTGAAATACCGCCACCTACCGGACTGGAGTGTGGCTCATTAGATTAGTAAACAAACAAAAGCTAAATACTATCCTTTAACCCCTTATCATTCTAGCCTTTTTGAAAAAATAAAATAAAATAAAGAACACACACAAAAAAAAACCCAACAAAAAATAAATTCGCATTTAGGACATAGTAAATTGAATGATGTTCCATTTATCATGCATGGTGTTGGTCTCTTTTGAAAGCCACAACTCAGAATCATTCTCAGTGGTATTATTGAGTTGTGTTGGCTGTGTTGGTTGAATCCTATATTGACTTTTCTCAATTAAATCAGGAGAAAATTATATATTTGATGAAGCATTTACTCAAACACAACTTGTGCACAGAGCTCTGACTGGTGCAAAAAGCTGCTGCTGTCCCATATACAACCTAGCAGAATGTTAAAGGGTTAATCCTGTTCCCTTCAGGCACCTTATCTTCCCCCTTTCACCCAGGAGGCTCTCTGCAGTGAAACTAACTTTATTTTCTTCACTGTTGTTTTCACTTTGTTCCTCTAGGCCTTATACTCAACCAGCACATGTTGGACAGATTCTGTGTTATTACAGTTTAGACCAGTGTGTCCTGAATGATGAAACGAGTGATAACTGCCTCCTCTTTACGGTTCTTGTCCAGCCTTTTTACTTAATATCCCAACCTGTTTTTTAATATTATAAAGGTGACTTCCAGTGCCATTTATGTCCCAGTATTATTGCCAACTTGCCCACACCATTTTCGGTGGGGGCGGTGGAAGGAATACTTTGAGGAGCTCCTCCATCCCAACAACATGTATTCCTTAGGGGAAACAGAGACAGAGGGCCTGCGGTTGGGCCGTCCAATTTCTGGGGCAGAAGTCACTGAGGTGGTGAAGCAACTACCTGGCAGTGGAGCCCCAGGAGAGGATGAGATCCACCCTGGGTATCTCAAGGCTCTGGATATTGTAGGGCTTTCTTGGTTGACATGCCTATGCAACATTGCATGGACATCGGGGCCAGTGCCTCTGGAGTGGCAGACTGGGGTGGTGGTTCCCATCTTTAAGAAAGGGGACCAGAGGGTGTGTTCCAACCTTAGGGGGATCACACTCCTCAGCCTCCCTGGGAAAGTCTACGCCAGGGTGCTGGAAAAGAGGGTCAGATCGATAGTTGACCCTCAGATCGAGGAGGAAGAATGCGGTTTTCGTCCTGGGCGTGGAACCATGGACCAGCTCTTTACTCTCGCTAGGGTGCTGGAGGGGAAATGGGAGACTGTGTCCCCAGGGGCATTCTGTGGGGGTTGCTCCAGGAGTATGAGGTAGAAGGCCCATTGCTAAGGGCCATTCAGTCCCTGTACCAAAGAAGCGGTCTGTGTTCGGTCCATGTAGCCGGCTATAAGTCAGACTTATAGCCGGCTGCCCAGGGCTGCCCTTTGTCTCTGGTTCTGTTCATAACTTTTATGGACAGAATTTGTAGGCGCAGTCGGGCAGTGGAGGGTGTCGAGTTCGGTGATCAGAGGGTCTCGTCCCTGCTTTTTGCAGATGATGTGGTCACCTTAGCTTCATCGAATTGCGACCTCCAGCTCTTGCTGGGGCGGTTCGCGGCTGAGTGTGAAGCAGCTGGAATGAAGATCAGCACCTCCAAGTCTGAGGCCATGGCTTTCAGTCGGAAAAGGGTGGATTGCTCACTCCGGGTCGGGAAGGAAGCCCTGCCTCAAGTGAAGGAGTTCAAGTACCTTGGGATCTTGTTCACGAGTGAGGGTAGAATGGAGCAGGAGATCGACAGATGGATTGGAGCGGCGTCTGCAGTGTTGCGGGCGCTTAACCGTTCTGTCATGGCGAGGAGAGAGCTAAGCAGAAAAGTGAAGCTCTCAATTTACTGGTCAATCTATGTTCCAACCCTCACCTATGGTCATCAACTTTGGGTGATGACCAAAAGAGCAAGATTGTGGATATAAGCTGCCGAAATGAGATTCCTCCATAGGGCGGCTGGGCTGAGCCTTAGAAATAGGGTAAGGAGCTCGGACACTCGGGAGGAGCTCAGAGTAGAACTGCTGTTCCTCCACATCGAGAGGAGCCAGTTGAGGTGGTTCAGGCATCTGGTGAGGATGCCTCCCAGACGCCTCCCTTTAGAGGTGTGCTGGGCATGTCCCACCGGTAGGAGGCCTCTGGGTCGCCCCAGGACATGATGGAGGGATTACATCTCCTGTCTGGTCTGGGAGCGCCTGGGGATTCCTCCATTGGTGTATTTGTACAAAGTATCTGGAAGGAATTGGTGATATTGAACATCACTAGTGTGGGTTTAATGCTATGTAAATTGGAGGGGTATACTTGTACATCATAAGCCGTTTTAAAATAATAATTAAACATACTCAAAAAGGTATTCATAAAATACTACATATCCCACATTATCATGGATGCATTATTCCTGACCTCCTCTCCATTTGTCCTCTGACAAAAAAAAATTCCAAATTAGAAACTCCATGTACTGATTAGTAGTTAGAAATCAACATTTTCTCGCATATTTAGACAGAATATGCAGCCAGATTACAAACTGCAACATTAAGCCACTGCCACCGATTACGAATGGAATGTTTCTGTTCAGTATTTATTTACTGCTTATAATCAGAACCTGTGTATTACTTCCTTTTGGTGTCTGGATTCTTAATATGAGTCGTCTTTAAAATAATAAAAAATAAATAAAATAAAATACTGTCCCTGAGGCAGATCACTCTCATGCAGTTATCTTCTGCCTTTTGCAGCACTCAGCACCAGCTAGTGTGACATATTGGCTCTTGACCTCCAGGACAGGAAAGATGTTGGATCACATTGTCGACAGCAGGCAGCAACAATGAACCTTGCAGGGAGGAGGTTGTGGTGGATGGATGGGTTGACACAGTAATTTAGACACGGGACAGCATTGTTTATTTCCCACTTCCTACCAACACCAAACACTGTCTTAGTATAACTGTGACCACAATTGTTTCTAAACTTCAATCACGTTGTTTTTCAACAAAGCAAGGATCCTCAAGTAGCTTTTGTGGCCAAAGCAAGATTGAATTGGAGAGTATGTAACTTCTGAATGAAGAATGAGACTTGTTTTAAGCATTTTACCTAGCTCAAAACTGTGGCTCATTTATGTAACTGTCTTTTGTACGTGTTTGGACAGAAATGATTTTATCTTGCCGTTTGGATGTTGGATCAAAAAATTTGCGAGGATGAGGGATATCAACAGTTCATTAACGCTGCACAATGTTCTTTCAAAAGAGTAGCTAGAATACTTTACATGAGAAATGCTGTGATCTGGAAGAGTACAGCTGTTTTTATGGTTTGTTCCCATCGTAGTGCAGGTAGCTGGTATTTTAACTAGAAGAAAAATCTCAGTCCTTTTAACTGAAGGTGTATTTGATGTCCAAGTCAGATTCTCATCCACCGGGTATTTGTGACGTGTCTTATACCTCCAGTCAAAAGAAAAAGAAAGAAAAAAAAATAAAAGAGGAAAAAAATATTTTATTGTATTAAGCTATTTCTTATCTTTGAAAGTTAAGATTACGAAATTTCCTTTCAGAAATGGACATTAAAAAACAAAAAAAGAAAAAAAAAGGAGAGCAGTTATTAGATTTTCATTTTAAAATTTCATTTAATTCTTTGCTTTTGGAAACAGAAAATGAAAATCGACTGGTTATTAAAGTTTTATTTATCCATTATTATCTCTTGATGCCTTGAATTTTGATTTAAATTTTTGAATTTTAAAATGAAAATCAAATAACCACTAATTTTGTGTTTTTTTTTTATATCCATTTCTGAAAGGAAAATCCAATGACCAAAGCATACACGGACCCCGGCAAGTAACCTAACGGGTATTTAGAGAGCCTGACCAAGTGCAAAAATTCAATACATTTACAAATCTTATAAGGCCCATAAAGAATTAGTGACAGAACAGTTAGGAGGGAAGACATTGAAATCTTGCAGGAATTAGACGGCAAACATATAATCGTCATTTTTTTTATTTTTCATTGAATAGTTTCTAAATTATTTTTTTCCGTGCCTTCAGACCAAAATGTGAATCAGAAGGAACAAACAAATCCCCTGATTGAGTGTACAATTCTTCTTTCATAAGAGAGAAACAAAGATAATTGTGGTCAATACTTCTCATCGACCACCATTTGCTTAGCTGTTATGGTATTTATATACTGTTTAAAGAGGAAATATTCTTAATAAGCAACAATCTTTAACATATATTAGTATCCTAATCTGAATCCAACCTTGAACAAAAAGCTGTTCCCTGGGTCTGTGTATAAGGATGTTGGACAAAGTGGCCAAAATAGAAAGATGTTTGATCATAAATCAACGCAAGCCGGCCTCTAGGAGGCCGCTCGAAGACAGTGATAGACAACTCTGCGATCCACATCCTTCTCTAACCATTTAGTTCTCTGTATACATGCTCTGCGTGACCATCCCATTCACAGGTATTCAGATAGCTATAATGGTTGATCTCATTTGCTGCAAATCCAGTGTAAAATTCATTGTCTATAAAAATATTGAGATTTACTTGAACATAACCTTCTGACTATGTTTATAATAAAAACTCCAGATGTCTGTTGTAGTTGCACAGTGGGATGTACTGTATAAATATTGTATAAAATAAGGCAGTCTTTTCAGTAGGATAAACCAGATACAAAAATTTCTGGGAGAAAAAACTTTCAAGTCCAAAATGTTTTCACATATTTCTGCTGTTGTCAAATGTCAAGCGGTTTACAGCATTAAACCAAGAGTAAGGGATTGTTGCAACAATGAATACACCCACGCACTCAACGCCAACAACCAAAACACACCCACACACGCCCACACACACGCGCGCGCACGCACACACACGTACACACACACTCCAGATGATCAACGATAACAGCTTATTCTCCAATGCAACATCCCATCCCTGGACAAATCACTGAGACGTAGACATTTCTAATATTGTTTACAGTGCAATACAAAAGTGTTCATTCAAACTGGTACTGTACTTTTGATAAGAAAATAAAAATGTTTAACATGGTAATGCTTCATATGAATAACAATTGAAGTGAATTTTTTTTGAGAGTCATAGTAGTAGTTGTCATCATTAGCTTTGGCTTTTCTCTCGCTTTTTTCTTTTTTTTTAAATTCAAATTGTTCTTATTTGTCTACTAATTGGTGGATGAATTTTAATATAGAAAATACGGAACATCTAAGAAAAAAAAAAAAAATTAACATACCAAATCTTCCGTAATTAGATACCTATGATCGTGACGTTGAGGTTTTTGTCTCTCAGCAGTGGCCTTAAATGAAGGTCCACTCCCTGACCCACAAAGAAAGCATCCCGTCTTATGTCTGTCGCCACGGCGACGAGTCAGCTTGGATGTGTTTCTGAAGGACACATGAAAATATTGCCCAAAAACAAACAATCAAACAAACAAAAACAACAACAACAAAAAAAAAAAAATAGCAGTGGAGTGTTCTTTCATAGTGTGGCCTCCAGGGACAGAAGTGAGTCTTCCCGTCTTGTTGCGAGCACAGGGATGGAGGTCAAAAGTGATAATATGGCCTGATGTGGTTTAGACACCTTCATATGCAGACCACACTTCCATCCACTCCTTCGATGAACAAGCAGTTTTTTGTTTTGTTTTTTTTTACTCTTACCACGTGGAGCGGCCCACATGGTAACCAGGGGACGGATGCTTTGCCAGGAGGACCTGTGAGGAACTCCCCCTCTCACTCATGTTACTTGACCAGCTACACTGTGGATGCCTGAGAGGCAGTTTATAAGGAGTTCATAAGGATGCTGTGTGTCCGTGTCAGTTCGTCACAGTTCTCATCTGACAGGTTTGTAAAGCCAACAACGTTACCGCTCCAACTGCCCGTCAGGAAGTCCTTCTGTGGTTTCTGTGTGGACAGACAAGTGGACGCTCGGCGTGCTACAGAAGCAGGAGAGTGAAGGCGAGGAGGCCCTTTAGCTGGCTGGACTGGCAGGGAGAGAGGAGGTCTGCCCCGGACTGCAGGGTCCCAGGACCGAAACGCTGCAGCTGCACCTACTCTGGAGGCGGTCGCAGGCTGTGCAGCTTCCTCTCATCCAGGCCTTTCCAGTACTTGAAGTTGTTGTCCAAGTGCTGCATAAGATTGGGGAGGTCTGCAAAAGCTGGAGACAAGAGGACAAACTGGCTTATGTAAACTACTTACGTCCCACAACAACACTTTAACAAGATAACCGGTGATACCAAAACCCCGAATTCCCAATACTAATGTGATACCACTAAAAAAAATATTTTTTAATCTTTTTATATCTATACATCTGCCTGTATTAAATTATTCATCCTTATATAATATAACACAAAGGAACTGACCTTATGAATCTAACTGGTACATCTCTAATATTTAAAGTATACAAACACATTATTAAATTGCTAATTTTTATATATTCAGTTTTGATATTTCTAAACATCACACCTTCTACAGCTAACTGCATTCACGGTTATTGCTTTCTGCGTGTCTCCAGTGTGCAGTCTTACCATCCCATGCGTCAAACATGTCCGTAATGAAGTAGTCTATGAAGGAAATCTGGGACTTTGGGATGCTACAAGTGTTTCTGTCAAACACAGGCATGACCACCGGTAGACCTTGTCTCTTCTCCTCATCCGTCTGCACCAGAGACGGAAGAACAATCAATGCATGAAACACACACACACACAAAAAAAAAAAAGAAAGCACGCCGTGCGGCTGCTGCCTGCTGGATCCGCCTCCATTTTTTAAATTTATTTTTTACCTGTGCAAAATACTCCTCTGAGATGCGTCCGGCCCATTCTATACAGAGCTCCTGAGGCCTGCATGGATTAGAGATGTCTGCACACTTAATCAGCATCCGTTTGACCAGGATGCGATTCTCGGGAGACGTCAGAACACTTTTGACGGACTCCTCATCATTGTTTCCCTAAAAAAAAAAAGAGAGAGAGAGAAGACTATCAGAACAAAACTGATAACTGATATGTGGATGAACAGTCTATGAAAAACAAAGGGGAGATAAAGTGAGCCTTTACCACCTTCTTTATATAGTCAGAGTTATGTGTTAACGAGTACAACAGGTTTAATGAAGTCACATGATTTACTGCTTAAAATTTAGCAATTTAATTCGCTACAAAGTATCTAAGTCAAAATTTAAGGTCTGTTTTGCTGATCCACAATGAGCAAACTTGTATTATACATCCAGTCTGGAGGTTACTATTAAATGAAAATGTATAAGTTGTCCTTTTATTAACTAAACCAGTCCTCTTTTTATAATTAACACCAAAAACCCCAAATTGGTCTGAAACCATTTATTGGTACCATCCCTGCCTTTAAAAGGCAAGACGACTTTTAAATGTCTGCGTTGAGCATTCCACACACGGACGAGAAAGATGGTACCGAGTTGTAAAATTCTCTCCCCACAGAGATATCTGCAAGCCCCCTGAACCAGCACCATCATCCCTAAAGCTCTTAAACTATCGTGGCTTCAACAGTGTTAAAGAACGATGCTCGTCCACGGTGATGTGTCCTCCGTTCACAGACATACAACAATGATGAAAATTAATATTTGCACACAGGTAAAAAAATAAAATAAAAATAATAATAATTTAATTTTTAATCTCACCCCATTCTCTTCCAGAGCGGCCAGAGGCTTGTTGATGCTGTTGACAAACTTGTTGACGTGTTCAAAGTGTTTGGTCATCTCGGTTGCGAGCACCATATCAATGATGGCCTGGCGTAATGTTCGATACTCGTTCCTATAGACAGACAGACAGACAGACAGACAGATAGATTGATAGAGAGGAATCAGAGGGATGAAAGAGGAGAGAAGACAAGGAGAAAACAGAGCAAGTGTGGTAAATAACATGGAAACCCATGTGAACCCCCTCCTATCCTCTCTGAAGGCAGTGACAGTGGCGATGAATGAACGCTTTGTTTCACCTTCCCCCTCTGAGGGGACCAGCACATGTGAGCTATTCTGTTTTGGGACTCAAATCACATTACTACCCTGATGCCTTCAACACACACACACACACACACACACACACACACACACACACACACACAATATTACTTTCATCAACTCCCAGGCAGACTTTGCTTATCTGCTGCGATGCCTAAGGTCATGTTGTTTTATTTTCATACATAAAAATGTGACTCGTGCTAATCTTCCATTTTGATATATTAGAAGACATTTGTTGACCTAACAAATCAATTGTTTCTTTTCATTCAGCTAGGTTCCAAGTTTAATCATTCAATTACACAACAGTCATTTCATGACTTTCATTTAATTAGAAATAAATTAAAGGAACTCTGCAGCCAAAAATAGAAAGTCATAAGAGTGTTTTTTTTTTTTGTTTGTTTTTTTAGCTCTTCCGGAGGCACACATACACTGCAAAAAAAAAAAAAAGATCACGAAAGTAAAAAATCCTTGTATCAAAGAAATCAAACGATGTCTTATATTTTGTTCAGAGACAAGAAATTTGTGCTTATTTTACGAATTTTAAACACATTAGCAGATTTATCTCTTAATACAAGATGATTTGATTGTCTTTGCAGCGTATAAATACTGTATTTCACTAAAGCTCACTAAAGCTAAATTAAAGCTAAACTAAAACTAAAGCGGTTATTTTTCAGCTCAACCGAGCTAATTTTGCGGCGGTCTTTTCCCAGCGCCTCCCCACCTTTCTATGTTTTTGAAGATGTTGCACTTGTCGTCTCTCGTGGTGATCTGGAAGGCCAGCGCTGCGTGGTGACTCTCGAGCACGGCCGTGTCGTTGTAGAGGATGGCTAACTCGCTTCCCGCGTTGCACAGGAAGCTGTTGGTGCGGCCCGGGTGGTCCACGTCGTGCACGGTAGCAGCGATCAGGGCGGCCACCTCGTCAATGGGATCCAAACTTTGCTGTTGCGACACAAAAAAAAAATAAAATAAAACAAAAAAAAAATTGTAGAAATATGAAAGCAAAGTAAAGTTAAAGCACGGTATATCACAACCTTGGTCTTGCTAGTTGTCTGGTGCAAGTTGTGGCAGTTTTGAATGATTGAAAACCTTCTACTACATTCACTAGACATGGTGATGAGCGTCCCAATTTGCCTGTAGGCTGCATTAATTTATCTCTCCTAAAGCACCAAAAACATGTTGCTGACTAATGTCACCCAGGTGTACTTACAATTTTGTTGAATTTAGTCTAGTTTAGATTTTTTATTTTTTTTTAATTCGAATGGAGTCAGTGACTAATTTTATTCAAAGGGTGATTGCCTGCAGGGTCCCCTGTGTCACAGGACTGAGGACTTTGAAATGAAAAATCCTCATTTTCTAATCGATTTGCAACATTTGCAACCGTGCGCAAAGTTCCAGGGATCTCTTAATCTTTCGTGATGTAACCTCCCAGTCCGCTGGCTAAGCCAATGAAAGATCACTCCACCGAGATCAGAAATAGATGGGTTTGGTAATCAGCTTAACCAGTGCAACCGGTTACTGAGCCACTGACACACTTGGGCAAGACGGTCGCTTTCTAGGACAGAGTCGGCCCCCGACGGAGCACTTGACAACCGAGGCATGAGGTGCAGAAAACACCCAGCATCTATCCATATACTGCAGCCCATGCTAAGTTAGTATGTCGACCTTCAGAAACATGCACCTGTTTAATTTCACAGGAAGCTTATGCACCGTCATGTTCTTGTGCAGAAAGTTCATGCATTTAATAGACGTTTGCTTCAGTTGCTCATTTACCTTAACCCTCTCCTTGCAGAGAAAATACGCCGTCGCATGCAACACATCCGCCGCATGGCTAGAGTTGTGGTAGGAGTTACTGGAGTGGTAGTTAGCTTCAATCACTTGTAGCCAGGAGCGCAAAGTGGCTTCAGGGCAGTTTAGGAACTCGCAGACCCCAAAGCGGGAGAAGATCTTCAGACCCAAGTAGGTCAAAGGCCTGCAGGAGGATTCACCAAGATAGTTTAATACAAGCTCTCATTCCCATTTTTATTTTTACTTAAAAAAAAATATATATATATAGATTGGGTATAGTGGTGTCCCCAAACCGTTTCATGGTTGCAGCCTCCAAGTTGAAGATGTCAAAGTCCCAAGAGTCTTCATTCTCCATGGTCTGGGCGATACGAGGGGGGATGTCATTTAACGACAGGGGAGTTGTCAGGTGACTGGGGAGATGGTGGGGCTCTGTGAGCAAAAACAGAACCAGAAAAAAAAGGCATTCAGACCTCTGGCTGAACCACAGGAAGAAAGAAATGATGTTCGTGTTTAATAAGGACGAGTCTGGAAAACATAAAACTAAAAAGGTGCAACGTGACCCTTCATGCTGTGTTCTTTATATAAACTCACGTTTTGTGGAGAAGATGTATTCATTTCCTGACAATCTGCGTAAACCATCCTGTGAACAATAAAAAAAAATAAAAAAAATTTAAAAAAGGAAGAAAGTTTCAGGGAGTGAGTAGATGTAGAGTAAGTACAAAAAAACCCTGACTGTATAAACACAATTAATAAATCCAGCATTCATCATTTCCAGTCCCATATGGAGTTCAACTCGGTGTCTGGAGCAACGCGATCACCTCAGAATAATTTGGACAGAGAAATTGTTTGGAAACTTTGGATTTGGGAGACATTTACTTGAAAATCAGATCTAATGTGAAGTGGAGGCCACAAGGAGATAGATTTGAACATCTGTATTGACCATCACAGATGTTTCAATGACTCATAAAAATAAGAGAAATGCCAGATCTGATTAAATTCGCTAGCTCGTTTTTTTTTTTTTGTCATTTGAAAAAGAGGTTGACGTTGGTTATATCTCAGTTTTATTCATTACTGCTTTTTGAAAAAAAAAAAATATAGAATAGGAAAAAGAATATAACATACAAAGATCCTCCTGATTTCCTATATTAACACGTGTCCCTCCAACATATACAACTAAACTAACACAGTAATGAAACGAACACGCAGTTCAAAACATGATTACCACATCTACCAGCTGTGTTGATCACGACGGACACGTCACCATGAGAATTTATGTCCGTATGTCAGATAATCTACAGCGACTTATTTCATTAACACATTAGTCTTCCTCTGGGCGTCGCAGCGTGCTGTGAGAGCAAACGGGGCTCATCAGAGGGGTGACAATTCATCACCCAAATAATCAAACATGAGGTGAGACGTATAATGATCCAGCTCTTCTGGTGCTCTGTTAAGAATTTAAATGGGGAAATGTTTTAACAGCGGCTGAAATGACGTTTTTGTACCGGAAATATTATTCTTTTTATTATTATTATTAATTTAATTCAGTAAATTTTTTTAGCTAATTTCCAGAGTGAATTTGCTCAGCTCTGTTTTTATTGTTAAATGATTTTTATTTTTTTTTATTTATTTAATCTGATATTTTTTTTATTATGAGATTTTTTTGTCAGGAGAAATTAAAAACAACAACAGAAATCCAGCATCTTATGGAGGCAGCTGACTCACGCAGACAGTCTTAAATAAAATACTCATAAAAGGCTTAAATTTAACTTAAATTGAAGACATTTGTTCTATATATTTTTACTTTTATGAAGTAAGTTTTCTGAGTTCACAATATTGTCAGACAGATTCTAAATTCAGATATGACACCTAGTTTTAGTCCTTAGTTTAGATTGAGTTAATGATAATAATTACAATAATAATAATAAAAACATTTTTGTGTGCATGTTCGTATTAAATTAGAGCGCTATCACTGAAAATGTTAGCACGCTGACGCTAGCATTCGGCTAACAGCATCTTAATCCAGGCTAATGTCAATGCAAGTCCTAGAGATCAGTTAAAATCTCATAATATAAAACCAACTCATTATATAAAAAAATAAATAAAATAAAAAAACAGGAAATAAAAAGACTGATTGTCACTTGTCAGCTGTAAAAACGTCCGTCATGTGTTACTCAGTCATCCTGGTGCTAAGTTATACACTGTACATATTTATCCTGGGCTGTAAGTGAGTACATGGGTGTGTGTCACAGAGTGAAATGTTTACTTCACACGTGAAAAAGGAAGAGGAGACTGGCTCATCTTTGACCCGAGCATTGTCTCATGGTGGCGCTGCCCCTGTACACACTGGCTATTTTTAAGCCCTTCTACCCAGGAAGATGACAGCTCGTCTCTTCATTTTCACCGGGTCCTCTGAGTTCAGAAGACACCCGCACCTTCAAACTGTAGCAAACTGGAGACCGAGGCCACTTCATAAACCGGTACACCAGATAAAAATACATAAAAAAGTTTTTTAAAAAAAATAAAAAATGATATTCCCTTAACCCAGACAAACATTCCATCAGAACAAATGTTGAATGTTTCCACAGTGTACATGTATAAGTAAAGCAATGCTTATTCATCTGATCCAAAGAACAGGATGTTTCCAGGCCTGTGGAGTCAAGAGGAAAAGGTTCATGTGAGTGTGACTGTGTGCAGAGAGAGAGAGACAGAGAGAGGGAGGGAGGGAGGGAGGGAGGGAGAGGGGGGAAAAAGAAAGGGTGGGGTGGGCTTTCCTCTCCAGCCTACAGGAGCACAAAGGACAATCTAACACTTCCTCTGGGGTTGTTGCCAAGACTGCCAACTTGGCACTCTTTCTACTTCTGTTCTTCACCACTGCTGTCTGTTAATCTCTTTCCCTCCCTCCCTCCCTCTCTCCCTCCCTCCCTCCACCAAAAATTAACAGAAATCAAAAAACAAACCACGCTCAGGAACGCTCCTCGAAAATTCGACGCGTCACAGTTCCGTCCGAGACGGCCGCTTTGTGGATACTCCAGCGCTATCATAAAAGGAGTCGACTCAGACGTAATGGGAGGAAGCTGTTTGGGTGTTTCAGGCTTCTTCAAGGCCGTTTACGCTCTAAAGGATGTGCCGCTTACCGTCATCAGCCCTCCCACGAGGTCATTCGTGTGGGGATCTTCATCCTTGGTGCCCAGCTGTGGGGAGTAGAGCTCAGTGGTCCTCAGGATCTCTAGTACCCGATCCAAGGCCTCTGCCACGGGCATGGGGCTGCTTTCCTGCGCTGCGTTGATGATGTTGATTACCTGGATGATAAAAAAAAAAAAAACGAGAGGCTTTCGTCGTTACTCTTGACATTTTTTGTTGCTTTTGTGGAAAACCTATGCACGCAGAAAAGCTAGCACTGAAAATGATACGGTTGATGATATTTACTGGGCAGGAATTTCAAAAATGAAAGAGAGAAAACGTTTCGCGTATGTACACATTTAGCCCGGTCCCCGCTTTATTTGGGTCATCTCAAGCCTCTGGGGCCGGACTACAAAGGCTCTGCTGTCCCCTGCAGTTTTAACCATACACACTTTACAAAAGGGACAAAAAGGTCATGAATACAGTTGGACACCGCTGGGAAAATGACACACTTTGCTGATTTGCGAAATAAAGAAAAAATGTGAAACCAAAGAGATTATAAATACGAATGCATTTTTCATTTCATAATAAACTTGCAGTCGTTGGCATGTGAACACACAAGAGGTACCTCGCGGTAACAATGGGCTCTTCTAAGCAGTAGGCCAATAAAGCTAATCAAGTACTTCCAGCTCACTATTTCTATTCAGTCATAAAAATTAGGCAACTGTATTTAAAGGGAACTTGAGTAGAGTTGGGGGAGGGGGCGCAAAGAAAACTTCCAGATAAAACTGCAAATCTTTCAGATTATGTAAAGCAAAACAATGTCGGTGCCAAATGAGCAGCAGGAAATTTGTGCTGCGCAGCGAGTGAATACGCACCACGACTCTTAAATGTTAACATTCAGGTAAACGTTTTAGGAAGAGTTGATGTTAAAATCCTTACCATAGGTATGTTTGCAGAAAAAAAAACAAAAAATAACGGAGCAGCATTTCACACTTTCACCAGCAGTTAAGCAGAAACACTCTCCTTTAGTTTTAGTTGCGTGGCAGCCAGCGATACAGAAAACAGTTTAAGATTGATTTAGAAGAGGGAGTGGAAAAAGGCAATCAGCAAAATTCTGGACAAGAAAGCGAAGAGGCCGTCTTCTACGTCACGAAACGAGCCAGATCAAGATTCCAAAGCTGCCTCGGGATCCTTGTGTTACTTTAAGAAATGCAAGCTGATGTTTTTAAAATGGCCTTCAGTCCCCCTGACTTGAACATCACTGGAAATCTGAAGGTTGATCCCAGACAAGCTGTGCGTGCAAGACAGCCTAAAAATATCTCAAAACCTGAAGTGATCTGCAAAGAAGAGCGGCTGCAATTTCCTAATACAGGAACGGAAGTGTCATTTTTTTTTTTTTTTATGTAACGTGTAAGTTTGCCCCCCCCCCCCATAAAACTGTGAAGCAAAAATCAATCCTAAAACACACTGGAAGCCAGAGGAAACAGACGAAAGCATCTGCAGCGTGGTCTTAATTCTCCAATTTCTCGCCAAGGGTTACGAGATCAATATCGCACATATCTGCCCATTAATTATTAAGTTGCTGTGGGGAGATGGTAAGCTAAGTGTCGGACTAAAAAAAAAAAAGGGGAAACAGTTTGGTCAGTCCATTTACCAGAACCTACAGAAACCTAAAAGCAAAAGTGATGATGTGCGGTTAGATGCTCTTCTATCACGTGCTAACTGTTGGCTACAAGGACTTCGTGACACATGCTTTGGAGCTAACTTGATGCTGACTCCAACTTAAACACATAAATAAATAAAAGGACGTATATAATTCAATTCTCAGCAACATACAAAAGCATATGATCAAATAATCTCTTAGAGAGGCCTTACAGCAACCTTTACATGAGACACAAGGGTGCTAGATGGACCGTGCACCTCAAATACGCATAAAAGCGAAGAACTAAAGGCTACAGCTAGCAATGAACACCTTTAGCGAGGACAGCGAGCATGTGCAAGAACACAAGTTGTAGCTAATTCACTTACACACACATATACACACACAGTACCAGCAGTTCTATCGGCGCTTTATTCTGGAGAGGATGACGCCTACAGGGACTGACTGCACAGTCAAATGATACAGCAGAGGAACTGCAGTGTGTCATATGACCCCTCCCTGGGGACTTTCTCTGTTTCCGACTATCCAGGCTGCAGACTGCAGAAACCACCGAAACAGCAGGTCATTCTGGTCCAACATACTTTCCTGTCTTGTGCATGAAATGTGGCATTTTATCAGCCCATCTCCTCTCGACATGATGTGCGTGACCTCTAAACTCGGCGCTAGCAGCTTGTACAAGAAGCGCTCATGGCGGTTGCGGCAATTGTACAAAACCAAGAGCTCAGTCATGAGATATGGAACAACAGCACAGAGCTGCTAATCATATGATGGAGGCTAGGAGGGGAGAGCGGGGAGAGGAGCTTAACCCACCTTGGTGATGGGCGCCTCTATGGTCATGGAGTGGATTCGGGCCATTGACGAGTGTCTTCGCTGTGAGCTCCCTGGCAAAAAAACAGAAAAACACATAATAATTTGAGTTATCAAAGGTCTGAAGTTGCAGGGGGATTTAAAAAAACAACAAGTTAAGCTGCAATTATCCAACCACTTTCTAATTAGTGTGTTTGTATCCAATCAACACTTGATGCAAACAGACAACTGGGAAGGTTTCACAAGCTGACAACAAGCGCCCAGACTTTCCATCATCTATGTCCCATCACTCTCACCATCGCTCCCCCGAGACGTTGTGGATCTTACGTCCAGAGAGCCTTTCCTCCGGTCTTTGTGCTTACTGGATTGAATGTCTGGGAAGGGAAAAAAAAAAAAATCACCTTAAATTAACACACAAACAAAGTTCAGGTTCAGTGGTGAGGTTGATTTTGGCCTCGTATCCCAATGTTCCTTTCGAAGTAACTTATTTTATTTTTTCCCCTAATCCCCCATAAATCTTCTATTAATTCCATGATTTCTTCAAGTTTTTGTTTTAAGTTTGGACAACGCTGGGAACAAAAGATGTAAAAGTGGGTGTAAACACAGAGCAGAGGGAAATCTAATCTGCACGGGGGAACATGCGGGAAAAAATCAATGAATTCGTAGAAAGGAACTGAAGATAATGTGATCTATATTGAACGAAGAAAAATATTATTATTATTAGCAGTTCTTAAAAATAAATCTTTAAAAAACATCTGGATGCCGCAGCGTTTGATAAAGGTTTCTCACGCAGGACTGCAGAGCTGATTTACGAGTGACTTTTTTTTCCAGTATTATTTCACAGCAGCACAAAGGCACATGTACACACCTCGAAATAAATAAACAAAAACATACAGTGTGTGTGAGAACATGTCACTCATTATTCTCGTAAAATCTTACTGATTTTGAGTAATTTGGGGTCAACATTCGTCCATTTGAGACAAATCAGATTTTGGCTGAACAGAAAATACCTTTGGACATCGTCCACCTATCCTTTAGTCTGGCCTTTCAGTTCAGATTTCATGGAATATGAACATTTCTTCAAAAAAATAAATAAATCTAGCCAGATTGCTATTGTAAAGCTCTTTTTTTTTCTTTTTACTTAATCGCCTCATTTGTAAATGAAGTTTCTTTATTTTAGATTTTAGTTCGTTTTCACAGAATAATTAAGAAAAAGCAAGAAATATTTAATTGTTTCTACGCCCAGGTAGGCAGACACAGCCACTGCTCAGGACATACTGAATATTTAAATAAAGAAATGTAAAAAAAAAACATGGAACGTTTTCTTCTAATCACTACATGCCACTAAAAAACATAATAAATTAAACAAAGACATAGAATGAAACAAATAGTACGTAGTTTGGCAGTTTTTTCCATAACTCCAGAGGCGTAATCATTCTTTGGTGTCTTTAATCAGAATACCTAGAAACTGTGGGGGTATTGCTCAACATTTCATGTGAAATATACCGTGCTGGAACATGGTGTAACGCTTCATAAACAAAAAGCGAAATTTCAAAACTCCTTCTTTTCAGAGAGCTGGTGAAAGTACGCCAGCACAGGAGAGATACGATCCCTGTTTTGTTTGCCTGTCAGAAGTCGAGCTGCTGCATTTTGAAATCAGTCGCAGCTGTGAATTGGCTTTCCAGTATTCCACAATACAACAAGGAACAATGGTCAGCAGATAAAGAGTCTATATAACTTTTTTTTTTTCCCCCCCAAGGTCAACAAAAGATATAATTCATGTCTTTTGTGACATTTCTCAGCTAGATAAAGCAGGACTGGACTCTTTTAGTCTACCGTTTAGAAATTTGGGACGCGATTAAAGGGGAACAATGATTTTCTGGCATGGCGCGATACATTTCCAAATGTCAGGTTTCGGGTTTCCAAATGGCCCGAACGTCTAAAGTGTGATCCAGCATGTATTTGGTGTCTGCAAACAATCAGCTAATATTAGCGAAGTGGATCATCTGCACAAATCACAAGTGACACTCTTTTGGAAGGAAGCTCCATCACCGATGCTGGTAAATCCATGGCCGAGAAAGTCTAGTGAGCATTTTTAATGGAGCAGAAAGAATTTCAGGCTGGATCTCACCTGTCTGAGACTCTGCCTGCACACGTTCACTGGATTTATCACTCTGCACGGACAAAGTAGAGAAAAGCGAATTGGTGCACGGAAGCAGGGAGCTCATTTTATTCACTATTAATCACACAAATTAGAAAACATCTCACCTTATTATTATCATTTAAAGGCCTGTTGATAGACACATAGTGTCTGATTTTTCTGTGAATGACAGAAGTGTATTAGTACATCAGAACATGTAGGTTATTCATTCATATATTATCCAGTCGCTGGAAAGAAAGGTAATTCACTGGACTGAATGAGCTCCTTCAACATACTATCACTCACCCTCCCTGTCCAATTACAGGTGTGATCTTCACATTTTGCTGAATGCTGTCTCCATTCTTCTTTTTGGCATAATAAATCCCCTGCCACTCCTGGAACAAAACAAGACCAAGACACATGTAATGCACGGACACGGGAACGTGTTCAGTAGCATGTTTACCACAGAAAATGGGGGAAACGAGACTTGACAGAGGGCCGAAACTGTTAGTGTGGGTGATGTTGATGCTACAGGTTTGGAGGGTCAGAATGTTTCAGAGAGGAACCGCCACCGGCTTTAATGGTTTGGGCGAACTCTCCTGGATTCCAGCGGGCTTTTGTTTCATGTCCTCACGCCTACAGACTGCTTTAGCAGCTTTAAAGGACCTGTCCTGCTGTTAGCCCGTCTGGGTCTGACCTTCGCTCTCTGTGTAGTAAGATTACAGCACAGCCATCAGCCGCTGTCCTTATGCACATGAAACGGAACAGCTGGATGGCCGGTGGTGCAGACTTACTGCACACGTCGATGCGTGTGCACGCATGCACAAAGGAGAGCGGAGATGGTGCTTACAAGAGGGATTTTTGTTAGGAAGTTTTTTGTAATATCTATTTTTTTAAGCTAAATGTAAAAAGCAGATAAAATAATCATGCGCGAATGGACATAATGAAGCTAAATAACACAAAATGAAAAATGAAAATAAACTGAAAGTTTCTGAAAAATGAACAGTATATTAACAGTAACAATCAGAATAAAAATGCCTCTTGTAACCACCCCAATCAAAACAGACTGGCCTGGGAATATTAACCCTTTGACTGACATTGTAACCACATGGTTAATCCTTTTTTTTTGTAGTAGTAGACAATAAAATGCTTAATTTTTCATTTTGTACCCATTTTCTAAACCACTGCAAGTCATTCAACTTGAAAGATACACAAATTTTCCCATTTTTTTGAAGCGATAGCTAGAAAATATACATCAAACAGCTTCAGTATTTATATTGTATCAATCTGTGCACTTGGGTGAACATTTTAATCATGAAATGTCAAAATACTGCAGTTGCACGCTATTAATATAGCAGAATGATATTTAAGTGTGGAAGTCAAAGGGTTAAATTGGATTGAGGGGCGCTTGTTATAAACCTTCGATAATCTGATCCAGAGGAAAACATCAGCAGCAAGATGAGATGAATTGTGTTTGCTTTCGCGACACACAGTGCAAGACAGTGCATAAGGATTTAACAAATGCGAATTACCTTTCCTTTCCGTATGCAGGAGTTTATTGTTTCAAGGAGATCAGGCTTATTCTTCTCACTTTTAGGCACTTCTATTATTTCCTTCCCTATTAGCTCGCCTTGTTGGTAGCCCATGATGGACTCGTAGGCAGGATTCACATACTGCGAAGGAGAAGCAACGAGAAAGTTCAGGTTTCATCCGAGTAGTGCGCACACAGTCGAGAGGGCCGTCTCCGGCTAAATGTGCACATTGCCAACCAGAGCAACATGTTTTCAGAGGAGCTGATGTATTGCATGTCAGAAATTATAGCGACAACACAGGCTACAGTGTTTTGGGTCGTTCAGTTAACGGAGGCCGCAGCTGGGAACTAAACGAAGACAGACGAGGGAGAAGTGGAGCCATAAATCACGGCAATAAAGTTTCTTAAAAACTCACCTGAATTACTTGATCTTCAGAAGTGATCTCTATGGCCTCTTGGCTTTGTTCTAGAGCTGTGAAAATAGCATTGCCAGCCCTTTTTTGTAGACAGAGTGAGAGAACGGTAAAGGGATCGTTATTAACTCATGCGGCAGTGTTCATCATCTTCTTTATTCGTTCGAAAGAAAGAGTCAAAAAGATGGGATTAAAAATAGAACTGCGAGCGCAGATTTCGCTCGAGAGGTTTAAATAAGAGTACAGAGGAAGTACTAATGATACTGCAGGCCTCACCTCAGTTTGAACTGTGCCCGCACCTCTCCGTGCTCCAACTGTAGCAGCTCATTGTAGCAGGCCATCATATTGGCATTTTCCACATATCTCTGAGGGGCCAGAGCAGCACGGGTCAGTCGACAAAAAAATACAATAAATCCCATTTATTAAACTGATTCAAACACGTGCAACTCAGTGCATCTCCACAGCAGACGCCACACACATGGCGTTTCTCACCCTATTAAATCCAGCATTGATCAATGGCATCACAGAGGCTTCCTCTCTGTCTGGCCTTAAAAAGAGAGCACATGTTAGCACAGAGGCATCGACATGACGAATGCTTGTTTAGAGAACATCAGAGGGCCGGCACATATGACAGGCTGCAGGCCCACAGGCCCTCCGCTCAAGTCATGCATTTTAGTCCTGACACTAGCCCCACTCATTAGACTCTACGGAAAAGACCGCGAGGAACAGAACAAGTAGACGGCCAAAAAAAAAACAGAGAGAGCGAAAGAGAGAGGGAGAGGGGTCAGCAAGTTGTACGTACCTTTTCACAACGGCGACTATCACAGTGTTTTCTGAAGAGTTGACCGCTCTAATTGACCTGAATGTAAACAGAGGGAGCCTTTTAGCCAGTGAGCGGGCTGGTGGAAAAGCCCATGGCAACAAATCAATGTATTTTTCAGTTTTTCACGCTCCGATTCTCCCAGGCAGGCAGAGCCCAGTGGTGGAGCTCTGTGAGCAGGCCTAGGCCTCTGAAAGAATGCAGTGTACAGGGCCACTCATCCGCCTGTGGTTTTCCCTAGCCAGTGGTCATAAAGGCCCTTTAGTTCTCCATCGGAGCCCTGTGCGTGTACACTGAACATATGGATTGGCCAAAATGAATAGGGTTAACATACACGCTGGGCAGGGCAAATGAATGTTTGTAAATGTGTTTTTGGTTTGGGCAGAGGCTAAAGATAGAGAGTGGTATGGGCAGGCGGCGCTCATTTCTCACTGACATGGCTCCGCGAGGTAGCATGAAGGGAATGGCTGGGGAGCCCGAAAGCGAGCCGGCCATTTCCCCCATCACGGACGCGCAGTCACAAGTGTTACCAAACGGACCGTAAAACACATGAAAAGTCGTGCCACAATTGGTCCTATTAGTGTCATCTGGCCTGAATTATGTCATTAGCCTAGGATTACTTGAAGAAATGCGAATATATATCCACATTTCCAGTTCACTGTAAGGCCCGGACGCACCAGATCTTGTGACCTAATGTGTGTGAAAACTCATTACCAACAGAGTCTAGGGTTAGCACAAAAAAGCACTGGAGAAAGTTGGAAACAGACTAATAAAAGTAATGGATAAGTGGATAAATGAGTTAAGCTAAAAGTAGTGGACATAAATAGTTGAAATAGCAACAAGTAATGCATCAATGGCTCAAAATTAATGAATGAATAGTTGCAGTGTTCACTGTCAGCTCCTCTGAGTGGCGGTTGTACGAATTCAAACCGGCCGTACCAGTTAAACTCTGACAACTGTATGAAAATATGTCGTAGTATTTAGTGTAAAATGACGCCCGGCTTAAAAATCCACGTTACAAAACACACGCAGCCCCGCATCGTTCCAGGAACACAACATGAACTGCACCGGCGATGCTGCTGATGATGAGAGAGTGCTTACCGGCATAGTGCTTCAGCGTCAAAGTGTCTGGAATGTCTGTGGTCTATGATGACGAGGTCGTGATGCTTCTCCGAGAAGCATTCAAGGGCCGACTCGGGTGTTCGCGCTATGCTACACCTGAAGTTGGCCTTCTCACATGCCCAGCAGAAGCCATTACTCTGACTGTCCTCTTTGGCAAAAACTAAAAGTACCTGCAACAAGAGAGAGGAGCGCACGTGTCCAGGTGAGCAAAAGGGGAAGGGAAGATAAAGGTTGAATTAACAAGTACATGCTATCAGGTTTTATGAAATGCTTGTAAAGGAGACAATGAATTTCCAAGCATGAGCTCCATAAACAACTAGATCCACAGACTAGATGTCCCAACAGGCATCTCTGGGTCACCTACTGGACAAAAACCAACAAACAAAATGTACATTTCATCATTGTTTTATGAAACAAAAACAGGGAAAACACCTTGTTAATGAAACCAAAGCGACCAGCGTGAATGAGCAAACGCTGATTGTTCTTATTTTTGACATTTTTGCTCAGTAAGTGACTTCAATAATAATAATGAATGTAAGAAAATGTGGCGTCACCGTTTGATTTTCAATAAATAAAAGAAAACGTAAGCGAGCTACTGAATTAACTGACTGTCTGATATGTTGATGTTTATGGAGATAAGCGGGCCGCCGGGTTAACTGATACGTAGCTGTGATCTGATTGCGGAAACTGGCGTAACTCATCCCAAATTATGTTCCCCCACCCCCCGTGCTATCGAATTAGGAAAGCGCAAAACAAAAGAGAGCCGCCGTAAAAGTGGAGCGACGGCTCCGAGTTGCCAAGTCATCACTGTTGCGTCGGTGCTCATTTGCGTTTGTCATAATCAGCCTTGCAGCGCGACCTCAGGCCTCCAGCGAACATGCCCTGATTGATCAGGCTCGGCTCACACTCGGGTGCGTCAGAGATTTTATTGTCCGCCGCCGTGATCTATGACACAATTAGTCGAGGCGGACTCGACTGGCTGCGGTCCCTCCCACCAGGCTGCCAAGGCTGTGGGCGAAAGTGCTGCAGCTACCGTCAAACCAGCCGCTGAGAGCGCTCTCTCTGTGTCACTGTACTTTCACATAACTCCCCTTACTTGCGTAAATACTGGACCAGGGGTTTAGGCCCGCCTCCAAGAGCAGCGCTGCACTAAGAGCGGATTCATGAGTCACTCTCTCAAACAGACGTCATCCCCAACTGTTGGCAGGGAGCGGAACGAACGTAAAGAAAAGAAAGCTTGTTCTGCAGTTTTAAGTTTGCATCACACCTGTAAGGTTGAGTTAGGACACGACGACCTGACTGCGCTAAGAAAACCGCAACTAATGTCCTCCAAACAATGACGGGACAGGCTGTTTTGACAACCGGCGTGGCTTTATTTCAGCACCAAAGCGAGGGCTCGGGTGTGAAGCAGCGCGCACTTACTTGTGGATGAGATAGGTGTTGCTAATGCAAACCATATTGCACATATGAACGCCCCCCCTCCAACCCACCCACCCGCAGCCCCCACGAGCGGCACTAAGTGTCCGGGTCATAAATACATCACCTCGGAGTCCTGCAGCTATGTTCGGTACGCGCAGGGAATTAGATCAGAATTCCACATTGGGATGTTGGTAGAAAAGTCAACATTCCCGCCGAGGTGGAGAAGAAGGGGCAATATAGGCCGAGATAAGGTCTGCGCAGATGCCTGCGCTGGGACGAGACAGATATGCCACGCTCGGTAATAACACACCCAGTTACAACAGAGAGAAGGGGGTGGTGGGTTGGAGGGTGGGGGGGAGAGAAAAAAAAAAGCACATTCAAGCTAAAATGTTTCATGCTCCAAAGCAACAGATGGACAGAGAAAGGAGCAGATAGAGAAAGACAGCAAGAGGAGGGAGAGGGGGGGCGGGTGGTTTCAAATGGGGGGTAGCGAGCATTTTGGCAGAGTCTGATCACTCTGTCTAGAAAACATCATTGTTGAAAACAGAGAGGGCCCGGCCAGATCCTGTGAACTGCCAGAGGAGAGGAGGAGTAGAGAGGAGGAGGGCATGACAGGATCAGCTGTGAGTGACAAAAACAGGAAGGGGATATCTCTCTACCTCGTTTTCCTACCGTGGTCACACTGGAGAGCATCAGACAATGAAGCAGAGTCTGCGTACTTCATACATGGTATTAAATTACCGGGCCGCTAATGTAACGGCCAACACATCATCACTGTTGGACTAAGTTTGGCAGCTGTTGTGATTTCAAGCAACACCGTGCATTATTAAGAATCTCTATACATCATTTTCACCTCCAGGCAAAATCCTCAGATGATGTTTTTTATTTTTTTTGTCTCCAAATCCCAAAAAGCTACAAATTTTCACGCTTCTAATCTGCAAATGTTCTCGACTTTCACTTGTGAAATGAACTTTCCGCTTAAGTTTTCACACGACGGCACCAACAGCACACGGCGAAGGAACGAGCACTAACTGTATAATGAACCACCGAACGTCAGAGAGTGATCCGTCTGCAGCGACGGGGCGGTCCATGGATCCTCTGTGCTGCCCTTCCATAACGCGCATTGTTCACTATGGTATGCTCCTGGTCATAAATGTTTGGCCTTGTTGCCTTGACAACCCAAGGCTGCATCGCACACAATGCGTCCATTAACATTTTTTTTTTCGCCCCTCCACCCCTCTTGAATGTTTGCAGTGGGGACTGTTTCTCTTTAATCTGCCAGGGAGGTGCGATATCTCTGAGAAATTCGAGATTAGTCCCAACCGCAAACAAAACTGGGCGACGTTTTGAAATATTAGCTGTCGAAAAAAAAAAAAAGCTACCAAATATTGACAAGTCACACCGGGTTTAGCTCTGCTAAAAGCCCCTAAATGATACGGACATAGATGTTTTTTTGTGTTTTTGTTTTATTTATTTTTATTTTTTTCCATGAGGCTCTTGCGTCGTTCCGTGGAAAGCCTTAATGCGTCAGTGCATCAATCATTCAGATGTTCGGCCATTGTTTTTACGATACCTGAAGTGGGTCTTTAAATAACTTCATTGGTCCAAATTGCACCTCTGTTAATGTGGTCTGAAAAATAACAAGAAAAATACAAGGATTAGAAAAAACACACGTCATGAACGGGATGTTTGCTCAGTCATTTCATTGCATTTTGACCCACGGAGCTGCTGCATGAAAGCAAAAAGCAACCACACTTTTATTCAGATCACATCAAAACCCAATATATAGAAAAATAAAGCTTGCACATTTAACTAGAATATGAAATGGCAACATTAAGAAATATTCACTTAAGTTATCCCACACAGTGACATTACTTATGTTCAGATTAAGTTAAGGCAGAAACTCTTATTAACCGGCTGTAATGATTATTTGGCAAGGTCGCTACTGCTGCAAAAAAAAAATGAATGTCAACATCAACTTAAAGAAGCATAGTCTAAAAAAAATATGTGGTATTTAACTGTGTTTTACAGCTGGATCGACAGAAGTACGGCGATGCATCTGAATCAGTTCAAAACCAGGTTTACAGGCAGTTCTAAACCAATAAAAGTTGATTGGAAATTGAGGAAAAACTCCGCTTACAGCTGCAGATTCAAGCTCTTTTGCTCTTAAGCTGCACAACGCCCATAAATATAAGATACCAATGCCTCAGCATTAAAAAAAAATTAAATAAATCTCTGTACTCCTCACTCATACTACTGTAACTTTTGGACACTTTTTTAAGACTGTGAATGGCTGACTTTTGCTTGTAGGAGATTCACATGATTTTATTGTCGCTAGTGGTGGAAACGGTCATTGCTACATTACATTACTGTCATTAAGTCCAACTTTGAGGCACTTACACTTATAATTTTCTGCTACATTTCCTCCTCTGCCGCACACACAGCGTACTCCTCTTGCACACGGCAAGAGGAAGAGGAGGACATTGTCATTTTTTTAAATCCGGCGCATTCATTCGATAGCTCTGTTATTCAATACAAAATTCAATCAACAAATGAAGGTCAAGATAAGACTTTATGATAGTATATTAGGCAATTTGAAAAATGTGCTCCACCTTTGGCTGTGACATTAAAGCCACGCACACCGCGGTCTGAAATAAACCATTCAGCATGAGCACTTTTGTTACTTCAAATACATATTTTGACGCTAACGCATTCGCGCTCTCCCACCACAGGCTGAACGGGCAAAACACGAGCTTGTGCCCTAGCCTTCTGACGTTTAATTCCACAACACAGAGCAGGAACTAAAAAGAAAAATTAAAATAATAATAATCACATTCCCAACTCATTACACTTTTCTTACATGGGCATACTGTCTTTTCTGTCTGCAAATAATTTAGCTTTCTTCCTGCTAAATGGAACCCAGCTCAGGGGTTAGTAACCATAGCAACCAAGCCCCTTGCGGACCGCCATCCCTCTAGAATTCCTCTTCTCCGTAAACAATCTACACATGTGAGGAGGAATACAGAGAGGAATTTTAGAGCGTGCTGGGCTGCAGTAAATCACTTCTTGCTAAATTGTAAGCCTTTTGAAAACCTCGGTGAAACAACAAAGAGAGAAAGGGGGAATGGGGGGGAGCTGATTAGCCCCCGGTTGTAGCCAAATTGACGTCATCGCGACACTGGGCCGTTTGTTGTAGCTGTCCCGAAACAAGGTGTATGGATTCGGGATGGCTATGAGCTGATGTTCTGGGATCATCTGATCCTCCGCAGACACGAGGACCCGGCCGCATGACGGCCTCATGTGCGGACGCATGTTAATTTGTATAATAGGGCCTAACATATGGAAATGCCACCGACTCACGCGCTTACGAGCAGGGTTCGACCGAGCAAGACCTAGCTTTCCCTGCTGTCAAGATTTAATTCCAATTATTCTGGCCACGTGTGTCACGACAAATAACTCCGTTCTCGGCTTTGCTAATGTTGATTACAGATTCAAAACACTCGTTTATTTTCCCGTGGAAGGGAAAACAAAACCGTCTCTTTTCTGGAGACCACTACTGGGTAAAGGTCCAACACAGTCTTAATGCAAGTTTAATCTACTCATTCATCTACGTGGGCACAAGTGGAAGTAGAAACCTAGATCCTTAGGTCCAGGAAGAGATTGTAGTTTGGGTTTAAATAAATGTTTTCAAGTTGCTGCCTGCACAAACACTTTCAAAGTCGTGCCGTATCACGGGGAAAGACACAAATCAATCACACTCCGTGACCATTTCACAAACTCACACGGGCCAAAATGTCGGCGAGATTGTGGTGACGCAAGAATACGCCACACATAAAAACTTTCCACTCTGATGGGCCGCCGTAGTCGGTGAACTACTTGAGGTCAGGCCCTTGATGTACGGAGTTTGGCCGCGGAGCCTCCAGCTAGCTGTGGCCTAGCGAGAGGCAGCACACAGCCCTCTGCCTCCGTCCGGCAGAGACTTCCCTCTCTTAGCTGATAACGACACAAACCGATGCGACTGCAGCTGAGGTTGTGTAACTCGAAAAGCCAGCCTGCCACACATGCACACCAATACGGAGCTGAACCAGTCTGCCAGCCTCTCCGGCCAGCATACTCCTCTCGTACAGTACACACACGCACACACACACACACACACACACACACACACACACACACACACACACACAGAGAGCGATGAATCATTCAGCCAAGCAGTTGCATCCCGCAAACATCATGCTGGCACTAAACCAGAGGCAAACAAAGCAGAGGAGTGAGTGAGCAAGTGGGCCGGCCCTACGGACGTGGTGCGTATGCTGACGTCATTCAGCATGATCCCGCCCTCCTGCTATATGCTGCTATGCTGCACCGCTGGGATCTCTTCCTCTCTCTCTCTCTCTCTCGCTGTGTTATTAAGACTCGTCTGTGTAAGAGCAGGGCACAGCGCAGACACACTTCAGTGAATGCATGAATTAAATTCAGTTCCTTGTTCGACTTGATGGATAAGTTTCGTGACGATGTTATCATTTCAGCCTGTATCATCCAACTCTGCAACATTTGCAGTATCTAAGATTCCCGCTTTGCATCCACAGTGCTGTGGGATAAAACACCGGTTGAGGGCCATTTTTATTAATCATTAGCACGTACACCACGGGCCAAAATTCTGGAAGCAACTTCGACTTTCTGTTCACAATGCCTTTCTTTAAAAAAACAGCATGAGTTCTATGTATTTTTGGGATGTATTTACTGCATTATCAGACTTTGCTTTAATTTATATGAACCGTTTTCCTCGATTTATCTTTAGGTGTACATTGATGTTACCAGACCATTGCTAAATAAATGTCAGCAAAGGAAAAGAAGGGCTTAGTTTTAGGGCTCGAGAAGATTTGCAAGAGTCACAACAAAGAAATCACAGTTTGCATCATTAACTTTAACTCTATAAATGTCCCTTATGGAATGAATTCCTCATATGTGCCATGCTGTTGTGTTAAAGCCAGAGGAGGTTACTCAGAAGAAAGAAAAACTCAAATACCTGATAATTACAGTAAAAATGTCTTCTGGCAAGTTACTCTTTAGATAATTATCATGTTTATTTTGATGCCAAGTGTACCAACGAAACTATGACATTTTATGTACAAATCTGATCTTGCTTCCAAACTTTGGGCATGTAGTCTAAGTTTTTTTTTTATTTTTTTTTATTTTTTTATGGTAATTTGACAAAGTATATCATGCAAAATAACACCTCAGTCCAATTTACATGCTGACCTATAAGGAACTTATTGAGATCATGTCTGGCCAGGCGTGCTGTGGTGCTGTGGTACAAGTCACAAGATCAGTTGCAAAAGTCAAAACTTAGAATTACAGACATGAGTGCATTTTAATGATTTAGTGCCATTTTCCCAGTGGACAGCTTTTTTAAAAAAAAGAAGGTTGTGACGATCGGCCTACAGCAGACCTGCTAGGTGTCTACAGTCATTCAGAGTCTCATTCAATACACCTAATGTATTTACATAGTAGAGTTGCCTTTAACCCTACATCCTGCTCCTAGTGTATCCGGTCCTATAGATCTCCTCCTCCTCCTCCTCCTCCTCCTCCTCCTTCTCCTCTCCTTCAACCCGCCAGCTCTTCTGTCTCATACTCATAGAAACACACACACACACACACACACAGTGCACCATACACAGTGGGAGAGTGGCTTTCCACTAAAGTGAAAAACAGGAAATTGGATGACATTGTTCGGTGCGCCGACGTCAGCAGTGAGAGATAGAAAGAGTAAACAGCTTCCTCCACCCCAGAGCTGGGACCAGGATGCAGGGAATCTTGGGATGCCTGCCTCGCTCGTGCTTCTTGGGAAAATGTGCGCGGCTGCCCCGCTCTCTTAACAATCTCCAGACCCCTCGCTCTGACAGAACTCTCTCCGGCTGACATTCTCGCCCTCCCTCCCACTACCACTCCCCGACAGAGTCCGTCCCTCCTCAAAAACCTCTCCACATGTGGCTAAGAAGAATATTATATGCATAGCTGATATAGCGACGGCAGACAGGATCAGCATTTCTCCTTTGCGAGAAGACAAAGTGTTGGTCTCGCAAACTAGTGGCGGGGTGTCTCGCATGTGTTTGTGTGTGTTCCAGTCTAAAAATGTGAATCAAATCGAGATGAATCAATGTTCTTGATTAGGTCTGATTAGGGCCAGCAGTCGCAGCCACAGGTGTGGATGCACACTATGTACCAGACAGACAGTCAGACGCACTAACTCTCTCACACACTGAGCTAAGTGATGGGCTAAATGGCACTGAGTGACACATCAACCTTGCCACACGCTGAGCCACTTAGATAGTAGTGTTAGCTGCCCATGCTGCGTGTGTTACCTCAAAGAGAATAATTCACTTTCATGTGTGGCCACTTCCATTTGCTGCCCAATAGATGTCCACTGACGCCAGCGGTGGGGTTTCAAACCTGCAAAACCAGCTCAGTGACCATCCCGGAAAACGCCAAATTCTCCCGACTTTAAATTATGACAATATGTACGGCAATATTGTACAGTTTTGACTAACACTGCCTCCAAATGCTGAGGCACTGGGACCTTCTTTAAATAAACATCGTATCGTAGAAATTAGAGATGCCTTATCTTGTTGTTATACAACAATCAGGCATAACATTATGACCACAGGGATCAGACTGTGCATCAAGGACTCATTGCTATAGGGTGGGGGTGTCCAAGTCTGGTCTAGGTAGGTGCTACACGCAAGTAACATCTCCATGCAAGGTCTAGAAGCTTCCCAGCAGACCATCAGTGGTCATAATGATATGCCTGATCTGTGTATAATCTTTCATTTAGAACTAAAACAAGCACACGTGCACTATTTGCGTGGGGGCTACAACAACTACTAAACTGCCAGCTGCAAAGAACCGACTCCAGAATAATCAAAAAAGAAACACACGCCAATAAACCTGCCTTTGAGTGCCTTTCGAATCGTTGCCATACAGTGTTTTAAAACAAATGTTACCGGTTGTCTTAGAGATAGCCAACAGGAATGCGTGCATATCAAAAAAAAAGAAGAAAAAAAACAGCATTTCGTGGACTATGTTCGTATTATGCAAAAGTTTTAGACACTTAGTCACCATTTGACTCCGCAGGATGACAACAGACTGAAAATACTCAGCCGGAGCCGCACAAATCTGTCTTAAGGGACGAGTATGTGGCACCAGTGTACGACAGACAATCGGCAAAAACATTAAACATCGGTGAATAGATTTTGGTGATGAAAACCCCAACAATGATAAAGCTGCACTGCTTACCTTTCAAAATAAAAGTGTTTTAGGGCCATAAATGTTCAGTTTAATGCATAAAATGGTTTAGAAACCACACACACACGCTCTCTTGATTAATCCAAAGCTTCCCACCTTACTAGCGCTTCCTTTCCTTCCATGTCTTCCTTTTCTTTTCCTGCACGCTGCATTTCCATTGCTCTCAACTGCGTGCCAGAGCTCACACATTATAACTCCCCGTCCCTGATACCTGCAGTGGATCCATGCCTCTCTGGCGTGCACTCTGGGATGAGACTGAATCAGTCTTGCCTAATCTGGCGTAACTTCACAGCAGCGGAAACATGCAAAGGATCACAAAATCAAAATGAAAGACCTGCTTAAATAAACACTATTGTCCATTACCTTGACACTATAGAAAGGAATAGTAAAATGATTAAAACGCGCGCACACACACACACACACACACACACACACACACAGTAACCCCACCGGAATAAAAATGGCACATTCGTCCGACGTGTTAATGCAACTGCAGTTCATCCGTTCAGAAAATAACTGCAACCATGTGTATTCTGGCTCTGTCCGCATGTCTTATCCATGGTGACCAAGCTCACAGTCAGCCAGGCAGAAGACTTTAGTTGAGTCACGGGCATGGCTGAGGGAAACTAGGCCACTGTGGATCGGTTTGTCCCAGAACATCCTCGCTTTCTCTGTATTTCTGCCTCTTTCTCTCCGCGTCCGGCAGAACGCACTACAGAGGAAATACCTCCAACCTCCTGGATTAAAAAAAAAAAAAAAAAAAAAAACTACAACCAGTAGTACGTAAATATCAGCCCCTAAAACAAATGTGATAATTTATTGGGTATATTCCACTAGATGTTTTTTTTTTTATTCATCAAATTATCGCCCAGTGTTTTTTTCCTTGTTATTGAGTGTGTGTCAGATGCAGTGTCATGAGATGAACAATGTGCCTCCTTTCATTTACTCGGACAATTGTCGGACTGTGTGCATATGACAGGCCAACATAACAGTAAGTGACTACACATTTCAAATGAACTCATCGTCACTCTTTTAATGTCTTCGTTTCCAATTGACACACTCGACGAGTTTTCTTTTGCCGCAAAACAGAAGGCGCTTCTCATCTTTCTTATTCCCAGATTGAAAATAATTTGCCCCGGGGCTCCTCTACCGCGTAATCAAACTTCCCCGATAGCGGCAAAAACTGCAGTTCCTCAAACGGCCAGTTGTAAGCCGACTGTGCTGGATTCATTTAAAAGTGAACAAGCCAAACAAATTCGTTAAAGCGTCACCCTGTCAGCGGGTCTTTGAAAAAAAATTGAAGGGAGCTCGAATCTGATAAGCAGCGCGTCACACCCGTCACATAGCGACAAGTTTTCGGGCATCAGTTTGACACTTCATATCACCAGCTGAAAATTAACTGCTTCTTTTTTTCTTGTGCCAATGAGAACTAGATGTCCTGCTAGACTAGATGTCCGCCTAGGCGCCACCACGCCCCCACCTCTTCTTTTTCAACTGGCTGGGAGTTAGGAGGGACTGGGTACTGACAAGATGGCGACAGGTCTCCCTCGTGCCTCCAGAACATTTGCGACTCAAGCTTCAAGCTTAAATTCTGTCCTACGTTGGTAATGATCTCTTGGGAGAAACCTCTCAGGGTTAGCAGAACTTGTGTGCTCATGTTAAGTGTGGATTCGGTTAGGTGTTCAAGTCATTAAAAGCATATTTTTTCTGCATACACTGATTAGCCACAACATTATGACCACTTTCCTAATATCGTGTAGGTCTCCCTTGTGGTGCCTGCAACGCAGTTGTGACTCATCAGAGAATGGACATGGGCCTGTGGTGTCTGGTAACAGGATGTTGGTCCTATGAGTGGAAGGGAGGGGCCTCTGTGGATCATCCCACAGATACTTGATCAGTTTGGGATCCAGTGAATTTGGAGGCCAGGTCAACATTGCGCTGCTTTTCCTAGATGCTTCTGTGTGTCTGCCTGTGTCAGGCTGCATCCTGCTGGGGATGATGGGGTGGTCCAGGTGGGTGCTACACGTCTAAGTAACATCCACACGAATGCCAGGTCCAAAAGTTTTCCAGCAGAACATTGAACTGTCCCAAGATGTTCAATATTATTTAATTCTCCCGTCAGTAGTTTTAATGTTGTGGCTGATTGGTGTATGTAGCCAATGGCTGAGATAAATACAGGAACCCGAAGTCAAGCTAAAGACAGAAAGGCAAAATTGACAACATGCAGTATGTCCAGCAAGACTAACAATCTCCACATTACTGTTCTCACTTTCATGTCAGTCTTGATACCAATCATCTCACTTTATAAACCACTACTGCTGTCAATATGGCCTCCAACATGAAAGGCCCAACATGTGTCACATTCCTCCACAAATTTCTATTCTTTGTTTCACTTAATTATGGCTGTGCTGTCAATTCCCAGATTATTTTCCACAATAACTGTCATCTTTGAAACTCAATAATGCTCAGGGGGAAGAATGATAATAGATTTCGTTCCTGGTGTATAGTGTTACCCAATGAAGCCAGCAGTGGGCTCGCTCTTCGGTTGTACGCACGCTGCTGTTCTCGCTGCACCAAATTCGCGATGCAGCGCGTATCATTTCAAAAATAAAATAAATACTCGTTAAGTCGATTTCAAAGCAATGTTTCCTCTGTCTGTGCAGCAGCATTGTGCAGCTAGTCCTCAAACATGCTGTCCCAAATACAGCGATTTCTAATCACGCACACATGCGCACTTACACATTCATTGTTTTTCGAGCCGTGCTTCCAGAGTACGCCCTGACCTTTATTCTGTCTGCAGTGACATCTCTCCTACCTCACCAGATAGTGCGGAAACTCAAGCATACGGGAATGCACATACACACACAGAGGGAAGACACCGAGTAACTCGCAGGAGACTGAACTTGTCCTGGAATTCAGTCCCAAACGCCCTTGAATGACGTCCATGGTTTAAAAATACAGAGTTTGCAGAAAATGGATAGGTTACTTCATCCTTGGTGACCTGTCCCTGTTTCTCACTGGTGTTCCACACACACTTTGAGCATCGCCTCACATATCACGGAACCCATCACATTATGTGAACTGCTGTTCCAGTGAAATCTTTCACAGTTTGACACAGAAAAATGAGACGTGGATATTTAATACCTGCAGGTCTGCGCACACACACACACACACGCACGCACACACATTGTACACAAGAACAAACAGATACTGAAAGGTACTGCATGTTATGAATACTTGTTCTGCCCCCACAGAGAGAGTCTCCATAGCCTTTCTACATCTTCGACTAAATTAAGATTTAGATCATCTGCGTACGTGTGTGACATCATGCTGCATTCCCCAAGCTCATGACGTGCCTACAGTAGCTCTGCCTGCATACACCGTGTCCACCGTGGCACAAGTGTGTATGTGGTCTACGTGTCGCCGTGCCAAAGAGAGTAACTGACGCCTGGCAGGAGCGCAATTCCTGCCGTCAAGCCAAGTGACAAGAGTTGGAGACAACTAGTAGACAAGCAGGAGAGAAATGTGTCCGTAGACCGCGGAGGGGTGGGGTGGTGGGGGGGTGCATACGGCTGTCTGCTACATCACTGCATGACGAACAGTACGCTAACAGCTAAACAGAGAATGGTATTTCTGAGATTCAGAAAGCAGATGAGGTTTCAATGAGGTGGTTCTCAGCTATCATGCACCTCCCGTGGCTGTATTTATCTCATCTTGTCCTAGCTTCTTTTACCCAACTTTTGCGATTGTTCAACCTTCAATTAAAGAAACATCCATAAAACCCCAGCACCGTGCATGTAAGTGTTAAATGGCATATACAGACGTTTATTGCACCATGCAAAAACACTGCACCCGACAGAATGGGGTGTTTTGATAAGACATTACCTCCCTCGTACACCTCCAGTTTAAAATGCAGGCCTCCTGTTAAAAATGTGACAGCATCACAATTCGAACTTTATGAAGCTCCCTCAAACTGTGAGGCAGCCGGATTCTCATGAGGTTCACGAGATCACACGATCACACGGTAATCCGTCTTGTCAGGCTTCGAGCTATGGGTTTATGGCCCATCCACAGATGTGTGTCTCAATCAGGGTCCTGACTACGAGCTTATGTTTCAGGTGCCCTTTAGCACACAAACTCAATTACTCAAAACTCCTCCCAATGCTGTGTTTAACCTGTGATAGAACATGACACACCAACGGCTTGCCCCCATCACGTGCAACCATTTTTTTTTTTTTTTTTTTTTTTTTTTTATGAAAGTACCTTCCCTTTTCCAAACAGTCTCCAGTTCTGTGAGACAAACCATGTGCTTTGTCAATTTAAGGGCCGTGACACACCAAGCCGACAGCTGTTCGCTGGAGTTGGGACGTCTGCGAGTGTTTGCTGAATCGACGTGGCAGCGCTTCAGTGTGTGAGATCACTCTGATTGGTCTATCATCTTAGCAAAACAGTGCACGAGAAGAGAAATGGATGTGACAAAGGGCCTGTTCAGACCTCGCTTTAAGATCCGATCCGGGCGATCCGATTCCAAGTGTCCAACGTCAGGTACATGTGTTCAAACCTGGTATCAACATCTCAGTTTTGCACTCTGTGTGTTACCCCGACATCATCTGGGGCGCGGTATAACGTTTTAACAGCTGCCGTCTCTAATGGATCTCTACAGCTGCTCCAGAACCGAGAACAGCGCCGTTTTATGTGTGCGGGCATCAGGGCGCTACACTTGTGTACTCATATTAAATAAATTTGTAAATTCTTACTTAGATTTATTTATTTTCTAGTTATTTAACATCTATAAGAACAGAATGTTTTAAAAGGCTCTCAATATTAATGAGGAAGCATCGCTTACGGTGCCTTTGCCGTTTTCTATTTATAATAGCGGTCATGTGTTTTTTCTGAATGAATGAGTCAAAACTCTATGATGCAACAGCAACCCTTGTTGAATATTGGTGGTTTTTAACGCAACTCACTCTACCAAAGAAATGCAGAGAAGTCTGACCTCCAAATGTGGTCAGACAATGATCACAAATGGTCCAAGTCTCAATTTAACCAAAAACATAACCACATAACCCCGCCCCCCAGATTGATTGACAACCTGCACTATTAGTTTGCCAGAGATAGAAAAAAAAAAGTCAGCTAGCAAACTCCTAATTAGCAACGACAGTAAAAGTTGGGGCTGTTGCTATTGACTGTAACGTTTTGGTGCTGAGTGATAAAGTGAATAGATCTTGGTTTAGTAAGTTTTTTTTTTTTTTAAACAAAAATAAAAATAACTAAAAGAAAAATGTTCTTGTCGACTCTGCACGCACTCTGCTAGTGAGGGAGGGGCAATAAATATGGGCTGCACAGGTCGCAGCTTCTCAAGCAGCACATGGCTGTCTCCAAATTTGCCAGGAAAAAATAAATATATATATATATATATTCATGAAGATATTTATATATATTCATGAATACACAAATATTTTCACAACAACATGACCAGCTCATCAGCATGAGTCAGGAGACGTCAGCTCTTCCAAGCCAGCTAGCTAACAGTAGCCCTTCCAGTTTCCTCTTTTAAATGACAAATACAAACTATCGAGTATAAAGGGAGTATTTCCTCTAATACAAATGCGCCATTGGTTGTGGTTTGTGCAATTGCAACTTTTTAGTCCAGATACAGGAGACGTGAGGTGGCAGTCAGTCTTCGTTGCACGTCACTTTGGTGAGTTCGTACCTCCGGAACTACAGATTAAAAAAAATATATAGGATTGTTGTCACGGGATTGGAGGAACAGGAAGTGCTCATCTCGTCAGCTGTAAACTGAACTTCATGTATTAACATCAAGAGTGACCCTTTATAGGAAAAATCTACATGACGTTCCCATTATCTGCCACAGATTTGTGTAAATTAATTAGAGTTGGGAGACGGATCCACAAGAAGCCGAGCACTTTCCCCAGTGTTCACCTTCAAGGTATTTCTGGCCTTATCCAGATTACCCTGAAATCCCCATAAGACCTGGGCAATCCTAATCTATCCAGGACTCTGGGGCAGCCCCTTAGTAAAACCACCCCTTCTTCCTCTGCCCCCACACGCCTCCTTCAACACCACTGCAACTGCACTGCAAACACTTGCACACTTCACTTTCCCTTTTGTTCACACCGACTCCTCCTATATGACACCTCCATAGCTGTCAAAAGAATACCCAGAATTGCGTCTTCATTTCACCATCGCCTTGCATTTAATATTCTGTTACATCTTCATTTTATCTGTGAACCATACTTATCAGGGCTGTGTATGTTTTGATTCTGCTTCCAGCTAAGGTCAAAGGCCAATAAAGCAACAGGATGAAGGAGAAGGAGCTTGGGAAGTCGGACACCGACAGGTCCAGGGACACTAGAGTGAACTGGGATCTCACAGGGAACCTTTCCACTGCAGACGGCCCCTCCTTCTTCTGCAGTCCAAATACATGACAACAAGGCAAGCAGAGCACAAACAACAAACTACACGATTAAATATAAGAGATCCTTACGCTAATTCTACTGCCAGGCCCATACTACGTACCATCTTAATTACCTCACCAGCATGTGGTCTAAAGAGAGGATTAGAATTAGCCTACACTAGCGCTACACCGCCCCTTAACAACGCTATCTGCTCCACCTCTCCACAAACAGCTTATATGTTTTTGAGAATATCACAAGTGGTTTCTCCGCGGCTCTTGAGATGGCTGGGAGGGCATTAGATAATCACCGGACCCCCCCCTCCCTTCCTCCCTCCCTACCTCCTCCTTCTTCTCCTTGTTCACCTGCTAAAACAGGAGCACTGATGTCACCGTTGCATGAGGGATTAGTGAGTGACACGAGCTGGGGCTTGGCACACAAACTATACTTGATTTAAAAACACACACACACACAGGCACGTACAAACACTGAACGAGGACAAGCGCATGCCAACACACACACACACACACACACACACACACACTCGCATATACAGTGATTGCGAAAATATTCTGCTGCTAAGATAACTGGTAGGAAAAAAGAAAGTTGTAAACAAAAAGGAGAAGAGGCCGAATTCCTGTGTAAATAAGCCTACTAATGTTACTTTTTGAGGGGAGTCATAGCATGTGGTTCATGCAGTTGGAGTATTTATGCGGTACAATCGTGATTTTATTAACCGCATTGTAATTTGAATCCAGAAATACACAGTGGTCAGCGGTCCGCGACGAGGGACGAGCAACTTTTTGATCCCATTTGAGCTCAGGAATTACACAAAAGATATATGTCATTTTGAAAAATAACTCAAGGAAGTTACGGTTCCTGTTGTAACTCTGAAAGCATGTATGATATAATTAGAAAGACTACAAAGAGAGAGGTCATCATAATTTTGTCTCCACACAAGCTACGCAGAGTTGCCGCTGACCAAGAAGGACAGACAAATGCAAAAGTGCGACATCCGCGACCTCTTCGGCGATGGACACCTTCGCACACTGTACTGCCTTCACGACAAATTCCAATTTTCTGAACCCGCGTCGTATTATTTAAAGTCGACCTCATACGTGTAAGCAATGGCAAAATTGAAACAGAAATAATTCGGTCCTTGCTATGACTACCGTAAATATTTTTTTCCCGAAATAAGGCCCCGCGGTGTCTGCCAGGAGGGGAGCGGGGTAGTCCAGTGCTGTTATCCTTGGTCAAAACAGACGTACTAAAAATAGCTCCGAGTGTGTTGAACATTGTTGTAATGTTATAACGATGAAGTGTGCATTAGTTCTCCCTGCAGCTACAGGGGGTAAAGGCGAACTGATGCCACTGACGATGCACTGAAATGAAACCGATATGAAATAGACATTACAGATTTAACTACGTGATGCAACTATATTTATAATATTAGTGTAGTCATCTAGAGATATTTTAATGTGAAAACGAAACATGGTCAATTATTAAATCATGAATTACTAAATCTGCATCTGATCTTCTTCTATTCCTACTACACACTTATCAGCCACAACATTATGACCACTGATAGGAGAAGTAACTAACTTTGACCGTCTTGTGATAATATAATGTTCTGGTGGGAAACTTTTCGACCTGCTATTCGTGATATGTTACTTAAACATGTAGCACCCACCCAGACCAGACCAGGCACCCCCACCCCACACCAATGACACTACTTGATGGCAGCAGCCATGTGGCCTGACACAGACACACAAAAACGCTTTAGCAACAACTCACAAAACAGCACAAGGTGTTGACCTGACCTCCAAATTCACTAGATCCCAAAATGATCAAGTGTCTGTGGGATGATCCACAAAGACCCCTCCCCTCAACCCATAGGACCCAAAGTCCCCCCACTAACAACATCCTGTTGGACTCCCTCAGAAGGCCCAAGTCCACTCTCTGATTTGTCACAACTGTTCTGGAGGGAGAACTACACAATATTAGGTCATAGTGTTGTGGCTAATCATTGTAAACATACAAAAAAAGAAAGATCCAAAAGCTTTGAGTGACTTGAACACCTAACCGAATCCACACTGGACACGAGCACACAAGTTCTGCTAACCCTGAGATTATTGACAACGTAGGACAGCGGTTAAGCTTTAAATTTAAATTGCTCTAAAAAAGAAAAAAGTAAAAATAATAATTTTAACTCTGTAGTGTTGTAAACTGATGATTGTATAAGGGGAGCACAACTATTCCATCGCTAACTGGATGATCTCTAACCGAACTTTTAATTAGGTAGAAAGTAAGAGGATATAAATGTAACAAGACAATTTGAGGGTCGGCATATTTTTCTGGCAAAGGATTCTAGATTTCTTTTGGGTCTCAGGCGATTGACAACAAATACCAAATGATTAGATAAACATGGAGGGAAAGGGGCTTGCAAATGTTTAACTACGCCGGGTGTGAGCTTCCTGATATTGGCGAAAGCAGAAGAATAGAAAGAAAGAAATATTCCATTTACATATGTTATGTAAGACAGAGAATATTTCATTCAGCTTCAAACAGCACTTCTGGTTACACTGCACACAGTTAAAACAGGCTTTCAGTGAGGAATGTAATCCGGCTGGTGCAACAGGTACAATAATCGACACAAGTGCTTTTGACAGACGTGCAGGAATGTTTCAGCTATTGATTCACTTCTATTAGAAACACACACATGTGTTCTACCGTCTTGTATTGTCTCTAACATGCTTGTCAATTGTCAACCTTTTTTTTTTCTTTCTTCTTCTTTTTTTTTTTTTTATGAGGCATGTGGTCTCATAGTTTCCATTGAAACATTTCCTGCTCTCCCGTGGCATGCAATCTAGAACTAGTAAAGTAATTTCTTTCAAACTTTTAATGTTTTCCAAGTCAAAACCAATAAGCTCAACTGGACACCGACCAGATATCATCTAACTTGAGTAAGTCTGAGTTAGATAATACACTGATCCTCAACTGTCACAGTAAAGCTGGGCCAAAGAGGTGTTCCTTGACATACAAGATTAGACCGACTTGGCTCACTTCCTTTTTCTGCGACTTAGCTGCAAATTGAATTTGAATGTCTTGGTCAAATGGTTTGAATCACAACATCTCACTTACAGCCAAGCGTTACGATTTTGTATGTTGCATGGTGAAGTCAGACCTTTGCAGAAGTCAATTTGGGCAAAACTTAGCTGTAACAACACACGTCACACCACCCAAAAAAAAAAAAAAACAACAACAATGAGCACCATCTGTGCTCTAGCAAGTAAAACTTAAATCAACTAAAAGGTACAGTACATCTTCAGAGCACGAGCTCCACGCTCCAGAAAGTTTTGCGTCACAGCCATTTCCATTAAAACAAAGAAGAGACCACTGGCTTAATGGGGTTTTTCAGGAGGTGAATGAGCGTCTCGCGTGTTTACTCCAGCCAATAAGCTGCAGGCCTGCTCACTTAAATCCAGTGAGGCTCTCGTCTGCTCAGCGCTACTTTAGAGAAGAAAGGCAGTAAAATGAAGTCAAATCCTCTGGAGCATTTCGATTCCAACATAGTTTCAGATCAACTGCCAAATGTTGCATCGAAATACCCATCCGGTTCATAATTTAATACTGAATCTACCAATTTCTGGTGCTGTAAATCTCACCGCAGGACAAGCCTTTCAACATTCTGCATCTTCGGTTGCGCAGCGGTGTGATGCAGCATGAAAACGTGCAAAGTACTCCAGGAACCAGGTGCTGCTAACGTGGCTGCTGTGAAGCGTTACTCAAATCCACAATGCCACGTAGGGCTCCATTCCAGGGGAGATTAAGAACACACCTGTGGAGACCGTGACGGCATGTGGGGTAGATGACTCTCAAGAATAGTGACACTATGTTCTGCATGCGGTGTAGTTTTTGAAACGAAACGTGATTATGAGATTATGACCTCAAGAGATCTTAGTGTGGCGAGCGGAATATGATAAAAATTCAAACAGAGCTAAAACAATAGGAAATGCTTGTGATGCTATCAAAGGGAAATAAACCACAGTTTAAAAGTGTGGCACGACATCTTTAAAGAATAGTTTGCAATACTGGTATTTTCTCACCAAGCAACAGCAAACAGGTCCAAAGCCAACAAGACAATCACCTTTCAATCCCAAAACCCCCCCCCCCAAAAAAATACATAAAAGAAAACGGTGAAAAGAGTAAACTGCAGTTTTTTGGAGACAATTTCCAGGCACAGCACGTAGCCGTGTGAACGACACCTCGGTGGCTTTACGCTTTGGTTTTTGTACAGATTTAGCAAATTAAATGTAAATGTGTCCAGGGCTCTAAAATATCAAACAAGTCCTTTAATTGTCTCCTGAAGAACTGTTTTATTCACAGGAACAACACAAAAACACTCAGCGAAAATACTCGTTTTCATGATTACATTTCTAATTTAACTTATTACCTAATCTATATCATGTGCTCCGTGTTAGCTACCTGTATATTGTATAAATATTATAAGTGACAGCCAGTGCTCTACATCTTCGTCTCCTCCCTGTCCACTTCATCACTCACACCGACGCTTTCCAGTTCAATCAGCCCCAAAACGGTCCGGACGCACAATGTGGGAAGCACCCTTCGAAACACACACCAACATACACCACAACTCGTGCAGATGCTCACGGCTTAGAGAGCCCAGAAACTGGGAGCGGCGTGTTTGAGGAGGAGCTAAGAAAGAATAAGGGCCACCAGTGGACCCTGGCCCACTCTCATCTACATTCCCGCGAGCTTCTGAAACAGAACAGAGAGTGCAGCTACAAAGTAAACACTTGTAGGGCCTTGTTTTGGAAGAATACCATTTCAGTAATCTCATGAAACTATCACATGCTGACCTTATGATACTAAATTATAACCTGGAGGGGGAGCAGAACTAGCTTTGAATGTGGCCTTATTTGTTAAGACTGTTTCAAAACAATGGGAGGTTCTGTTTCATAAGTGCACGCACCCGACTGACACCCCGCAAGTGAGCAAACGCTCCGAGATGAAGAGAGCTCACTGTATCTGCGCTCAGCAACAAGGGGATCTATCATATCAGCCTAATTCAGTTTCTACACGGGATCAAAGTTCAAGGCGTGTCCAGTGGCCGGAGTACCGGAGCCGCTTCGTTCTGGTCGAGCGGTGCAGAGAAACGTTTGACCCCAAACCCCTGGACATATCACGCTGCACACAGAGCTGCCTTTGCATCAATCAGTTGAGTGTGGTGGATCCCCGGGCCCCCGTCTCGCTTCCTCTCAACTCCTTCTGCTCATGTGCCAGCCGAGATAAATGACGAGGCAAAAAAAAAAAAAAAAATTACCCCCTCGCTGCCCCTGCAGACGCTCCAGACAGGAAGAGAAACACACGGAGACCCTGCAGCTGACAGTTTGTTCAAATAAAACGTAATCAGTCGGTCTAATCCGAGAATCTTAGGGAAATGCTAATGTTTAATTCACATTCAGTCAGATCAGAAGATACAAGTGGCACGTCTTTTTTTTAAATGTGAAGCTAGAGTTAGCATATTGTTAGCATGTTTTAGCATAAAGTCTGGAAACTGTCTCTATCCGGTGGGTACAAAACCCACCTAAAGCTAGCTAATTAACACGTTTGTTTAAACCTTATAGTACCAGAACTTCGCTCCAGTGGGATTCAAATTGCTAACTATGGCAGCGCGCCAGCTGTTACTGCCATGCTCAGAGCTATAAAAAAAACCAATGTACGTATACACATGACATCTTTGATACACGCAGATAAGCGCAGTCCATCGTCTGATCCATCCAGCAGCTGTAAAGACAAACAGCGCGGCTACTGAATGTTAGCACCGCTACAGGCGGGAGACGGCCGTCAGTTGGACGGAGATAAGCATTTTTAACTTTAGGCGAGCATTATCTGAAGTACAAACGTTAACAAACAAAACAAAACAAAACAAAAAAAAGGAGAAGAGCGCAGAAAGTTTGACGGCCAAACGAAAAGAGGTAGAGAAAAAGAGCCAATATCAGTCTGCGTCCTCTCAGCCAGCAGAAAAAAGCACAGTGGATTAATTCATCACCATGCTAAGCCTTTGCCCTCCTCTGGAATAAATTACCCAATGACTCTCAACTTAGACTAAACACACACACACACACACACACACACACTGGCCAGAGAGTGCACACACAGAAACACCGGGAGGGAGAGGACTGACAAATGCGGAGGGAGACTGCCCAGGCCAGCAGTGTGTATCATATCTCACTTCACACTCTTTAACAGCAAGACGCATCACATGAGGTGCTCGGTTCAGTTCAGAGGCGCTTAGTTAGCGACTGGCAAAAAACAAAACAAAAAAACGCAACCATGTGTGACTCCTCACTTCTGAAGATGGGTGGGTGGGGGGGGGGCGTCTGAGGTATGGCTGAGTGATTCCACCACTTATGTTAATGCATGCACCGACTGGAATCGGCCAGCAAGCAAGATGGCATTACTCTCCAGATACTTGTAAGCTTAGCACCTTTATTGCCCTTTTCCATTTATACTAAGAGGTAACAGTAAAGCTGATTGTACATTTGTTGCTCAGGGGCAGCGGTGGTGGTGGGGGGGCTACTTGATTTCCTTGAGTGGGGGCAATCAGACTGGAAAAGTCAAGGCCAGATAAATGGTGTTGTGTTTGGCTGAAGCAGTTCTCTGTCTGTTTGGCCCCACGCACACACGCACACACGCACACGCGCACACGCGCGCGCACACACAAAAAAAAAAGACCACTATCACAGGACCTTGTACTTGAGCCTTATCGTCGACAGAGCAGCCCAGATGGTAACGTACCCTTGACAAAGACTCACATCACACTCCCAAACTTCTATTGAATCTTTCTCACACTGCAGACGCCTGCACACGTTCTCTCAGCCAACGCCGTCTCCGAGCGCAATAATATTATTAATAATAAGGAAATTAAGAAGAAGATGGTACGACATTTAAAAAAAAAAAAAAAAAAATTGCACTTAATTTAGTTTTGTTAAGCGCTGAACTTGTAGCCAAAGCTACTGCCAGCTGTGTGTAGATTATTATCATCCTTTAAGGGATGAGTGCTCCCTTCAGACATCACACACAATAATTCAAGCCAGGGCACAAACATGCATGCTAGGGCTAAAAGCAAAACACAATGACGCAAAATATCTGAGGTGATATCAGTCTAGGAGTCTTTCGACTAAGGATGCTGTTAACATGCATTGTTAATTAATAATTCCTTCATTGTTTGGTCTAAAAACGCTCAATGGGCCTTTTTAAAGTTTGTCGTTGTCTGAAAATCTGAAAATCCAAAGGATGCGTACTTTTATCGTATAAATAGAAAGTTCAAATCTTTACATCATTTCAGGTTTAATTTCAGGTTTAATTTGCAGCTCTGCAGTTTAAATGAAAACAGTGACGTCCCTGCATCACGCTCTCGATTCCCAAATTTATTCCGATTAATAAGCAGGATGTGTTCAATGACCATGTGTTGCAAAGGGGCTTATTAAATCTAGGCTGCGCAGGCGCACAATTCCACAACAATCAATGGCCGCCATTGATCACTTTTAAGGGGAGAAATCAAAAGAGCTCCGACGTGCAGCGGCGCACGAGCCTTGAACGCATCAGCTGACGCATGGATGACTTTTCGCTGGGACGCTTTCTCACGATATGGTTTTGGTTAAATAAAGTTCCGGTTACTCATCGGTTGGGCCGGGGGGTGGGGGGGTGAGGGGATGGGGGGCGCGGCATCACGGAGGAGGTAAAAGATGACACCTCTCAGAACAGGGATTAACCATTTCCAGCTGAAGAAGATTTGTATACCATTAGTCTAACTCAATCAGGGAGCTAATTCAATCAGAGGCACAGTGGGCGCCTTGACGTGGGGGCATCTGTCACACTGACTTCTCACTGCATCCTGCGGTGACATTTGGCCACAAAATTCAGCTTGACAGAGGCCCTCGGATAGCCCGCGGCCCATCACACAAACGTCCTCATAAACACACAGCCGCACACTACTAAAATTCACAAGATCACACTTTTTTTCCCCCCCTCCTCTTTTCTTTTTTAGAACGGGCGTTTTGTGTTTGCCTGCAGTTGTACATGCGAACACACATACAGTACGGGCTCGTATTCGACTGCATAATCGGTGCGAGTCTCCAGAAGACATTATTTTTAATGTCAGGAGAAAATAGCCGACCTCTGCCATGTGATGAGGCCTCTCACCTGCACGCATGAAAAAAAATCGGGATGTTCGCTCCTTAGTTTGTTGAAAAACAAAGTAAAAATACACCCCGCATACCTCGAAACACACGTCTGCCTCTTAATCCTAACAACAGCAGCCGTTATGTGAACGAATAGCCACGCATTCACAAATTATCTTGATTAAAAACACCTATTTAGTCCTTGCACACGAGCAGGCGCAGCCCATTTTGTTAAATTTAGCGCAATCATTTGTGGTCCACTACACAAATGGGACTCTTTTTTATTATTATTATTATTATTATTATTATTATTATTATTTTACCAGTGATGTAAGAGACTCAAGAGAAACTTTTTGCTATTATGTCACATGACCCTTTTAGCTACTCCAAATTCAGATTCAGAAATCCCCGTCTTAATGCTTACGCTTCAATTTCCATAAGTGGCCCAGTTTTTATGCACAAAACACAACGTTGAGGCCCTAAATGAGATCCTGCATGAGAGGACTTCCTATTAATAAGCATAACTGGAAGAAAGGTGAAGCTAAGGCCAAAAGCTGTGTCAAGTGAATGGATCACGGATCATGTTGCTACATGCTTAAAGATTTGTAGTTGTTTGCAGCCCTGCAGTAAGACTACACTCATCATTGTGTACTTATATAAAGAGACTGGAAACCACAACAAATGTTTGCCTCATCCTGAAACTACAAAGCGAACAATACCTCAGGTTAGTGTGAAGGGCCTGTGACCCCGTGACCTTTCTCTGAGTGTGTATCAGGGCCCACTTCCTCTAAGACTACAATTATATGTTAAAAGTAAAGATGCACCAAAGTGTCTTTTTTGATTTTTTTTTTTTTTTTTTAATAAGAATACTCCGGTTAAATACCCCATACCAGATTTCAGGGTTGTCTTCTTGGTGACTGCAAGCCATTAGAATAAAGAGGATTTTTGCAACTTTCAACTGCATTTAAAACACACACACACACACTTCTCACACACACATGTAATGAATGCAGAGTCCCTCACCTTGCAGCTAGGGGGTTTTAGGGGTAGTCCAGAGGCAGGATTTCCTTGATGCTGAGTGGTATTAGTCTGCTGGGGTGAGTGGGAATCCTCAGACTCTTTTCCACTGTGGTAGACCACCCTATCAGAGATATGAATACTTGAAGCACAGCCCATGCTTCAACCCACTTCAGCCTTTTTCTTTTTGCGCAAGTGCTTTACTTTGAGGCTACAGGAGTGTCATTCGCCCTCTCTTTGTGTATTTCTTAAGGTCCACTCTTCCTCCTAAGGTTTCATAATTTTTAATATATATATAGATATATATATAAATATATATTTGTTATCATCTAGGCCACAGCAAAGCCGGTTCTCCAATTTCTCTCACACAAGGCATGAATAATATATCTTTTCTAACCCCCACCCCCCGACCAGGAAGCTTGTTTCCTCCCTGTGTTTTTCACATGAAGTTAATTGGAGGTCTTTAATCAAAGCAGCTGTCTTGTCCTCGAAAACTTGGATTCCGTTATTCTTCAGCTGCTCAGATCCCCATGGACGGTTTTTTTTCTTTATCCCTCACTCCGGCTCCTCTTCTCGGCTTCTTCGTACCACATCACCATTTTCTCATTTTCCCCTCAACTTCACTGTTATCAAGTAGGCCTAAAACACACCGTGCATTCCCCCCCTGCCAGCTTCATGCAATAGTTTTATCCATTTTTTTGTGTCCAAGGTTTCATGTGCAGTCGTCCACCCCCACCGCGCAGCCATCCAAAAACGAGGGGGGAAAAAAAGATAATAAAATAAAGAATAAAAAGAAAATAAAAAATAAAGATGCCTCCTGTTTCCTTCCTCTGTAACAATCTGGTTGCCCACTTCAGCTCAAGACGCGGGCCATGAACCGGTTCTCACGACACTTTGCTCCAGTCCTGAGCGGCTCATCATCAACAGGCTGAAATATTCACACCGCAGAGTGTTATTCTGGCCAGTCGCTCCGATGTCAAACACCCTTCGTCAAACATAATGCCATGCAGTCCGGCGCAACGCTCCATTTATCAGCCCCAAATTCACCAATTTAGGAAGCGGAGAAATCTTGGTGGATGGCTTGCTGTCTCCATTCAGGCATCCGCTGCCCTGTTGAGGATGATCCGCCTCACATAGGAGCTCCAACCCCGGCTGGCTACAGTGTTACCAGGCTCCGTGGGGTTTCTGTCATTCTGGAGGCAACAACAACAAAAAAAGAAAAGGATGTAGAGGCTGTCAGATCGTAGCGTGTGGAGGTACCACCTCTGGAGAATGCAACCGCTTGAGAGAGAGAGACACACACACAGAGGAGAAAAAAAAATCTAAAAAAAAAAAAAGAGAGAGAGAGAGAGAAAGAGAGAGAGACCGCTCCGTGTTCACAAGTTTCGGATCTGAAATCGGGGACGGCAGGATCATTTAACGAGAGCGGAGGTAAGGCAGAACCGAGCTACATAATGCCGATTTGAATGTTTGTCTTTTCTCTGCCTTTTCTGGCGTTTGCCCTTCCAATTCTTCAGCACTGCTTGACAGCGGCACATCCAATAAAAGCACCCGCAAGGATTGACCTACAGCCTTTACTGACGTTAATGCAAATGAGCTGCGCGCAGCTAATCGGAGACGCGCTCGGCGCCGCTGGGTGGTCCTCCGCTTTCCGTGGGAACTTTGAAAGCAGGAAAAAGGACTCTCTGTCTCGTATGTCTCTCTCTGTTTCTCCGCGTTTGTGCACACACGTAGATCGTGCGAGCCGGATGAAGTGCCATCTTGGTGAGTTTTTCACGGCTGCCGTGTGTTGACGGTTGTGGCTTTTGCGTAAAGCGTTCGGTGAAACGCTAAAGTGCGCGTTGTTATAAAATCACAGACTTGTTCGCAGAGACACAAAACGGAGTATAAATGAAGTAACAGTCCGCGGCATGAGAAAGCGGAGAAAGTTATTAGATTTTTGTTAAAATAACCTTTATTATTTATCATCCATCTTGGATTTATAACTTTAAAAAAAAAATAGTAAGAGAAGGCTGCCACAGTTCCCAGAATCCAATGCGAGTCCGTCCAGTGTTGACTTAAAACAAATTACTTAATCAAATCAATTATCTAAAAAAGCCTAAAATGAACAAACAAATGTCGTATTACGGTATATATACTCAAAAGTTTGGATAAACTTTCTCATTGAATTGAATGCGATGGTGTATCCAATGGTGATGTTCGATACCACCAATTTCCTTTGCGATCCGATACTGAGTTACGGCTGGTATCGGCGATACGTATCCAATACCGATACTATGTGTAAATATACATTAAATGTGTCTGGTAAACATAAACAAGCAGTATATTTCGAACCATAGCTTTATAAAGAAGACATCAGAGTAATTTATTTATTTATTTTAAACTGGCGTATATAGAGGTAGTGGCCTCATTTACTATGTAGCCGAGCTAATGCAACAACAGACAAACCACACACAGGACACCATCATACAAAATATGTGAAAATGGTGTTTCAAACAAAAAAAGAATAGGTAAAATAATAAGACCATTGAATTAAATTATTTTTATTGTTAAGAACTACTATGAAATTGAAACTCGCGTCTTAATTCTGACACTCTGCTCTCCTCTCCTGCCCATATCATCATAAATGTCTCGTATTCTGCGTGGTGGTTTAACCTGAGGTGTTTCACGAGGTTTGTTGTGTTGCCACAACTCAATAGTTGAGTTACTTTCCACTGTGTTCCTGATAACAATGTACATTACCTTAAACGACTGAAGTATCGAAAGTATCAATATTTTGATTTTAGAATCAATTTTTAGAGCATAAAGATCTGCTTTCTGAAATATCAATATTTCAGTATCGATCCGCACATCACTAGTATCCAAACTTTTGACTGGTTGGGTATATAGCAACACATTTTTTTTAGTACCTTCTCATAATTTGTTTTTCTTATGACACTTTTCATAATACTGTCAATAGTTTTGTAGCATGTATATAATATCACAAGTTTCTTGTTGAAGTATGTGAGAGAGGCATGACTCAGTCCCTCAGTAATATTGTGGTAGTTGTTAGTTTCGAGTGCATTTGCCCTCAGGTATAAAAATATTTCCGCTTGTGGTTATAATAATATAATCCAGCACAGTCTTTGCGTGGCGTACAATGTCATGTGTCATGAGTTTTAACTGCAGCATGTGCTGGAGCTCTTAGCTTCTCAGCTGACACAGTGATAAATGCTTTTGCACCCAACCCGAATGTCTGCACGTTACGTTCTCCTGACCAGAGATCGGTGGCTCTGATAACGTGGTTTTGCTTTCAAATTAAATCACAGCCAAACGTTTTCTGCTATTGACACCTTTTTTTTTTTTTTTATTTTAGCAAAAATACTGTATGACACATAGTCGAAGTGGATTACAATGGCTACAGAGCAAATACAAGTAGCTGATAAAACATTTCACTGTCATATGCATCACTGAATGCTCCCTCATTCATATTTTCCAGCATATGTTTAAAGATGAGTAATCCTTCTACATTTTCCATATGCAGTCACTTGACAAAACATCAAGTACGCTAGAACGAATGCGTTCTAATGTAACACTCCTGCTCTAAATAACGTTTATGTTGAAACAGCTCAAAAATGGTGGTAATTCATCTGTATGATAATTTTAGAGATGCAGTATGTGTTGCTGTTAAAATCACTTTGAATTAAAAAACATAATTCTGTTATTAAGCCCAGCCCACTGACTAAAATGGGACTGTCAAAATAATAGAAACACGTGTCGGTACAACACAGTGCTATTCAACAGTAGCCTGTGGTGTACACAATGGTGTTAGTCAGGGGCCTCCGTGGATCAGACTTGTTCCAGTTCATCCCACAGATACTTGATCAGTTTGGGATCTAGTGAATTTGGAGGCCAAGTCAACACCTTGTGCCATCCTTAATGTTTTTTTTTTTTTTTTTTTTAGTTGTTCCTAAACCGTTTTAGTGTCTGTGTCAGGCTGCATTATGCTGGGGATGGCTGCCGCCATCAAGGAGTGTCAATGCTATGGGCTGGGGGTGCCTGGTCTGATATAGGTGTGTGCTACATGTGGGTGGGTGCTACAAGTAACATCCACGCAGATGAATGCCAGGTCCAAAAGTTTCCCAGCAGAACACTGTATTGTCACAAGATGTTGTCAATGTTATTTACTTCGCCTGTCAGTGGTCATAATGTTATGGCTGATTGCTGTAAGTACATACTCTAAAGGAACAGTATACAATTTTAAGATTCTGGCCTTGTAAAGGGTTTCTGAGAATTCTTATTTTTGCCCATAACAAATCCTAAAGTTGCAACCCATGGCTTTCTCCGGATGGGATGTGTAGAAGTGGCCAAATGTTTTCGTGGAACTTCGTCAAGACATGGAAGAATGCACTGACGTGCATCAGCTGGCAGTGATGCGTGTCAAAATGCTGCTGATGTGTGGGCTCACAGTGAAAACAAAAGGAATGGGTGCTTTAAAGGAGCTCTCTCGACAATTTAGGGTGGGATTTCCGAAAAGGCTGTAGATATGCAACTCCGGCTTCCTCCATCCATCCAACTGGTGATTCCAAACTGGCCATAGAAGTGAATAGTTGTCTGTCTTTCTGTGTTAGATCTGCGATAGACTGGTGACCTGTCCCACCTCTTGTCCAATGACAGCTGGGATAGGCTCCAGCCCCCCCCATGGTCCTCCAGAAGTTACAGAAAATGAATGTATGTAGATATGCAATGCATACATAATCATGTGGATAATCAGAATCCAAGCAACTTATGCTCTTAACTTTCTGTTAACCGTTAACACGATCGTGTGTTTTCTTCCTGGGAAAGTAGAAGTCCCAATGACAAGTAAACAAAAGTGTGAAATTCGTGGAGTTCCCCTTTAACACGTGTCTGCGCTGTCCTTCAGAACAATGAGGCTAGAAGCAGTGGACCGGCTGTAAATCCCCAGTCCGATGTGTAATGCTAGAAAACTTCCACACTGAAGGCCAGTTTTGATTCATTAATAATTGCTCTTGGAGCTTCAAGTGACATTGTGACGGGGGGTTTGCTTAATTTCGTTTCAGGGAAGGGCCTGAAAACCAAACTTTAAAACAACAACTTTTAAAATCACCATAAATCAGCGCCTCACTCGGTTATATTGCTCCCATAAAACAGGGAAAAAAAAAAAAAAAACAGGGATTTTAAACAAACAGTGCGAGCGTTAAATAAATCTACGTCAGAGATTTGACAGATTACATCACATAAATGAATCCACTGACGACTCCTGCTCCGTTCTCCGTGAGCTCGCCGTGACACTGGCTGCATTATTCATGAGGGGATGACATGTTTACAGTGGCCTTGTTTGCACTTCTGTCATTTATGTGTGTTTGGCTATTGGTTACCACCGTTGTACTTTGGGCTGCTGGATTCTTTAGCACGGCTTTTGGAAAATAATTAGTTTGCGTTTGGTTTACTGGTAAAATCCTTACATTGCACTCAGGAATTATTAACTAAAAAGTTAATGTAGGAACTTTTCTGTGCTGTGGATTATGCACAACTAATGATCTCAGCGCCGATAATAATAATAATAATAATAATTCACCCTCCGATAACACAAAAACTAATTATTTACAGCGAACCAGTTCTTTTTCAACCCACTCACTGTCTGAAAATGATTCCCTTAACTTAAATCAGGGTGGTATTCTTCAGTACTCCCGCTGTTGCCTGCAGTCAGATGAATTTACTTTAATTTTCCATCGCCCCTTTTGCAGGGAGTAAGGAAACGTGTAGGTGCATTAGGAGACACTAAGTCACGGTGCAATTTTCAGGGATTTCTCTCCAAATAGTAAATTAAAAGAAGTCGCGAAACGCAAATTCATTGGGGAAAAATATAGAAATCACCAGATCATTTTTAATTTTTAATTATTTGCATTACAACTCCATGTTTAATAGTTCATTATATTTGTATGTTAAGATGGAATTTTCCTACAGGATGCATATGCACAGATCAGCCACAACATTATGACCTTGCCTTTGGGTCCTATGCGTGGAGGGGAGGGACCTATGTGGATCATCACAGTTTGAATTTGGAGTCCAGGTCAACACTGTTTTTCAAGTTTTTTTTTTTTTTTTTTTAGTTGCTTCTAAACCATTTTTGTGTGTTTTGTTGTGTCAGGCTGCATCCTGCTGGGAATGACTGCTGCCATCAAGGAGTGTCATTGCCATGGGTTGCGGGTGCCTGGTCTGGTCCAGGTGGGTGCTACATGTCTTAGTGACGTCCTCATGAATGTCAGGTCTAAAAGGTTTCCCAGGAGAACATTGAATTGCCGCAACATGGTTATTTACTTCTCCCATCAGTGGTTTTAATGTTGTGGCTGATTGGTGCCATTTTTCATGACACCCAGTTAACTTAGCTTTAGCATCAACAGTTTGAACACTAAGGCTACTGAGAGTCCATCTGACAGACTTTGTTAAGTTATTTCTGAAAGCTTAGAGAATCTTACTCAGACTGAGCACTGTGTGTTTTTTTTATTCATTTATTTTTTTTTACAGCAGTAGCCTTTCTTCTTCTTCTCCTTATTATTATTATGATATATAAAACAAGTGTGCAGTCCTTCCTGAATTAATTACGCTACTATGGCACGGGATTTATCTTTGCACGCACAAAATGTGGCCTTGCAGATGGTCACGCACAAAACCCGATTATTTTAACATGAGCCGGTAAAACATCTGATCGACCAAGCCACACCAGTAAAACGAATGTTTCTATTAATGCTCTTCACCACTTCCTGTAAGTGTCAGAAAGCTGTTGAAGCTGTGTGCATTGAAGTCTGTATTTTATCTCTTATTACCACCAGGGGACGCCAAAAGAATGACTTTTTTTTTTCCAATTTCACAAACTGTTGAGTGCATGTGTTGTGTAGTTGGACATTGACACAGTTTTTTTTCTGTTATTTTAGTTGTTAAGTTGTCAAAACCATTTCTAGGGGGTTTAATATGGACAAATGACCTTAACTTTAACTCAGTGGATTCTCAACCATGATGCATTTCTTTCTTTGTGATGCTTTGCCAGACCTTTTCTTTTGCAGTTAGTCAGTCTACATTGGCCATAATGATAAAAAAAATAAATAAAAAAATCAGTTTAACAAGCTTTATTATGTTAATATTATGACAAATATAATTATGTTATAGTTTGACTACGGCTGCAGTTTGGGTAATCGGCTAAAATAAGAGGAAAAAAATACAGTTTCTAAAACTTTATGACGTCAATGTTTCCTCAAAAGAATATTTTATGTTTTTAGGACCTAAAATCTGAATAATAAGGTTAAAAGGTAACATATTTCTCTTTGTCTACTGCTAATCAAAACCAGAGAAAATTATTTTAGGGATGGGGGATTAGGGAAGGGTTCTGGTTGCTGAAAAATAAGTCCATAGTTCTTTTTTTTTCTCTTAATTCTGCAAATGGTTAAATGATTGCAAATAATGCACACAATAATATTCAGTTTTGTATGTTTTTCGGCCATATAGTGTATACCGACACTTGTTGCAAATGGACAGTCGCTTAGTTTTGGCATCCAGACAAGACGGGGGAATCATAGCGCGTTTCTCCACTGTGGACGTGCCGCTGTGTCGCACGTCATTCGCAAACTTTGTACTTGCAGTATCAAGACGCACTCCGTGATCCGGCGTAATAACTGTGATTCAGGGTTCCATAGACGAGCGAAAGGACGTCACATTCAAAGCATCAAAGCCTTTTCTAGGTCAACGACGGCCTGCCGCATGAATGCCCTGTTTTATAGTCCTGAATCATAAATAGTTTAAAATGAGCACAGCGTATCAAACATTAATTAAACTTCTCGTAAATAAGAGGATAATAAATTGGCGTCTTTACCTTAACGTTTAATCTAGTCACAAGACGTGCCGTGTTGCGTTAGGTGGATCCCGAAAGGAAGCTGTGTCTCTATAATCTGGCTTTGCAAACACACGTGTGTCCCCACAGCACGGGTCGTACGTGTGATATCTGGATGCTACACTTAGTAATAAAAACAAATGATTATAGTCTCAGATCACAATATGTATGTACTGGTGATAGACGTGGGATTTGACACATTTAAAGAGTCGATATGAGTCTAGATGTAGAAAGTAAAATCAAGTATTTTAGTTATAAATATGAATCACGGCTGTGTTTCAGTTTCTCACACACACATGCGGTTGGATAAATACCTTCCACCTTTACGCGTTCTGAAACCTCGGCGTGACTGCAGCCGCATTATTCTGAGAGAGGTACTATATGCAGCAGTATTTTATTACATTATGGCATCAACTGACACTGGAAAAGTAAATAAAAGTGAAATGGCCGAATGGGGGGGGGGGGGGGCCTGCAGCCTCCTTCCAGGCTGCTAATGGTGACATTTTAACTAAGTTTACTCTGCACGTCAAACTAATGGTTTGTGTATTAGTCAGAGAAGGGCCTCGGAGGTCGTAAAAGTTCACACAATATATACTCACCTCATCTCCTCCCTGTAATATGTTATAATGATTACCCCGGTGAAATGCTTTGATCCCGCAATAAAGTTGTTCTACTCTATACACTCCGGTTGTTGCTGGAGTTTTGACCTCCCCCCGTGCATCTCGGATGAAAGTCGAGATTCCCTCGCAGCCTCTCTCATCGTGGGCCACCTGTGTGGAGGACGTCTTTGTGTGGGACCATTGTGTTAGACCAGCAGACGTTACTCAACCTCAGCCCTGAGCTGCTTCTTGCATTTAAAAGCATGGACCTTACATGAATGATTTTTTTCCCCCCTTAATAACCTTTAACAGCTAAACCATCTGCAGACTCTTCAACCAAACCATTTTATGTGTGTTTTACATCAAACTTTTTTTTTTTTTCCGTCTCCATTTTGCTTTCGCCTCACTGCACTTATGCGGGTGTAACCGTATCCGGCGCTCTTCATTCAGACTTTATTTCACACAGCGATGAATTCCCGTTTTATGACTTATGAGACATCTTTATTAATACACCGTCGGACTAAAAGTCATCCATACCCTTGAGGAGATGCTGTTGTTTCCCCGCCGACATCGAAGCCTGATCGTTACCAGGTCCCAATCAATTCTCCTGTTTGAAGACAGTTGTTGAAGCAGCTGCACTGTTGCGCAACGAAAGCAGCTGTACAAACAAGAAATCCATCTGCAAACGGCGACACGGAGTCAGGAAAAAAAAAAAAAAAAAATGCACCGTCCGAACAGCTGTAAAGAGGACCGGGCTTGGCCTTGAGTGAACCCATCCTGATGCGTGGCCACCTTCAGGCCGGACCGCGCTCCTGAACGTGATTCAGCCACAGCCGTAGCCTGGTGGTAGTCGCCCTGCTGGGCCTGATCCGAGCCACACTGTCACAAAGGGGACGCAGTTAAGTAGGCACCGGGCTCGTCAAATGACAAATGTCAAAGAGCCACACATAGTCGGGATGTGCCAACTGGGAGCCAACTGTTTGGGCACCATTTGAAGTCGCACGCTGTCGTAGTGGCTTTGGAAAAAGGTTAATTAGCGTGAGGAAATCATATTGTGCCGCTTTAAAATGCGCAACAGGCGGCATGATTAGGTCAAACATCAGCTTGTCATAGGTTAAAATTGCTTGAGGTCTGAAGCGTTCAGATCCGGTCACATCACAGTTAAAATGTTTTGTCTGCACAGAGCCGAGAAAATTAGTCGAGTTCAAAATGAACCGTTCAGACTGAAGCATTTTAGAGTTCAGCTGAAACGGAGGTAGTGACGTTAGATATGAGGGAGTTCAAGTCACTTTGAAGAGGCACAACTGATAGAACTGTGACGACACTGGCTCAACAATTTATGAGGCTTGCAGTGGGTGGGTGTTAGCTAAAGTTGCTAACGTCCATCCACGGGGTCCCTCCGTATTGTGATGCGTTAAATAGCTGCTTTCAGTGTGTTGTCACCTCTACGTGGGTTTAATCTGTTGATATTGTCCATATACTATAAAACCAACCTGTAAACTAGAGGTATGGACCTCTTATATACCACACTACGTATGCTACATGCAACTTACTGTTTATTGCACCTCTGGTTAGGTGGTAAACTGTACCCGTATATGTGTAATGGCAATAAAGTTTAATCTAATCTGTGAAAGAGTAAATGAAAACAATTCCACCTACTGAAATGACACATTTAAGTCATGACTTGTTCTCTATTGCAGTTGCCTAGAACCCTAAAATGCATCATGTTTTTTGTTGTGTGTGTGGTTCAGAAACTTTATTTTTAGCAGTTTGAGAGTGTCGTGTGCATTTTTGACAACTAGATGGCGGCAGAATGTAGGCACCGTCGGACTGTTTTTGGAGAATACTTTTAGGAAGTTGAAATTCAGTTGATCACTGTTTTCATTACTTATATGAAAACATGCATCGACTCATCTTCTTTATCCAAAACTGGGAAATACGTTTGTTCAGCAGAGCTGGCATTGATTTAATGTAATGGCACCAGTGGTTTTAAAATGTCTTGATTAGTTTAATTCTCTGAGGTGGTGATATCTGGGGCGCAGTCGGATGCCGTCGCCTTTTCATCCCCACCAGCCGCACGTCTTATTTTGTGTAACTGGAAATCAGTTAGGAGTCCCACGCACAGGCGCACAGGTTGAGGATGTAATGGCGCATTTATAAGTTGAGAAGTTGAAACACTCTATCGGGGGATCAACTCAGAGATTTTACTATTTCTGGAAGCCATTTTTTAACTACAATAACCTGGAATTAAAGAGACACTGCTTAATACTACTGCTTAATGGACTCACACATCTCTGTAATGTGTTAGAATTTGTCTTTTTTGTTATTGTAATTATTATTGTACATTTTCTGTTTTATATGTGTATGTTTATGTTGCTTTATTTTCATATATTTTGTGAGTGCTCTTTGTGGCCTTGTTGATTGTATTGTATGTGTTTGCAGCATAAAAGTCCAATAAAAAATATTTGAATAATAATTAATTAAATTCTTGCCAGCTGTTACTTATTAGGGAGGAAAAGACTTTGCACCACACTGGCCTTTCACAGCAAAAATAATAATATATGATGCAATGTTCCCCCCACCAACACATCAGCCTGGTTAATGTTTACAGACGTAAAGATGTTGGCTGGAGGGAATGCGGTGCCACATTCAGTGCAATCTGCAGTGTCATTTATCAAACAGGTGAACGGATCCCAGGTTCAGAGGCTTGTGTGATCCAGAGTGTCCTGGGTTATTCAACACGCTGTTTGATACCAGGGCACTTTCTGCAGCGCTGCACGTAATGACCGGAAGGTTGATAAGGTTAGTTTTGTTTTTTGTTTTGTTTTGTTTTTTTAACTTAACTGTATCTGCGAGGGAATTTGTTTCCACTTTTATTTATTTATTTATATACTTTCAAAATATAATGTCACCAAAACATGTGAGCCACTGATTTTAAGTACTTTTACTTTCGATACTGAAAGGAGATTTTGCTAAGATGCAACTTCTCAATGGAGTAAAAAGTGTTTCTTAACTTGTTGTGTGAGTGTTAACCCGTCCACACAAATCACTGCTGACGTGGACCAAACGTCATGATGTGAAATGCTGCAACATTTTTTTCTTCCCCAACAGACTAAAAATGATAAATGTAGCACAATGTAGAATCACAACAATGCACAGACAACCCTTTTTAATTATATTTATTACCATTGCATAATACAAAACATCCCCTGCATTCATCCGCTGAGCCGGCAGGTAAAAGGCATCAAGGCAGTTAAACATCTTATATTTCACGCCGGGTGCAGCAAAGGAATCATAAAACATAAAATTTCACAACAAAACATCTTTAAGGTGTTTTTGCGTTACACACAAAGGCAGCCAAGCGGTTTAGTGACAATGACTAGTAGCATATAACTGGCCCAGATTTGCAATAGGAGAAAACAACAGAGGCAAAAGGTGTACAACATCTGATATGGACCGCATATTTTTTTTAAGTAAATACATAAAAACACCAATTGTTGGGAAATCCAATAAAGAGTATGAAAAATATAAACACGACTTTTTCCTGTTCAATTAATTGGAATTTTTTATTTTATTTTTTTTTTTACAAAAGAGTAAACTAAGTGGTAAGAACTTAAAATTGTTTTAATGACCTACATAAAAGTTGAGTTTTCACGAGGAGTTAGCTTCTCTCCTCCTGTGCCCTAGTTTGATGACATTCGCATACCAAATTGTACCTTGTCCTCAAAGTTTTGACGCTTAGATGGATTAGCCATAAACTTTTCCACTTCACAATAGCCAGGCCAGAAATGCAGTTAATATTGAGATTATTGATTAAAGTTTAAGAGATGTTCATGTGTTGCTATATATGCTACCAGTCTCAGAGACGCTTGGACACACCTCATTGAATTAAATGAGAAAGTGTGTCCAAACGTTTGACTGGTAGGGTATATGGCTATACTATTTATCTCTGAACAAAGCTGTTATTTTTTTTTGTTTTTTTTTTTTTTTTTTTTTTTGCAAACGCACTGTGACGTACAGCAATGTCAAATCTAAACACTTCGTAAATGTTCATTTAGGACATAAAGACACAATCCGGAAAAAAAAAAACAGTATCATGATGGGACTGCAGCAGTATCATTACTTGTTTCATGCAGATTTGCAGCAAATGTCTAAGAAAAGTGTTTGCAAACTAATTTCCGTCATTAACCGGTGTGTGTGCATTCTTGATTGACTGACAATAAAGATTAGTGGGATTAAGATTCCGGACTAAGGCTTTAGTTTAAAAAAAAAAAAGCTCAATAGAAACTGCCTATTTCTGGCAAGGCTAGTGGAAGTAGGACTGCAGGGTACCACGGCGGCGGACATCGGTTGTCCAGCAGTGGAAGCCACCACCCAGAGAGTTAGCATGGCGAATGTTCACCTTTATGGTCTTGATACCTGCAAAATAACAATAAAAAGAAGATTGAAATGCAGGTGTGCTGAAATAACATATTACAAGCCCAGATGATGTATAATAAAGGGAGAAAAGCTTACCGAGGTTCTCAAACATTTTTTGAATGGTGGCTTCATTGGCGTCGACCATGACACGCTTCTCATCCAACATCAGGACGTTCATGGACAGCCACTTGGAGGACATCCACAGTGGGTGGTCTGCATGGAAACAAAGCCTTTTTGTCAGTAAAGATATAAGAGAATAATGCCAACAATGTCAAGAGAAGATGAGTTTAGATACCCACCATCAGGAATCAAAGGTGTCGGAGGTTTCACAATAGTCCAGCCAGCCTTCTTGAACATGTCAATCTGAGATGAAGGGCAAAGGGCAGTGGTGAAGGTGGTGGTAATTTTAAAAAGAATTTAAGCTTCCATGAAAATGGGGGAGGTTTTTAGAGTACCTGGCGACATGGGCGATCGGGGTTTGACAGCACCAGTCCCGGCCCGATGATGTTGAAAGTGGCATCGATGTGCATGGGGTTGGGATCCTTGAACGAGATGATGTGGATCTTGTACTCTGGGGCCAGATGACGGCGCATCCACTCAATTCCCATGTAATTTGTAACCTGTGGAAAAAACAGATTGAAGTTGGCGGTTTGAGGGACGCATCCAAGTTCTTTGACACGTCGCGCAGAGTGGCCTTCAGTGAGACCTCTGTATATCTGCATGTTGCGTGTGACATTTAATGGGCTTCGTACCTGACTCCTCTGGACGAAAAGGTCCCTTCCAGCTCGAATAAAATCAGCAGCATCAAAGCAGGGCTCATGCTCCGTGGTCACAAACTTCCCCTGGGCAGCCAACATGTGTCTGTCCTCCACTGTGCGGATGGGGTAGTCCTGCAGCACACAACAGAATAATGATTTACACCAAAATAAGGTATCTCTGTGTTTGGTTATACAAATAGTCTGGACCCTTTATTGACATTCGTCCACCCTTGAGAATTTCCCTGCAGGGTGCACATTATTTGAGGTTAATCCCTTAACAAGGGCTGTTACCTGATCATACAGCTCGTCGGCCATGGTGGGTTTAGGAGCAGTGGTCCATTTTGCGCCTTTTCTGAAGTACTCCTTGATCAAAGGCCTGTAGGCTCGGTACTCAAAGAAACGAGCCCTCCAGGCCATAGGAGCCTCAATAATCTCATTTCCCACAACCATGAGGATGTCTCTGGGCATGGCAGCATACATTCCTGCAGCAGATTCGACAAATTAGCAGGCGAAGAATTATTTATTTTTTTTTTTATAAAAGACAGATGTCGAGCATAAATACTTGACACTATTTTACCTGATGATGTGAAGTCTGGAGTTTTGTATTCCAGGGACCAGTCAATTGGCTCCGGTCTCTTCACCGTGACGCCCTCATGACTCAGAATATTGCACATTTCCTCAATCTCAGCGACAGCTTTTTTCAAGTGGTCCGCAGGAAAACGCTGGCCCCCATGCTTCTGGTAGAAGGGCCAGTACTTCTCATATGTGTTAGCCTGTGAAGAGGTTTATGGTGGACTTCATTCTGATTGCCCAATCAACATTTCTGCAATATTTTTCCGGTTTGTGTCTTACTCACTTTCACTTCCACAGTGAAGGGAGGGACATGGGCATTCTCTGCTCGGCCCACGATCACCTCCTCGAGAGGGTCCCATTCGTTGTAGCTGCACACAGGACACTCCTGCGGAACAGGGTCAGTAACGTGTTCCTCTTCAACTGCACGCTGAGGCTGTGCAGCTGCTGCACTTGAGGTGCTTTGGAAGGCCCTCTGCACCCATCCAGTGACTGACCGGCCAAGCTGAGGAGAGGCACGACGGACAGTTCAAATGCATTACGTGAAAGAGTATAAATAAACAAAATTTTGAGCTGTACGAGACATTTCAAAATATTCAATATGCATACATGTTATTGCAAGCTTGTATTTCTGAAAAAAAAAAATAGCTGTACGTAATCACAGCTGCACTTTTTAATTTATTTTGCTGCAGAAACAATGAGGAAGCACCGGTGGCGCAGACAGACAAATGACTTCACTGGTAGCCCACGTTGAAAATAGCAGATTTTTCTACAGTACACCGGTGTAAACTGACAGTGAGAAATTCTTTCTGTAAGGTAGATTGGTTTGGTGTCAAAGTACACGTGTTAAGAAGCCTTATCTCCTCAGATAGGCTGCAGCGTGGCCCCTGCTGGCTCAGGACCAGCTCCAGTGTCACCGAGTTTGAGAGCGCATCTGTGCCACACAGCTGTTCGCTGTCACTCAGGGACCCAAGAAAAAAGAATGACACAGAAAAAAAAAAAAAGAAAAAAAAACTTTTTCCGCAAAAATCAAATCAATCTTTGGAGTAAGATTTTATTTGATCAGTGTTTGTGATTTTTTTTTTTTTTTTTTTTTTTTGCCTAAATTGTTGCTCTTTTTTTTGCATTTTCAGAAACCAAATGCTTAATCAGACAATCAATAAATTCAATTAAGCTGATGTAGAAAATGTCGACCACATTTGCTTTATTCGCGTTGGCTGACGTGTGCTTTTAAACGAAAATATTTTCTAAGAATTCCGAAAGAGGAAAAAAGAAAAAAGAAAAGAAAAGCACAAGACACATGAAACCACCGTAATACCAACCATGGCTCCGATCAGATGGGCAGCCTCGGCCCCTCTGCTACCTCCTCTCAGACATCTTACTCGCAGCATTGTCCGATATAATAGTGAGTGTGGGGGATGAAATGAAAGGAAACGGCAGCGCAGGATCCACCTCTCAGTTTGCTCATGAATGAAGGCGCCTCAGCTCACGGCCAACTTTATAGCAGTGGGAGTACGTGCCTCTTAGTCCATTGGTTGCCTTCGTGTCGTGGGGCAACGTGACCTGAAAAAAAAAGCATTTCTGAAACCTAATCCCTTACACCAGCAAATTCTTATCAACTGGCCCAGTCCCGTTAAAACCTCCCAAGGGCGACATCTGAAAAATGACCAAAAAATTTTCCATTATGCAGATTATTTAGTATTATGACCGCTACTTTTGTAATGACTGTTTTTGTTTTTGTGATTTTTTTTTTCTAAAAATAATCAAAAAGTAATCGATTACTTTGGCACTACAAAAGCATTTGCAGCACATCCTTGCTTCTGCACAAAAAACACAAAAACATAAAATGATTTACTTATTAGGCTATTTTAAATCTACATTATGTCTAAACAGTATATTCAAACGTCTCTTATCAACATTTATTGTCTCGATGACCCAAAAAAAAAAAACAAAAGTGCTAAAAAGCAATTAAATAATAATCAGGTTTAAGCTGCTAAATAGCTGGAAAGGGTGCCATGCTTGCTTTGAATGCAGCACAATAACAACATTCACCGTATAACGTTGATCGTTTTGCTCAGGAACATTAGCAAATACAAAAAGGTCGAAAACTGAGAATCACATTATCTAAGAGATAGAGAGCCTTGTGCAGGCTGTGAAACCACATGCTTCGCTGAACTGTGCTCACAAGCATTTCACAACCCCAGGACCTCGGTGACCTCTGATATTACCTTGCCCTCTAAAAAAATCTCTGGCTGATGCCCAAGGTTCAAAGGATATGTGCTGAGGATGCCTTCGGTGCCCAGCAGCATCATCTGCTGCAGCAACTGTCACATAAGAAGTGTTTGTTTTTCTTTATTTTAAGCTTGCGTTTATTAATTTATGGACGTCAACAGGCAGATAAACAGCTGATGTGCACTGCGAGTTGACTTCCTGGAGTCCCTGCAGGCTTCCTGGCAAACTGACAGCGATGACTTCAGGAAGAAATACCTTGGCACATGAAGAAGGAAGGAGTTTTCTTTACATATAATAATGTCAAAATAATGATTAATTAGTGTTTGACTCGATGGAAACGAAACAGTTTAAATTCAGTCATCAAGAAATATGCCATTTAATTTATCTGTAGCTTTAGAGAAAGAGAAAGAGGGGAGTCGTTAATGGTCATCTATGAGTCCACTACTGTAGTCTAACCTGATGAACTTATGTCTGAAGACAGTCTCCTACACGCTGTTTGACGTCCTAATCTTATCATTGGTCTTTGGAATCTGACTCTAAAGCTCCTACAGTATACAGCAATAGTGAGTAAGCTACTCGATGTCACTCAGACGTCAAATTAGCATGCAGCCTTAATCAAGAGTTAGAGAAAACCTTAGCACCGGTGATCAAAGGCCACAGACAGGGAGCTGGCGGTTCAATTTACATGAAAAGTAGAGAGGCTTCAAGGGCAATCTGAGTTTCTGTGACCAAAAGCCGAAACCCATAGTTGATCAAAAGAAAAAGCACAGAGGTGATCGTGTCATACTGTGTGACTGCATGGCTGCAAAAGGTATCCGGGGTAGGAGACGTTTACAGATGGAACCACGACATGACTGCGATTACGGCAAAGTTCTGAGTTCTGAGAGACTGGTGGGAAGTTGAAGTTTAAATAAAAAAAACTCTGTGGGTGAAACCCATCAGAACCTTGACTGACTTGTTTTTGTAATAACTAGAGAACAATTTTTTCTCGGGTGTGTCCCTGGGTGTCCCCGGGACACTCGGGTGTGTCCCCGGTGTGTCATAATAATACAAAAGGTTAGAAGGAGGTGTTAAAAATCCAGCTAAATGTGAATATTTTACACTTTTGTGCAGCAAGTTTGGATTTTATTCTTCTCAAAAGCGCTTCCGTGACAGGTTTCTCACAGCTTTGTCATATCGTGGTCAAATATCTTCAGCTAAACTTAAACAAGAATCTTCAGTTTCAGATTTCTTTAAGACATACCATGACCAAGATTAATGATGTCTCTTTACAGAGAAGAAAAATGTAACCTCACACTGTCAACTGTCATCTGGATAGCGAGAAACAGGGTTGCTGTGTTGACATGTACAAGGTGTTAAGCTATTCACTGTACATGGATTTAACTCTGGACCACACCTTGTGTTTACTGTGGGGAAATCATGCACACTCGAGTTTTACTGTGTACCTTTTTTTTGTTTGCTTTAACCACCATTCTCTCTTAACTCTGGTGCTAACAAAACAAATGTCAAAAATTGACGTTTCAGCTGTGCAGGTTAGACTTAGACAGACTTTAATGATCCACGAGGGAAATTAAATTGTCACCGTAGCTTTGTTGCACATAAAAAGTAAACACAAGAGAGATAAAATAAAATGAGATTAGATTAAAGTAAATTAAAAATAAAAAGTGTCATCAAAAAATGTACAGAATTAGGATTATGAGAAAATTTACAAAAATAGTTGGCAAAAATAGTCAACTCAAAAACAGCTGATTCCTTCAAAGACCGCCAAATTTAGATAATATGGAAAAGAAAGCTGACTTTAGATCGCGGCCAGACGACGGAGCGAACATTGACTCGATGACTTAAGAGTGTCTTAATCATAATGATGTCTCTCTGCTTGATGTGGCAGCTCCGAAGGTACTGCACTAACATGCTGTGGTATGTACGGACACATGAAAATGGAGAAAACACACTGTAAATGTAAATGTTTTGTCATTTTCTTGCACTTGAACACACAAAACTCTAAATTTAATTAATTGAAAAAAAAAAGATTTCTGTTTCACAATTCTAAAATAGGATAGGATGTTAAATGTTAAAATAGTAAGCAACAATTGGCTGGGGTCCATGAATGAAAGTGGAGCCCAGCCAAACAAAGAAAAGAGTGCCACCTGCAGGAATTTAAAAGCTATTCTTTCAGTTCTAGTGTAAAAGAAACAGAAGTAGTGGTTTGTTTTTTTTACTATCATTATTTCACGTTTCTCGTTTGTGAAATTCATTTGTCAGGTAAAGCCACAACCTACTGACCAGATTAAGATTTTATATTAATTAAAAAAATATATACAGCAGGTAAAATAAGTATTGAACACATCACAATTGTTCATGGTAAACATATTTCTAAAGTTGCTATTGACATGAAGTTTTCACCAGAAGTCTGTGGTAACAACCCAAGTAATCCATACATAGAAATAAACCAGAACAAACAAGTTCAGAAATTAAGTTATGTGCAATAATGTAAAGTAACAGAGGGAAAAGGTATTGAACACACGCAGAAAGGGAGGTGGAAAAAGGCATGGAAAGCCAAGACACCAGGTGAAATCTATCAGTGATCAGAAAGCCATCCTGCCCCTTGTCATGGCAAATGAGTCTGAGCTGGTTCAGTCCAAACTGATGACCTATAAAAAGGTGTGTCATTACCACGGTGTCACACAAGGAACATCTCAAGATGGGTAAAAGCAAAGAACTCTCTCAAGACCTTTGCAGCTTACAGAAGTTACAAAAGTTACAGAAGGATTTCTAAACTTTGGCCCCACTTCTGGATCATGGCCCCACTGTTGGGGCCATGATCCGGAAGTGGAAAGAACATCATTGAACCATAAATCGGCCAGAACCAGGTGCTCCTCGCAAGATTTCTGACAGAGGAGTAAAAAAAAAAAGAAGAGGAATTTGAAGGGTTGTCCAAGAGCCAAGGATCACTTGTGAAGAGCTTCAGAAAGACCTGGAATTAGCTGGTAAAATAGTTTCAAAGAGAACAACAAGCAACTCACTCAACAGCCATGCACGGTCACCACGCAAGATTCCATTTCTGAAGAGAAAGCATGTTGAAGCTCGTTTTAAGTTTGTTGGACAACATTTGGACATGACTGTAAAATACTGGGAGAACGTTCTCTTTGGATGCCATAACGCACACCATGTTTGGAGGACAAAATGCACTGCACATCACCCCAAAAACACCACCGACGGTGAAGTTTTGAAGTGGGAACATCATGCTGCGGGGCTGTTTTTCTGCATATGGTACTGGCAGACTTCATATAATTGAAGGGAGGATGAATGGAAACATTCCTGAGAAAAATCTGTTGCCGTCTGCCAGAATGATGAAGATGAAACGAGGGTGGACATTTCAGCAAGACGATGATCCCAAACACAGAGCCAAGGAAACTCTCAACTGGCTTCAGAGAAAGAAAATAAAGCTGCTAGAGCGGCCAAGCCAATCACCTGACTCGAATCCAACTGAAAAAATCTATGGAAAGAACTAAAAATCAGGGCTCATAGAAGAGGCTCACTGAACCTTCAAGATTTAAAGTCTGTTTGTGTGGAAGAATGGGCACAAATCACACCTGAGCAATGCTTGCGACTAGTTTCTCCGTACAGGAGGCGTCTTGAAGCTGTCATTACCAACAAAGGCTTTTGTACAAAGTATTAAATAAATAACACCTACGCGCACATTATTACACATAACTTAATTTTTGGAACTTATTTGTTTTGGCTTCAATCTATGTATGGATTACTTGGGTTGTTACCAACAACTGGTGCAAATTTCATGTCAATAGCACCACAATAGAAATATGTTTACTATGAAAACTTGTGATGTGTCCGATACTTATTTTACCCGCTGTACATGCCTGGGGACAATGCAGCTGTAAACTGCCCAGATGGCTTCATTTGATTAACTGTTTGAGGCCGACAGAAATAAAATTACAATAAGAAAAAGCACCAAGACTAGAAGGAAAAAAAGTAATAAAGATTTGTTTTGTTGTTTTTCTCATCTGGACTTTAACAGTTTTATCACATGATCCAAACTGTAGCTAATGCACAAGTAAGAGAGTAGAGGATTAATAAAGCCCTTTTTTACTCTGATGAATATTTGTTAGAGGAATTCCAGCCAATATCTTTGACAGGTGAAACTTTGTTATTTGAACACTGGCTCCTCCCGCTGCACCAGCTGACCCCTGAAGTGTTGCTCTTTAAACCTCAGGCAGCTTAACCTCATTTCTTTTCCATCTGATCTTCCCTGTGGAGAATGAGAGACATGCAGGCATTATACAGCGGTGTGAACAAGCGATGACACCCTTCCTGATTTCTTTTTCTTTTTTCTTTTTTTTTTGCATGTTTTTGCATGTTTGTCAATTAAATGTTTCAGATCATCCAACAAATTAAAATATTAGTCAAAAATAACACAAGTAAATACGAAATGCAGTTTTTGAATGAAGGTTTTTATTATTAAAGGAAAACAAAATCCTACACGGCCCTGTGTGGAAAAAGTGTTTACCCCCTAAAGCCAATAACTGGTTGGGCCACACTTAGCTCCAACAGCTGTTTCAAGCTTTTGCAAACATTTGCAATGAATCTTTTAAAGCTCCTTTAACGGAGGAATTTTGACCCACTCGTCTTTGCAGAGTTGCTGGGTTTTCGAGCATGAACCTCCTTTTTAGTCTTCATTCTGTTTTTCTTCAGTCATTCAGAGGTGGACTTGCTGGTTCTTTCCAGCTTGACAGGTTGGACGGACATTCTCCTTCAAGATTTTTTGGTAGACAACGGAATTCATGGTTCCATTTATCACAGCAAGTCTTCCAGGTCCTGAAGCAGCAAAAACAGCCCAGACCATCACACTGCCACCGCCAGATTTTACGGTTGGTGTGATGTTCTTTTTCTGAAATGCTGTGTTATTTTCCCAAAAGTCTTGCGCGTCATCAATATGTTTTCTGGCAAAACTGAGACGAGCCTTTATGGAGCTTTGGAGTCCCACAGCTTTAGAAATGGATTTATAACCTTTTCCGGGGTGGTAGAGCTCAGTTACTTTGTTTCGCACGTGTTCCTGAATTTTCAGTTCCTATTTAAGTGATTTCTTGATTGTGGCAGCGATCAGGCCTTGGTGTGGATAGAGAAAGTGAAATCAGTTGTGATAAACTACAGTTATGTTTTAACTGGGAGGGGCAAACACTTTTTCACACGGGGCCAGGTAGGTTTGGATTTTGTTTTCCCTTCATAATAAAAGTCCTTCATGTAAAAACTACATTTTGTATAAAGAAATCAGGAAGCTTTACACGCTTATTTCTTTTTACATGATGTAACTTTTCTAAAAGTCTTGCCCGTGAAGTCTGAAGACCACTCTCTGCTTCTTTAAACGCATCCCTCACACTGGAACTTCGCATACTTTTGAGAAAATGCCCCGCCCCTCTGTGCAAAATCCCCATTTGTCACATTCCGCGTTTCACAGCTTGGCCTCCACATCTTTCTTAAAAGCCAAGCACCGGAGGAGTCACGATGTATTTTATATCAATCATTTTAGCAAGCGTCCTCATCATACCGTTCGCCCTCAAAACTTTCTTCCCTTATGTCTGGATGGATATAATGTATTTCGGGGATCTGATGCGCATCTTGGTGAGATTCGTTTCGAGGCGCAGGAAGAGACCCCTCTTCTTTGTTTTGGACCGTTTCTTGGAGCAGACCGCCGCGCATCCGGACAAGCTGTTCGTTGTGTTTGGAGACGAGAGGCACACGTACGCATGCACGGACAAAAGGAGCAACAAGATTGCCAACGCGCTTCTGTCTCTGCCGGGGTATAAGTCGGGGGACTCCGTGGCCCTCTTCATGGGGAATGAGCCAGCCTTCATGTTTACCTGGCTAGCCTTGGCTAAGCTGGGATCCCCCGTGGCTCTGCTCAATCACAACATCCGCACCAAATCTCTCCTGCACTGCTTCAGCTGCTGCAAAGCAAAGGTGTTGATAGCAGCCTCTGGTATGCATCTGTGCGCCTGTTTCAGAGTGTTTGTTTTTCCTGTAGGGCACACAGATTCCTTTACATCTGAGGTGCATATGTAATTGCACACTTGCAGCATTGCATTGCAAGACTTTTCTTGGCTCCCACTTGGTTTTACATTGTCTATATTAATTTAAAAACTTGCATGAAATGGCCCTTAGTGTGCTGCGTGTCTCTTTGCAGAGCTAAAGGAAGCAGTAGAGGATGTGCTACCCTCACTGATGGAGCACGGGGTCACCGTCCTCCTAATGACCGAGCGCTGTGACACACCTGGGATTGAGAGCTTCTCCGATAAAGTGGCCAAGGCATCAGATGCCCCGCTCCCTCGATCCCTCAGATCGCACATCACATTCAAAACTCCTGCGGTTTATATTTACACCTCTGGAACCACAGGTACCTGCCCTCGTCTCGTGATCCATACCAACAGCTTCAAGCCCGAGGCCTAATTCAGCCTTCAAACTGTTTGGCGTCTCGCTGTGTTCCAGGTCTCCCTAAAGCAGCCGTGGTCAACCAGAACCGGCTCTTAGCAGCTCTGGCGGCTTTATCTTCAAACGGCGTAGGGCCCAGTGACGTCATCTACCTCAACCTGCCTCTGTACCACACAGCTGGATTCATCATTGGCTTTATTGGCTCCATTGAGACAGGTGAGACGATGGTTGGATTCGCTACTTGAGAGGGAAAGAGACTCCGTGAGGTGGATGAATCCTTCGCTGAGCTAACTAGGAGTTGTCATTTTTTGTTTCACACATCTGAGACTTGTCGCTGTTGACCTCAGTGTTGACCTCACGTGACAGCCATGTGGTCCAGTGCTGAAAAGGTTAGGGTTACCCTAAGGGTTACCCTAACCCTAACCCTAAACACATTAAGAGACCCTAGAGTCATTGCATTTTAGGCTAAACAGTTGTTTAAAGACAGGCATCCCAATGCAAGACAGGGTTTTTTCACTCCAGATGTGGTAAAGCACTGTAAAACACAGTCCTAAAGACGCTAAAAGGTGCTGCCAATGTAAGCAGAGCAGGTTTAGTTTTTTGTCATGCAATATTAGAGGCAGTGCCCTAAGAAATCCTTCTACAAACCAATGGATTAAGAGCTTCTTTATGGTTCAAAAAACATTCTCCGGGCTACTTTCCCACCAGTAGTCTCTACAGCTTGTGAGTGAACAACATCATGCAGATTTTTAACGGCATCCTCCCCTTTCAACACCTGTCACACAACTTAAATATGAAGTCACTGCTGTGTTTTTTTTCTTGTTTTGTTTTTTTTTGCACAGTACAAGAAAGCAATCCCCTTGTGCATTCTCTCCTTCTTGTTATCCTTTCAAAGAGTCCTTTGTCACAGCGATCCAGTAATCTAACTTTTTTTTTTCTAAATAGGCTAAAGTTCAGACTGCTATTATATGTCTCGCTAAGCTGTCGCACTAAAGAGACATGTAACAGCGGAAAGATCTGTTGCACTGCACATGCAGTTTTATTCTGCTGAAGGAAATAATAAAAAGAATAATCATTGTTTCCTTTTCTCTGTCTTATTTTTTAAGGGTCAACTATAATTCTGAAGAAGAAGTTTTCTGCGTCTCAGTTTTGGGACGACTGCAGGAAATACAACGTGACTGTCGTCCAGTACATTGGAGAGGTGATGCGTTACCTCTGTAGCACACCAAAGGTGAAAATATTATTATTTCAGAATGGCTAAAGTGTAAATTAGTTTGTCACCAAAATGGTTTTGGACACTGATAGATCTGAGTTGCTTTCTCCGTTCGACCTTTTGTTTTGATCAGTAAGAATCATGTATTCTGGGTTTTGCTCATTTTCTTTGTCGCTGTATTGTAGAGGATCCTCTGCAGCAGTGACTTGATCATGTGACACTTAAAACTCTCAAGTGAAACCTAACCACAGGCAGTCTTTTAGGTTGGCACGAGGTTAAGGTCACCCCCCGTCTCACACAGGGGTAGAGAAACTCGAAAATAGGACTGAAAAGAACTGAAATCAAAATGTATGATACTGCAGGTTATGAAGGAGCTATCATGATGATCACAATTTAATTAAGTTACATTATTTAGAAATTTGGGTTTGCACTGATTGAGACCTGTTTTTTTATTTGTTTGTTTATTTATTTATTTATTTTTTTTAATTAAACTGATTTTTAAAGGCAGCTGCAGAGCTCCAATGAACCGGCTGCAGCAGGCTGGCATTGACACAGATCTAGTCAGAGATAACTTTCCAAATCTGCACATTCCCACAGCGAACCACAACTGGCTTACCAAAATAGAAATCGTTAAATCTCGACTATCGGCTTCCAGCCCTCTGCGTCAATATCTGTGGGGTTTCGAGCGGTGTGAAAGGAATCCGTCATTTTCCGAATGAGTGGACGCTTTTGAGATGCTTTAAAGGTTGATCTGCATCGCCCTATATAGTAGAGAGTACTGTAAACATTTCCCTACGTGTGTGCTATTCAGAGTATCCAATTGCATCACATGAAGGGCAGTCTCAATTTACTATGTGACCCTGCGCTACTCAGAGGAGGTGGTTTGTCTTTATCTGGTCACCTCTAGGAATAGATGCTGGCCTTTGCTTCGGAAGACCATATCAAGTAACTTGGCAGCTAAATCTTCTTGTACTAGTATACAACATGGGTCATATTTATTACGCCGCTACTTCGTATACACCATTTGGACTGTATACGAGGAGAAGACGGAAGTGAATTTGGGAGGGTGAGCTTGCTTCCAATGCCAAATTCGTGCATGTAGACAGGGGTTAGGGAGGCGCGATGAGGAAGGCGTGTGACCACAACTGACACGATGGCTCACGTACACTGATCAGGCATAACATTATGACCACTGACAGGAGAAATGAATAACATTGACCATCTTGTGACAATTCAATGTTCTGCTGGGAAACTTTTTGACCTGGCATTCATGTGGATGTTACTTAGATGTGTACCACCCACCTAGACCAGACCAGGCACCCCCACCTCGTAGTAATGACACTTGTTGTTGGCATTCTGCTGGGGAAAACGGTTCAGGAAATCAAAAAAAAATATGAAAAACAGCATAAGGTGTTGACCTGGCTAAATTCACCAGACCCCAAAATGATCAAGTATCTGTGGGATGATCCACAGAGTCCCTTCCCCTCAACCCATGGGACCCAGAGGCCCCCACTAACAACATCAGGACACCCTGATGACTGTTTTGGAGGGAGACCTGCTCAATAGTAGACAGGTGGTCATAATGTTATGCCTGATCGGTTGTGTGTTGTGTGTGAATTTGATTCTACTCCTGCTCCGTGATTTACCCGACACTAATGCTAATGAATGTGAAGTTATTCTTATTTGTTTTATACTTCAGGTATGAAAGTGTTATTTATGTACGACTTACAAAGCAGGTGTTTATTTTTTTTCTTGAATGCAGAGAGACAACGACAAGGACCACAAAGTAAGACTGGCCATCGGGAATGGCGTGAGAGCGGAGATCTGGAGGGAGTTCCTCAGTCGCTTCGGGAACATTCAGGTTCGAGAATTTTACGCCTCCACCGAGGGAAACGTGGGATTCCTCAACTACGTGGGGAAAATTGGAGCTATCGGACGCGTCAACCTTTTGCATCGGGTGAGAATGACAACATCCAAAATAGAAAAAGGCTCAGCTCCACTGAGTAGCTTCTGCTGAGCTTCCAGTGGCATCTTACGGTAGACTGAGGAACAGCTGCTGCAGATGGCCTTCATCCACTGGAGCACAGGACCATGAAATGAAAATGAATAAACTTCGGTTAACGTTATTTTTAGAGCAAATACTGATTATTATTCACAATGTTTTGACCCATATTACATTAGTCTTCCTCTTGCAGAAGCTGTTTCCCTATACTCTCGTCAAGTACGACACGGAGCGAGACGAACCGGTGCGTGATGCCAACGGTTTCTGCATTGAGGTACCCAGAGGTGAATAATGAGCTGCTCATGTAAATGGCACACAGTGAATTGTGGGGGCTCAGGGCTTGGCTTATTTTAAATTTTTTTTTTTTTAAAGGTGAGACAGGACTGCTGGTGTCAAAGATCACAGACATCGCTCCGTTTGCCGGCTACGCCCAAAGCGAGGAACAGACGGAGAGGAAAAGGCTTCGCAACGTTCTCAAGAAAGGAGATCTGTACTTCAACACCGGAGACCTGATGAAGATCGATGGAGACAACTTCATTTATTTCCAGGATCGTGTGGGTGACACGTTCAGGTGCGTGACCGGGTTCATAGTGTTATGCTGTAACGTTTAGCGTACACCCGATCAGCCACATTATTAAAACCACTGACAGGTGAAGTTGATAACACTGACCGCCTCGTGATAATTCAGTGTTCTGCTGGGAAACTTTTGGACCTGGCATTCGTGTGGATGTCACTTAGATATGCATTTCCCACCTGGACCAAACCAGACCCCCACCACACAGCAATGACACTCCTTGATGGCAGCAGACACCCCCAGACAGTTTAGAAACAACTCAGAAAACATGGAAAACAGCAAACTGATCAAGTATCTATGGAAAGATCCACAGAGGCCCTTCTCCCCAGCCCATAGGACCTAAAAGCCCCCACTAACAGCATTGTGTTGCCAGACACCACAGGACACCCGCAGAAGGACCACGTCCCTTCTCTGATGCATCATAACTATTTTGGAAGCACATGAGAGGGAAATTTACTCAATATTAGGAAGGTGGTCATAATGTTATGCCTGACTGATGTGTCACTTAAGTACAAAGGAGAATAAAAACAAACAAGTTCATCAACTTTTTCCATATGAGTTGTTCAAACATGCAAACTGTACTCGTGCATGGACCTGTAAATTGGAAACAAACAAAGCAGCTGATTTAAAGTCGTAACTTGTCTGAAACCACAGGTGGAAAGGCGAGAATGTGGCGACTACAGAGGTGTCTGACATCCTGACGATCAGCGATTGCCTCAAAGAAGCCAACGTATATGGAGTCCAAGTACCAGGTTGGAGTCACTTTCTCCCCATATTTGGCTTAACGTGATTATATCACGTCTTACTGAGGGCAAAGCGTCGAAAAGAGGCGTCTATTTACTCCTTAACCTGTTTGCGGTTTAGGACACGAGGGGCGGATAGGGATGGCGGCCGTCACGGTGAAGAAAGACGCCCGGTTTGATGGAAGCAAACTATATAACCACGTGGTCAGCTACCTGCCCTCATACGCACGACCTCGCTTTATAAGGATACAGGTAATTGAATTCACACACGTTTTACTGCAATTTCACGTCTCACAAGTGATTATGAGAAATGTTTGTGATACATTTTAACCTGCAAGTGTCACATTTGAGGTTTAACCAAAGGTTGGCAGTGACCTGCATGTAGGAGGAGGAGCAGGAAACGAGAGAACTTTAATGAAAACAAATGCAGAGACACGACACGACGTTCATTAAATTCAACAAAAGATCTAATCCGCAAAGGATAATCCAGCAGAACAGCAACAAAGTTATCTACACACCTTTTTTATACACCTGCAATCCCTGTTTACACTTACCATGTGTGCACATTTCCACTTTATTCACTTTATTTGTACAGTCGTGTTTACAACTTCTAAGGATGACTTGAAATGTTTCATGTGTGTAAACAGTGTATATTTAGTTTAGTTTAACAGCTATTCTTCATGGAGTCCACAAAAAATAAAAATACATACAATATAACATAAAAGAAAGTCATAATCCATACTTTGAGTGACAGTCTTATGTAATGGTGCTCAGAAATAATAGTCCACATCATACTGCAAAAAAGTAATATGCTTTGTGTTTATTTTAAGAATTTTTAGTCAAGCAAAAAAAGCTTAACCCGTTTGCATTTTTTTTTTAATACAAGATGATTTGATTGAATATAAGAATATTTTTGCTTCTTTCTATTAATGCTGTTTTTGCAGTGCATACTGAATAATATGCAAAAAAAACTTTTACCAACTCTAATCCTCAATAACTCCAATATATTTTAAGCAGTTTAGAAAAAAAAAATCTACTCTTGACCTCTGTTATAGTGATTGTGTATGTGTATTGTGTTGCGTTTATGGTTTATGTTCTATTTTATATTTTTGTTTTGCACGTCATGCTGCTCACGTGTGCCTTAACTGAGGCCAAATCAAGGGCAAGGGTAAGTGTATGTGTAGGATTGTATATACACACAGGGTGATGAAAGACAGGTAATACTAACAAGGGAGGAGCCACCAAACCGCAGACAAGGAAGGAGAGCTGACAAGACAAAGGTGAGGATCAGGAGTGAGAGCGTAAGGGAAGTAAAACCACCAGACTAACACAGACGACAAGATCTTCACAAGATAGTAAAAGGAAAACAAAAAGAGCCAAACTCCACAGACAGAAGAAAACTCAGTAACTATTTTTTTCCCCCTCCTGTGTAGAATGCCGTGGAATTGACGGGGACTTTCAAGCAGATGAAGGTGAAGATGGTGGAGGAGAGCTTCGATCCAGGACGTATCCAGGACCCTCTTTACATCCTCGATGACAGCGAGAAGAGCTACGTACCGCTCACAGCTCAGGTCTACAGCTCCATCGTATCAGGAAACATCAAACTATGAGCGGTTTTAGTTCATAGTTATATTGTTTAGTCTGCTTACATCCAGAATGTACTTCACTTCCTCAGGGACATTTTTTTTTTTTTTTGTCTGAATGAATGTAGGGATTGAGGTCCGAGCCTGGAGTCGCCCTGCAGGAGGTTTAATCATGTGAATTATGTATTTAGTGATTAATTATGATGATGTGTAGACTCTTTACTAACATGATGGCCGCTATTCAGTACGACATGAGTGTTGAGACATGTCACATCACAGCAAACATGCTAACAAGTGCATAAATAATGCATTAAAAGGAATCATTTAGTCTCTGTGGAAAGTTGCATAATGTGAATTTTATATGTAAATATATACTACTGACTTTCTTAAAGATTAAAGTGATTCTTACTGTTAAACCACCTGTTTTCATGATATTCATAATGCTTTAAAAAAAAAAAAAATTCCACATGTGACATCTGGGATAGTCTCCATCAAGAGATTCCACATGTACAAACTTAGAAACGCCAGAAGAGGGAGACAAACACTCAAGTTACCAGAGTCTCTGCCGCGAGCGTATTCTGGGTACAAAAAAAAACGAGTGCATACACAAGACATCAATATATGGTCTTGTTCCAATATTCTGCGCATGCATCTGCAGTTTTAACAGTTTAAAATCCTCACCGGGATCAATTTCTGCAAGGCACCGCACCGTGCCTGTGCAGGTTTGCTCACCTTCGGCCATGTCGTGCACAACGCTGATGTTGAGCAATAAATCTTGGCTCGCAGTCAGTGTTTCAGTTCATGGGAAAGGTGAACTATTCATGCTGAAGCACAAAATCAGAAGTGTTACATAGTGTACCTTTACATCCTTCACGTAAAGCAGGGAAATTCAATTAAAACTGTCAAAATCTGAATGGAATAATGCTAATTTAAAGTTATGAGGTAAGTCATGCAGGCACTGAAAAAATAAAACCGAGACAAAATGCAACAGACCTAACGGAAATAACAATGACCGCTCTTCCTGCCATTTGAAACCTTTGGAACGTCTCAAAAGGGTGTACTGAGTAATGGAAGCATAATCTAGACTGTATCTGAGATGATTTTATTCTTCTATTATCAGTATCCTGCTTTTTATGAAATAAGACAAAGAGGAAGTTAATGTTTCATCTGATTACTCTGATCAAAATTTAACCAGCATGTTTTTAATTATGGCTAACTTGACTAAACTCTGCCCCAAAGGTCATTCTCATGTTTAAAAAGTAAGATTCATCCTTGCCCGACGTCATAAAACAGGGTTACTAACGGTCAGGTTACATGCATGAAGATAAACGATCACTGGGAGAGAGGAAAAAAAAGAATAATAAAGGTGACACTATGGGTTCAACGTTAAATAAATCCATTCTGGACGAGGACAGATTTATACACAACATTGTTTATTAAAAGTGGATAATAATGTATGATGATAGGTAAAAGGCACACAAAAGTCACAAACCAATCACTGGGAATCATGAGGCAACAATCAACTCACGCGGAGTCCGAATCTTGGGAGGCGACTCGCGGCTGTGTGTTTAGTTGCCTGCATCCAGTATTACGCAGACCATGAATGGGAGATACCCTTCTCCCTCTGCGTTCTTGCAGCTATCACTCCTGTAAACATACCTCCGAATGACATACCATTCTTGACATACCTCCCATCAGAGAATGGACATGGGCCTTCTGAGGATGTTGTTAGTGGGTGGGGGGGCTTAGGGTCCTATGAGTTGAGGGGGAAGGGCCTCTGCGGATTGGGATGTTTTTCATGTTTTCATGAGTAGTTCCTAAAGCGTTTTTGTTTGTGTCAGGCTGCATCCTGCTGGGGATGTCTGCTGTCGTCGACGAGTGGCATTGCTATGGGGTGGGGGTGTCTGGTCTGGTCCAGGTGGGTGGTACATGTCTGCATGAAGGCCAGGTCAAAAGGTCTCCCGGCAGAACATTGTATTATTCACTTCTCCTGTCAGCGGTTTTAATGTTGTGGCCGGTCCGTGTAGTTTGCTATTGTGCTCATTAGCCCTGGAGTCTCACTGGATTTCGCAATGCACCCTGCAGAGTATGCGAGGCCACGGTCTCAGTGGGACGTTGTGACATCTCTTACAGGAATGCTGGTGGAAGATATCTGGCTTGGCTCCATCCTGAAACCTGATAAAATGATTAACAGAACTGCCGCATTCTGTAGAAAACATTACACTCAACAAATGTTGCTCTGCAGACGTCTGCAGAGAAGACAGAGGGACGAATGCAATTGAACTTGCAAATGGTCGGCGAGACTACAAAGCAGTTGCAGACGTTTCTTTGTCTCCAGGGAAGAAGCACTGGGCTGTCCCTGGAAAATAACATGACGAAAGTTACACAAATATATACACTCAAGAGTCACATTTCCAGTTCAGTCTGTTAATGCCCTGCAGGTATGTCTCCAACAGCCTGGATGTGTAAATTTGGTGTGGGGGGGGGGGGGGGGGGCTTTACCGTTAGGCTGCTGAACTTTGTGGGACTTTCTTTTCTTGCCGATGAGGTCAAAGGGTGTTGAGGTGGAGTCTGGGAGGCATTAAATGAGGCCTCCGTGCTGACAGCGCTCAAACTCGCAGAGAATTTTACACCAGCGCAGGGGGGGGAAATAGTTCAAAGTTCAAGAGGCGGAAACGGAGTGGATCCATTTCGGATCAGTGTAAAGAAGCAGGACTCACACACGTCTCCCGTTAATCATGATTGCAATAATTATTTGTACCGTTTTGGCAGTTTTGCAACTATTTATTTACTGGCGGAACCCGTACATTTTGAAAGACTTCAGATATGCCGTCACCGCGATTAAAGTCGCGATGCACATGTCCAGAGTGAAAAAAAACTTTTACGGCATGCTGGACTGTTTTCTGGATAAGGTGAAGAAGCACCCGCACAAGGAGTTCATCGTCTTCGAGGACAGCTCCTACACGTACAGCGACGCCGACAAGGAGAGCAACCGGGTGGCCTCGGCCCTGTCCGCGCATGCCCGCCTGGAGGAAGGGGACACGGTGGCTCTGTACCTGAACAACGAGCCGATGTTCGTGTGGGCGCTGTTGGGGGTGGCCAAGCTGGGGTGCACGGCGTCCCTCCTCAACTCCAACATCAGGTCCAGATCCCTGCTGCACTGCATCTCCTGCTGCGAGCCCAAGGTCCTGATCGTTGGTGCTGGTGAGTTGGGAAAATGGACCAAAAACATTATGTTTTTACGCAGCTTTCCAGACCTCCTCGAGCAGGGGCTCCCTGAGCCAACAGTTGCCTGTTTCGCAAAATAACCCTGCAGTTAGTTACATGTACTGTTTGCTATGTCTACTGTGTACTGTACTCTCGTTTACTGTGCGGGCGTCTTAACATAAATAATGATGTACTTGTAACAACTCGCTTTCAGTGAATGTGCCCAGGGGCCAGTGCATCTTATATTGAGGAGTTTAACACTTTGAATGAGAACAATCCAACCGAACCCTTAAAATTTCTTGTTTAAATTGTGGGCAAACTTTTATTCTAAGCTATTATATTTTTTATATTTTTATTATTATTATTATTGTGATTGCACTGACCTCTGTATGAGTTTAGCTCTTTCGTTTTGCTTCTGTCACAGGCTGCTCAACAGTTTTCCTCCACAACCAGTTATTTTTTTAACTTATTTTTATTTTAAATGCTTAAAAACTCACTTGTAAAGTTGTAAATTGGTCAACTGTACATATTTTTACATGTTAATACTTGTTAATACAGTCTTATACATATTTTCAGTCTTCCTTTACCTTTTGCACTGTTTATTTTGTTGGTGTGTTATGTTTATGTGTGTGTATGTTTGTGTACAAGCTACTGGACACTCGAAATTCCCCCAGGGGATGAATAAAATAGTATTCTATTCTATTCTATTCTACTTATTTAAGTCTCTACAGAAAAACGCCGTGTCATTCTGTCTACATTACAGCATGTATGTGTGTCAAAATGATAATGAAGCTTGATTTTATTTGGTTTTTCTAGATCTTCAAGGGGCTATACAGGAGGTGCTGCCATCCTTGAAGGAGCAGGGCATCGTTGTGTTTATCCTCAACGAGCACAGTGAAGTGGATGCATTGAAAGCCTCTGTGACAAACTTCAGCTGGCCTCAGACCTGCCTCCGTCCCCAGCTGAGGGCCAACTGTAACGTGAAGAGTCCCGCGCTGTACATCTTCACCTCAGGAACCACAGGTAATGTGACAGGCTTATCTGACCTTGATCTCTTATCTGCTCTGATCTGTATTTTTTATTTTTTTTTTTATTTTTTTAGTGCGCAGGCCTTGAGCGTCACAAGCGGGACGATAAAAATGCCCTTTCTCAGTTTCTGATGTCTGTCCTGTGTTATCTTTCAGGGCTTCCCAAGGCGGCTATTGTTACCCAGGAGAGGCTATGGCTGACAGCTTTTGTTCAGAATTTCGCTGCTGTGCGCTCCGACGACGTCATCTACATCAACATGCCCCTCTACCACAGCGCCGCTTGTATGATGGGGCTTTTTGGGGCCATAAACAATGGTAATGCCCAAGCTAAAAAAATAAAGTCACAGAAATACAAAATACGGATTTCCATCCTGATGTTAACACTGAGTTTATCAAAGGTTAAATCAACAGTTATATGACCTCAAACGACAGGCTCTGCTCTTCATTATTTGTATTTCAAAGTTCAGTTTATATGACAGGTCCTTTCAGTGTGAGACTGTAATTTTGTTGATGTGTGCGTCTCTTTCGCCTCTAGGCATCACAGTTGTTTTAAGGCGCAAATTCTCCGCCTCCAACTTCTGGAATGACTGTAGAAAGTACAACGTGACTGTTATTCAGTACATAGGGGAGATTATGCGCTACCTCTGCAACAACCCAAAAGTAAGCATCATCTTAACACCCTTCATTCGTTGGCAGCTTAAGTTGTTTTAATTAAACGTGCACGGGCCACCAGCACCCGCATTAAACAAATGCATTGTCTCACTTCTCCTTTAGCGAGACAACGATAAGGATCATAGAGTCAGAGTGGCTCTAGGTAACGGATTGAGGGCCGACACCTGGGCTGAATTCTTGGAGCGATTTGGAGACGTTCACATCTGTGAATGCTACGGGGCGACCGAAGGGAACGTCGGTTTCATCAACTACACGGGCAAAGTCGGAGCTGCAGGCAGAGAGCATTTTCTCCACAAAGTAAGATGAATCCTATTCGTTTGCCCTCGTTTATGGGTGCATTTGCATCATTACAACATGAAGAGTATATAAATGTTCTTGTTTAATAATTGTGTAAATAAAGACCATTTTATTCTGAAATTTCAGCTGGGACATTCGTATGCGCTCATAAGATATGACACAGAGAAAGAGGAGCCAGTCAGAGACTCTCGAGGATTTTGCATTAAAGTCCCGAAAGGTAATTCTGTCTTCTCCAAAACCTAGGGCCTGAGCTCTCGGACTTTTAGTTCTTATTGAAACGAATCCTTCTCTTTGCTTTCACGCGCAGGAGAAACTGGCTTGTTTGTGGGAAAGATAAATAAACAAACGCCTTTCAGCGGCTATGCCAGGAGCCAGCAGCAGACTGAGAAGAAGAAGCTGAGGGACGTGTTTGCGAAGGGAGACCTCTACTTCAACAGTGGCGACCTCCTGAAGATAGACAAAGAGGGATTTGTGTACTTTCAGGACCGCATTGGAGACACTTTCAGGTTTGTGGAGGAAGAAAACCGGACAATCTCTGCAAAATAGTCATCACATAGAAACGGTTCCAGTGGTGACGCGGTAACAGGGCAACATCTGGCTTGGGAAAAAATGTCAAATAAAACCAGTATAGTCGGTGAAAATGCAGTATGAGTGACAAAACACCACATTGCGTCAAACAATGCAAAATATAGCTGCCTTCAGGTGAATTAATACTTAACTAACACTCTCATCAAATGCAGGTGGAAAGGAGAAAACGTGGCAACCACAGAGGTGGCTGATATTTTGCTCATGATCGACTTTGTTGAGGAAGCTAATGTCTACGGTGTGAAGGTGCAAGGTAAACAATTATTTATAATCAGTCATATAAGATTTATTAAGGAAAAGAAATGTAAAAGCTAAACAAATCATGTATGTGGAGCAGTTGCCTATCTGTAATTAGTCATTCCCTGCATTGCCATAGTAAGGAAAAGATAAAGAGCTGTTTATATTCACGCTCCGTATTTAATTTGACCTCGACTGACCAGGACACGAGGGAAGGACCGGAATGGCGGCGCTGACGCTGAAGGAAAACGCGAACTTTGACGGCAAAGCTGTGTTTCAGCATGTCAAAAACTACCTGCCCAGCTATGCACGGCCGCGCTTCATACGCTTACAGGTGAACAAAGTCCCACTGAATTTGAACAAAACTATACTTACATTTTTTTATTTTTTTAAAAGTCTGAAAAAGTAGCAACTGTTAAATCACAATTTATTTTCCTCTGTCAGGATGCATTGGCGGTGACTGGGACGTTTAAGCAGTTAAAGGTGAAACTGGCAGAAGAGGGCTTCGACCCATCCATCATCCAGGATCGTCTATTCTACTTAGACGACACCAGCGGCTACCTACCCATGACTTCGCAGACGTTCAACGGCGTTTTAAACGGAACAGTCAGACTCTGAACGAGTTTTTTTCTTATATGGTAAATAGAGCCACGTATAGATAAATTAACTGTACACTGAGCACAAACTATCTCACGAACTACCTTCAGTGTGGAACCATGTGTACAGAAATATAATTGAGCTGGATTAACTTTTGATATCCTTTTTATTTTAATTTATTTTTTAACATGATTGTAAATAAGTAATCCCATGTTGTCATTCACCAATCTCAAATTTGCCAAGTGCCTCCTTTGCTGGCTCTGCATCTGCAGAGATATTGCAAAAGTAAACTGCTTGAGAATCAATAAATAATTAACTGTGTGGTCGTGAAGTATGTACATTGGTTTTCGGGATTGTTACAGAAGCTTTGGTGCTGTTGCAGTTTCCAGTGCGGTGGGAGAGGGAGGAGAGTTAGCAGTGGGAGAGGACGAGATACAGTTCATTCTTCTGCAGGTGGAGGACAAGTGTTTTTGAGCTGCCTGCGAAACCTTCATAGGGCAGCACAGCTGGTGCCGACTACACTGCACCCATGGGTTGCAGAAACTGGGCACACTGTAGAACTTGGTCAGCTTTTTCAGGACCTGTTTGCCCAGAAGATTTGAAGGCATCTCTGTAATCTTTAACATGGTGCCACATCCTGTCGCTGATGGCACGGGGAGGCTGCCTGCAGCGTCTTTGAGACTGGGCCTCGATTCAGAGTCACAGCCTGACAGCGGCCCGATGTAAGTGTAAGGCAAAGGCTCGCTGTTGCAGCTGAGAGAGCGCATCGGCCTTCGAGACCGATTCCAAGCCTTGTCGATCCACAGCTCCACTTGAGCTTTGTCCAGCTTGGAGGCGGCGTCCTCTTTCTCATTGGCCTTAGCGTCTGGGTTGGCGACGTGGTTTTCTTCGTCTCCCATGACTTCGTCGTCCCCTGGTTTGAGCTGGTCGGAGTCATTCAAAGCCTGCGTCTCAGCCAGAAGAGTGGAGGCTGTTTTAGAGATGGTGCCCCAGTCCTTGAGGATGTCGTCTGCGGTGGTGAACTGTGAGGTCACGGTGAACCGGATGATGCGTTTGGTGTGAATGTCTGCAGGGATGAGGTACATGGTGCCTGACCGGGTCAGTCTCCTCAGCAGCTCCTGGGTCAAAGCATTTCCTGCCTAGGAAAGGAAATAAAGTATAAAACATTATATAAGTGTTGCAGAATAAAAAATAAACAAAACCAAAACAAAACCTTGCAAGAAACATAAAGCCCTCACTGTAATAAATTCATGCCGAACAATAAAAGTCTCATCACCTTAATGAATGTGAATATTGTTCTAACCTTCACCTTGACATGATAAAACAAGATGACCCTATTCAGGTAACTCACCTTTGAACAAGGTGTGACTGTGACATTTGCACATCCCAACAATGATTAACCAGAAGTCTTGCTTATATAAAACACAATGTAACACCTGCATTGTTATAGTTTTTTGCTCGGCTACAAATACCTTCAGACAGAAGACGACCAGGCCTAGGTGCCTCTTGGCTGGAACTTCAAAATTTGGGTCACTCTTTATGTGACACTCCAAGAGCTTTGCCATCTCAATCCCCTGAAAATAACAGACAAAAAAGAAATGAATTTTCACAGGGTTGTCTCCTTAGACACACTTAGACGACTATGAGCAGATATTCAATCCTAAAATAGTTTGAGAACTGAGTGTGTCTCACATGTCTGATGTGAGCCTGGAGGTTTTTCAACCCGAAGGAGCGCATGACGAACCAGAGTTTGAGAGAACGGAAACGTCGACTGAGAGGAATTTGCCAGTGCTGAACAACAGAAAACAGAGGGGGGTCATTGAGATAGTCGATTCATTGACTACAGTGAAGACATGAATAAATCTTACCATAAAGTCAGTGGCAGCCTGTGAGTTTTCATGTCTGAGGTAAACAGGATCAACGCTGAAGGTTTGCTGGAGCTTATATTTGTCTTTAACCCTGAGATAAAAACCAAATTCAGCAATTTCAAAGACATATAGAGATTAGTGAGACGAGGTTTTGATGTAGTGGACGTACCAGAAAGCTGTGCAGTCAAAATGGACCATCATCCACTTGGAAGGGTTGAAGACAAAAGAGTCCGCAAATTCGATGCCCTCCAGGGACCAGCGCAGCTCCGGGCAGAAGTATGCGGAGCCGGCGTACGCGGCGTCAACGTGCAGCCAGACTCCTTCCTCTTCACCTGTAAAAAGGTTTTCAGCTTTTCTCATAATGCACACAAATCGAACAAAAAGAGTCATAGTTGGAAGTAAAATGTGAAGACGCACAAACTGGTCCCAGTTCGGATAGCTTGTCGAAGGCACACACTCCCGTCGTTCCCAGAGTTGAACAGAGCTGAACAAGAAAGAAACAAAATCCCAGATGAGACGTATAATTTATTATCTTCTTTCCTGTATTTGTACTAATTAATTATGATGATTATGATGTTACTGATTACTTGATGTTGTTTGGCGTGTAGTTTGACCAGATATGTTAGGTTAGAGTTAAAAATATTACAAGAAATAAGTCTGTGAAGTGTATTTTTGTGAAAGAAAAAGATTTTTTTTAAGTATTAAGTGTCACGTGTGAAATTCTAAAGCAAGGTGGGTTTGGATGTCAGCTGCTGAGTAGCATCGCAGAATTGTTTGCATAAGCAGACATGGATGTTAAGAGAAGGTTATATTAATTTCATTCTCCCTTACACTGATGAATCTGCATTTTAACCACTGACTGAGAGAGACTGCAAAACAGTTGCTGCTTACATTTTAGCATAAAGTAAAGGTCACTGATTCTGAGCCGAAACAAAGCTGAAGCGTCTCCACAGCGATGTGAAATACGTACCATGAACGGGACCAGTCCCATCCTCCTGTCTTCCTGTATGGCTTGTTTCAAGGTGTCTCCTCTCAGAGACAGCTGCTCGTCCGTGGGCAGAAACCTGATCTTCACCAGGGAGATCAGACCTGCCTTCTCAACTGAGGAATGAGCCTACAAAAAGCAGTGGCACTCTGAGTCAGTTTCTCGGTTTATTTCATCCGCTCGATGGGACAAGATGAAGCGACACGGACCTGATCTGAAGCGTAGGCCACCAGTCTTGAGTTCAGGGCCGAGTCGTCCACGTCTTGGTCAAGTTCAGCTCGCAGCTGCAGGATTTTATCTTTTCTGGCTGCGAGCAGAGCAACCAGCGTGCTCTCACTGACTGTGCTCTGACATGGAAAGGAAAGTAGAACAGAAAGATGGTGAGCTCTCGGTCACTGCAGGGGACTCTTTTTTAAAGGGCTTGAGATTAAAATAAATTTATGAAGGAGCTGCAGACCTGCAGTATACCTCCACCTCTGCTGTCTGGATGGTGATGCAGGAAGAAAGACGGGAGCCCCAGTGCTTTACACAGCCAGTCCATCACATGCATTTCCAGCTCTGTGCAAGCTGGGCTCGAGGCCTGTTTGAAACCAAAACAGACAGCATATGCTATCATCATGCTTTTTGGATGTGGGGTCTTTGCCATTCCTAGGTGCTGCCCCCTTACCCAGGTGAATCCCACGCAGTTGATGGCATCGGCGAGCATGTCCCCGAGCATGGAGGGATATGACGTCAGACTCGGGTAGTAGGCATGCATGTGAGGGCTCTGCCAGTGAACCACCTGAGCAAAAGACGAGAAAACGTAGGTGTTATTATGTCAGAACCACATCCTTTAAAGATTCAGTCAACTGAGCAAGAAAGCTGAGTTTAACACAGCGACAGAAGGCGCTTACCCCCGGCATAATGACTTTCTCGATATCATTGAAGATATTCTCCCAGTCCTCTGGCTCTGTAGGTGCAGCATCAGGAAGAAGCTCCTTCATGTAACCCGGTTTCACATCTGGAATGACTCTTCTCTCCCTGATGGAGCCCAGGTACTTGGTGATGTAGTCCACCAGCTCCTTACCTGATCATAAACACACTCATTAAAGGCGGTCGTGATATTCCCACCGACACGAATCAACTCTTATTTATTTCAGTTATTGCTTTCTGCGAAATACAGACAGATTGAGTCGAAAGGGTCCCGTGATTACCTCTGCGATTGTATTCCTCAGTCTGCATTTCTGGAGATGAGACCTCTTCGGGCTAATTTGTTGTGGTGCGTAACGGGCGGGTGATGCCTTGTGTGTTCAGTGGCAGAGATCACAGGACTATATAGACCCTGCGTTGAGGAACACGCCCTAGATGGGTGACGCATTTGAACCACCGAACAAATGCCCTCCACGTGTCCTTTTATTTCTAATATTAATATTTACCCTCCTCTCATAGTAATGAGCTATTTATTCATGATACTGTGTCCAGTGTAACAGAGCGATATCATTAACAATAGTATAACTAATAGTGCAACATTTGTCTCTGCAATGGAATGAAAATAAACTAAGTTCTGCTGCACATTTTAGAGCTTTTCTCAGTGTTGATGAAATATTCTGCACCAATCAGCCACAACATTATGACCACTGATGGGAGAAATAAATAACATTGACCATCGTGTGACAACACAGTGTTCTGCTTGGAAACCTTTGGACCAGGCATTCGTGATGTGGATGTTACTTAGACATGTGGCTCCCAACCCAGACCAGACCAGACCATCCCCAGCAGGATGCAGCCTGACACAAGACACACACACAAAAACAGTTTAGGAACAACTAAAAAAAAAACATGAAAAACAGCACAAGGTGTTGACATGGCCTCCAAATTCACTAGATCCCAAACTGGGATGAACTGGAACAAGTCTGATCCACAGAGGCCCCTCCCCTCAACCCACAAAGGCCCTCACTAGCCACTGTTTAGCCTTAAGGGAGACGTACACAAGACAAGACAAGACAAGACAAGGCAAGACAAAACAAGATATCGCAGACAGCTAAACGTTACCTGGAGTCAGGAGCTATAAACCTTTATTTTTTACAGCATGCGTTTTGGCTTGTCACATTAAGGAAAGTACGTTAATCAACTTACTTGATTCCTTTTCTTGTTTCAATAAGTTGTGACAGTACTGCGATGGCATTGTCAATACACCAGTGCTGTTCTTATTCTGCAAAACTCTGAATTTTTAGCTGTTTTAAGTAGTGAACTATTCGTTGAGCAGTAATCAGACACGGCAGCAAATGAACAAAATATGCAAAATTATTCTTTGCATATAGTGCATATCTTAAATTGTTCTTTTTTTTCTATGTAGTCTTATGCTTATTAGGGACACCTTGAAACACTGAGCAACCATTATAGCTGCCTCATTCCGGTTTTCAAGCTGGCTGAGTAATTATTACGCCGCTATCATCTAAGCAGGCAGAAAGAAAACAGTAATAATTCTCCCACAGTCAATGCATTCACAATTGTTTCCTCGCCTCCTCTTGCACGAATGCATGAACGCAACGGCAAAGCAATATTTGCACTTCATCACGACTCCCAAACCAATCTAGAGGTAATGATACAGAGTGAGTGATGAAAAAAAACGAACAATGAATAAACACACAGTAAAGGGTAATAGGATGAAGAGGGCAAACCCGACCGAGCCGGAGCTAATCGCTCCCTTTTAAACTCGGACAAAAGGGTTTGAGCAGCACCTGGACTCTTCACATGACGCCTTATTTGCTGTTGCATTGTGTTCTGACATGCGATAGCCACGGAGGGGTCCTTCAGCGAAACCTATAATTGAGGGGAAATTCAACCACAATTCAGCTATGCCAAACACACATAGGTGTTATACCAGAGGGAAACCGACAAGAGACAACCTGTCCATTGAAACTACCTGAGGATGTTTATCTTTCAAATCAAGAACAAATGGAACAGACTAGGGATAGAGTTTCAGTCCCAAAGCTGTTAATTCAATCAACCTTGGCAAAAGTTGATAAAAAATATTGTCTGACTGTGAACTCAAGCGTTTGTATTCTGGATGTCATCAGTATTTTATTATGCGATATGCTCCAAACTTAATAACATGCTGTCTATTCCGCATATTGCCATTCATGGTAACGTGTTCCTGTAACATTTTCTGCCTCCATTGTTTCCCCATCAGGACACACAGTCTGCTTCAGCGTTCTTCAACAACATTGTTCACCAACATTTTTGGGTGTGCGTGTTTGTTTCAGTCTGTAAACCAGTGTCTTCTTTCTATAGCCATTTATAATAAAAACATTTTCATTCATTTTAGTGTATTTCTTCATCTGGATTCAAAAGATAATTTCATATTTAGGACATATTGCACACATTCCACAGCAATTATTGAGTTTGTTACGTATGTCGAGCTCAAGTTTGCTGTTGAACTAGCCATACAAGTTTTTTTTATTTTTTTATTTGAATGATATTTGAACTTACTGTCGACAGAACATCCGGTAGCACGCAATGACTAATGGAAGTCGTGTGTGCGTTCGATAGAATACACAGGAATAAGTGTGATATGGATCCTAGCACACTGTGACTATTGTGCTCCTTGTGTGCCTTTACGTCTGAGCCTGATGAAAGCAGCTTCAGCCATGATTGTGCAATTGAAGAGCGATCGCTGCCTTGTGACATCAAAGTCAAAGTGCATCAGGTTGTTGTTCCTATTCAAATGAGCAACTACCAATGTAGCATGCACCGATCACAAACAAACCCGTCGGGCTTCATGTTTCAAACCAAAAGTCAAAGGAAAATTAACAGAAAAGACAATGTGGCCACTTAGTTTGTCATGAGCCGGGTCAGAACGGATGCACTGACTAATGATGAGACTGTGAACTAAGCGTGGGTTTAGAAATGCTCCTTCGTGGCTTTTAGTAATTCTGTATGTAATAGCAGAAAAATAAATTCTAATTCATTAATTTTTTCTTTGCTTTATCCTTTTTAATTTCAGCTTACTGCTAACGGTGTAAATCTGAGAGCGTATTGGGCAACTGAGCGTGTTAGTCTTTTATGACCAAATGTTAATGGAGAAAAATAAGTTTAACTGCACCATCAAACTGTAACTCACGACAGATTGTGAAACGTTTATGATATAATGTCTTTATTTCAATGTCATGTCAGTTCCGATCACCATGTTTTACAAGAGTTCACAGTGCACATAATTATTATTCTATATACTGTATGACTGTCCCTTTTCTCCATGAGTATTCAAATACAATCACCGGCCAAAACATTAAAACCACCTGGGAAACCTAGTGTGTAGGTCAGGTTTGGTGCTGCTGTTGGAGAGTGTTGTTATGTCGTAGGGGTTCCTGGCAAAAACAATGTTTAAGTGGGTGGTACATGTGTAAGTAACATCTGCATGGATAAATACCAGGATCAAAGGTTTCCCAGTAGACCATTACACTATAACAAGATGATCAATGTTATTCACTTCTCCTAGTGGTTTTAAAATTGTGGCTGATCAGTGTTTAAACTATATGTAAATATCCTTACATTGCTCTAAGTTACTTTGTTGGCTAGTTGCACTTTATTGTACCCTGGGGGAGTTGTTATCCCACTGTACACTGACTTTGTATGTCACCACCCAAAAGTAACAGACAATACACAGCAGTCACAACACAATGACACACAACACTTAGAGACAAATGTGACATAACAATTGCTTAATAAAAAAAAAAATATTTAACTTCAGCATTTATGTGAATAACCCTGTGCAGGTAGAGCAACAGTGAAATGAGGGGTTTCCGCAAATCCAAACGGATGAAATTCACAGGTAAAAGTTATTTAAGATAAATAACTAAAATGAACATAAAAAAAATAAAAGTATGGAAAAACATATATGCTCAGCTTGGCAGGGCCATCACCCAGAACCATCCAGGTGGAAGGCCGCAGCCCCACATCCCCCGTTGACGAACTCAACTCCTTTCGCACCAGAATCGAGAAAGACAACACCATCATCCTGTTTGAGGAGATAAGATCTGCACTCAACTCCAGCAGCTCTGTGCTCGCCTTCAACACACAGGACGTGGTGAGAGCCCTCGGGGGGACGAGAGACAGAGAGAGAAAACAGCTCATCTGGCTTCACATCAGTGGCTGGAACTCAACAGTGTGTTTCAGACATTGTTCCAGACCTCCATGGACACCCCACCCCACCCAACACCCCCCACCTTTGGATACATACTACAGTTATCCCCACCCCCTAAAAGGATAAAACAACCTGTGGTTGCAACACCCTGCAGCCCAACATCCTGGCCACAAAACTCTCCTCTTGCTTTACCTGGAAGTTGGGTTAATCCTGTGTATTTTGAACTTTCTCACTAAAAGGTCCCACAGAGAACTGGTCACCAATGACTGTAGATCCACACGGCACAAATGTCACCTGGTCAAACATGGTGATGACACGGTTCTCCTGTCTCTGCTGTCGGGCCCCTCACACCACCACAGACCGGCTCTTCATGAGTCACCACCGTCAAATACATTATCCCTGTAATTCCTGTTTACATTTGCACTTTAGTCACTTTACTCATACAGTCATGTTTACACCCTCCATGGACAGTTGGAATAGTTAAACATTTATGGCATAGTTATTTGTATATACAAATAACTATAGATAAATAATAGAACAATACGAATAATATGTACTTTGCATTGTTCTATAAATGCATAAAAAATGTATAAAAGTTTATATAAAGTGTTCTGTATCTGAAGACATTTATAAGATTCTTGATCATCGATGGATGAAGAGGAAGAAAAAAATATTTTGGGATGGTAAAAATATTTCTACTTGTCTTTTTGCCCCACTTTGTACCGACCTCAAGAGTCAAGTAAGGCCAGGCAAATGCACCAAAAACAAACAAACAAACGAAATAGAGGATTAGGTAACATCTGGAACGTGATTAAAGTGAATTCACAACAGCAGCTGTGCAGGTTGGTGGTAAAATAATAAATAACTAAATAATCAAAACAAAACTGACCACAATAATTACACAAAACTGAAAAACTGAAGAATACTTTCTTCAGTTTTTGTCAGAAACGGTAAAAAAAAAATGGTGTGTGGAATCGCCAAAAGGGGGCAGCAATGCTTAAGTGCTCAACGAAACCCACGAAGAAGAAAAATAAGCGGAACAGGAAGCGGAAGCTGAAGAAGAAATCAGGAATCAGCTGTCAAAAAAGTAGCTAAAGTGTAAGCAACGGAACAGAAAGAGGTAATTTTAAAGTTAAGTGCATGTTATTAAACAATCTGTCACTGTGTATATGTCAGCTTTATCACTCGATAGTATGTCCGCACTGCTAAATGCGAGTAAAGCCGGACTACCTGTACGGTAATTAAATAGCTAACCTAATGCGTAACTGCGTGAGCTCAGAGCTAGCAGGCTAAACAGGAATGTAGCAAAGCTGAGTTAACATTTACTGAGCTTAAATTGTGTTTGTAATAAACAACACAGAAGAACAGACGGAGCCATATGTTGAATTTGTCACGTTTTGAGTTTAATGTGTTCATTTTTAAATGCTACACTACGGCTAACGGAATGGAAACCTATCGTGTAGCTGTTTATTGTTGTCGTTAATCGGTTGTTGACAGCTATTAACCCGGACAACTTCAACTGATAACTAACGTCATAAACTGGACCAGGAAGTGTTTGTTAATGTCACATAAGCAGCATGTGTTCACTTTATTTTGCTGCCCCGACCCTTTTTTTTTCCAGAAATGTCCAGAGGTTGTGTACCGCACTGACTGGTTTCTAGCCTGTGAGCTCTGCCTGAAAACATCCGCCAATATGCCTGCAGTTTCCACCGGGGTTAAGGAGCTGTACTTGTCCACATCTCTGGGTGAACTCAATAAAAAAGCTGAAATTAAGCCAGACAAGACAAGCACCAGAAGGTAACTTTGGGTTCCAGTTCCATGCCTTCTAGTATCAGCATAGTGTGGTATATATTTTTGTATTTAATTAGATGGCTTGAAAAAGCCACTCAAAACTATTTGATTGATATCAGGAGATTGGTATCTGGATCAATTGAGGATTTTTTTGTCAGAATTATAGGTTGGATGGGCTTCAGCCAAGCCCAATCTTTTGTACTTATTTGTTTCCTGTTTCCCATAATACGTTCCTTTAGCATCAAAACTGCTTCTTCTGGTTAAAGTGATGGTTTGCTAGTGTCAAAGCTGCCAGATATTTAAGAAGAAGAATCATAATGATGCTACTAAACATCTGCTGTGTGGAAATACTTTACTCTGGAAAACGAGGTCAAGTGGGAAAAATTATTGTACTGTTTGCGAGGCACTGGTAGGGAATCGTCATTCAGTATTACCAACTGGATTTGCCGCCTACCAAAATAAAAGAAATAAATAAATCACACAATAAAATACATCAAATACACTAAGGCAAGATCATATCAGGACTCAGATCAGGGGACAAAAAACTTGATTGGCTCTCTATAGCATCACTGAGTGAAAGGAGAGACCTTCCAAGGACATTGTAAACACATGGTGATGAACATATGTATTATTCGCTGTGTTGCAGCTATGTTCAGAGTGCCTGCAAAATCTTCAAGGCGGCAGAGGAATGTCGTCTGGACAGAGATGAAGAGAAAGCATACGTGCTGTACATGAAGTTCTTAACAGTTTATGACATCATCAAGAAAAGACCAGACTTCAAACAGCAGCCGGTAAAGTTAATTGTTTTTAAGCTAAATATAGTTTTTTCTTGTGTGAAGGTTTTTAGAACAGTGAAAATGTATCAAGGATTGAAGTTTGTTATTTCTGACTTACTCCTTTTTTCTTCCAATATCCATAGGATTATTACATGACACTCCTTGGGACAACCAGCTTTAAGAAAGCCATTGAAGAAGCTGAGAAGCTGTCTGAAAGCCTTAAACTCAGGTTAGAGGCGTTGGACGTTGTGCTTTCTCATCTATATGTTGTTTCAGGGAGTAATTGATATAGTGTTGAATTAAATCTTGATTTGGTTTTACAAGCCTTTTACACGCTCGCAAACAGTTTTGTGGTTGCTCATAATTTTGTGGGATATTTGGATTTCAAAGTAATAAAGAGATCATGAGCAGCAACTGTGGGCCCTAACAGTGAATGGTGTAATTAACTGCACTATTGTTGCATGAGCTGAAGAATACAACAACAGAACTTGTATGTAAGCAAATTTCTTTTGGCTTTACTCAACTAACAGGTATGAAGAAGTTGAGGTTCGAAAGAAACTTGAGGAGAAGGAAAGACAAGAAGAGAAGAAGAGGAAGGAAGAAATAAAAGAGAAGGATGGTGGTCGGGGCTCTCCGAAAGCAGGATCTGTAAACAAGAAGGACAGCAAAAAGGTTGGAGTTTCACATTCATTTCTATAATTTTTTTAACACATCAAGTGGGTGGTTGAATTGATTCTAAGCCAAGAGCAGTGATTTTTATTTTGAAAGGGGTTTCAAAACTGTGAGAATTATGTAAATTAAATCATTTACTTAATAAGTAAGTACAGTAATAAGTTACTGTATTGAAATTGTTGTTTTTGTGTATGTTCTTCAGGTGAAAGGAGAACAGAATGAACTCAAGAATGTAGTCTCAAAAGGTAAGTTGAATAACTTAAAGGAAGTTGAAGAAATATTTAAAAATCATTCTATAAATTCTGCAATTTGCTGCAGTCGTTTTCTAAGTTTGACGCAGTTCGTACAGTTGATTTAATAACTATGTCCGATAGCTGCACTACCAGCTGGTGGCATCACGGCTGAGAAGCTTTTCCACATGATGAAGGACCAGACGATTACAATGATTGTCATGGATGCCCGCAGCCACAGAGACTTTGAGGAGTCCCACATTCAGGTCCCGGCCCAGAAGTGTATCAGCGTGCCTGAGGAAGCCATTAGCCCAGGGTGAGAGAGGAGGCTGTATACCTGATCTTGTAATCTGATTTCGGAATAGATAGTAAATGTGTAATTCATTATTCTAACTCCTAAACATTGTCTACTGCATTATTGTGACTTTTCAGAATCACTGTGAATCAGATCGAAGCAAAATTGCCAGATGTATCCAAAGAACTCTGGAGGCAAAGAGGAGTTGTGGATTATATAATCCTACTTGACTGGTTCAATTCTGTCACGGACCTAAAATTGGGAACCACCTTGCAAAGCCTCAAAGATGCACTGTATAAGGTATCTGTATCTGTGTGTGTGTGTGTGTGTGTGTGTGTGTGTGTGTGTGTGTGTGTGTGTGTGTGTGTGTGTGTGTGTGTGTGTTGGCATGATTTGTGCACTAGCTTATGCGTAAGTAAAATCTTCCTGTGAAGTGCACTGATGTGTTTGCACACTCCTCAGTGGGACAGCATCACCATCCTACGCAGTGAGCCTCTGGTGCTGGAGGGGGGCTACGAGAACTGGCTGTTGTTTTACCCCATGTACACAACCAACGCTAAAGTTCGACCCCCTAGGCAGACTGTTACCAACACACTCCCTCAGCGTGAGTATCGCGAGCACAGCGTGCACCTTACAATTTTGGCTTTTTGTGTTTGATTTGAATTCATTTATTTTTAAGAATTTATAGAACCCAGTTGGTAAAATAAAGTTTTTAAGTGCCAGATGTTAGCAAAATATCAAAACTCAAATTTTGTGTTCAACATAAACATCTTCAGTAATAATAATATATTCTTCACCAGCAGCAGTTTAAAGTCTTGATGAAAATGAAACAAGAATCTTGTCATTAAACACATTAGTCTTGCATGACTCATCAAGTGTAACTGTTCTGTCTTGTAGCTGTATTCATTTTCTTGATCTGATGTTTTACAGTGAACTTTAGCTACCCATCCCTAGAGGAACCAAAGCCTCCGACTCCACCTCCACCAGAGCCTGAGGTGTTACCTGAGCCTCAACCACCATCAGCCCCTGCGCTGGTGAACGGTGTTGCACCAGCAGGACCCCCCACATCCAAAACTTCCATGGTTGCTGACACGTTGCCCGACGTCGTCGATTCCCCCGTGGCTGCCTCCACAAATTCTGAGCTGAACCTTAATAAGAAGGGCCCTGTGGCAGGCACGTCCAGCCCCTCGCCTGCAACAGCCAAGGCCTTCCCACAGGTAGAGTATCAATCCTAATCAGTGTTAAACCTTTGGAGTCTGTGCAACATTACTGTCTATTTATGACTTTTGTTTTATCTGCCTGTCTCAGTTTGACCGTGCCAAGAAACCCTTCGGCCGGGTGGACGAACCTAAGCCCAACCAGAACGGGTCCATCCAGAATGGACCACTGGTCCCTGACCGTTCAGGCAAACCCCTCTTCAATCCCAACGCTGCCTTGTCTGAAGAAGAACAAAGTCAGATACACTCTGAGGCCGTGGCGTTGATGGAAAAGGCGAGGCAGGAGCAGGAGAAGCGCCACCAGGAGCGTCGCTTAGAGGAGGAGAGGCGGGAGAAGGAGAAGAAAGAGAAGGAGTTGAAAGAGAAGCAAGAAAGGGAGGAAAGTGAGAAGAAGAGGAAGGAAGAGGAGGAGAAAGGGCAACAGGAGAAAAAGAAACTGGAAAGGCAGAAAGCGGAAGAAGAGGAAGACAAAGAGAACAAAGTGTGGGACGAGAAGGAGAGGAGGGGGAAGGAGCCGAACACCGACACCCCCCCGAAGAGTATGTCTCTGGATTCGCCTGTTCCCAACCATATAGTTAGTGAGATAAAGGTGAGTCTCCACTGTTGGTGTTTGTTGTTTAACCTGTGACACTATCGGTCCGAGCAGATAACATCACAAACCCTAATCAAACATGATTTCACAGAGAAATGCAACTAACAAATAAATAAAATTGATATTTTTTTATTTTTAAGAAACTAGGAAAGTATGTTTTGTAGACATTTGCAGTTTGAAGGAGGTCAGGCAAGTCTATGGCCTTAGGAGACATATCCCTTTAAATTAACATGTCACCCATGTTTATTTCCATAGCGGGAGCCTCTGACCAGAGCAAGGAGTGAGGAGATGGGAAGGAGTGTGCCAGGTCTTCCAGATGGCTGGATGAAGGTATTCATTATACTTAAAACACACAAATATTGTTGGATTAGCTGAAAATTAAAAGTGTAAAAGTGACGTAACTGAACAAAATTAATTTCCTCTTGTCTAATTCTTTGTTTCTTTTCCTCTCATCCTCATGCTAGTTCCTGGACACAGTGACCGGGACCTACCGATACTACCATTCCCCCACCAACCGCGTCCACCTGTACCCTCCTGAGGTCACCGTTCCCCAGACCCCACCGTCCACTCCGCCGACAGTCAAACAGAAAACGCCGCAGCCTGCTGAGCCAGACACCAGCCGCGAACGAGAGCGGGAACAGTCCAAGCTGAAGCGCTCTTACTCCTCCCCGGACATCAGCCAAGACCTGAGAGAGGAGGCCCAGAAGAAGGCCACCGCCCCGACCACCGCTGCGGTCATACCCACCATCAACAGAGACACCAAGTAAGGCGCAGAGATTCGATGGTTTACAAGAAATACCTGTCGACCAAAGAAAATCATTGTATGCTAGAAATACAGCTTCTGCAAAAATGTTTGACTGTTAGGAGTGTAATACGTTGCAGCTGTTGTTTGACTCAAATTTTTAGCCAAATGTCTGTACAGCCTTACTTGGGCATACAGGATATAGGATATTGGATATATTTTGATATAACAACCATTGAATTTCCTTCAATCTCCTCCCTACAGAAGCTAGTCTCTATTCTCTCATTGTGCTCCTCTCTCCTCCAGACCTGCCAATGTTAAAGTCTATTCTAAAGTGGAGATCGTGCGGCCTTCAGCAGCCAAGATTCGCAACCTGAATCCCACATTCGGAGGTCTGGGTGCAACACTGACGGGCCTTCGAAACCTCGGCAACACGTGCTACATGAACTCCATCCTGCAGTGTCTCTGCAACACTCCGGCCATGACTGATTACTTCAACAACAATTACTACCTGGAGGACATCAACAGGTCAGCTTACAGATTAGTGGGACCACTTAGCATAGAATAATCACACGTGAGGTAAATGCCGTACGTGACAGCTCTGCATCTGTTGTCTTCCTCTGACAGGTACAACATTCTTGGCCATAAAGGGGAGGTGGCGGAGGAGTTCGGTGTCATCATGAAGGCCTTGTGGGCCGGCCTGTACAAGTGCATCAGTCCACGCGACTTCAAGATCACCATAGGCAAGATCAATGAGCAGTTTGCTGGCTACGACCAGCAAGACTCCCAGGAGCTGCTGCTGTTCCTCATGGATGGGCTGCACGAGGACCTCAACAAGGTAACGCACACACTTTTAGTCACGACTGCTACGTAATCACCTGTGTGGTACAAGATCTACAATACTTTAAATTAGAGATCGACCAATATGGATTTTTTAGGGCTGATGCCAATACGTGCTCACGATTTTTTTGGAGCTGATATTTGGAGCCGATGCTGCTGTTTCTCCCTCCACAAGTCTCAATTTAACCAAAAACATGAACATAAACATTTATTGAACTCAGAGAATATTTAACACTCTTATGCATACAAAATAAACAATAAACGGGTAAAAGGTAGTAGTGCATAAATAAAAAAAAAAAATAAAAAAAAGTGCACACCTCGTTTCAGTGCACTTAATTCTCATTCAGGTAATTTCCTTGAACACATTTGAACATAAGTAGTGTTCCAGCATCATCTTTGTTGAACTTAATACACATTTAAATAAGAATATTCTGTCTTCTTTCAAGGGAGCAGCTTCCAAAGCTTCCAGCTGCACACACTCTGCTGGTGGGGGAGGGGCAATGTATGGGCTGCAGGTCTCCAGTGTCTTCAGCTTGCCGGTTAAAAAAAAAAAGAAATGTATCAGCAAACACACCTGCATATCAGGCCATGCCGATACCAGAAAAAAAACAAAAAAACAAATATAGGCCTGATATATATCGGTCGATCTCTACTTTAAATAAAATAAATAAATAACTCTGAGTTAAATATTGAATAATAATTATTACCCCTGCACTTTGTTGCACATTTGCGTGTTAACAATAAAAACTTAGTCTATTTATCATTTTCCTTCTTTCTGTTTTTTTTTTTCACTGGGTTTCATTTTGATGGCAAATTAGAGAGTAAGTAAATAGCTGTGTGTCCTTGGTCCTCCTGCAGCAGTGTGAGTGTGGTGTGTCTGCATTTGTCTGGTCTGATGCTCTGTCAGAACCTCTGTGCATGTAGACCCAAAGACATGCTCATTGCCTGTATCGACTTATTTCTACTGGCTTCATGTGCATTTGAACGGGGGGAAAGGTGAATTAGTGAAAAGATCATTTCCCAGATTATTATTATTTTTTTTTTCTTACTGAAGACCAACATTCAGCTGAGAACCGGCAGCTTAGAAGTACAGTGTCTCCGTCTGGGGTTGAGTTGTACATCCACCCCCCATTTTTTATTACAGAGCTATTGATCCTTTAAAATTGAGAGGGTAAAGTGGTGAGTAGCTGGTGACGTGCATTTCTCATAACACACTCCATCCCATCACGTCCCTTTTGTGTGATGTTCAGACCTGTCTGCCATCAGACTGGCCCAGTCAACTTTGTCTCTCTGGGGTAATTGATAATTCAGTCATCTCTAATTAATGAGATATTAATTAACCTGCCACTCATATCTTCCTGCCTATCATACAGAGAGTGAATTGCCTGAACTGCATGCAAATGAAGATGAAAAATATTAGATAGGTGTTAAATACAAAAAAATAAAAATGATCGGTTAGAAATTTGGTCTGTAGTTCTCTTGTTTCTTATTTTATTTTTATAATTATGAGTGGTATATTTAGTAGGATTATTAAAGTTGCTAATCTAAGTTTATCCTTGTTGTGCCACCATGTTGTTTTTTTTCCATCTCTGCTGTCAGGCGGACAACAGGAAGCGCTACAAGGAGGAGGAGAACGATCACCTGGATGATCAGATGGCGGCTGACCAGGCCTGGAGCAAACACAAGCTGCTGAATGAGTCCATAATTGTCGCGCTGTTCCAGGGACAGTTCAAGTCCACCGTTCAGTGTCAGACCTGCCATCGCAAGTCACGGACGTTTGAGACCTTCATGTACCTGTCGTTGCCCCTGGCCTCCACCAGCAAGTGCTCTCTGCAGGTCAGTCAGATATTAAACACCAGGAGTCATCACTAATAGTGTAAACTTTAAGAAGGTTACAATAAGGGATGGGCGCCAGTATTTTATTGATACGGATGCCATTATCTGCTTATCGATCCGATTCTTTATCGATTCCTTTATCAATTCCTACTAAACAACTTTCTAAACAAGAGATAGGGCTCGTGTAAGAAAACATATAGGAAATTGTTCTGTGTATTGTCACAAGTGCTGTTCTGCTGAGACTTGGCGATAGCTGCACTCGTTGACTGGAGATTATTGAACACATGGCACTTTCGTTATTTGCGTGCTTGAAATTACGGTGCTGTATAAGTTGCGTGTTGCGCTGTTACAGTCCCTTCTAGAAAAATGCTTTTGAACGTTTCAGTGTCTCCACCATCGCATTGTCGTCTTCACGAGCATGAAGGCTAATGGTATCGATGAATTGAACCATTTTGAACCAGTTCTTTTAAAGAACCGGTTATCGATGTCCATCCATACTTACAATGAACAAATCTATGCTATACAATTTATTGAGGAAGCCAGACCCCAAACGTTTGAAAAAAAAAATATTTAGTCAAGTTTAATGTCAAAGTAAATAAAACTTTATGCTGTAGTGTTCATTACAAGCATGTAATAATCATATATGAGTTTGTATGTAAATTTAAATTAAAGTGCGATCACTGATTGAAAGTTTTTTTTTTTTTTTGGGGGGGCAGGATTGTCTGAAGCTGTTCTCCAAAGAAGAGAGACTGACCGACAACAACAAGGTGTTCTGCAGACACTGCCGGGCCCACAGAGATTCCACCAAGAAACTGGAGATCTGGAAGGTCCCACCCATTCTCCTGGTGCACTTAAAACGGTTTGTAAATGTGCTTGCTTTTAAAATGATGTTAACATTACTCTTTTAAATAAGATTTTTCACACTGTTTTCTTGAATGGGGATCATTTGTGCAGGTTCTCCTATGAGGGCAGATGGAAGCAGAAGCTGCAGACAACCGTAGACTTCCCTCTGGACAGTCTGGAACTGGCTCAGTACGTCATTGGACCCAAACAGACCCTGAAGAGATACAACCTTTATGGAGTTTCCGTAAGTAGAAAGGAACTGAATGCTCTTTTTTTTATTTAAATATTTTTTATTTGTGCTTAAATGACTTATAAACAAAAATAAATAAATGTGTCGCAGGAACAAGGATTAGACTGCGGCTTAAACAGTAAAATAAAATTAGCTAGAACAACAAGTAAACTATACACAGATTGATTTCATTGGCCAAGTTGCTTCAATGCCATTAGCTTTCAAGGTAAAAACTAAAAAAATACTAAATATTTGTAAAAACAAGCTTAAGTGAGAATAAGTTTGGGTACTTTTAAAACACACATTCAAAATGTAACCATTGTAATGTAATGTAATGAATGTAACCATTCAACCAATGTAACCAAACATGTCTGTCCAGCTGCTGAGTTTCTCTCAACCTTCTTATTTCCCATAGAATCACTATGGAGGTTTAGATGGCGGCCATTACACAGCCTACTGTAAGAACGCCCTCAAACAGCGCTGGTACAAGTTCGATGACCACGAGGTGTCTGAAATCTCCACCTCCTCGGTCAAGTCTTCTGCGGCCTACATCCTCTTTTACTCCACCCTGTGATGGTGTGTAGGCTGCGGAGGAGAGAGAACACTACACCGGAGCAGCAAAGCTCAATGCCTAGAGGTTGTTTTTTTCCTTTTCAAAAATCACTGCTCAGAGGACCTGGTGCGCGTAGGTGCTGGTTAACTAGCCGCGTATGTGCACGAGAGGATGCGCTCTCGAGCGAGATGCACAGACGGGAGAAAGGTGCAGGAACGGTGCAAACGCTTCAGCTACTTGAGCAACCGATAGCTGTTAAAACGGGCTGTCTGTTCACATTACTGATCATCTGCAGACTAAACAGATGCTCCTTTTAATCTGACTTCTGTACCATGGTTGTGTTGTAGGGCTGGCGGCGCATTGCACTCGGTGTGGACGGCGGTATTGGTGGGACTAATTTTCAGTTCTCTCGTACTGCGCGTGCGCCGGATTAACAGTTAGACGGCATGTACATACTTAACGACGCTGATGTTGCACATTCGAAAATGTAAATACCCGAGGGCGAAGTGTTAATCTGTTAAGTGACCAAATGATTATTTTTTGTTCTTGAAGTAGCAGCCATCATAATATCAGCATATTCATAAAGACAAGCAATGTGTTTTAGGGGTTTAACTGTATAACCTTCTGCTGTTTATTACATTAAGGCCGATGGACGTGACTGTGAATGATATATTTTATTTTATTTTTTTTTGCATTCTTCCTTAGGAGAGGAGGGAGCTTAGATTGTTGCTTGTTCATATTAGTCACATTCTTGCACTTATACGATATGCAATCAATTTAAGTTGTTTGTGTAGATCACATTGTTTAACAGCAGACTTTAATACTCAACTCAGAACGCTTTAAATCGATACGGATGCTGAGATCTGTCCATTTTACTCAGTTCAGCCAGTGACTTAAAAACCCTTCCCGCTTCTATAAAGTTTATTATCATTTAAACTCTACATTAGTATTATCAAACACTATTTAGAGGAAACCTTTCTGGCATATGTTGACGTCCTGCTTGGTTTATTCCAGTGATGCTGATTTTCTCATTTTGGTTTAGTTTCATTTTTGAGTTCACTTTTGAGCCGGAGAACTCAAGGACGTGAAGAACTGACCTTATTCACTTACTGGAGTGCATTAGTGTCAACACTTGCTGCCTGCCTGCCTATGGGCTGGTGACTGATGAGCGCAAGCACAATTTTGTTTTGTTTTTTTTTTTTTGTTTTTTTTTTGGGGAATGGACCAGGGATCTGAAGTGACAGGATATCACTCCTTCCTGAGTATTTTATCGCCTAGCATGAGATCAGAATCTGTTTTCTTTTCACTTTTACGTGTTGATTTTGTTTCCTAATGCTCTAAAAATTGTTTCAGATATAACGATTATATTAACCTCAAACAGCTCATATGACTATTTATTAAAATTGCTTAAAATTAGTCGTCGTGTGTGTGAATTAGTGTTTTTAAGGATCTAACACCCTGATACCCTGTCCATTCATCATCTTCTTCCTTTACTCCTGCAGCTGTGGGACAATACAATGGATAAACGTTTTATACAAACGTTGGTATAAGTGTAAGAAACAAGACAGTGCTAGAGTTTTTATCTATTTGAAGAACAGATGCCGAGAAGTGGGCAGCACCAGAGATGTTGCTTGAAAGCAGGTCTACCAGACGGGACAGTTAATAAACCTTCCATCATGTCGGAAAGCTCTTAGAGTCCATGGATCTTTGGCTTTTGGAAAGGCCTGCAGGTGTAGAGCAGCATGTAGGCGTTTGGAGACTGCACGAGGCTGTCCTGTACCTCTCTGACTATCGAGTCGTCAAAGCAGTGCCAGGTCCGGGCTGGAGCGTTGTGGCACAGAGCCGTGTAGTGGCCCATGTTCAGATGGCCCATGTGGTTCTGAGGAAGGACAGAGTTAACTGGAATAAAACAAACTAAGACTCTTATCACATTTTAAATTTAGCCAGTAATAGAGGGTGTGCATGACGTCACTGCCGACCAGGGCCACGCCCCCCTGAGTGGCGAAACATGGTGAAATGTATAAGTACAGCGAGACGGGAAAAATGTGGATTATCATATCAAATAAAGGGTAAGTGGACTTGACAATGATCCATACTAAGTAATATGGATTTGGAAATGTGGACTAGTCTCAGTTCCACTTAGTTTTAGTTAGTTTTAGGTAATTTAAGTTATGATAAATGTAGCTAAAAAAAAAACGATGCTAACGCTAAAAGCTGAGAATTAACGCTACCAAATATTTATTGTTTATTGTCATTTATTGTTGGAACTGAAATAGTTACTGCCAGCCGTTGTATTAGGTACCTACATCAAAACAGCAACATCGACAAACCTCTACAACGTCGAAAAATACAGTATAAATCAATATTACCGAACTTCTGTCACTTTTTGCAACTCAGTGGGCGTAACCATGGAGATTTCGCTTGCTGTGACGTCACGTGCGTTGACCACGGTGTGTAGCTACTATCTAAAAGAATATATGATCTAATCTAGTCACTTGAAAAGCCACAAGTCTAGCTCTGTCCTAACAATTTACTGCCATCTTGTGACAAAAAGCCATTTTGAAATACAGTATGTGAGAATAAATAATGACATCCTTGATAAACGGTTAAAACTGTTATGAGATGAATAATAACAATAATTAAATCTGTTTGAAACACTGAAACGATAATACGAATAAATTTTATTTTTTTTAGTGCAAGACTATTACATCTGCCCATAGTTAATTACAAAAAGTGCTATAAGTCACCTTCCATTGCCATCATGGCAAAGTTCAGATGCTCACATGTTCGTTGGGGTCAGCATGTGGTGCTACACAGCCCCACAAATACACAACCTTCAAGGACTTTTATTTGTCATTTGCAACCATACAGAAGCATGTGATGGAACGACATTATGCACTCAGGTACCGGATTGTTACCCATAGTAACTATAATATAGATACTAGTAAACAGTGAATAAACAAGATAAATAAAGTAGAAATATAAATATAAACCTGTGATGCACTGTGAGTTCTGACACATTTCTATCTGAAGCAGCATGAACTTTTTCAGCAGCTTGTCTGTTAAATCGGAGCACACAGACCAGCTCCCCACGTTATCACTAAACCTCGACCTCACACGTGTCTTTTTGTCAGTTTGACATTTTTCCTTCCTTGGACCATTCTTGATATTACCAATCAGGAAAGCCCCACAAGAGACTGCTCTGACCCAGTAGTCAAGCCCTCGCTCAGATCTTTCCACAGTCCTGATGTTGTGGCTTGTCAGTGTATATCGTTTGTGTGTGTGTGTGTGTGTGTGTGTGTACACTCACCACAACAGCATACAGATGGTATGAAGACTGTGTGGCGTTCTCTACTGAACTGGATAGAAATGGGGTGAGATCGAGCTGCATGGAGAACACGACGTTAGTCCTCAGTTTCACCTGGTTCTTCCCCTTGCAGCCAAACCTGCAAAGGACATCAAAAGAACTTAACAACAACATCATGTCTCCTGATTTTTATATGTACTGGCGCATAGGGTACACCGATCAGCCACAACATTATGACCACTGACAGGAGATGTGAATAACATTCACCATCTTCTGACAATTCAGTGTTCTGCTGGGAAACCTTTGAACCTGCCATACATATGGATGTTACTGAGACATGTACGCACCTAGACCAGACCAGGCACCCCCACCCCATAGCAATGACACCACACCCCGGCAAGATGCAGCGAGACACAAGGAGAAAACACGGACTAAAAGTCTTGAAAGTGTCAAAAAAACACCTTTGAAAATGTATAAATTGGCAAAATTCATCAGCTGATGAATATTTAAAGCCCACAGAGCAGCTACAGTCCTACTAAGTGGACCTTCAGGTGAGATTGCAATGACTGTGTTGTTAATCATAACAAATAAAGATTCTTGACGTAAATGTGAACTTTTTCTTTAAGGTGTTAACAGGTGTTGATTTGTACCCACCGTTTCAGGTGCAACATGAGGATCTCCGGAGGTTTGTCCAGACAAGTGCGAAGGGTCGTTTCCCTCCTCAGGCCACACACTGAACACTGCAGCTGCTCGCCCCCGGTCAGGATAGTCTGCTCGAAGAACAGTGAAAGGCAGTCCTGAGCAGAGTAGAGACAGAGTTCAGGTGAATAGCAACACCACGACTATCTGAAATGTGCCATGGTGGTTCACGTTTTTAAAACGCTACCTGGATTGAGCACTTGGAGATGTCTGTCGGAATCGGCAGTGATAGTACGGTGAAGGTCTGCGTGCTGTGTGCCTGGAGGTCGCAGTGCATGCAGAGCGTCGTGTAGCTCAGCTGGCCCTCGAACAGATGTGAGACGATGGTGCACTCGGTGGCCAGGTTCCTATTCTGTTGTTGCCTCGACTGTCGTACCGAGGAGCGCACCTGGCGCCTTGCAGCCTTGTAGGACAAACACCCAAACACACAGTTATTCTTTTCTAGTTGTAGTTTCACAAAGACAATTCTAGAATACAGCCAAAACATTAAAACCACTGACAGGAAGAAGTAAATGACATCAACCAACAAGTGCCAGAGCAGATGTTACACATGTTTCACCTTTTTAAGGTCGTCGTGGAGCACATTGAGGAGAAAGAGCAGCAGTTCCTGGGCGTCTTGCTGGGAGTAGTTGTTGAACTGGGGCAAAATGGAGCACAGCACAGACCTGGCCTCCAAGGGAGCACAGCTGGAGCTGCCTCCCAGCCACATCTCCTCCAGGAGGCGGACGAACACCTCAGCGACCCGACACTTGGACCTGCACATGCAGACGTTTAACCAACCAAAACATGACTCGCATGTAATTAAGTCAGAAAAAGGGACAGAGGGTCGTCTCACTTAGTCAGCTCTTTGCGCGTGTCCCTGTTGAGGAGGTGCTCCACGAGGGGAACGGTGGAACACAGACACTGTAACACGGCATTGAAGTAGCAGGAGTTGCCGGCGTTGTCTAAACCACACACTCCGGGCTTGTTCCCCCTGGTCTGCAGTCTCACTGCAGAGCTGGAAAAAAAATACGCAACAGAAATCAGTACTAGCGTTACCTACATATGTTGTATATGTATGTATATGTACAGCATTGAACTAGATATAGAGAAAATTGCTGTAATATCAATTATCAGATCCAGATATTTATAATATATGTAAGAATTTAACAGTCAAACCTCATTAGTCAACTTAAACTTCTGCTTAATTTACATGTGCACATGTCTTATTCTTCATTTGCACCTTCAGACATCACAGAGGGTGGTAGCTTATATGCTACTTTTTTGGAAATCTGCATTATTTTCAGCTAGTATTCCACATACTGGTATTTGAAATGAACCTAAAAGGTTCTACTGAAATGAGCTGAATTGAACTTCACTGTATATTTAGGTCTTATACTGTATATATATAATATTGTGTAACAAACGATTGCACTTACGTTTGCTTGGAAAGATTTGCTGAACTTGTCTCCTGGTACAAAGAGCTGTTTAGTCGTGGCAGCGCGGGCACAGTCACGCTGGTGTCCGAGGCCAACTGAGAGGCCAGGGTCTTTGTGAACTCTGTCAGGTTGACCTGTCTGCCTGAGCCCCGGTTCTGCAGATTGTGAAGCACAAATGTGTTGATGCAGATCACGTGAAACATCGCCCAGAGTCCTGGGAGAAACACATCTACCGCCGATCCTTTCGGGTCTGACTGAGATAACAGAGCGGCTCCAGTCCAGCCCTGCAAGTGGGCTACGAGTCGGGCCGAGGAGTCTTCAGACGTTTGTTGTGGCCTGAGCGGTGGCGATGAAGATGTTGGACTCACTGCCGGCCTTTTAGCGGCGGGGACAAAGTGAATGTTGACCCCTATTCCTGAGAAGATGTCTTTGAGTTTGCCCTCCATCCAGGCGGAGCTGTCCAGCTGAACCACGTGTCTGTGGCTGCGGAAAGGCCTGAGCAGGTGTCTGATCACATGCTCGACGACCGGCTTCCTACTCCGCCTCTGCAGCTGCCCTGGACAATAAAGATACGTGTTACAGATGAACCCCGTGCTCACGTCGCAGAGGAGGGCGAGGTGGAGAGAGCACGGCCCTTGCTGATAGGAAAGTCTGTATTTCTTCACGGCCAGGTTGGGCCCGGGAGTGTGTAGGACCTGGTAGCGCTTGGTTAGGTGGCTGCAGAAAGCGGAGAGGGCTTCCAGCTTGTCTCCGTCCTCCAGTCTGCTCAGAGACAAGAGCTTTGTCTGGATGCTGTTTCTCTTCAGGACACCCTGCCATCCATCCAGTCTCCGGGTCAACTCTGAGCCAAAGCTGCCGCTCTCTTCTACAGACAGACCATCTCTTAAGACTATAGAAAACCACGTTAGCGCCTCAGCGTAGTCCTCCTCAGAGATATCAGCGTTTTGCTCCTTGTTCTGGCCGTGTGACGGACGGTTTGCTCCTGCCTTCACCCCGGCAGACCTCCTGATCAGCTCCCGGACGGCTTCTCTGTCCAACACTTCCAGCAGAAGCTCTCTGGCTGTGTGGTAAACCTGGTAAGAGGGGCCGGTCTGAGTCTTGGTGAGAGGCTTCACTTTTTTGGACCTGAAGATGTTTGGCAGACGGAGGTTGTCTCTCTGGACGTCTCCGTGCAGCTCGCCCACTAGGTGGCACTCCTCTGACGTCCAGGTGCACTCCTTCACTGACAAAGCCTTGGCTTTCATCTTAGTCCCACGCTCTAAGAAAAAGCCATCTCAAAACATATCACATCTCAAACCACTGTGACGATGAGTAGGGCCCCACAAAAAACAGGACCGCTGTGCGCTTTAGTTTCCTCCCTGCAGGTTGTCGCGGGTTGAGGACAGAAGGAGACGATAACCAGACACAGAACACGGTGTGCTGGAAGTGTTTCTTCTGCCCTGTGGGATGTTTGACAGACTGTGTGTACTGTACATGTATGCATGTATGTATCTATGTGCCCCGCTTCTCTCGGGTTAAACACTGGAGAATCTGCTGCTAAGGCAAGTCACCAGGGATCCACGGTAGCCAGACAACGACGCCTCGGCAACGTGTCAACACAACACTTTGACCTCAATACAGCAGCTCTCATGACACATTTTCTTCCTCTTGTGTGAAAAAGGGTGTGCATGGTTTGTTTTGACATTCAGCACACCATTTAGAAGCTGCTGTTGTTTTCTGGCGCCACTGTCGGTCTTCATTTTGAAGTCTGCACGAACTCCGTTTGATGCAGATTTTCAAACTCAACTAAAGAATGCCACTTCTTTTACTTTTTGTTTTGTCGCAAAGTCCTCTGCTCAGCTCCTCACGCTGCCGCAGAACTAATTATGACCTCCAGATCTCACCCACACAGCTCCATGAAGGAGTCGTGACCAACCAGTAGGAGGCACTAGTGCAGCAACAAGGACACAAGCTCCTCACTGGCTTTGCAATCACAAGCATGGGCACATTTAGATTAAGTTACAATCTGCGTTGCATTAAACACTCCTTCAAGACACACTTTAATGTGTCAAAAATGTAGGACATTTGAACGGAAGCGACTTAGCGGGATTGTTTTTCTGAGACTAAAGTGCAGTAGATGCTGCACAGAGTAGAGCGATGTAGTAAATTTACAGTATAGAATCTCAAGAAAAGTATCCATGGGAGAGGGCGACTGATTTTGATTGCATTCACTATAAAGCTTTATTCATCTCTGATTAAAGTTCCCAAGTCTAAACGGTGGTGGAGCTCAGTGCTGGTGTGGCATAACAAAGTTATCACGTTTCTGGAGATATAAATGTATAATTAATCAAATCAAACAGTCTGCGTAATACCAACTGCATATTTTAAAGCAATTAGTCAGTATTTTCCTCGTCCACACAGCTTCAAACTCACCTCTCCGTCAGAAACACACCCAGAGGTTGGCCATTGGATCTACAGCTGCTGATCCATTTGTTAAGGGAGCTGCATGAACTGTTTACATGAGAGGTGACGTTGCCTCAAATGCGGAAAAATAAAATCAATATGTTAACTGTGTTCTTAAGCGATAAGTAAATCCAGATTCTGTACAGAACCTGAACAACTGAACAAAAGACTTGAACCCTTGATCAGTTTACATCGGCTACTTGAAGCCACAGCTACACAAAAATGAAAACATCAGCAGACATTCTCACGAGTCACAAAGTACAGGCAAAGAGAAACCAATCAAAATAACATGACAGAAATATGACACCTCTGTATTTACTGCTTCAAGAAAATGAATCAGTTGTTGCTTAGATGTTACCCTGGGTTCATTTGTGACCTCTCCGACTTTTGTATGTCTTGCGTTTTCTTGGTAGACCGCTCCTGTGGAGGGTAACAGTCGTCTTAAATCTCTTACTTTTGTTCGTGGTCTGTCTCACTGTAGATTTGTGGATCCCAAACTGTTCACAGATGGTTTTGTAACCTTTTCCAGCCTGAGGGACGTCAGTAACTCTTTTTCAGAGCTCCTCTGAAAGCTCCTTTGTCCGTGCCAACATACACTTACACAAACATCAGACTGTGACAAATCCAGGATTTTTATTTTTTAAAAACATAAACCACAGCACTGAACGCTACTGACTCTTATCGCATCGACTGGAAACACTTCTGAAGAGATCGAGTCTAGTTAGCCTTGAAATTAACTTCCTACTGATGCACTTACATTTGCACTTCACAGATATGTAATATTGTCTCATTTTATATTTTTGTATAATATTTCTTTTTCAGTTCTTTGATTGGGTTCTCTTAGTTTATGTGCATGACATCTGTAGAATTGTTTTGTGCCTGCAACCACTGCTCAGACACACTTCCCTCTGGAGCCAGTGACGGCCTCAAGCTATGTACCTTGTGGATGTTTAATTCAGGCCCCACCTTCTCTCCAAACTGAAGGAGAAAAGTCATGTAGGCTAACACGTCTGCATCCTGGTTGCTCTCGGTTGTTCCAGTCATACGGTTGCAGGTTTAAAATTTAACATATAAATCCCCAATTGCTCACGTACACAAATAACAACTGGGCAAAAAAAAAAAAAAAACTAGAAGTGCACCACCTGTAGATAGAGCACATCAGTGTTGGTTCAAACTGGTCTCACTGCAGCTTTTCTTACCTGCATGTGGGAACACAGCACGTCCATATTTATTGATTATTAATTAATAATAATAATTCTGGTGTTTCCTTTTCATCAAAACTCCAAATCGGTTGAACAAATTACCTACACTCAAGTTCTGGCAGGTATTCTGGGTGTTGACCATTTTGCTTCTACACATTTGATGTACAGTGACCTGTGTGAACAGAAAAACACAGATCAGGCATAACATTATCCTCCTGACACCTTTTATTTGTTCTGTGTTGTTAACTTCTGCAAGGACCTAAGAAGTATAAAAACTGAGCATCATCTTTGAGCAGGATGTTTAATCCCAATGTCCTCAAATGGGTACTTAGCGACACTGTAGCTTTTACTACTTGTAGAATTTGTTAAATTTGTGTGTCATATCAAACATTTCAAACTAAGTTTCTACCATAAAAATAAAGATTTTCCTGAAATGCCCGCTATCATGCTGTCATGTTTTACACCAACTAGTGTATTGACTCTTTGCTACCACGTACTTAAGGGGTCCACTTATGAGGACAACGGGTCTAAATAAAGCAGAATAAGCTACCACAAACACAAAAGCTAATGTCCCCATTATGAGGATGCAGGGTCTCAGGAGGTTATGACCACCGACCTAATATTGTGTAGGTCTTCTGAGGGTGTGTTGTGGTGTCTGACAAAAGAAAGTTTGGAATTTTGCATACTATAGGTTGAGAGCAGGGGCCTATGTGCATCATCCCACAGATACTTGATCAGTCTGGTGAATTTGGAGTCGAGATCAACACCTTGTAATGACTTTAATGTTTTTTTGAGTTGTTCCTTAACTGTTTGTTTTGTCTATGTCAGGTTACATCCTGCTGGGGATGGCTGCTGTCATCAAGTAGTGTCATTGCTATGACGTCGGGGTGCCTGGTCTGGTCTCGGTTGGGGGTACATGTCAGAGTAACATCCACACGAATGCCAGGTCCAAACGTTTCCCAGCAGAACGTTGAATTGCCACATGATGATTAATGTTATTCACCTTATTTGCCCATTTTCCTGGACCTTCTCCTGTCAGTGGTCATAATGTTATGCCTGATCGGTGTATCAGCTTAAATGAAACAACACAGATACTATTCTAAACTATTTGACTGTAAAAATGCAGTTGAATTTGGAGGCGTAGACGTAAAATAAGGGGCATTTCCTCATCAGGGACCTCGGTACCAGTCTCCAGAGCGCCCGTGTTCGTTTCACAACTATCACGCCATTGCATGATAAGTTCAAAGTTTGCTTGGCAATTTACCCTCGTCAGGTATTTGCATACACCGTAGACGGCAGACGTCTGATAGATAACGCTGTTACCACTCGTTAAAACACTTTTTGAAAAATGCGTTGCCTCGCGTTTCCAGAGCGACATGACACCAACACAGTACATTTCTGTCGCACACAAGTAGGATTCTAACAAACAGCCGGTTGGTTGAATCCATTTTTTATCAGTGTTTTTCCACAGTAAATGTTCCTGTATATGTAGCAGCAGCAGCAGCAAAAGCACAGTGTTGTGATAATACCCTGCCTGCTGTCACTGGGGGTGGAAGAATCACACAATTACCTCAAGGGCTCTGGAAGCTCTCCTGCATAAATCAAATCCACTTTCAAGCTCAAAATATGTTAAACCATTAATATCAAAGGGCATCTTCTCTCCTCCAGTGCACCCTTTGAGCTTTGTATAATTTCTAATCTAAGAACCTATTCATTTACCCGAGGAAACCTAATCGAGTTCCCACTGTTACTGGATGTGCTTCAATCTCCGAGTGGCCAGTCCTGTGTCACCCACACAATGAATAAGAAAAGGTGATGATTTTATTTCATGTAGGAGTCTGAAGTAATACAAGCGAAGAGTAGGCGACGGCTTGCAGTACAGTACGACTAAATTTAATCAGATTATCTTCTGAAAACATTATGCGCCAGCACCTGACCTGCTTTTCCTTTTTATCTTCTGTTTGTGAAACTACTAGAGATTGTAAGGTTGAAAAACAAACAAACACAGACTTCAGAAACGCCGTGGTTTCAGTTAAATGTTCCTGTCATCTGCAGAAGCTAATATGTGAGGAGGAAAAACATGCAAGGCTAATCCACGCTGATTCTTTCACCCACGAAATGTAGATTCAGCAGCAATTTGATATTGGTTCGTCTCAGTTTTAAGAAGTGAGACAAATGTTAGTCATTACTCATTATGTAAACCGATGAAAAACAATGCGTTCTAATGTAACAGCTCTGCACTGAGTCTTAGCTTCATGAAGGTTATGGTGTCCTGCGTTTGTCTAAAATAACCGAGAGAGCTGTTGACTCAACTGTGTTTTCATTTGGAAGGTTGGGGGTTGTCGTAGAGTTGTGTACCCATACATGTTCCTAGTATTTTGACAACCCCATTTCAGGCAGTGGACAGAAACATTCTTGTGTTTAGCTTAACAGCACCAAATACCACACCCAGTGGCGATCCTAGGTTCTTAGGGGCCCTCGGGCAAACTCCTACAGTGCAAACTGTAAAATATGTCGTAGGGTAGATAGAAGGTGAGGTGGGCCCCTAAGGGTTTGTGTACTGTTGATGCACTGGTAGGGCTTCACAAGTTCAAAAGGGTTTTTCAGTTGTCTTTTGCATAATATTCCAAAATGTAACCATCTTTCTGTTTTTCTTACAGGGCTCCAAACAAATGCTCGGTTTGCCTTACTGCATATTCCAGAAACGAACGTTCACATGTTTTCAGTCTTTTAAGCATAAACTGAACATCATAACGGGTATGAAAAGGGAATCTGTTGCAGGGCTGTTGGTTTTCACTATACAGTGATCAGGCATAACATCACGACCACTGACAGGAGACATAAATAACATTTATGACCATTTTGTGACAATTAGGAGACTTTTGAACCTGATATTCATGTGGATGTTACTTAGACATGGAACACCCACCTAGACCAGACCGAACACCCCCCACCCCATAGCAATGACACTCCTTGATGGCAGCAGCCATCCCCACCAGGATGGGGCCTATGCAAAAAACAAAAACAAAACAAAAGCCTCCAAATTCACTAGATCCCAACGTGATTGAGTATCTTCTACAGGATGATCCCTCAACCCATAGGACCCAAAGCCCCTAACAACATTGTGTTAGAAGACACCACAGAACACCTTCAGAAGGCCTGTGTCCATTTTCTGATGAGTCACAACTGCTTTGGAGGCACAACGGAGACCTACACAATATTAGGATGTTTTTGTGTGTTTTATTTGAATGTTTTACATGTTAAACAGCTTTTTGAACTATTTCGTCTGAAATTGTAGCGCAAAGTAGCATCATGTGGAAAACGCAGACTAAATACTGAAAAGACATCAGCGGAGGTGAACTGTAATTGCTGCCGTTCCCTCGTCTCTTCTGCTAACAGCCTGTGAAAGGTCACATGAGATCTAACTGACAACACACCACAGAGCTGCTTCCCATAATCACATCTAGTCACGCTCGGTCTTACCGTCTACCTACCGACTGGCTGAGCTCCTCACACAAACACTGATTACACGCACTGGGCACACGCAAGTAGTTATTTGCGCCTTTGGTAATTTCATATTTTGTTGCGAAGACCGCAAGAAAAACAGAGCCGCTGGATTTCACCGTACGCCGATGCCGCTCATTTCCCTCCGAATTCCTTCAAAGCTAATTGTCTTGTCGTCATCTTTGCCAACGTCCCATGGAACCAGTTTATCCTTCATGAGAAATGAAAAGGAAAAGTACCAGCCTGAACATGAGTGTGTGTGTGTGTGAAACTGCAGGTCTAATTATAGCTTTGGTGTCTCCTGAGAGTTGTGTGGAAAATACATTATGCTTCTGCCAGAAAATGAACCGTACACGTTTTGCTCTCTAGATGCACATTGGATGTAAAAAAAAATAAAAATAAAAATAAAAAGTTCACACGCGTTCGTCTGTTAAAACAACTGGGTCTATTATATAAAAAAAATCAGCTCGCGCATGTGACATAGCGTTTGAGTTCTCTTATATATTTTTCAACTAACTATACTTTTCAACAGGGGTGAGCACCGATCCCGCATAACATTATGGCCACCTTCCTAATATTGTGTAGGTCTCCCTCCAAAACAGTTGTGACTCATCAGAGGACGGACATGGGCCTTCTGAGGTTGTCCTGTGGTGTACTAAATTTGGAGGCCAGGTCAGCACCTTGTGCTGTGTTTCATGTTTTTTGAGTTGTTCCCACACAGTTTTTGCGTGCCTGTGTCAGTCTGCATCCTGCTGAGGATGTCATTGCCATGAGGTGGGGGGTGTCTGGTCTGGTCTAGGTGGGTGGTACATGTCTAAGCAACGTCCACACAAATGCCAGGCTAGACAGTTTCCCAGCGGAACACTGTTTTGTCACAGGATGGTCAAAGTTGTTCACTTCTTCTGTCAGTGGTTTCATTGTTGTGGCTGCTCCGCGCATGTTTCCCTTGAAACTAAAACGTGACACCCTGCAGTGGAAAACTCTACTTCCTGAAAAAGGTCAACTTTGTTTTGGAAAAACATAAGGAGTTAGGAACGCAAACTGGTTTTCATATGAGTGGTGCTTTAAAAAAAAAAAAAAAATTACAATCAATAAGCCGATGTTTTCTTTGTTTTTCAGGCCAGTTTCGACCACACACCTGTGGGTCAGAGTCCTCACGTGAGTACAGGTGAAGTGTTTATCAGATTGTATTGTCAGTAGAGAACCAGGAAGGCCCGAAAAGGCACAGTAACATTTAAACAACACAGGACACATGACAGACAACCAGAGTGAAACACAGGAGAGTCATAAATAAAATTTCTGGTGAGACCATGCCAAAGATTTTAGTTTTAAACGATCTTAAAATCGGCAGAAACGATAAAACCGGGATTTAAACTTGTCATCCGCCTCCGTGTGTCTCATTCTGTAGTCACGAAGCGCACCAAAAACCATTTTCCCTCAGACTACATGAGTGAGGTCACTTGACATCTGTCGAAGCGTTTCCACTAACGAAGCCAGCAGACATCAGCTGATTCCTGCTGAGGAGAGGACTTGTTTTTGTTTTTTTCCCTTTTACCCGGAGCAGCAGCAGCAGCGATTGTGGATTCTGTGTGAGGCAGCAGATAAATCTCTAGATCACGATTTTGCGACTTAATAAACACACACGCACACTATATATCATCATATTTTGATTGCACAAGATGGAAAATGTCATGTTTAGCGGCTCCCCTTTGTCATAAAAGCAAAATGAAAATAATGAAAAACACAAAATGATGGAAACTCTTCAGCTGAATTGGACGTCTCTGCGCAATAAATGTGCTTCACGGGGGAACAGCTGTTGCTGCTCTTGAGGCACAAGGAACATTGTGTTATGAGGACAGGATGAATATTAATAAGCCTTTAGTGTGATTTAATTTCAATGAGCACCGGCGGGAACAGTTAGACGCTGTTGTTTATCAGCTCCGAGGGACTAAATCTGGATTGATGAATTTTTCTCCGACTGATTGCTCTGCTCCATAGGCAGACGCTTCTTACCTTCTCCGTAAAATGTCAGAATGTACTATGTTCAAAGCTGTAAAAAGTGATACGCTGATCTGAGCCCGTCGGTCAGGACGCTCTGTAGCTTTCGAAGTCCCTGAGAGGTGTCTATTTATGAGGGCACTTTGTGTTCTAACTTTAGTATCCAGTGCTCTGCACATCCCTGGGACTGAATATGGACACACATTCTGACAGTGGGGAGTCATAATGAGCATCGAGCCTCGAGCCGAGGCAGATAAATTTTGGGGGCCAGTCTCGGACGCGGCGCGACCTCCGCCAAGTGGGGCGCAGCCGCTTTTATCTGAGCACATCCTGCCGTTCTGCGGACGTTTGAGCAGTTTCTGTGCTTTCGCCGAAAGCTCAGCGCGCTGACCTTTTAATTGGCCTCCAGGGGACAGAGCGTAGCATTCGTGACCTTGAGTTGGGAAGACGGTGCGTTAAGCTACTGTCAGCTGACCGGTGGTGAGCTGAGCTGCTTAACTGGGTGTTGCTGGGGTTTTTATTTTTAACCTGAAAGGCCCGGGACAACGGGGAAGACCTGAGTTGAGAATGAGGTATGAGTGAAAGTCAGGAAAAGCGGAGAGGGTAATGTGAGAAAGTGAGGTGTGCGAGATCCCAGACAATACTACACAATATTTGCAGAACACAGGGGATCGGATCGCAGCAAACAGAAAGGATGGAGGAGTCGGGTCGTGTGACAGCGGCGATGAAGTGGCCCTGAGCATCACGTGCACGGATCAGGCATGACATTATGACCTTATACTGTGTTGGTCTCCAAAACAGTTGTGTTTGGCCTTCTGAGGGTGTCCTGCTGGTGTCTGGTAACAGGATGTTGTTAGTCGGGGTGGGGCCTTTATCCTACAGATACTTGACCAGGTTGGGATCTAGTTCAGGAGTCTTCAACGTTTTTCAGGTCAAGACCCCCAAACTGACAGAGAGATTAAGTAGCGACCCCCTACCTATTATACAGTATTTGTTGTATATTAAACTCGAGCTAGTGCTATTTATAAATATGTATTATTATCATTTTGCATTCAGTATTAAGATATCCCTTATCCTATTACTAAAATATGTTAATGTGGTTATAAATAAATTTAAATTTGTGGGAGAAATACTATATACAATATATATATATAAAATATATATAAAGTGTCTAATCAACCAAAATTTTTGTGACCCCCCTGCAGAGCCTCCACGAACCCCCTAGGGGTCATGGGCCCCTTGTTGAAGAACTATCTAGTGATTTTGGAGGCTAGTTCAACACCTTGTGCGGTTCTTCATGTTTTTTGAGTTGTTCCTCAACCACTTGTGTGTGTCTGTGTGTGTGCGTCAGGTTGCATCCTGCTGCTATCAAGGGGCATCACTGCTATGGGGGTGGGGGCTACATGTCTAAGTAACATCCACACGAATGAATGCCGGGTCCAAACATTCCCCGGCAGAACCTTGTTATCCACTTCCCCCATCAGTGGTCATAATGTTGTGGCAGATCGGTGTGCCCCTGCAGGGCAAAGAAAAGAGAAGCCGTAGAAGCGGATTTGAGACGAGCTGGAGACGTGGACGGAGGATATGCGAGGTGGTATTTGACCTACATGTACATGTAGTTCAGAGTCTTCGGGCAGAGTTTAATCGACGTGGTTTGAGGTTTGCTCTGTTACCAGAAAACCAGAAAAACAACGCATAGCTGGCCTAATTCTTCCCATCAGGAAGTAGCAGCGGCAGTGGAAAAAAAAGAAAAAAAAAAAAAACCTTGCACAGCTGTAGTTGATTATTGTGAGACAACCGGTTCCAACCTTTGTACCAGGATTTGTGACCTCATCGTGAGGTTCATTAAAACTACATGCAGCCTCTGGTCTGGACTGAGAATCGTGGACTAAAGAGTTTCCCGACGAGTTTGACCCATTTATGATAAAGACAGAGTATTCAATGAAAGCATGTGCAGAAAACTAAAAATGAATAATGTTTGAGTAAAAAGTCAATGCACTTAAGCTTCAGTAATGTTTTTTAATCAAATTAAATCCAAATTAATGAACTTCACCCTCACTTGGAATTAATACTCCTTTTAATGTGTGATCCAGAAGGTTGTTTTTTCTTCCGTCAAAATCGACTATCAGAGTGACTTTGACAATGTCACAACTTAAAAGAACCTCATTATTTCCCTATGATCTCATGCTGAGCTCGTCCCCGGTGCTTAAAACAGCTTTTGACGTTTCAGTTGCGGGTCCCGAAATGGACCTTTTGTTTCACGGAAATGTGCAGAACAGGCGAAAAAGGCTGCAGCCGTAAAACAAAAAAAAATGTCCAACTCGGTTATATAATCGCGCTTGTTTATGTGCTTGTTTTATGTGTTTAAATACCTAAAGCAGGTGGAAATCTGGGCAGAGCTAACAGCTCCGAGATATGGACAGGTCTACATTTAGCTGGCGAGCCCAAGCTTGTGTCTCCAGCACTCTGAGTGTAATTTAGTCTGCTTACTTGGACATTAAAAGTGGAATGTAGATGTGTCAGCGCTTCTTCCTCATCAACACGGATCTTGTAGCCGCCTTGTAGCTGCCTGAACAAATGCATAAAAACACCACACATCCGAGAGGTCGTCAGAAATGAGGAAGAGAGGAGGCCTCAGGTCTTTGCCAGTAAATTTTATTTTGAGATATTTTGTAGAACAGGGGAACCAATGATTACAAAAGAAGTCCATAAGTGTTCTACATGCTACACCGTAACCTAATTCATCATGCTTGCCTGGAAAAAGTACATAGAAATTTAACAAAACGAAAAAAATGTACAATTAAAACTGACGTACATTATACTCACCATTAACTTTACTCTTAATGTACCTTTCTCTTGCCTCCATGCACACATTTTCTTTTCTTTTACATTTAGATAGAAAAAAATTAAGACTTTTAGGCGCTTCTTTAAACCTTGAAGGAGTTTCTTTTCCACTAAAGACAGAGCGCACCCACAAATAAAAAACGAATGATATCCATTAGAACAATGTTGATGGAAAAAAAGGAAAGCCTCGACTTCTTTTTAGAACGTAACACATGAATTTGCATCCTACCGTAAAACAAAGGAACACTTGCACGCTCACATGGTGCCGAAATGAAAATGGAAGTCTGACCAACTCCTCAATCTTCAATAATCACATTGAAATAACACATTTTGATAAAATAAATATCGCACATCTGCTAGAAATAAATAATGATTACTGAAACACCTCACTATGTTAAATGCTAAAGTGAGACAGATTTCATCTAGGCGACCACTTCATTTCATGGCATGAGGATGGTCAACGTGTGTAAAGCACTAGTGCGGCTTCGAGTGTCTCTCGCGGCTGTTACCTTGAGGTAGATAACACATTTACATTAACGCCTACGATAATGGTTGCTGCTGGCATCATGTGTCAGATTTACAGTATGAAAGGGTTATTAAGGAAGCTTTCTTTGGGGAAAATGTTATAAAGTCAAAAACACAGAAATTAAAAAAAAAAAAAAAAAAAAAAAAAAACAGGACATCCCATTCCCCCCCCCTTTTTTTTCCTTGTACACCCCATCCCAGGAAAGGCTGTTTGAAAGCACTTTAAAAGCCCACAGCAATGTTAGCGTCTACTTCCTTCCTTATGTCACACCTTGCTTCTCGAATCCTCGCTTCCTGCTTGTCTTGCTCCCAGCTCCTTCTCTCCAGATCTCCTTTCATCTACAGTACTTTATGTGTGCGAGTGACATGCCAGTTTAGCAATGAGGGCGTAGACATTAACCCATGAAGGCCTGGTGATCAAGGCTCAGAGTGATGACCGAAACTCTTCAAATATAATAAACCACCCATCTCAACGCTTAAAAAAAAAAAAAAAAAGAAATTATTAAAAGTAACCATAATAAAAAAAGGTATGAAATGATTCAAGTACAGTAATATATCATGTTATATATATATAAAAAAAAAACATAAAAACAAGTCTGCCTAGATTTTGCACTGTGAGGGAGGATATATATTCTTTAATTAAGATGCTTGAAGATGCTGCTGTACGTTTTGTGGGCAATTTGTGGGGAGCATTTGACAGCGCAGGGGGTGAGGGACGCCTGGATGGATTTTAGAGGCAAGTCATCGGCGCTGTCAAAGACAGGCAGAGATTGCAGCTGCATATTAAGCACGATCTCTGTGCTACTGTCGAGGAAGCTCTCGTCCAGCTCTCTCACCGCCGAGGGCTCCGTCTCCGGACTGGCCCCAGTCTCCGCGACGCCCTCTTCCTTCCGGCTGAACAGACGATCCAGGTAGCTGGTGTAAGTGCTCTCCTTCTGGAGGTGGTCCTCTTTGCGAATGTCCCAGCACGCTTCATCGATCAAACAGCCGCTCTCGCTGACTCTCTCCCCGGAGCCGAAGCTCTCCCAGGGGCGAGCGGGCCAGACGCAGTCCCCGCTGACGACTCCCAACCCTCCTCCACCCAACTGGGCGAGGTTTACCAGGCACTTCTCCTCTTTCTCCTGACTTGTGGACTTGGACATGGAGCTCGAGCGAGGAGCCTCCAGCTGAGAGACAGAGGAGTTGAGCTCGTTCAGGAGGCCCACCTCATTGAACACGGCCACCTCTGGGCAGGGCTCCGGCTGCAGGCTCAGTTTGATGGTGCTGGCGATGAAGGAGTCAAAGTCAAAGCCTTGGTTTTGTTGGCTTGGAGGCTTCTCCGTCTGGTGTTTCTCTTGCACTTTGTCCTTCTCCACCGGACTCTGGATCTTCTCGGCCTCCTGCAGTGCAATCTGGGCCTTCACCAGCCCATTCTTCTCACATTTGCTCTTGGCTTTGCGGTCCGCCTTCTCTTTGCTCTGCTGCTCCTTCCAGTTGGAGAGGTCGATGATGAGCTTGGGTTCGTAGTAGTGGTTGACTTCGCTGTCCCTCCATATGAGGTTGTCCAGGTAGGAGGGTGACACGGCCTTGTAGTTACAGGTGTGGCTACACTGCAAGTCACAGTATTTGTTCTCGTGGTGGTCGTCGTCCTGCCAAGATCGGTCCGGTGGGAATAGAGTTGAGTAGTCGTAAGACGGCTCATCAAGGAACTTCTCCCGATCTCCATCAGCGTATTTACGAGGATCCACCTGGAAATGGTCGAAAAATTAAGTCAAGTCATTCAAGAGTAAGATGCAGCATAACAAAACCATTTTCTATTTCACATGCAAGAACAATATAATGCTCATGCATGCTTGTGTTTTCTTTAAATAAACTATACACAGGAGAAACTCCTGGTATGGAAATGTTTTTCAAAACGTACCTGGACCTCTTCCTCATCTGTCACATCAGAGAGTGCCCTTGGGTCGACCTGAACTTCTTCGGGGTCGTGTGTGCTGTGCAAGTGCCAATCAGCCTCTGAGAGCTGGCTTTCGTGATACCTATAAGTACAAGAAGGAAAATTTTCAATAACCACACAGAACCACAAATTTAAAATGTTCCGGTAAATGACGTAACCTTTCAAACAAGCCATAAAATTAGTACAAAAGTAAATGGATAAACCTGCTCTCTCTCATTAGGTCACTTCTACATTACAAAGTAGTTTGCAGAGAGCGAAGCAAACATCAAAAATGTGTGCTATGTTATAAAGATCTGGATCTCAAAGCCTGGTCAGAGAGGGCAGCTGTTTGGGAGGGAATAGGTGGGAGAGCGCACCTGTCCCAGGTGTGGCTGTGGCTCTGGTCCATGAGCAGGATATCATCTACTTCATCCTCAATGTGGAAGGGGTGCAGAGAGACAGGCTCGTCCAGGGGGAAGGAGTAGTCAGCCATGTAGGGGTGGGCCAGGGCCTCCTCTGCAGTCAGACGATCCATGGGGTTAAAGGTCAGGATCTTCTCCAGGAAATCCAGGGCTGTAGGAACAACAAGACGATCAAATTATCAAGAAAGTTACGAAAGATGCATGGAAGACATGACGTATGTGCTTTTACTGGTCTGTATTTACGACGGTACTTTGTGAACTCACCCTGTGGACTGACGCCAGGCAGCAATTTGGCCAGAGGTGTGTGAGGGCTGGACATGTCGTTACGGATGAAGACGGGGATGACACTGTGGAGCTCCTGCCGATCTTCCTCTCTCAGCACGGGGATGGACTCCAGGATCAGCTGCATTTGCTCCAGTTCGTGTGCTCCTGAAACACCAGGCAGACAAACAATGACTATTTTCTTATAGGAGCTACAAAACATTCCACATCAGCATGAGTGTGTGATCGAGGCAGATCATGGGAACAGGAGACATTTGCCTTGTGCTCAGCTCAAGGCAGTTTTAGCGAAAGGAAAACAGCCAGGCTCTCCTGGGATTAGGAACTAGGACAGTAACAGCCGACTCGGGTCAATACATCCGTTAAGAACATATAGGAAATGTGAAGCAAACACGCCTCATTAAACATATGCTCCACCCTTCATTAGTGTGACTGTCTGCCATTGTGTTTGGGCATGAGGTGAGTCACACACACGAGAGACACTAAGACAACTCTTACCCGCAAAGAGGGTTTTCCCTGTGAGCATTTCAGCAAAGATGCAGCCAGCAGCCCACATGTCGATGGCTTTGGTGTAGTTGTTGGGAGAGAGCAGCAGACGAGGAGATCTGTACCACTTTGTGACGAGACCTTCAGAAAGATGGCCCTGTGATAGTGGAAGACAAGACACGTTAGTGTTTGTAAAAAAAAATTTAAAGCTTCCCCTTGGATATGAATGATTATTAAATAGTTTTGTCCTTAAGTTAAGATGCTCCTAAGTCTGATGTCTATGTACTACTTCCTGTCATGTCTAATGGTCAGAGATAAACTTCGTAAACCTTGTGTTTTCTCCTTGACAGACCTGTCATGTGCTGGTCACGTAGGCAACATAGCAAAAACCCCAGAGAGAAAAGACAGATGAAAAGGGGGAGATCAGACACGTGCAGGCCCTGTCAGCAGTCTGAGAGAGCAGGCTAATCCCTCAGTGCCACGCCAAAATGCACTTCACTCTCAAACAGTGTCTGGCTAGTTACAGGGCCAAGAGGACATGAACACAAAGGAAACTGACCTCACTCTGTACACCCACTCTGGGACACTGGGGGAGGGGAAGTGGTAAAACAACACCCTTGCTGCCCCCCCCCCTCTCCTCCCCATGCAGTCACATGCAGTGGTAGTTTGTGGTAGGACCAAAATGGTCACCTCACCACGAGAGAGGCTCCAGTTTCTGCCCTAATTTAGCATCTGGATATCACACCATCCGGAAGTCCATCGCTGCTCAGCAAGCCCTTGTTTTGACAGACACACAAAATGACACGCACGCACTAGATAGATCTCCTTCCTTCGGGTAATCTGCTGATCTATTTGTCTGAGAAGAGCTTGTAAAAAGGTTGAGGGAAGACATTAACTCACACCTTCCAGATTGTTACGCACCCATTCTGAGAATCAGCTAGTAAAGCTGATCTGCGCGATTGTAGTTATGGTTAAAGACAACCAGATTAGCATTGCAACAGAGACATAAATAAAATTAGCCCAGGGGAGCGCCGGATCATTGCATAAGGACAATGTACAATGGACTCTGACCTAAAAACGCAGCGGGCTAAAGTTTTCACTTTTCTGGCAACGGTGCGTGGATAACCTCACCACCTGATGTCGATCAGATCAAGCCGTCACTTAATGACTCATACTAGACTCTCAATTTATCAGCCACGTGCAGTTAGTCACTGCAACCTGAAGCAGGTCGGACCAGAAATGGTGGCAATTATAGAATCAGAACGACAGCCGTGTCAACATTTCCATTACAAAGCCTGTGACTACAGACTGATGCCACAGATTTCCTCTTCCTCCTCCACGCCAAAACAAAGTCATTGTTCACATTTATTTCAATCTGGTCAGTGGCCTGTCACATTATAGGGGATACTTTAGGTTGCAGGAGACGATAAATAAACTACTATCGGCTGAAAAGAAGTGAGAGATGATTTCAGAAAATAAGTGAAACCACTTCTGTAATTCATCAAGCCTTAAGTGTCCGGTAATTTATTTGTTAGATTCGTTGAAGCCTGGTGCCAGACAGGCCTGTTGCTGGCTTAACAACTGGGTCAAATATGTGTTATTGCAGTTGTGGTTTGTGCCGGATGCCTGTGTCACAGAAAGGGCCTCTGTAAACCCTACTTCTTACAACACTGCTGAAAACTTCAGTTATCCCTATAGCGTTTCAAATTGAAGGATTTTACACAAAGCCATGAAGGATAAGCGGTAGTAGAAGATGAGACACTGAGCCACGTGTAAACACAAGATCGATCAAGGGACGTGTTTACGTCAGCGCAGCGAGCTGGACTCATGGCGACCCTCACAGAGATAATTTTCTGCAGCTGTAAATCATCTGTATGACCATGACAAGTTTGTTTTTCACTTCTAGCCTTTATCTGCAAAAAAGACGAGGCTGGGCATGTTAACTTTCTAAGGAAGTGATTTGTCATTGCTGTGGAATTGAATTACACCTAAAGCAGAATTGATACCATTCAGCCTTGGTGCCACTAAAAGAATCCATCTTATGGCCCCAGCTACTCTCATTTAAAACTTAACAGCAGGCTTCAGTCAAACTATTGCGGTTTTAATCTCTGTATCCCTTTTTTTTGTGTTAAAGGGCGGGCCACAACTGGAAACAAACACAACCCTAGATCGGCAGCTTCAAATAAGGCCTTGAGCGAGGCTCCCACAGCAAGACAAAGAGATGCCTGGGAAAAGGAGGGGAACAGGAGTTGGTGAAGTTGGATCAGTGCATGTGAATACTCGGCATTCTTGAGTCTGGGCCACCACGGCAGCCAACCTTGAGAGTTCACACCAGCAGAATCTGGCTTTCCTTTTCCAAACATTGATAGCACAGGTACTCGCACTCAACACAAAGTCAAGCCAGATTAATTAAAGTCCAAAGGTAAACATCAGGGGTGTTGTCTCATTAACAAAATAATTACAAAAAAAGAACGTATGCGGGAGGAAAAGGTGAAACAAATCCCTTGAGCAGATGCTTCTCATGAATAAATCCAGATAGCAAATAATTGAAGCTATGCCAGAAACTCAGGTTCACTGGAATAGAGCGCTTCTTTATTTAGAAACGACGTTATTCAAATAACATGCACTCAGCCACCCCAGCTGCTCTGTCACACCCCTGCCTGCTAGAAGTAGAGGGTGGTTTTGAAAGTATTTTTGCCCCCAGCCAATACTCAAAGCAACAGTTTTATTTTTCTGAACTCGGCTCTGCACCACAGTATCTTACTGGGGTTGATGAGTTCACTATCAAACACGCCTCATTTGGTCAGAGGCCCCAGACACACAGACATCGGATCGTGATATGTGCCGATGAAAAGTGGTGCGTGGAATATGACTTATACCTCCCCCACATGACTATTCTTACCGCAGTGGGGACAGACAAAACACAGCAACATTGTTCAGGACTGAGAGCAATGTTAAAATCTGCCAACGTCTGCCTCGCTACATGACAACAGTATTTGTATCCTAGACAAAAACTCTGCACCAAAAAGGAGCAGTAGCCTGCAGTAGCACTACAGCCGACAATGGTCAAACTCAAGAGAAGTGACCCTAGGCAAGCAGCTTTCTCAATACCCACTGGCCTGCATGTTTCCCATCAGGAAAAACTGCTTATTCATATGGAAAACGCCCACATGTCAAACCGTGCAATGAGAAGGGCGGCTGGTAACAGTCTGAAATGTGTGAGAAACGCTCATGCCTTCCCAGCAACTATGAGGCCATAACTTCTTCTTCCTATTGCATTGTGACATCATGTCTGAGAAGTGACTCATACGAGAATACAGAAGTCAGAGCTGAAAATATAGCAAGCCTTGAAAAACAAATAGCAGTGCCGGCGTGCCGTATGCTCCAAGTCTGTATCAGAGGGATGTGGCAGGATCCTGGCTGTGTAAGGGATATGAATGAGGCTGCGCCAGCCAGCGAGGTCACGTCACGTGAGCTCACTTCAAACCCTCCGATGACTAATCTGAGACACGTGTAAGCATCAGACTGTGCTCTACATGCAGAGAGAGAGAGGGAGGGATCGACTTCCCAACCTAGATTTCCTCACATCACACCACCATATGGCCACCGGCTGGAATTTCCTCCTCCCTTTACAAGGTGACAGCAACACACAAAGGAAACCCAAGCCTTCCACCTGGCTACAATTAGGACAGGGTGATCCATGCTCTTCTCATACTTAAGGCCTACTTTATTGCTGCCATTACACCGTTTCACTAAACAAAATACAGTGTTTACAGAGAGCCCTAAAATAGTGCGTCTACATCTGGCTTTTAATGGTCACTTCTTTGTGAAAGTTTGCAACACAAAGAAAGCACTGTGGTTTTTTAGACATAATCTATGCATGCAAATCTCAAATATTTCCATCAGGGAATGTGTCTTATCTTCAACTTTATTAAGTCCTACAATCATAAACCTCCAGCTGACTGAAAAGAAATAACCAATTTTCACTTCTAGATGTTTACACTCATAGTCTAATGGAAAAAAAATCGTTCCCATGGTTCTGTTTTCCAGTCTCACTTTTCTTGAGAAGGGAAACAGAGGCGTTACCTCTCAAGGAACCACATCCTGTCTTGTTTACTTCCTGCAGCGAACGACTGCGTCACCCTGGGGAGCGCCACATTACCAGACAACAAACCACTTGTGCCGGCGCAGCTTAGCATTGATCGTCGAGCAGAAAGTGTGCAAACACTGATGTTTGAACTTAAGACCAACAAGTAGCGTCACTCGCTTAAGTGAAACCCCATACAAATCAAATTCTAAAATGATCTGAAGCTGCCACTCAGAGACTGGTCCTACCTTGTGAGAGTAGTGGGGGTCCATGATGCGAGCCAGCCCAAAGTCCCCGATCTTAAGTACCAGGTCTTCTGTGTTGACAAACAGGTTGGCAGGCTTGAGGTCACGGTGCAGCACATTGGCAGAGTGGATGTACTTGAGGCCCCTGAGGAGCTGGTACATGAAAAGCCTGGCATGACCTTCCGACAGAAGGCCCCTCTCAAGCAGTTGGCATAAGTCGGTTTCCATGTATTCTTGCACAATGTAGACAGAGTTAACCTCCGTCAGGGACACCACGTCCTCCGTTAGCCTGCGACCATTGGGGCCCAGTGTCTCAAACACCTGATGGTATGAAAAATAAGTAAATAACCAAAATAGGGTTGATATTGAAAGGCAGTTTTCAAACTAATCCAATCCCCCCCCCATGTGTTCTTTCACACACTGCAGCCTACCTTAACTATGTTGTCGTGGTCAAGGCGCCTGATGATCTTGATTTCCCTCAGGGCGTGCTTCACACTTTGTGGGTCGGTCAAGATAATTTTCTTAACAGCTACACGCTTGTCACAGTCAGTGTCAACTGCTGAAAACACCAGCCCGTTCCCTCCGTAGCCCAGAGGCTTCAAGTCCATGTAGCGAGAACCCAGGTCAAAGCCGTGGATGTTCATCAGCGACTCAAACTTCTCGGCCATGACGACTGTTTTTAATATGGTTTTCTACCGAGCTTCTGCTATTTCTAACTTTTGTTCTCTGGCCTATACCAAGCCCAACTTTGACACCTCCAGAGGAATTGATCGATCCCCCCCCCCCTCTGCTCCAGAGGCTGCGCCAACTAACCCCTGCACAGACAACTACAGAGTCCCCCCGGCTAGCCGTCACTGTCAAATGTGGGGCACTATTGTGTAGTCAAACTTTCTTTCCATTTTGCATAAGGAGAGAAAATTTTTATAAAAGACAAAGAAATGATTCCTCTAATTCTGCACGAGTGGATATCTTGAACAAAGCAACTCTTAGTAAACTAGTGTTTATAGGCGGTAATGGAATGGACTTTGAGGCCAATTAAAAAGCACTGGGACTAAGTTAAACTATAAAAGCACACAGTTGCATCCTCACAGTGCAGATACATTCAGTGTATGACTGGTCCTGAGCAGCTTCATGTGAAATGTGCTGTAATGCACTATTTTTTTTAGTCTTCTTTTTACTTTTTTTTCTCTTTGTTTTATTTATTTTTTTTTTTAAATATATATTTCCTGTCAAGTCACCCAACCCCTACAACTGAAATGAGTCTGGCCTTGAAGTCTTCAAAGTAAATTCTCGCCCTCAGAGATCAGGTGGCTCAAGCTCGCCACAGTCGCAATCAAAACTATCCTCCATTTTACTTGGGTATAACCTGAAAGACAAGAGCAAAACAGAAAGAAAAGGTGAGAAGAAGGTAGGCAACGGGGCTTTAAGGCCATCAAACCACTTCAGGCGAATGTGAATAGTGTCTACAGCATTTATTGTCATGGCAGAACATAAGTTGTACAGTGCAATGAGATTGGGTTAAAAAAAAGTAAGGAAAACCACATTTAAATGTGAACTAGAAGGGAATGGAACATTATTATGAATAAAAATATATAGATTCAAACTGACTGTCTCTTAGGGAAATTGTTTTTAAAGGGCTTTTAAAGGCCAATGTGTGTGTTGGGGAATTCACCAAAGCAACAGAGCGCGTCTTGGAAGAAGCTCGGTGTCATATAGAGAAACTAACCCCTCCCCCGCCCGGTTAATGCTTGCTACTCCGGTTTCTGGGTATCGATATTTTTTCCATCCCCCCGAGGCAACTTACATAAAATGTAACATGTGAAAAACATAAACAGGTTTAAAAAAAAAAATAAATAAAAATAAAAAAAAGGAAGGCAAATAAATGCCTTGAATTGCGTTCACGGCCTCTCACCCGGTGGTCTGTGTGTTGGCTGGTGGAAAAAGGCAGCACTGAAAGCCTAACGGCAATCCACCGACTTGGTTAAAATTCATCACACAACCACGGCCACCGGGTAATAAACAGACATTGATGAATAAACCGACAACATTGACCCCAATTTGCTACACGTTTCTTAAACATCCACCATATGGTTGAGGAGAAATCCGCCGATAGCGCGAACAAAGGAGCCGTTGTTGGCGGAGGCTTCTTCTGACTACGTGGTACGGCTCTAAACCCACGACGGTTAAACCGCTCAAAACGGTAGCGAATCCGCGGTGAAATGACATACAATGTACACGGCAGGGTATAGGAGATAAAACATATGTATAACGCGTTACTTACAGTCCGTATCCTTCGCATTAGGTCGGTTATACTTTAAATAAGACCCAGGCGGAGGTGGGAGTGCGGTCTGCTCCTCGAGCTCTGCGGAGCTGTTGCAATCGCCATTTAGGGTGGGCGGAGCTATGGACGGCGGCTGTGACGTCGAGAGGCCGCGTTCAAGGGTTGTTTGAAACATTCCCGTTAAAGTGAGAGCCCTTCACAGATGATCCGAGAAAGTTTGTCATTATGAGTGTCTTAATGAATTTACGGCCCTGTTACGCATCTGTTATATTATATTTTTATTGGGTAATATAATTAATAGACTAACAGTAAGAATAAATCACTAACGTGAAAAAGTAGTAAACATTGAGCACGTGTTTCATCATCAATTCAGTTCAAGCTACTTTGTTTACACATATCTGCAGATTTTCTTATGATCTGATCCTAGACATATTCTATATTATTTTTCCATTATTCTTATTATTCATCTATTCTCATCTTCCCCATCCTCCTTCCAAAAGCCTCTGTTAGACATTTTAATATTGTTTTTAGTTGTGCATTAACATGTTACAGGCTAGAAACGCAGTGGGCACCGATAGCTAGCGAAATATTTTTTTAGGACTGCAAGTCCATTAATAAAGTCACAAAAAGGCTTATTTTAACAGTCAGGCTTATTTTGCAGTAGTTTTGCACACCGTACCCAGACACTAAAGGGCCAGATACTGAATCCTGTCTCAGTAACGAACACATTAACAGGATCTTCGACCGGTACTTGAAGGCAGCAAGAGTCATTCAAAATATTTATTTCAAGCTGGAAATCACGCGACAGCGGTACATTCAAAGTCCGACTCATTGATACAACATTGTACAAATGACAGTAATGATTTATAGTAAACAGGGTCATCATTTATATTTGCAGCCATAATATATATATATATTTTAAAAAACAAAACATTCACAACTGTAAACACAGCTATAATCGTATGCTGCCAGAGCAATGCTTTATATGTGCAATCCCGGTAGAGACGAACCTTATTTTCTTTGACTACTATTTTTTTCTGCGTGTAATGTAAATGAGCCTTGATAGGAGGAACATCCTGTATCTGTCTTATGTCATGCCCTAGAGTTGCCTACTGGAATCAAATAAATAAATAAATGCTGCAGACAGCATGAAACATAAAGTGCGTATATTCTAGTTCTGTATACTGCTTAGCATTTCGCATGCTTCCAAATCAAAATACGCATGTCAATATCTCGACGTAATAAAGAATTTCATGCTTTTGCATTCGTGCATTTTTTTTGTGATTGTTTGTTTCTTTTGTGCAAAGCTGTTGTTTTGTGCATCGCCCCCATTGGGGGGCCTATCTGCTCTGTCTGTTTATTGTTTTTGCCTTTGCTGGTAACGTTGTCTTCGGACTATGACGTGTGTCAGTGAGAAAATCCCTCGGACGGGTCACTCACTGCGGCTTGCGGATTTAGGAAGTCCATCTGGCACCGAGATGAGCGCGGTGTTTTCTCTTTCTGCCCTCACAGCACCTCAGCACGAGGCTTCCGCATCCAAAACAAAGTCAGGAGATCAAGGAAGGCACTATTTCCCCATCTGCTCTAATCGCTCATTCGGTTCATACTGCGGCTTGGTGCCCGGCCGTCTCTCGTAGCTGTGAATGGGACGTGGGGACGCGTATTGGATTGGTGGGTGGGCAGGCAGCAGCATCACAGCCGCAGCGGTCTACATCAGCATCCGCAGGCAGACCATGTGAGAGCCCATGTGTCCGAGAATGCAGATGCCTCTCTCAGGCCGGGATGGGCTCTGCGATGGAGAACAGAAACTGCATGCGAGCTGCGACAGAGTCCGAGAGCGACTCTCTGTCGAGGTGAATCAGGCGGGGGAAGAAAGATTGAGAGCAGCGTGGCTGCTGTTAGGGATGTCCTGGTTTATTTTTATTCCATGCATAAATGTTCCCAAAGAACATGAAATTATGTAATACTGAGTCTGATATTTAAAGAGAGACGTGAGATTTCAGCAATGCATCATCTTATATTTCTAATGCTCTATAGCAATGTTTTACTAATTTAAGAGGAGTTTCAGTAGTTGCTTTTTCATTCATTCACGTTGTTGCAGTTTAGCAAATATTTCTAATATGGCACTTCACTGACGCAAAAATTGATCCCCCCTTTCTCTACTCCAAGCTCGGTGTGGCAGCTTTCTTTGCTCAGAGGCGTTTGAGTTGAGCAGATGTTTCATGAGGAGACATTGTGAACCCGTGTCCCCCTGCTGAGTTGTCTGAACTGGCGCTTTTCCCTCCAGCCAAGACACTCTCCGGTCTCCACAAATCAGAAGCCAATTGAGACAGAGAGGAAGTGATATTCTCTTCCCCCGGCCGGCCTCTGTTCCCGTTATTACGGTGCTTGGTGACGGTTTGTGTTGAAGGCTGTGGTAATAATTAAGAATCAGATTAGTAAGATAAGGTGCATGCCTGCCCCACGGGCGCTCTTTGCCCTGTCATGCAGATCCATGAATTGAGGTCATAAGTTCCATCTCTCCTGATCACCTCACAGAAGTGTAGGCATGAAAATCTCCTCTTCTTCTTCTTCTTCTTCTTCTTCTTCTTCTTCTTCTTCTTCTTCTTTTTCTTCTTCTTCTTCTCCCCCTCTTGTTGTTTTTATTTCTGCCATTTAAGCTGTGCCCCTGGTTACATCTTGAGGCAAACACGTTGACGTCTAGTCTTAACTTCAGATGGCAGTGACACCTATTTCTGCCACTTTCCATCACAAATAGTGCTGTAACCTCAAACCAAACCATGTGCTGTTGCAGTTCAAGAGCCTTGTTTGTGGCCACAGGGTATTACTCTCATGTGTGCTCATACTCTTTACCTATGTTCACTTGCTGCAGTCTTTATGATGTAAATTTTTCCAAATTCCACCTGTTCTCACTCTTCACATCTAAACTCTAGACAAAAACTAAAATATTCATGCCTTGTATTTTCTTTTTTTTTAACTTACCGAGGTTGAAATTCTCCAAGCGGAGCAGCATTGTGCAGAAGTTAATAGTCCATGCAGGAGAATATATGCTGAATATGTCCAACACTGCTAATCCAAACCAGGCAGGTGAAGAGATTCAACGCAGTCCAGTATCTGTATATGTGCAGGTATGTAGATGTAATCTCAGAGCCTTGACGATGTGTTATCCTACTCCATGTGCCTCTGCTTGTGAGGTGGAGCTCCATGGAAAGTTAATATAGGCCGGGGCGGGCAGGGGAGGAGACTGCTCTGTGTTTGGCTTGGCCTGTCAGTGTGTCGGGCTAACTAGAGTCCACTGCCACCACCCCTCTCTCTCTCACTCTCTCTCTCTCTCTCACTCACACACACACACACACACACACACACACACACACACACACACACACACAAATCCTGTCTTACCCTCCTCTCTTTCTTTTGTGAGTAAAGGACAAAAAGATAATCTTCTTCAACCTGTGCTGAAATACTGCAGATCTGTGCTGCTGGGAGAAACCCTCTTGAATTCATACTTCATTTCCCTCAGCTTTGACAAAAGGATGAAAAAAAGTACCAAAAATAAATATCTATAGTCTGATAATTAGGATAAAACAGCCCGCAGTGGGCCTGCACAAGACGACACATTTATGTGTTTGCACTTTATCGCTCTCTTTATTGGTCAGCATCCGTAGGGGTCGTGAAACGCAAGAGAGGAGCCTGTGCTGACTCAAGTCGAGAAAGACAGTTGCATGTTTCTCCCCCCTTCCCCCTCAATCACATTTCTCCTCCTCCCTCCCTGAAACCTGCTTTCTTCTATTCACGGCATCGCACAGGGTCTGCCGCTTTCCTGCCTGTGGGACTGGTCCTTCTGGCAGCGCTCGCTCTTTGACAGTCTGGCATGTTTGGACCGCAAGAAAGGGTGTGCGTGCGTCTGTGTTTGATATTCAAACCAGACTGCTGCAGGGTCTGGACCGGCTGTATATCATCAAAATATATGAATGGACATATGAGGACATGAGGGCGGCTAGCTGTGGGTCTGACCTGTTTGCTTTTCCTCTGAGGTCTCTTTTATTTATTGCTCACTAATTTCTAAGGTATTGATTGATGATGTGTGCCAGTTGCAGTGTAGACATATGTGTTTGTTTGGCCTCACTGCTCAGATAATCTACTGTACCCAACGTTGCAGCGACGATTGGTTCGCTAAGCTCGCATGTTCAGCGCAATTAACCGCTGATTTCCCCCAATGAGTACAGTAAAAGGCAGTTATATAACACAACTTACAGTAAGGAGAGAGTCTGATCTTACTCGGTAGGGCTGCTGCTGGTCTCTGATGCTGCCGTTGTTCAGAGGCTGCCGTTATATAACAGTCTGTCCCACTAGACCTAAAGCCAAGGTGCAGAACGGATCAAAATTAATTCCTGCACCCTCGTGAGTAACCGTCTGACCCATACGGGAGCTATGCAAACCCCGGTTCACGTCAGATACCATGCACGTCAGGCATTTCACAGCGCTGTAAAAGAGGCCTGCGCGGAGAAAGCATTAGTACGCCGCTCTGGTCGTGTCCCAATTGCAGGAGGCAAACATGTTTGTGTAATGACATCCCACTCGCTGTTGCATGTGTGCAGATAAGCCTCAAGGCTATCTTGGAATTATCACACGGTGTTACTGTGTTCTACGCATTTGTGATTAATTCTCCTATAGGGTGAAGCTGCGGCGAAAACATGCCCCTTATTCCCTCGGAGTAAGCTGACTGTTTCACCTCGCTGCTCCGCCACTCGAAGGTGAGGGGAGATCGGCAGGTGAGGCAGCAAATGCGCACAGGCTCCTGCACGACAGTTTACATTCGTGCACAGGACAGATGATCTCACTCAGACATTTCAACGATTTTACTCTGAAGGGGAGAGTGTCAGCGGGACGTGACAGTGTGTCAGCGCTATTATGCAACATAAAATAGTGTCACCACCATCACTGGCCTGAATTGGCCCGCTCTTTTGATTTACGCTTTATTTCTCATCTGAAATGACACCGGGCTCCTGGCAGCGAGCGAACGAACGGTCACACAGATTAATGCGAACAGATATAGCAGCGGCGACGTGTCTTCCTCCTTGATGCTTTTAAATCGTTATCGAAAAAGACTGAGTGGCTGGCTCAACGAATTCTAAATATTGGGAGGAGACTGTGCCACAACCAAAAAAATATGAGCGGAATAATACGCCGATCAGCCACAACATTATGACCACTAACAGGAGAAGTGAATGGCATCCAACAGTGGGAACCTTGGATACTGTTTTGCCCACTATTGAAAAGTAAATATGTTCATAATGATAATTCTGTACATATTTTGCTTACACAGTTTTCTGTTTTATTTTACTAGATAATGTTTTATTTTTACTTTATTTTGTCTTTCTCTTTTTCTTGTGGCTTTGAGCTGCTGTGGCCAGACAATTTCCTTTGTGGATCATAAAAGTCTGTCCAAGACTAAGAAACGTGTATCTGACATTCACATGGATGTTACTTAACACCCAACGAGACCTGACCATGCAACCCCACCCCATAGCAATGACACTCCTTGAGGGCAGCAGCATATCCCCAGCAGGATGCAGCCTGACACAGACACACACACACACACACACGAATATGGTTCAGGAACGACTCAAAAAACTTGAAAAACAGCACAAGGTGTTGACCTGGCCTCTAAATCCGCTAGATCCCGAACTGATCAAGTACATGTGGTATGCACTTGAACAAGCCTGGTCCGCAGAGGCCCCTCCCCTCAACTCATAGGACCCAAAGCCCCCAACAAATAACATTCTGTTGCCAGACTCCACAGGACACCCTCAGAAGGCCCATGTCCATTCTCTTATGAGTCACTTTTTGTTACAATCCAATAACTTCTTGCTGTAATTGTCTTTTTGTTGTCTGTGCCGTGCACAATCCTGTGCAATATTCGGCAGTCGCTATCTGTTTGCAATTCAGTACCTTAGGTTTGTCATGCAATACTTTGTGTAACAATGCAATTACTTTTTGTTGCAATTCATTACTTTTTGTATATTGTTTATTGTATTCTACTTTTTAAAATCGTATTATTTATCTTTTTACACAGTCCACTCTTCTCTCTTTTCTGCACCGTGTTCGCGGTAGCAAACTGCAATTTCCCCGCTGAGGCACAAATAAAGGTTTTCTATTCTATGCCTGATTAGTGCATAGGTGCCGTAACCCGTTTTATCAGCACCTTTGCATTACAACATTTTTTTGGGAAGACCGGAGGAAAGGACCATCTGCCTTTGCTTTGCCATCCTCACACCATCTGTGTGGCTTTGTGTCTGTGTGTGCGCGTCGGGTTAACCAGTCATCCTTTCTGTGATGCAATCTGCTTGCCCTGCCTCGTCACCCACCCAAATAATAAAATAGCAATTTCTTGGGATGTTCTGAAAAGAAAAGATTACGAGATTACATTTTGTGTGTGTGTGTGTGTGTTTGATGTGATTGGGTGTGTTTATATGGGGTCAGAGATGAAAACTGAGTGATGATGTAAGAGAGGATCACAAGCTTTGGAATCCCCAAGTTGCTCGGCAGCTGCTCTCTACCTGCAGGAATCGTTCACCGTTGGGTGCACATGTGTGTTCAACAGGTTGACAAACATGACATCGAAGTCACTGTCCTGACCTGGTTTCCAAGATTAGTCGATGTAGAAAGCCATGAATTAATCGGGTGTAAAAACAGCAGCCGTCATCTTGAGCAAGGCCTGAAATAAATCCTCTTAAGTGACGCAGCGCTCTGGGAAACATCTTCCCGTTCTTGGTAACGTAGTTCCAAAGAGTTTGATGGGCTGAGTGGAAAGTTTTTTCACCCCCTTTTAATAGCAATGTAATCGTAAAGGTTTTAAAAAAAAACAAGGTCAAAGATAGAAGCCGACTGTGATTACTTCCACAACTGGTGGAACAAAGGCTGGAAAAATTCTCTGTTCAATGTCTGAGAGAGACCATAAAACCGATGATTGCACCGAGAACACGCTGTCTAAGCGTTACAATAAAAGGAAGAGAGCAGCAGCAGAGATATGGTAGCTAGGTCAGGATTCATAAACGCAGGATAAAACGTGTACAATTAAAAACGTGCGTGTGATATCTGCTTCCTGGATGTGTGGTGATATTACAACCACTGTCCTCTCGCTCGCTCTCTTTTCCGCTGTCCACAAGGTCTTATTACTCATAATATTTGGGTTTCAAATAAGATCAAGGACATCCTGTATCACCGTTATCATCGCTCTGCTGTCTGGACATATTTCATAACCCCTGTTTTTGTCTCGCTCGGCCTCTTTTCTGCATGTTGTTGGTTCTTCATCAGATGTTTACCTTGATTATCTGCACATGTGTGTCGCGTCAGTGGATGACCGAGTTTTCGTGTAAACGCTGCTGTGAAAGGGAATGCGTTCGGGACGCGTGATGCCACCGCTCCTATTCAGGCTACAGAACACATAAGTTATATGAGCATTCTCGTCTCTCGCGCTGACACGTTTCCATTCCCCCGACTTAAGCAGCTCCCTCCAATCCCCCGGCAGTGGCAGCATCAAGCTTCTTATCGCACATCGGCTCACGCCGGCAGTGTGTACAGGGTTGATTGGCCCTCTTCTGGCACAGTGTGTGTGTCAGCGGAGCGGAGAAGCAGCAAGAGCAGCGCTCTCCATTATTCCCAGGCCGATCACAGCTGAACCTGAAACTCACAGAGATGGCTCGGCGTGTTGGCCTTCGCCCCCCCCCCCCCCCCCCCCTTTCAGTTTCCCATCAGCTTAACTCAGTAGGACTGCATAGTGGTCACTGAACTGACGAAGAGCAATAATAGACAGCCGGGCAGCCGGGCTAGGATGACCAGCGTGGGATCGTGGCCAGTCTTGCGAATGTGGCAGAAGTCAGTGAATAGTGCTGCGGCTGCTCTTCGTCAGCCTGTTTGCTCTGGCTCTGTGCGCCTGTCGCTGCGGATCGATGCAGCACTAGAGCAAAGAGGGGGAGAGCACACGATGTTCGGGTTCTATCAGCAGAGCGCCACGTCTAATGGAGGGCCCCGTCCGGCCAATCTTGGCCTGACCTAGTCAAGCTGTCACTGGCACCAGCCCAAACTGTCGGATAAAAGGGTGTCACAAATGTTCCGATTTGGCTTGGCTAGCTCCGTCTCTGGCATGACAACACTTGGGTCCCTGTGTGAGATCAATCATCCAAAGACATGACAGGTATCTAAAAGTCAATGTGGCTTCTCCTCTACTGACCGTGGGCGCAGCTTTCAAACTGGGATTTTCCAGCCACAAGACCAGCAGGCCTGTGACGGCGCTCTATCGACCGAGCCGTGTGAGGCGTCAATTATTAACCTGCACTACTACGGCACAATGTGATAGGACGGTGGAAAAACACCTTTCTTCGCTGCATCCTTCCTCTACGAGAGGACACTGACCTCCGGTTTGTTTTGCAATAACATGTAACCCTGTACCATGGAATGCTCCACCTCCTGGACCGACTGAGGTGCGCGTTCAGTGGGTAAACCGGAGACGTTTATGTGTCTTTATGTGCGTACGTTTTCCCAGCAGCGCTACACGCTCCACAGTACACCCTAGTGTGGGTTAATAGGTTGGTGCAAAGTTTTTTTTCACTGTATAGGTCATTACAGTTCAGATCGTCCCCGCTCCTCTGCAGTCCTCTGCAGAATACGCTGCATACTAATAAAATGCAAATGTAACAGGATGAGCGGCTATGTCTTTGCATTTGTTGAATACTTATTTGTGCAACTGATGGGTTGTATGATTGTGTAAAGCACAGTGCAGAGTTCACCCAAAAATCCCTTTGAGAGCGCATCAGAATTTGGGATAAAAGTACTATATCCTACTCCTCTGGTTACGTAACAGCAGAAGGCAGAGGAGGCTCTGCCGCTGACACCTCTCCCTCCCCCCCGCCGCTTCTGTGATGTCAGAGCGTAAGTGCCCCACTAATGACGGATCAATACGCGGAGTTGTGGAAAAGTGTGCACCGGCGTTTCTATTTTTATCAGCTGATGAACGGGCGACTGGGCTTTCAGACAAATCGAGTGCAGGGGGCAACAAGTGAGGACTGTTTCTGTCACTCCCTGACAGGGTTTGGGCGCTGGAGACGTTAAATATAATTTGTCATCTCCATATTTAAATCTAGATTCAAATCTGTTTGAACTTTGACCACAGTTATGTAAAGTCTGCATTGCGCAGCTGCAGTGGAGCTCTGGAGTTGGGGGGAGAGAAGACCACTCAGCCTCCTTACAGGCTCAGTATTTAAAAAAAAAAAACACCTTTTCAGAGTTTTAAATAAAGAAGATGGGTTTAAATATCTGTGAGGTGTAAGGCTGCAGCTGGCTGTCTCAGCTTAGCGTTAAGATTGGAAGCAGGACGTTTGGCTTCGTCTGAAGGTAATAAATATCCTCGAAAACTCACTAATTCACATGTTTTTATAGCATCCCTTCCTTTATGGCGTAGTTATATAAACCCAGCATCCCTGACCGGCTCGATGGCGCAGCGTGGATTTGCGATGACAGTTTAAGGAAAAAGGAAAATTGGTTAAGTAATCCAAATCCACCGCATTCACTTTTGCGCATCCAGACAGATAAGAGAGGATGTTCCTGTTTAATTGTATAACTCATCTTAATCACGCATGAGCTGCTGAGCTCTGAAGGCTGTGTTCCTTCTCATGCTGCAGTGCAGAGGAAGCGTCTGATGCAAAGTGGCAGATGCGGAGTTTGATGCAGAAAACACAAACATATGGAAGAGAAATCCAAGTTTGTTTTTCTTTTTCTCTTTTTTTTACTTTTTCAGATGCATGCAAATTGCTCTGGGTGACACTTTTCCTCAAGAAGCCATTAAAACTCTCATCTGTGCCTCTGTTCGCTTCCTCCCTTTGTTTCTCTGTTGACATGTCAAGATAATAGGAATCTCCTTTGCTTTTTTTGAGGGCCCGAGGCTTTGTTAGAAGTCTCTCTGGTCCTGCACCGTTATTAATCTCAAGAAATATTACGATGCTTTGAACCATTGAGGAGAGAGGAACGAGAATGTCTGTCAGCTAGAGACAGACTTAAGTGATGCATTTTATGCAGAAAACAAATGTTCTCCGGTGACAATCATGCAAATCTATGATTTTCCATGTTCCCTTTTGAGGAAATAGCTGTAACAGAATGTTTTTGTTTCTGCAACATCCAACTCTGTGTCCACTGACTTCTTTTTTTAAATATGCAGAGTCTGATGTCTGTGGAAATGTAATTAGAGCCAAGCGAAGAGATTGTATGTGATATCCTCCGCTAACAGTTTCCCTCAACTTCACTGAGCATTGTAGCCTCTTTAAGCTAATTATTTTTGGTTTTCCGACCCACGAACAGTTTTGCTTTTTCTCACCACCCTTGTCTTTTTTTTCCCTTGTCATCAGCGTAACAGCAAACAGAGATAAAGTTGGTGACTTGTTCTGATTATCTGCAACAAATGAATTATTATTATTATATTTTAAAAGTCAAATTTTCTCTTATAACACCTCTTTAATTCACAATAGGTCCTTAACACTTTACAAATTCAAGACGACAAGACTGTGTGTGTGTGTGTGTGTGTGTGTGTGTGTGTGTGTGTGTGTGTGTGTGCGTGCGTGTGTGCGTTATGTGACCTCCGGAGTGCTAATGAGAACCTGAGGGCCACACAGAGCAACCAGCAGGAGCCAACAGAGACGGAGGTGAGGTGGTACACTGGGCCCGGGAGCTTCTCCTGTTTTGTTGCAACTGAACGTCCCCCCCCCACCCACCCCACCCCCCAGAGTGCCCTGAGTACTGATGCGCTTGTTGCCGTGTGACTTTAAGGACCGGGGGAGTGTGTTGCTGAATGTGGCACACTCAGTGGATGAGGGGAAAAAAAACAAACGTTTGCAGGCAGCGGTGGTTTCACAACGTCTCAGCCCTGTGTGCATCACGCTGGTGCATAACTGCCAGGTCTACCACATGTTACTCTAATGTGCTACACACGACAGACTGAACAGTGTGTACCATCCGCACATGCAAGGACATTTACAGATGTAAAAAAAACAAAACAAGTAATAGCACGTTCGAGTGCACTCTCTTGTGCCCTTAACACAATGCAGCCACGCTTGTTAAGGAAAACGTCATCCTGCATTTGTGTCTAACGTTGCATCTTCAGGCGTCATGTTGAAACTGATTGGATGACTCTGGTTTTCTGTCTGTGTTGAATGTGTTCGGCCATGTCCTTACACATTCACCTTCATATTGAGGTTGAGCTCTTATGCGAGGCGTCGCGTTACTTAAGTCGCCTCTCTGTGTGTTGTACAGGCAAGTTTCCACGTAACATTGTATCAAATATTTGACTCCGGCATTAACGCAGTAACCTCCGCAGACCAGAAATGTGACAACAAGCTATGGCACCCATTGTGCAAGAGCTGTGGTCCACTTAGTGTTTCCACTTTAATATTTCCAGCTGCCTCTCCATTTGAAAGATTTTTGAATTGATTGTTTTGGATCAATAAAGATAATTGTTAAGGTTAACTGAGGCGGTTTGGAGATGCAGACGTAGCACTGACTCAGTGCAGACCATCCTGCACAACACCAGGCACCCACTTCATGACATCCTGGAGGCAGCAACAGAGTGGGAGGCTTCTCTCACCTCTCAGGACTGACAGTTTCAGGAGGTCCTTTGACCCCCACAGCCATCGCATTGTACAACGCCACTGACTTAATGCTTAAACACCCACTTGTAAATTGTAAATTGCTCAACTGTACATAGTTTTACATGTTAAGACATGTTAGTACAGTCTTATACATATTTCCAGTCTTCTCCTTTTGAATAAAGTATTTTTCTATTCTATTCTGATTAGCGTTTGGGTGGCAGAAGTACTACTGCAACGCACACTCACCTGAAAAGACATCGGCTAATGCTAACAGAGGAACAGTCTGAATAATCTGGACAGCAGTCAGTTAACACCTAACGGAGAGGAGGAGGCTGAAATTCAGTGTCAAAGATATTAGATCTTTTGCTGCTGTACATAGAGAACTACCATTTGTCTATTAGTATTACTATTAGTAACATTAATTGCAGCCTGGGTTGTTATACAGACTATACATACCTGCAGTGACACAGTATGAATCACATGAGCATGAGTCTGTTCTCAGTGTAAGTATTCAGGTCAAGAATATAGATTTCACTGTTGCAAAGCATTACGTTGTACTGTGCTTTCATTAATGATGTCATCAGCTACTAGCCCTACAACCCCTAGTGTGAACACAACAACGGCCCTCCATCCTGGCACAGAGCTGGAACTGGTTAAAAAGGGTTGTTTCAGCCCGCTTGCCCGGTCACTTTCGGTGCACAGATGGAGGTGGTGGAAAACTGGGGGCGCCTACTATTGCTAAGCTTATAATTATAAATATGACCAAGCAGTTTATATGATGTGCCTTTGGAAGAGGATTGCAGTAAATGACTGCCTGAAATCTAAATTTCCTGCAAAATAATGACCAATCACAAAACAGTTTGACGAACCAAGTCAATGTTAAATGCAGCATTGTAATGTTGTGTCGGTTACACATAAATATAGACTTGAAATCACCCTAAAAGCCCTTTGAAGCAAAAACCCATGCAGACATGTTTGTAGTGGAAATCCTTTAAGAACCTATATATATATCGATCTCTGCAGAGTCTACTGCTCTTGTACGGTCTATTAGACCGTAATAAAATTAATTTCTCAGCATGGTCGACTTGATCCGCTTCTACAAGTGAGTTGCAGCTTTTTTTTCTGCCTCTGCTCATGAGGTTAACTACTGTCAGTGCAACCATTATTGTTTCCCTGGTGCAGTACTGTGTCTGATGTCTTACGTAACCTTGTCAAATGGAGCAAAAACAGGAGCTTCTACTGTTGTGTCTTTGAGCGAGGTACACGATTCCCCCAAGTGTAAAGCTGCCGCTCTGCACGGAGGAGCTCGGAGTTATAAGTGCGCGGGAAATGCAACACAGCACTGACAAACACTTTTGCCTTCTTCAGATAAAAAAAAAAAGAAAAAAGAGGACACTCTGTTCTCGCACTAGTGTGCTCTTCTCGTTGCCTGATTTTGCCTGATCTCTCTGTTTTAATTCCTCGTACACAAAACTTTTTAATATGACTTTTTATATATATATATACACACACAGACATTAAGCTTGCAGAGATTTCTACACTTTTGTTTGGATCTTGTTCAAGATCTTGGAGGGATTTTATTAGCAATGCATTGCTATGTGACACATTTACGTTCAGGGCTTAAAACATTTTCTTAACTTTCATAACTTTAAAACATAGACAAAAGATGGTAACTATTTTCAGCTCTTCAGAGAAAAGAAGATCTCTGCACCTCGTGAAATAGCACAAGTGATTTAAGGAAAGCGTGGTGCCAGCTTTCTTTAGGTGTTCGGTTATAATATACAGGATGCATGATAATACAAATAAACCTAAATTTACAGTATCTCTGTCAAAATGTGTGTTGCACCATGAGCCAAATCCTTACAGTTCAAAGACAGTTATGTTATGTTATAATGCAACTAATCACTTTGAAATTACAGTAACAAGTAATAAGTAATGCATTACGTTCTTGAAGTAACTTGCCCCACACTGGACTCCCGCTGCACGTGTAATGTGGTGAACCATATATTTTCACTGGAGCCCTCTGTTAACCCTCTGACATGTGACACAGTGACTGTGACACACAGCAGTGAAGTTACGAGGTAAATCTGCGAGACCCTTTCCTTCCCACATGATCCTACGTGCGCACTCCTCCCTCCCTCTCCCTCGGATAGGCCATGCCCCCCCCCCCCCCCCCCCCCCCAGCTCCTTTAGCCTCGTCCACTATCTGGGCAGAATCAGTGCTTGTGACAACCTTTAACCTACATACCGGGAGAACAAGCGAGTTATCCTGAGGAGTAAAGTGAAGCATAATTACTAACCAGTTGTCAGACAGACTGGCACAAAAGAAGCCCAGAAAAGTAAAGTAAGTGAAGTGGTGAAACAGAAAAGAAAAAAAAGAAAAGAAAGAAGACAAACTAATGAGGGGCTTTAGCCAAGGAGACATGTCATGGCCAGTAAGAATGTGGTCCGTCTGATTAATCTGGTAAGCAGCCAAGGAGAGGAGGTGTTGGGATAGAAATCTGCTGGGTGACATGTTAATGTCAGTGGGCAACAGCAAACAGAAGGAAGCATGGAAATTAAATATATAATTTCAGAAAAAAAAGAGAGGCTTTTGGTTCAGTGGGACTGACTATTTCATAATATCTTTTTTCTGAGAACTAAAACCACCTATATGGTCCTGTCTATTTTTAACAACTTTCCATTTGCAACACACTGTCGGTGCTGATAAGAGGGGGGTAGGTTACACGGGGGTGGCGACCTGCAGCACAACATGTTATCCACCACGCCACAAATGGATTGATAATCACAGAGGAAATCTGCGAAAGAGAAATTCGCTGCCCCAGACATGACGGTGCATCCTGCACGGTTCTGCAGTAATGTTCCGGTCCAGTGCGCCCTCCCTCCACGTTGACAGTGTTTCTAACAGATATTAATGGAAGTGAAATACTTGAACAGCAAATGAGGCTTGGGTTTGGTCGGGTAAGAGAGGAAGTCTCTGGGGAGGAATCTGAGTCCTCGACAGAATGTGCTGCTCTCCAGGCTTGCCACGGGGATTCCTCACAGAGACAAGACCTCACAGCATGAAACAGCCCGCTGGCGTTTAGTAATTCAGTCACTCACGCTGCCTTCGTTCTTACATGCGGTGGGATGTGCTCTAGGTATAATGTCTCTCTGAAAAATACTGCGTAGTGCAAATTTTTCATTTGTCCCACTGAGATCAAAGTGTCTTCTACAAGGGATATATGACCAAGACTGGTAGCAATATGGTTTCAACAAGAATTAACATAAAAACAGGAGCTGCACAAGTTGCATAACTACAATACATCACCATAATCAGTTACAGGTTGACAGGTCGAAGTTTTTTTCCTTTTGCAAAAAGTACACACTGTGATGATTATCTGGTTTCTGAAACATAAATTATTTAAAATGTTGGTGCACATAGCTGTAAAGTTGGGGGAGTTGAATCTGCAACACAAGTTTGACTAGATAAAAAAAATCGATTTGCTAAAAGGCATGAAGAAAATGCAGAACAATGAAAAGAGTCTAAAACAAACACAAGTTGGGAAAAGTATTAATTTACCAAGTACGTGGTATGTACTACATGGTATGTAATTTGAGGTTTGAAGTCACTGTGGGGGAGTTACTCTTATGTCTCAATCAGAGCATTTACAAGCACAGCTTAATCAAGCTATGCTCAGAATTCGACTTCCTGACTACAGTCCTTGTCTCAGTTTACATGCAACGGAGAGAATCGAGTAACTGACGGGAATGTGTCCTCCTCCTCCACATTAGGTGGCGATATGTGTCATTTCAGCGAGTCGTTCATGCGGCAGACCGACATTTCAAACAACAACCAGGTGGATAATAGTACGGCTTTTTTTAATGTCGTATGTATTGTGTTGCTACTTGTGGTGCAGATAAGATGGCGCTATCCCTCAGACGGTTCTTCTACCAGCTCTGTTTACCTTCTTTTTCTGCTACCCACTTTCTTGGACAGTATTTGTTCCAGGGTTATACACCAGTGTAGTTAAAGTCTGATTAAGGCATATACATGCTGGGGAAAATCAATTTCCAATCGCAATATCTGGGTGTGTTAATCAGATAAGGAGAACTCTGATTTTAGTCAGAGTAACATTTTACATTCGCGTAACCTGTCCAGTTAAAGTCGGATTAAGGCAATAATTAGTTTTTGTCACGTGCATGTGAACGCACTGAATCATAGGAGTCTGCAAACATTCCCATGATATTTCTGTTACAGCCGTCGGATTTATCATACGAAACCCCGTCAATGACTTTAACTGACATTTGTCTTTAGACGTGATTGACTGATTATTTAATAGTTAAAGCCTTTTCTTGCCCACACCATGTTGTTTCACGTTGACAATCTGAATGAGAATTTTTTGCGAACCTCCCCAGTTTTCCATTCATGCATGTTTTGCTCCCTCCCTGTGAAATATCTGTGTGCGAGCCATGAGCGTTAATATGATGTTGAAAGAGAAAATCCCTCCACAAAGGTATGTAACCTCCCAGATCAATCCTCTTAACTGATTAAAGCTTTACCAGAGGTGGCCTGCGGGCTTGCCGTTATGGAACAAACTGATTAGGACGGTTACAGCTGCGGGCGTCTTCACAAGACATTAATATTAGCAATAAGAACAATGTCACGCCAAGCACGGCGCGAACACTTGATTGTTTTGCGTGCATTTTGCGTGAAATGCTCAGAGAAATAAAACTGATTTTTTTATGTATTGAACCACGTCTGAATGATGAAACACCAATCATGATGCCAGCAGTGCATTTGTTTTTTGGGGTGGTGGGGGGGTTGTTCAAATAAGCCTGCAGGAAATGTGAACTTTGAACAATTTTAACTGTTTCTCTAAATTCCACTTCAGTCTTGACCCAGTTTGGACACTTCAGTCTCAATTCTTTCCCCCGTGTCTGCATTTATCTGCTATGTCACCGTTAAAGAGACTGAAAGTGGGTCAGACCAAACATGTGAGGGGCGCTGAAAAGAGGCTACGCAGCACCAGCCAATTGTCCCCTCACTCCAGGTATGGAGTGTGTGTGTGTGTGTGTGTGTGTGTGTGTGTGTGTGTGCGTGTTTGGCTAATGCACAGGGTGTTCTCATTCAGCTGATGCTCTATTTGTGGATGTATCCATGGTGATAGTGATTTGTAGCCATGGAAAAAGGGCGGATGGACAAGTGGATACGTCCATTTGGCAGAGATCTCTGCGCTCCCTGCCAGTTTATTTACCTATTCAAACAGCTGGGGCAAGCGTATTTAGCTTGATAAGGGTTTATGGCAGTATGGTTGACTCAAAGGTTCCAGAAAATCATGGTGAATGACACGAGGAAAGCGAGAGGAGGGAAGTACAAACAAGGGAGTTACCACCAGACTAAATGGCTGACACAGAACTCCAGTTAGGCCCCGAGGGTAATGCGAATTTGCAAGGATTCATGTTCCTGTACATTCCCAACATGACTACAGCTGTAGTTCTGCTTTCCTTGCTTTTCTACTGTATGAGCAGTTGCATAACCAGCACCCTGAGGCGGCGACGGCGCTGTTTACAAAACATTTACAGTAAAGACAGCGGTATCTTCACATCACAAAAACACAGAGAGGACTGTTTTATGCAGGACGAGATGACCGAGAAAGCAAATGTTACCCAGGCTCTAAATGGGGAATGGTTGGAAAACACACAAACTCTCAAAATAATAAAGATACTTTACAGGTCCCTATCTGTTGGGGTGTCTTCTCCGAGCAGGGAAAAAAAAGGTGTTAACCTCAGCAGAAACCAGCTCCTCTCTTATTACAGCTGCGCTCTTAGCAGTCCACAGCGGGCTGATTTCATAACTGCAGTCCGCGAAAGATTAAGACAACAGCGACCACACCACGAGCTACCAACCAATCAAAGACAGGTGTCCAAATTAAGGCGACCCAAAGGAAATACAAATGTCACCTGATGAAGAAACCATTTGTCACTGTTTGCTTTGATCGTTTATAGTTGCACATTTGTCCTGCGTGTTCCACATTATACCGCCATGACATCAAGATAATAAATGACTTCTCGCCTTGTTTGCATAACAGAGTGTCTGACAGAGTAGCTATTTCTTCAGATTTGTATCAGCGTTGCTCTGATCTCACGCACTCTAAATATCCTCGTTACTATGAGATCAGCAGCAGAAAAAAAAAATCTAAAAAAAAAATGTTCTGTTTACCAAACGAGGACAAAGAAGAAGATGGTTTCCGGGCAATCCAGGATTTACTTAGCCAAACTGATCAATGTTCAACCAAAATGTGCAGAGAGGGAACATTAGTCATCTATTATCCTACTCATATGTTTTGGCTTATCTAACCAGCGTGGTGAGACAGAATGTGGACACCAGATGAGAGGGAAAGGAGAGAAAGGCAGAGAGTTTGCTTGTCTTGGTGCCGGTTAGATAACTGAAGGCCAGAAGCAGAGTGTACTGTGCGGTGAGTCGCAGCAGGATCTGAAATACCGCAGGCCGGGGAGACTGGGCGAGCTCTCGGCCCACACCTGACCTCAGCGCCTTCCTCCCATCCTCCACAACAAGCTTCTCCTCCCTCTCAGTGCCATTTCCACCTCCTTCTCCTTGTGTCCAAGATTCGTGTCCTCTGGGTAGTGTGTGTGCTCTGCTCTTTTCCTATTTTAACCTCATCAGATAATAGGTCAGTGAGAAGACTGACCTTTTTTTAACCATCATTAAGGCTTTGATCCACTGTAGACCTATTAAACTTAATCCAGATGGAGACACAATAATCTTGAGTGCTGTCCAGTAAAATAGCACTTTGGGCCTGCACCAAATATAGGTCAACCGCGTACAATGTACACGAGTATGAAAGAAGGTGGCCTGGTCTGATGAATTGTGGATGGCCAGGTATGTGTGTGTGTGTCACTTACCTGAGGAACACATGGAAACCTTTCACTGGCGCCCTACCAGTAAAAATGGTTCGAGAGTTCGAGGTGTTGACTTGGCCTCCAGATTCTCCAGATCGAGCATCTGTGGGATGCACCTGGAAAAACAAGTCTGATCCATGGAGGCCCAAGCTCACAACTTCATTCATTCGTTCGTTTTCTGTAACCGCTTGTCTTCTGGGGGGGGGGGGGTGCTGGAGCTGGATCTTATCCCAGCTGTCATTGGGCGAGCGTCAGGGTAGACTGTGAAGAGGTCTCCAGCCTGTTGCGGGGCTAGCACAGAGAGACAGACAACCATTCACACTCACACCTATTTAGAATCACCAACTAACCTAACAAGCGTGCTTTTGGACGGTGGGAGGAAGCCGGAGTACCCTTAGAGAACCCCGCAGAGACAGGGAGAACATGCAAACCACACAGAAACGTGAATTCGAACCCAGACATTAGTGCTAACCACCATACCACTGTGCTGCCCACTGCACAATTTGCAGGAGCAAGTTGTCTTATCATCTTGGTACCGGATTCCACGATTCCTTTACTTTCATCCACAGACAACCCACCTACTCCACCAATCCATAGAAGAATGCTGATGCCACCACAGAGTCATAAAAGTTCTTTAAAAGTGCTCCCTGCACTCACAATGACCTCACTGATGCATAAGACAATGTTTGACTAGCCACATCTATTTGGGGGAAGTCTCAAGGTCTTCTGGGTGATAAAACAAAATCCCCTTGAAGACCATAAGACCCACTTGGGTGCATGTTACGCCAGCCCCCATGTCAAGCTGTGCAGGCGCGAGACCTGGTTGAGGAACCAAATCACACCATTGTCTTCTCTCTGTGTAACATGAGAGCTCGTAGTATTCAGGTTATTTACGTAGTTAAAAAGTACCAACATAACAGCGTCAAAATGCTTCATTTTGAGAAAAAAGTTCAGAATTAAAGCCCTATGTATGTGAGCGTGCAGACGCGCTATCGGCCAAAAAGGAAATTAAATATCTAAAGTATTGGCTGTGCAAAAAAAGATATCTGCAATATGCAGTATTTAACAGTCTTCTGAATCTGATGCAAACAGGAAATACAGTGATTGTCTATTTCCAGCTAACAAGAACCTTTCTGACAACAACTTAAATGAAATATATGATTTATTTAACTCTGATGTTCTCCTACATGTTTAACTTAAACCACGGAGTAAAGAAGTGCCAATAACTGGGACATCTGAGGCATGTGTCATGTCTGATGAGGCCAAAAGGAGTCAACAAACCAGGTTGGGAACGTGATGTGTAACCTTAAGAGCACCCTTCAACCCTAACCTGAATACACAGCAGTTAACCAGCGCTGTCAAATAAGTCGCGTGTATTGGGGGTAGAATGTGACATAAAAAGTAAACAGCCGCTTTGACCTACTCCTGGTCTGTGTGTGGGAAAAAACAACCTAAATGTGTTATCGATGTATATGAACAGCTTAACACAAGTCGGCTCCTTTAGACAGACCACAAAGACAGGAGGTAGAAACCATAGGTAGATAGATCCTGTAGATAACGGTGCAGTTACGTATTTGTGTTAAAAAGGTGACTCTGGCTCTGGGGAACCTGCAGCAGAAACGACTGGGGTCACCTTGCTTTATTCTTTTGGCCTATTTTTTTTTTTTTTTTCCTTTTTTTTTGGAAAAGCTCAAGTATAATCTGTGTGCGGACCAGCTCACAGTTGAAGGTAACCCGTTGTTTACAGATTAAGCCCTGTTCCTTCGGCAGAACAGGCTGACCCAAATCGTTGAGGTCAGAAGGAGAAGAAAAAAATAAATAAAAATAAAACAGATGATACTGAATTGTTTCAGTCGTGCCTTCCTGTATCTGTGTGTGTGTTTATGTGTGAATAATGCACACCTGTTTGTGCGTAAGGGAAAATGTTCCCGCTAAGACCCTTGCAGTAATCTCTGGGCCAGTGTCATGTGTGAGTGTTTGAGGATCCTGTTGTGAAAGTCGAGTATTGTGTTTCTATTTTATTTATTAGCCTCTTATATAAGCACCAGGGAGAGGGGGAGAGGAGAGGAGGGGAGGGGAGAGGAGGGGGGCAGGACATACTGAGACCATAGACTGTGAGACGGGGTAAAGGGCACCCAGCTATACAGATACAGCCCGGGTAGATAGAGACGTAGTTCAGTTAATATCAAGAGCTGTGACAGGCACAGACACATTTAGAATAATGGAAATTTTTATTTCAAAATGCTTCGACTGCCAAACTAAATGGGGACAATACATTACTAGTAATACTATAATGTAGGTTTGGTGCAAACTTTAATATTTGCAGTGTTTTCATTTGTTCATTTCATTTAAATTAATTTGTTGAAGCTGAACAACAATTTTTAATATAAAACAAACACTATCACAGAAAAAGATCTGCAGAGAATGAAAGGTTTCAACAGAGATGTGTTAGAAAATCATTGTACCATAAATAAATTGACTTACAAAAGGTTTTTAACTCGTACCAACAAAGAAGTCAAGTAGCAAATTATTTAAATAGCTTCAACCTAAAGACAGAAGGATGAAAAAACTAAGCAAATGTCACGTAGACAGTCAGCACTCACTGCAACAAAAGGAATTTCAAGAAATTCCTTGAATCCTTGAATACTGTACATCTTATATTTTGCTTAGAGACACGAACTTTGTGCTTATTTTAATAATTTTTGTCAAACAAAAAAAAGCTTAACCAATTGGCAGATTTTTTTTTTCTTAATACGAAATGATTTGATTGAATAGAAGAATATTTTGTTTCTTTTGGTGCTGTTTTTGCAGTGCTCTTGCCTCCGGACTAGGAGGAAAACCATTTGTCTTTGATTTGTTCTTAGGCTATAAAGTAATATTATTGATCTGATGAATTCTGGAGGGAAATCAAACGACATTGTCAAAGAACATAAGAGATGAGTAGCCAATAAAAACAGGTGTAGATGCGTTTGGTTTGCGTCTGGACGCAGAGTCGAATAACAAACAGAATAATGAACACACATCACCATTTATCTCAGGTGGCACCCGGCCAAACACTGACTCCCCGCAACTCTGATTGAGAGAACAGCTGCCAGCTTAACACTGAATCGCAACCTCAGGGTGACTCAGCCATGTTTCTGTGTGGGCTTTTTTTTTTCGGCACAGAACATACAACGTTACGGGTCACGGGGGGAAGATCGAGGCGGCTGGAAGAAAACAGGTGAAGTGACAAAGAGAGACAGAAGAAAGAAACAAGAGGGAGGGAGGAAACAACAGAAAATAAAAGGAGGGGTAAAATGCTGCAGCCCTCCCCTCTGTCTCGTCTACCTTCATTCAGTGCTGACTGTATAGCGCCGCTTCCCCCTCCTCTCCCCTCTCGTCCTCCTCCTTTCCCCTGCCTTCCCCTGCTCCTTACTGTGTGCAACTGGGTTTACATAACCTGCTGCAGTCTGAGATAATGCAGCACGCCACAGCCTACGACACCTTCTCCCTAAATGTAAATGCAACAAAGATGCACGGCATTTGCATGAAGCGGCATTAAATATTCATAGATTAACATGTGCTGTACTGAGCATGTACTCTGCTGTGGGCTGCATAAACCTGCGCGGACACACACATTCTTGTATGGCCATCTTTGTGAGGACACTCGTTGGCATAATGCATTCCCTTACCCTAACCCTCTCATCTAAATGCCTAACCCTAAGCTTATTGTAGCTTTTACCCTAAAACTGAGTTTTAACCTTCAAAACAGCCAAAACGTCCTCACTTTACACAAATGTCCTCAATCTGATGGTATAAAACTTAAACTGGTTCTCGGAAAGATACCTGTACAAGTACACATCTGCACACACACACACACACACACACACACACACACTCAGGTCCTCTCTGAGCAAATGATGTAAAAAGCTGTCAGGGACAACTCGCCCACGGCAGCGAAATGGCTTATTTGCTCAAAACCCTCATCCCATTCAGGGAAACTGGGCTGTGATTCCAAACACTCACAAAATACCAGCAGCTCTTTTAAACACCGCTGTCCTGAGAGAACCTCTGTCATACACAATCCTGTACTGTGTGAGCAGCACACAGGGTCCTTGGTACTTTTTCTTGCATTACTTAACTGCGGCCGCATCAGAATCAGTGTGTGCGGCACAGAGAGGTCGTTGTCAAGAAAAGGAATGCAGCCGCTTTATGTAACTTACCTAATCACTTAGTTAGTGTTTTACCGTTGTTTTTTTTTTTTTTTCTTTTCTCCGTGGCTACAGCTAATTCTGTCCGGACAGGGCCGGTGGGAGGGGGGGGGGGGGGGGGTCGTGTTGGATGGAGGGGCTGTTATCTATCCCTGGGAACCCAGTTAAACGTTTCTATGCGCGACACCGTGCGTCATTCCGGCTGATGAACTTCAATCAGTAACTGGAACTGTTGTTCTCCACGTTCTCCTGTTACTGTGTGGCTCAAGAGGGATCAAGTCACAATACCTCACCCAGACCCGCTTTGCTTTCAAACAGCTGGAGCGCTGACGTGTGACCGCACAGGACTAGAAGTCTAGAAGGTGCTACTACAGTTCCAGCATTTGAGTTACCTGAAGGCCAATTTTTAAAAAATATAATGCTCAAACAAGTAAATAAAATAAAGGAAATCCCAAAAGTCCATACAAACCTGAAATCTTTGGTTATGTTGTAAGTTAATACACTGATCAGCCATTATATTATGACCACACAGATGATGTGAGGACGGCAAGGCAAAGGCAGATGGTCCTTTCCTCTGCTCTCCGTCCCAGAAAAGTGATATTGTGCAGGTCTCCCTTGTGCCTCCAAAACAGTTGTGACTCCTCAGAGAATGGACGTGAGTCTTCTGAGGGTGTCCTGTGGTGTCTGGCAACAGGATGTTGTTAGTGGGGGTCTTTGGGTCCTATGGGTCGACGGTAGGGGCGTCCATGGATCAGGCTTGTTCCAGATCATCCCACAGACACTTGATCAGTTTGGGATGTAGTGAATTTGGAGGCCAGGTCAACACCTTGTGCTCTTTTTCATATTTTTGTTTAGTTGTTCCTAAAGGCTGCATCCTGCTGGGGTCATAGCTATTGCGCAGGGGTACCTGGTCTAGTCTGGTCTGGTCTGGTCTGGTCTATGTGGGTGGTACATGTCTAAGTAACGTCCATACACATGTCAGGTCCAAACGTTTCCCTATTCATGTCTCCTGACAGTGGTCATAATGTTGTGGCAGATTGGTGATTTAGACATAGGCCTATAGATTTAGTTTTTTTTCTTAATGTCTGTTTCTAAGGAAAATGTCCACATTCACATCACGTTTCCTAAACAGAACCTGTCCATAAGATAAACTGTTAACCCTGGTTGTTTCTAGATGCAAATATTTGCCTGGCAGGTGCGTTCTCATGACTTTACCGTCAGTGCCACCCCACATTTAATGTACATAACTTCCCATGACGCAATCCAAAGCGCACACGCTTACAAGTTCAGTCCAAAGACGGAACAAATGCACAAACTGAGCATAAAGACGTGACACGCCATCGAGCAGAAGCGTTTTCCAAGTCCAGCGCGTACAGCAGAAATGATGGAGGGCTAAAACCAACTTGACTTTACCAAGCAGTTTCTGTTTTAATTCCCCATTTATGCCCATACTACTCTTTCGTCTCCCACTGGGCTGGCACAGACAGGCTGAGGAGGATCTTCTGTCCCAGTACTGCAGCTCCTTTGTTCACAAATCCTCTAATCTCCTGCCTCTCTTGTCAGGTGGGTTTGTTGGTTCTTTCAGCACCACATTTTGAGATTTGCCCCCCAACTAAATTCCATTCAACCATCTCCTTGAGGGCATTCTCAAGAAGTTGCGACAAAAACTTCAAAGCACGTTATCAAAACTTTAGTCAAGGGTGTGTTCTCGTGAGTGAATGAGAAATAACTGGCGCCGCTTCTCTTCCGCTGCCTTAATTTAATCTTTCAACCTGTTGCTCTTCTCCCATTAACGGTATTTTTGTGTTTGCGAACTGAAATAAACAGTATGTTTCATAATCTCACAACAGTGTGATTCATCCGTGTGATTCACAATGTTTAAAAAAAGACAAAAGGGGGAGCTCTGGTTACATAAGACAAGCCTTTTCTTTATTTCTCACCTCTGCTGTACACAACATAAACAACCATACACACACACACACACAAACACATTCACCCACACACTGGTCCTAAGAAAATATACAAAACAAACAAAGAAAAAAATAATATGGCTGTTTATATGCCATGTGGGCCAAGCACTGATAATTCAGTGGAATGATAAAAAAAAAAAGTGAATTATTCGTCATCATCCTCCTCCTCCTCTTCCTCTTCTTCTTCCTCGTCGCTGATAACGTATTTCTTTGCCTTCTTCGTGGCCGTTTCCTCCTCGTCTTCAGCCTTTCTCTTCCCGGACGCCTCGCCCTCCTGCGCAGAACAAGACATATACGACAAAGGTGAAATGAGATGTCAGTCATGCTGACGCCGGCGGACACCGTGTGCAGCCTTTCGGTACTTTCAGTTTGCCGAGCACGGCTCCGTTTTCTCCGACGGCAGCGTTTTCCTTGGGACAGATAGCGCAGATAGGTACATTCACGCTCACTGGAAGGACTAGTATTTCCTGTGCCGTTTGTCTCTCGTCGTGGGGATAATGTGAAAAGGCTGGCTTTTCAACCTCCACGGTGTCCTGCCTCACACCGCCCCCTGTCTGCCCACCCCGGTACTGCACCTACCTCATCGCTGTCCAGCTTCTTGGCCTTCATCAGCCTCTGGGCCTTGTCATCATCGGAGCCTTCATCGCTGTCCGAGGAGTAGATCCTCGCTCGCTCCTCTGGATCGGGGGTAATAAAAGGGAGAATGGTCGTAAGGCCTCAGTAATACCAGAAAAAGACATTGCAACCTGTGACGTCTAACTCCTCCTCACCTCGCAGGCCTCCTCCTCCTTTGTACTTGCTCTTGATGGCTGCCAGGCTGATGGCCTCCTCGCCCTCCTCCTCGTCGTCATAGCGATCGGGCTCCAGGTAGCTGCTGCTCAGGCCTCTCTGGTGCTGCTTCTCCCTCATCCTCCTCTGTTGGGACTCTCTGCGGATAGAAGCTCGAAGTCGCTCCTCCTCTTTCTGTCGCGAGAGACGTCATAAGGAAATGTTACAAAAGGACCGACTTCCAGTGACTTGTTCTCCAAATTAATTACCACATACAATTACAATAAAACCTAACCATCTGTCCACGGATTAAAAAAAAGCTTGCAGTATTTGAATTATCGTAACTCACCAATGGACAAAATTCAAAGTGTGGCTGAGCACTAGGAAGTTGTGCTTTCTGTTAAAAAAAGCTGCCATTACGGTAATGATGACGCACCGCTGCTTTTGGCTGCAGGTTAGGAAGTGATGCAAAACTTTTGTCGGACAAGGAATTTGTCAGTAAAAACAAAGTTAGTTACACCCTTGAGATGTAATGAAGGTACTCCAGACAAAAGCGCAACTTCACAGAGTTCAGCCACACTTTGAATTTTGTAGATAGCGCCAATCACTGTGAGTTACGGTAATTCAAAAACCGCGGTTTCAAAGGGTTAAACACAGAGGGGCCTCTGTGGTTCAGGCTTGCTCTGGTGAATTTAGAGTCCGGGTCAACACATTGTGCCGTTTTCCACGTTTCTCCGATTCGTTTCCACTGAAACTCTGCATCAGACCAGACAAATCCTACATCAAGAACACGCTGCCTCGGAGGGGGTTACCGAGAACATGAGCGATGCTATCAGCGGTGCTTGTTTGGGTCGCCAGTAAATCCACAACAGCATCCCAGACTCGCTGACATTGTTTCCATTTCACTGACCGCTGCATGACCTCATTGTGTAAGCCCGTCCAGTTATGTCTTTACGTAACGGGGCACGATGCTAGTCAACAAATGGCCTCGTGCAAACTTTATTTGGGCTCTGGGGTGACAAAAGCCTTCCCGGACAGGGCTGTGGGCACACGCGGTTGAGTCACCTTGATCATTTCGTTGCGATGCGACTCGGGGTCTCTTCCAGCCATGGGAAGGATTCTGATCTTCTGCGTCTTGGAGCAGCGGTCAGCGAGGGATAGGGTCATCTTCCTGTGGGTGGCGCTGTCTGTGGAGTGGGGCCTGAAAATAAGAAACCCACCAGTGTCAGATTTTAAAGCATGTTTTATTTTAAATACACTTATGCATTGCAAAAAAATAAAAATAAATAAAGCTATCGATGTATAACCTATTTGTGCCAAAACAATTTTGGTCACACACACATGAAAAATGCCCAGTGGAGTTTTTACTGTCATCATGGAATAGTGTTTTTATGAGTGCATGGCTGTGTTTTTGTCTCGCCTACAGGCCACGTGAAACTTCTTCCTGCCAACTGTTTCATGCTGTTCTGCTGATTGACAGTAAGTAAACAAAACAGCTAATTTAAGCTGCTTTCATAGTAGTACGGACACTTGGCTTCGATTCACACCAGGGCGTGAGCCCTCAGCTGACCATATTGCCTCACGTTGTTTTGAATCCATGTGCAACGGCTGACACAGTAAACATCAGCAGAATTGCACTTTCATCACGCAAATTTTATTCTGCACTTTGCTAATGAGTAGCAAGAGTTTATGCACATAGGTGTTGAAATAGCCAAAGTATGCGTGCATGTTAATATTCAAGGCTCTTTTAGTGTACAGCACCACCAAAACAATAGCCTGGCTGTTGTCTCTTTTGCCCATGGGGTTCATTTTTATTTTTTTTACTTCACTTTCTACAGTGAAGCTTCCTCAGTAACACTTTCCTCAGTGTGTTCCATCGTGTTCCTCAGCAGTGTTAGGGTCTGAGCTGTCATCCAAACTTCGCCGTCTAATTGACGCAGAAGCCTAAACTGCCTATTTACACTCCCAAAAAAATCATCTTTGCCTTAACCGCCTGAGACACGAGCTTTTGTTTGCATTTTTAATTTCTCCAAGGTATTTGGGATCAGCAGGACCTAAGACTAAGACTAAGTATAAAAACTAAGCATCACCTTGCAATAGGTAGTAGTAGTTTTTGAAAACAAAAAAACAATGTCCTCATATGTGGACACTGGGATTATATCATTATTTAGATTACAATAAAGTCACCAATGTGTGACAAAATATAAAACTGTTCATTTTAATACCTGAGCATGGCTGAGCAAAACCAGAATTGCGAACAAAGACGTAGCTTGTTGCTATTGATAGAATTTGCTAAATTTGCAGGTTATATCAGAAACATTAATAATTATAAATAAATAAGTATTAAGCTTAGAATTTGAGGGGGTTTTGTTCCTCGTCCACTTTTGTCCTGTGATCTTCTGTAGAACGAATCCGCCCGCCATCACGTTTTCACCAACTAGTGTATTGATCTTTTGCTACCACTAGATTAAAGCGTCCACTCACGAGGACAACGGGTTTAAATGAAGCAGAATAAGCTGCAATAAAACCCAAAACTTAATGTCCCCATATGAGGACGCAGGGTCTCAGGGGGTTAAGAGGAGGGAACCTAACACACAAGGATTGTTTGCGAAAGTAAGCACACAGCAGGTTGCTGAGAAATACTAAGTGCAAACACAAACACGTTTGTTTGAACTCACAGAAGCAACTGTTTTGCATACGGTCACAGACCATAAGACCATAAACTTCCACAGTCAATATGAAACAGCCCATTTATTGTTTTGGTGCTTCGTGGTTTCACTGGAATCAGCATTTTGTTCTGTTTCTGTCTGCACAGTGCAGATGCCAACGTTTATTGCTGCCTAAACTCGTCATTCAAATCAAACCGTCAACATTAGCGATACGGAAGCCTGAGGGGACTATTTTTTTAAAAGTTGCTTAAAGCTCCTCCTGAAAAAAACAAAACAAAACGAAATAAAATGTCTGTCATTTGTCAAGCACGCTGAGCTGCTTTGACCCTAATCCTAATCAAAACTCATATGATAATACTCGATCAGGACAAATTGTAATGTTCTCTCTGTGGAGGACTGTTGGCCGGTGTCCTACAGGACGCATGAGGTCTGAAAAAGACAGAATGTTCAGGTGGACTTGGGGGCACTAAGAGGCTTATGCAGTTCTTACTGGGAGAAAACTGGGCAGCTTACACCCGGCGATTCGGATACTTGCGGCGTAAAGAACATTTCTGAACGCGGCTTAAATGAAGGGGGCTATTGTTGTTGTTTTGGAATGAGATGCAACCCGGCGCTTGTTTAGCACATGTTCTGCTGTCAGGGAGCCACTAACATTTTACGCCTCAAGAGAATAAGCCTGCGAGCGTGTCCTGAATCGTAGCCCGTCACCAGCACGACAATGGCATGTTAGTGCGTTACCTGAACGTGAGCTTGGTTTTGAACACAGCCTGTCCCTGCAGTCCGGTACCCTGTCGGATGAACAGGTGGTTGTGGTCTCCCTGGAGGGGAGCTTTGTAAACATCAAACACTTCATTCCCCAGGTGGAGGGACATGCTGCGGACAGAGTGGGAAACTTATAAAGCACGCAGAGCACATCATGTACACAGAGTCTCCGACGACCGACACAGGACATCCAGCCGGATGTGACACACACCTCCCATCGGACCACTTGACGATGCGCGCGTTGCTCTCTCGCATTTCGTTTCCCTCCTCGTCTCTCTTGACTCGCCACCGGATTGTGTTCTCCACCTGCAGGCGAAAGGACGAAACTGTCACTCTCAAATTATTATTGTTTCGTTCCATTCTCAGCTCACAGAGACAACGGCGTACCTTCAGTTTGAGCCTGGTGCGTCCCTCTTCATCCAACATTTCCTCGTCCTCAAACTCATCCTCATAGTACTGAGGATCAAAGGGCCTATAAAAGACGAATCATGTTTAAGTTACACAGATGTTTTCACATTCATGAATAGGGCCGTGCAGTATACCGGTTCATATCAATCCATTATATGATTTTTTATTTTTTTAAATTTGATTATACAGTGTCTGTCCCCTGGCTATAACTGTCTCAGAAAATGTCCCCAATTTTAGCTTTTTATGAATGACAAAAAACAATGTTGCGCGCAGACTACAATTATTACGGTAGCTGGTCACGCTGCTATTGGCATTACAGACATAGCATGTTTATGAATAAATACGTCAAATAGATGAAATCGTAAGTGTCCCAGTTTCTTCATTTTACCTTGATAACAATTTACTTAATAATATTTAAATTTTATTTATTCTGTTTCCACATCAGCAGGCAGCGTTAACTCGGGGCCACGCAAACCTGTTTTACTACTAGTGTGAGATCATTAGTCAATCTAGTGCAGGGTGGTCTTCAATATTTTTCAGACCAAGGACCCCCAAACTGATGTAAGAAAGATTAAGTAGGGACCCCCTACCTACTATATGTGTTCTATATTCATTTTTGGCTTAGATATACATTATTATTAGCATTTTGCATTCAGTATAAAGCTATCCATTTACTAAATACGTTGGATTCATGTTAACGTGTATTTAAAGAAATTTAAATTTGTGGGGGGAAATAAAAAAAAATATAACAAATATCTAATCAACCAAAGATTTTGCGACACCCCCCTGCAGTACCTCTGTGGATCCCCCAGGGGTTGTGTACCCCATGTTGAAGACCTATGATCTTCTGCACTAATCTCCCAACAAGTAGAAAATGTTGTGAATGGTGTGATCCCATCGGAATTTTAAATGATGTACATTTTTGGTCATACCGCCCAGCACTACTCATGAATCACCCCTCTTCCAAGGGTTGTTATTGCATCTCTCTACAGCGTCGAGATTCTGACCTGGGCTCCACAGACAGGAAGTTAGGTAGCTTGACGAAATAAAGGTCAGACCCCAGGTCTGTGCTGACTTTTGGGATCTCGACTTCAATGCGAGTTTCGGGCGCTGGCTCCTCTTCAGCGTGCTCCCCCTCCATCCCATCCTCTGTATCCTGAGAGAGAGAGAGAGAGAGGGAAAGAGAACGTTAAACACTGTATGATTTAATGACCCATGATAACAGGGATCAGCTCAGAGAGGCTTAGCGAAAGCCTCTAAGAAAAAGTGAGACCCTGACAAAAGCGGCAATTACAGAAGTTGAGTGCAGGAAAGAGCTGCAGAGTGAGACGTTACCAAGGGCTGTCCTGGCGTCGGAGGCTTCTCGGCATCGCTGTCTGAGGAGATGTCGTCGGCTTCTCCAAACAGGTCGTCTGCGGCGGCCTTCTTTGCTGCAGAAAAGCATGGACTCATTTAAATGAGGGGTCAAATCCCAACTGTAGCCGCTACTAAGAATTTTCGATTAGCAGCGAGTCTTTGCTCAAGCACTTTCTTACGTTTGCTTGACCCGATATCGCTGTCTGAATCTGAATCGGAGGCAGCTTTCGCTTTGGTTTTCTGTCGCAGGAAATCGTCTTCACTGTCACTGCCCTTTGCAGACTCTGAAAAAAATAATAAAAAAATAAAATAAAAAAAAGCTGATACAAGAATATAATTTCCACATTTTAAAAAGCAAACATGCAGGACACATCTTAACACAGGAGAGGATTCATCACGTTGTGCAAGAGGAAATTTAATCTCATATTAACCCCAGAGCTCAGGATAAAAATGTTCACATATGGCCTTAATCCAAAAACCCTCAATGTGTAAAGATTAACACGAGCTAATGCTCCAGTTCTGTTTTTAAACACCAGACCACGGCCGTACCTGATTTCCGATTCCTCGGCCCCTCGTCGTCAGAGTTCTCCCGCTCTTCATCGGAGTAGTGGCGCTTCTCCTCCTCGTCCTCTGACTGGTCGCTCTTGGCTCCTCCCTCCCACTTCTCGTCATCTGATTGGTTCTCCCTGCCGGAGGCTTCCCCCTCAGAGTGAGGGGTGCCTGGCCCCGACTGCGGGGTCCCGGGGTCACTGTGCAGACTGGTTCAAGAGAAACACACAGAAAGAAGCACATATCAAGAGAATGTGGTCTCCTGACAATAAAGGAAAGTCTCGTAATACAAGTTGGGTTGTTAACCAGTTACCAACTAGCAACTTAAGATACTGGCAACAAAGTAATACAGTTTACACCTTCGGTCTTCAGACTGTATTATTAATAGAAGAGGTTTTTATATTTATTAGAATCTTTCAAACTGGTCAGAAAATATGTTTTAACTGATTAATATTGGTCACTGTAGACTGATATGTTTTATGTTTATACAGTCTTCTGTGCACAATTGGTTTCAGAGTGACACCTACTGATCCCACATAGTCAACACAGCAATAATCAGCCAAATGTTTCTTGCAATGTGGTCACTGCAAAGTGTGTCGATGTAACACCTCCAGAGTTTTGGTGGGATCTTTTTTAGTATTTTGTATTAATAAAAACAAAAATCTGCCAACGGGTTCAGCTTTTTTTGCTAGACATAAATTCTTGAAATAAGCACAAAGTTTTTGTCTCTGAACAAAATATAACATGTATTTCTTTGATGCGAGGATTTTTTGCTTTCTTGAAATTCCTTTTTAGCAGCGTACGGTGGCCTGCCAGGGTCTAATTTGCTCCACCATGGTCTCATATTTTATTAGCATCTACTAGTCTCTTTAGAAAACCTTTTTTGTCCCACGATGGAGAAACTGCAGAAAAGAAAAACGGGCTGCCACTTGTGTAGCGCCTAGAGCAATTTGGGGGTTACATGCTTGCTCAAGCTGCATTCCTAAACACTACAAGCACCAGTCTCACTTCCCCCCCAGGGTATAATCCTGAGTGTGTTGTCTTACGTCCTGTCTGAACGAACGCTGCCCCTCTCAGAACGAGGGCTTCCGCCGCCGGACATCCCGCTGCCGCCCGGACTTCCTATATCCGACCGGCGGCCCCCGTCGTCCTCATCTTCATCCTCATCTCGGTGGTCGCGCTCCGATCCACTGTGCTGCTCCGCGTCCGAGTGATCGTTGTCCCCCTGGTCGGAGTGGACGCTGGCGTCCGACTGGTTTCCCGACCGCTCGGACTGGTTGTCGCTGCCGCTGCGCTGGCTGTGCTGCTCGTCCTCGCTGTCGTCCCCAAAGAGCTCCTGTTAAGAGAAGGAAAGGTGAGTATGTTTAATTTGTGGACAGATCACCAGGTCCTCCAGACTGAGACATAAAGTTACTCAGTATTTGCAGCTGGTTAACAGTGCGTTAGCTAATACTAATACTCAAGCTAACACCTGCAGAACTGATCTATTTACAGGGGGTGCACGTCCCACCTGTATACTTTTAAAAGGCATCACAATAATAACAGTATCAAGAGAAAAGAAAAAACTAGATAACTGTAGATATTCACATTTATCTTTTTATTTATTTATTTATTATTATCTGTGGTGAGCAGAATCTCATTCCTTATGTCGTTTAATGATTTTTACATTGGCTGAAACACTTCTCACTGTTTGGCAACTCATGCTACGTGTTATTCAGTTTCTTAATGTAACATTTTTTTTTTTTGCATTCACAACATCTAGACAATGGTATTCAGCGATTATTTGAAATGACAACACTTTTTTTTAGTCTGTGGACAAGGCTAAATAATAAGACACACTTTAGTGTTTAATTCTATCCAGTTTCAGTGCCACACACGATATCCTCTAAAATGATCATGCAGGTGAACTGCCACATTTCTGATGCTGTAAACTGACCCTTATAATAGTCAAGAAGGGGGATTTAAAATATGTTTGTTTTCACTAGTGTGTACTCACCAATGTCCAACTTATTCTCTTAATTATCTTGATAAAATGACAAGATTGTGTCTTAGGGATTATTTCTTATTTCTCCTCAGAGGTCAGCTATAACGACTCTTCATTACTTACATGTTGATTATGACTGAATTTACATTATTAAACTTATCCCTTATCAACCGATTCTTAGTTGTGGGTCACACTAGGAGACAAAGCATGATTCAGTGCTGTCTGCAACACTTAAAAATAATTGCACACACCTTATTCATACTGGGTTTCCCTGCCTCCTGGCCTTCGTCGTCATCATCATCGTCCCGGTCCCGCTCGCTGTCACTGCCGCTGCCTGAGGCGTTGCTGGCAGACCGGGGCCTCTCCTGCTCTGAGTCTGAACCGGAGCCAGAGCCTGACTCTGCAAAGTGGCAAAGAAGAGAAGACCATTTTAATTCTGGTACACAGCTTAAGTCATCACATCTCAACTGGTAAATGTCGGCGCTGCTAGGTGTGTCACACACACTAACAACTTCCTGAAAAGCATTAATGTGTCTACGGTTTATATAAAACTCAAATGTATAATCATATTTAACTGTGACATTTAGGGGTAAAAAAAAAAAAAAAAAAAGAATGTACTCCTAATCTTATTATACTACTGGCCAAGCAACATGCTTTTATAGATTATTACACTTATAATAATTCACTGAATCCCAGAAATCTGAATTGCAGCTTTTACTGATTTCTACCTGATTCTTTAATTTATTAATCTACTAATCTAATTAACTAATCAAATCTCTAAAAATTTAAAATATGGCCAATTTCAAGTTAAACCACACATTTAAATAAAAGTTGAGCTGATAAATCAGAGATTAGAGTATGAATTGGGTACAGTTTAAGTTAATGTTGGCGCAGTCGTACGTTTTGATGAAGCAATAACACAGGAAGCCTCTTGTCCGGTAAACATAAACATACAGATTAATCTGGCTAGTTAGAAATAAAGTAAAATAAAGAGCAAATTCAATTTAAAATAAAAGAGAAGTAAATCTGTTTCAATAAAAGTTAGCTTTAAGAAAACATTTAAAAGTGAACGTGGTTTTCATGCACGGAGTTCATGCACACTAGTGAAGCGTTCACGTTCCACCGGGAAAAACTAGATTTTGCTTTTTCGGTTTGGACAAGCTCGATATTCCCAATAAGGCAACTTTACAATCAAATACGACAATCAGAGGGCGGAGAGACAACAATACCTCGTTGATCATTGTCGCTGTCCCCATCACTCCCGAACAATTCATCCATGTCCGCCATTTCTTCCGAACTATAGTAAAACCGTGACCTACAGGAAGTGAACGCTCGGCTTTGAGGAAAGGTTTCACTTCCGGGTTACGTTTCTGGGTTAAACTGATGATGTAATGAGTATTAATAAACACAAGGGGGCGGTACATTCACTTACTAAACAGTAATAGTAATAAACATATCTTTTATTCTAGAAAGTAGTTTACCCTCACAAAAGTACAAATGCCAGATATTTAAAATGCACAGACGCAGGTGGACAAGCAAATGTACAATCCCATGTCCAGAGATTAGAAATATATTAGAAATATCTTCTTCTTCTTCTCCTTCTACTTCTTCTTCTTTTTAATCTCACAAGTTCCTGCACTTTAGGCCTTTGAGGAAGGACATTTCAATCCTGCGTGTGTGTTGTACACGTCAGAGTTGACAGTAAAGATGACTTTGAATCTGTTGTGGATTACGCATAAAAACATGATTTATAAATAGTAAACCCGAGACAGACATGCAATATGTTGAAAAGGACATTACATAGCTGTTAAGTCTTCTTAATTTAACTTGTCTTCTTGTCTGTTCTCGGTATGTTCTGGAGTCATCGGACTGCAGCTGTAAGTTTTTATTGACGTTTAATACGCCAGATGGTGAAACAGTGTGTCTCATTTTCCTCTCAGACAAAGTCTGTGCCACATAATACAGCTAAGCCCTCTCTCTCGGCGTAATGTTTCTTAGAGGCAGGAGGTACTGTATTATAAGTTAGGAAAGATCATAGATTAACTGAGTTGACTGCCAAGTGTGCTGTCACCCTGCAGTACCTTCATTTAATATGTACTGATTTGTGAATAGTGATCTGCTGTACATAGACGCAGACCTGGTGCAAAGCAGGTTTAAAATTACAGCAATGTAGGCTTCGTCTCAGGTCACAACCTCAGCTGATTATTATCATTCATTCATCTAGTTTCAGCTCTACCCAAAGTTTCTGTCCTAGACGCAAGGCATCTTGTTACAGTCCACATATTGCGAGAGTGTACATGAAATTCTATATCCACTATTATGTAACACGGAAAAAAAAAAAAAGATGAGCCCTCCATGAGCTTAACAAATAACTGGTTAGTTAAGGTTTTAGTGTACTCACTGCATACACTGTAAACACTGTTGTTTTGCAATGTCTCATGTTGTGACTAATCGAAATAAAAGAACAAACAAAAACAAATGTAAGTAAAATAAACAATAAGTTAATACAAATACAATAATATTAAATAACAAGGCATGAAATAATGTACTTCACTAGCACATTATTTTATTTTATTTTTTACGTTTTATCTCTCATCCAATTGGTTGTTGTTGGTAAAGAGGCGGGATCATTCATCCCATTGGTTCAGCCCCGGAATACTCTCTTTCTATTGGCTAACTCTGACGTCACTCAGGAAACGCTTCGTTTCCCTCTTCCTGTGTTACCGCCCTTGGGTTGAGTGAGACACCAGGGGAAAGCTCAGAAGGAACATATCGCAATTCATTGGGAGGACTTGTGTTTTTTTGGACGCTCCGTTGTCTGGTCCTCATTAGCCTCAGGTAAGGCAACAGATAGCACTGTGGGCTTTTAAATTAGTACGTTAATGCAATGGCACGGGACAACCGCGGTGTACTTTTAGCCTGGTTTAGCTTAACGGCTACCGAGTTGAGTCAACTGCCAGTGTTAGCACGCTAGCTTCCACATCTCAGCGGGCTGATTTGTGTGGTGTGCTGCATCCGACAAATGTTGCCAAGTTACCAGAGAAAGTGCTCCACGAATTATTTATGTCTGTCTGTGACTGTGTATTAGCTAACATACAGATGCTTTCGCTAAGCGGCGGTAATTAACGATTGAAGGTGTTTACTGTCAATGTGATAAGTGAACATGGCTGCTGTGTTACCACCTGAGTAACACACTCAATGCATGTAGTTGTCCTATATGATGTTTTACGGCTCAGGCAGAGTCCTCAGTACGCTCGGTATGTAGGATTTATTCAATCTGAGCTGCCCATCCCTCCCAGCCAGACAATGCATTGTGCAGACAGGGCATGAATGCACCCTGTGTTTGTCTAAGACAAGAGTTTCAGTATTTTAAGGGCATACTTTTAGTGGGATGACTCACGGCAGTAGTGTGGCCATCATGGGAAAGACTGTAGCTTTGTCAGCTGTTTTACCTGTTAAGTGAAGTGCAAGGTCGCATGGGTCAACTACTGCCACCCAATAGCTAATACGAGGATTTATGAGATAATAAACAGGAGCATTGTGATCAGCAGGGCTCTGTGGTGAGTAAAGGGCGTGGTGCTAGTCTTGAGGAGGACGTCTGCTCAGGGAAGTGTGGTTTTCCCTTTAAGCCTGCAGGCAGGTGGCCACTTGAAGCTGAAAAGCAGGTATCAAGTGGAATGTGGTGTTTTCGGTGCCCACTATACCACCTGGCTCTTCAGATTGAGGTGTATTTTATCTCCATGCTGAGCATAAGGGCAGGGCACTCCTTGAAATCTGTTATCATTACATAATAATGTACCGTGTATCTTGAGTGTGCTTGTTAAACAGGGAGATATACAAAGAAACACCCTACTTCCTGTGTGGCCCTTTGTCAAATTTCGAGAGCTGGAGTGAAATAAATGTTGAATGACCAACGTAGTTTTTTTTTCTCTGAACTGTATCTATTCACTTAACACTTAAGTCATCTTCCTTATGTACTGCAGTGAAGATCTCTTACTGACAGCATGATCAGGCCCCTTCTGTGCTTATTCTTTCTCTGTCTCCCTCCATCTGTTTTCTGTCATTTTTCTGTCTCTTAGGAGACTGAAAACAGAAACGATAAAAGGAGAAGTGAGTAACATCAGGGTGGAGAAAAGCATAAAACTGGAGGAGAGTAGGTGGGAGCAGGAAGTGCAGAGTCTTGTCCCATGGGTAGCATAGCTGGGTCATTCTAACTATAGTCTTTTTGCGTGCTGTCGGGGCGGTGTGCTACAATAATGCAACACCAGTCGGTGCTTCCTGTTCATCTTTGAGCTTCACATTACTCTTCCTCCAGCTTCTGTCTCAGACCTTAATATGTCTGACATCCTTGCCAAAAGAATGTAACTTGAATAAACCCCTAGTTAATGCTTACTGCTAAGTGATATATAATGGCTTTGCTCCTGATAGCAGATATCACACACCATCGCTTTTTGAAAGAAGATAAGTGTCTCGCTATTTGACTCGAAACCAGTTCATGTATTTCACAGAGGAGGTTCTAACAACAAAGGTAGAAAAATCTGTTGTACAGGTTACAGTCCCCTCCTCTTTAACCTAATTTGCAATTTGTGAAAAAAGAAAAAAAAAAGCGCAAATTTTTCTTCCTACATAAAGAAATGGCAGTAAAAAATATTCTAATGTTGTTTGTTACTTCTTAGTTGGTTATTTTGCGAGACTTTATCCACCATTAAAATAATTATAATAATGCCTGTCATTTCATTTTGTTATTGTTGCTATTGATATATGTGTTTATTGTGGTTTTGGTGGGAAAAATAAGAACAAAATATCCAACACATTTAATTGTTTTACTTCTGTCCAGTAGCCTGGGTGTACAGGTCAGTGACGGAAAGCTCAAGGTGAGAGTGCAGACAGGTTTGCAGTATTACTGGCTTCGAGCCATCTGTTGTTGTGTTGAAGGATTAGAAACGAGGAGAAAGGAATCAATCGGAATCGACTAATGGAGCCTCTCAGTGTCTCCACCTTAGCCTGAGCCCACCCATTGTCGGCATTATCCCTATCTGCATGCTTCTTTTCTCCTCTGTCTATTACTGGAGACAGTGGCTGTTGTTGTAAATCTGGTGATAAGTTTCTCAGTAAAGTGGAAATTGAGAGAAAGTTGGATAATGTGGTAAAGTGTGTTATTTTGAGCTCATCTCATAAGAGCATTATGTATGTGTGCCTGTGCGTGCACACGTATATACACGTGTGTGACTTGTGATCATCTAAGGCCGTAGTCTCCGTTTTTTTTTTCCTGATCCTGTCCAGATATGTAATATGCATTTCCTTCTGCTCACCATAAGAGTTTGTCTGGGAAATTAACTTAAACTAGGACCAGCCAGTGATAAATCATACATATGATGCCAGAACAGTCACCTGGAAAAGTAAATAAAGTTTTAGTTCTGGATATGAGACTTTTTTTCCTTATATTCCAAATATATTTCTAATATAATGGAAATCTGGCATGCTGTAAAGGCTGGATACATTCGTGATTACTGTCTGACTTTAAGAGATGAACAAAACTCCCTTTTCCAGACACTTGCGTCAATGACTTGTGACGTTATCACGAGAAACAAATCCTTGTGCTGTTCCGCAAGCACAGCACAGACGACCAGTGTTTAGTTTGCAGCACGAAGGATGATTTTCATATGATTTGTTTGCATGGCATGTATTCAATCCTCTTAAAATTACAGTTTTATATTTTTTTTCACATAATATTCCAAGCTGAGGTCTTCATTGTGGCCCTGACTTTAATGTCCATTTACCATTAGCTCAGCTTCAATTTGGCTGATTTCCCTCCTCACTCTCAGCAGAAGTAACATGAGAGATTTCCAGGAGAGCAGCTTCGAGGCATCTTTAAAATGATCTGATCGGCCGGAGCGTAGATTTGTTTACATCTGCCGTAAACCAAAACCAAATGTTGGAGAACATGACTAAAATGTTTGTTTTCTGGAGGTTCTTCACAGAACTGAGAAGAGATGTTTGTTTTATAGTTTTATAACACAGGTCTAAGCAGAATTATGATTTGGTGTTTGCTGTGACACCATAAATATTCAAGTTAAACTATACACCACAGAGCTGTTTATAAATATGTTTCAGTCTGTTAGCTAGTTGTTTATTTTATTACAACCATCCAGCTCTAAGTGTTCTTTGTGATGAAAGGCGGTATACTTATTTATTTTTGCTCAGTCAAGAAGGCTCCGCTGTTATGTGTAAAAGTAAAATCAAAATCTTTGGGGAAGTTCGTTGCAGTTACTGCAGTCCCACAGAACAAGCCCTGATTTAGGAGAATGAGAATGAGTAAGATCAGAAAAACCTATTAATCACAAGCATGATAGTGCTGTACTTGGGTTGTTTTTCACGGTCTGGTTAAACAGTAGAACAGTAGGCTCAGATCATTGTTGTAGATCATAACATTCACACGCTTTGATTAAAGTAATCAGTGTTGACATTTGAGCCCGGCTTCATATGCTGACACTCACCAGTTCGGTTATGGCTCTCGTAATCGTTTCAGAGATGAATGTGAGTGGCTGCAGGGGAGTAAATGGACGAGGTGAGGAGAAGAATTAGCCGAGGACAGAGCCTGGATTGTGGATCCACAGCCAGAGACACAGGCGGGGTCAGTGTCTTAGAGGAATTCTTAGGGCTGGAGAAATCAATCAGGCAGCTCCAGGGAAATGGTGCTACGCGTTGAAAAAAATCCTTAAGTTTGTTTTTCTGCTGTCACTGAGTTTAGAGATGGTGCCGTATTTTACAGTCACACTTACAGATCTGGGGCATCTAAAGACAGAAACTACAGCAACAGTCCTTACTTTGATTACTTGTAAACTAATTCAATCACGCATTAATAATAGTTTATACACAAGCCCATACAGTTTTAAAATAACTTACGTTTGTAACACATGACAATTATTTATGCCAGTACGAGTGGACAAGTGATTTGGAGAAAAGTCATCTGTGGAGTCCTACAGGGAAATGATGAGGTCGTTTAGTGTTCGGACTGTGGCGTGGGAGCGGGAACTGAACGCTGGAGCCTCTTCATTTTGTTTGACAGGACACACACTTCAAACTCAGTCACTTATCTGAGCTTTGTTTTATCTTAACTATGGAGTTATGTTGACGCCCCTTTTGTCTCAAATGAAAAAACATACACTTGCGTTGCCATATCAATTCATATTAATGTCTTTTGTGACTTGCACAACTTTGGGATACGTTAATGTTGTTTTCAGTGGTCCTTATGGGAGTGATCACATGACCCCTCCAAGCCTGAGAAAGTTCTTCCTTTGTTCAGCTGTGTGTGCGTTATTGCATCATTGCGAGGCCTTATTATCAAGGCCATCTGTGATCAACTATTGTTTCACATGGATGAGATAAACACTGTGCAATTCCCTTTCATTGTTTGGATTAGCTAAATTCAAAGGTCCTTTCCATCTCTCATCATGTGTGTGTTCCTCATGTTTCTTTGCAGATAGCCTCTCCCTGGTCTGGAGCAATATAAGCCCGAGAAGAAGCAGTGTGGCCGTGGGTTCAGTGTTGCTTAGCAAGCTATACCCAGCACCATGGCGTTGTCGTTTAAGAAGGATCTGGAGAAGTACAAGGATTTGGACGAAGATGAGATCCTCAACAAGCTGTCGGCGGAGGAGCTCAAACAGCTGGAGACGGCCCTCGAGGAGATGGACCCTGAGGTCAGGGCTCGGTGAGGGTTGGAGGAGCTCCAGGGCTCTTTAGTGGGAGGAAGTTCCTGTAGCCAAAGGGTTTAATGGAAAATGGCCAATTTAAAAGAAAAGAGTTCATGTTTTCATAAAGCTAGTGCAGTCATTGCAGCCAGTATTCTAAGAGACACAAACCTGAATCTTTCACAGCCACTCCACTCAATTGTAATTCTGTATCAACAAGATGCTTCTTGTTGCGGTTTAAATAAGTCAGTCATTGAAATCCAAGTTTAGATTTTGTACTCACGCCCCCTCCAGCCACACGCATCACTCTTAGCCTCTGTGGTTGCAAGAATAATAGCCGCATCAGCGCTGTCAGCTTATTACCATGTGTTTGTTTATCTGTGAGTGGAGCACAGCACTGGCCATAGAGTATAAAGAAATGCCTCCCTATCCATGGGATGTTTTATTGAAATTCCATCTTAACCAAGTGAGACAAATCACCCTAGAGGAAACAGTCTGCAGCAATGGGAAAATAATTAATCTGTGCAACTCATGTCATGATAGACAAAGTAAATTTGTGCATATAAAATGAAGCACTGCAGTCGGTAATAGTTGCTGCAGTGTGCACAAGCTGCCTCATCTAACTTTTTTAGATTTCAACATATCTGTCCACTGGAGCTTGGGTTGTACCTTCTCAAGGGATCAATGCTGAGCCTGTGTCACTGTAAGCATTTGTACATATGTGCTGGTGACTTGGCAATTAAAAGGCTCTGTTTAAGGTTCAAGTAAATAAAGGCTAAACAGGCAGTTTTTACAGCTTTTCCCATTTGCGTCACTGCAGTGCTTAGTTACATTTCTGGGGAGGTGCACGGCAGGCTACATAGCAGGGTACAAAGCTTTAAACCAACCTACAGCGTACCTACCGTGTAGCTATGATGTACAACCGTAAATATGACTTTACTTACCTACAACAAAACTGGTTGCATTTTGTGTTAGTCATTATATCCAGGCATCAAGTTAAACCAGTTCACAAAACATTCATTTCCTGTTTGAGGAGCTGGTAATTCATGTTTGTTTTCCATGAAATTCCTTCGTCTATAACAACTACCACACTCGGCTGAAGGTGCAAAAGATAAACTGACGTTCGTTTGCAGCATTTAACCCACATCAGCAGTTAATTCTTGTATTGTCCTTAATGCATGATATTTTTCACAATTTGCATGACTGCATATTTTTCTGCAAACACTTATATTGACCAGCATTTACCGGAGCATAGATCCAAGAGTTTGTAGTGAGCATTTTGACTTGTCCATCAGTTGACGTGTCTAACGTGGCTCCTTGTCTCCTCTCCTCTCAGAATGCTCTCCTCCCGGCGGGTTTGCGTCAGAAGGACCAGACGACGAAGGAGGCCACAGGATCATTCAACAGGGAACGTCTGCTCAAATACCTGGAGAAGGAAGCCATGGAGTACAAGGACAGAGAGGATATAGTGCCCTTCACTGGGGAGAAGAAAGGTGTGTCTTCTATTAAAGTTTCCCTAATGGAACTACAGACCTCGGTCAAAGAGGAACCAGTTGTCACTTTTGATTTATTACAAAGAAACTCACGATATAATTTGTGCGTCGTTCCTAACTCATCAATCCCATCTGTAGCGAGTTTCTATCACGTTTGTCGCACTGTATTTCTCAAGTGGGATGGAGATTCACGGTCCAGCTGTGTGTCTATCAGCAGCAGTAATTACCGGTCTGCTGTCTTTGCAGGTATTATTAATGCATGTCTGCTCTTATGCAACATAGAGCAGTGTGTGGGGGAGGTGTGTTTGTACCAGGGAATAGGAGGCAGTGAGTGCCAAGGGAGAAGGCAAGTTTTGTCAGATTACTTCAAACTCTGTTAGCTTTAAGTGGGCGTATTGCTTTACTCAGTCACTGATTCAGTTTTGAGAGATTGTGACGTATTCGGTTTGCTTAAGTCTGCAACTCACGCTGCTGTCCGTTTCTTTTTTTAGAAGGAGCATCTATGCAAATTTGTGTCCTGTTTTAATGGGGGTGATATCTGAACTTGTTTTGTTGGATTTTTAAGTCACTCCGTTTAGCTAAGAGGTTGGCCGTGCTTAGCATTACATTAACATCTCGATGTCATGTAGGTAATAATTCATTTTGCAGCCATTTAAATTGGTTACATATAATACTAACCATCGTTTAGTTTGTCTTTTTAACAGGCATACGTTCCTGGAGTATTATCTCTGAAAGTGCAATAATACTTAAAGCATTGCATGTGGAATTTATCATCAACACAATCTGTGATATCACGTAGTTGTGTGGCCATGGGGGTAATATACAACACAGTGGATTGTTTGTGGCAGGAATGTTTCTCACACAAGTGTGAAATTAACACCCGCAGCTGAACCAGATGGGATTACTGTTACTGTAAAAACTGAAATAAACTCAACTTCTCAACAGGTTGCACAAGACATTATTGCATTGAATGTGTCAGAAGAGACAGTGATGCGTCTCTTTTCCGGGTAGCGTAGCAGAAACCCAAGAGAAAAGTGAGCAGAAACAATACTCTGCAGGAAGTCTTTTCAAGAGGACGGAATTCCTTTTGTTGGTCTCTCCAGAGACTTGAAAGCTACTCCCGCGCTGTAGAGGAAATATGGAACTGACATCTTCCCCTGACCTAACAGTGGCCTGTTGGAAATTATACTCCATCTGTGTGTGTGTGTGCTCCCTATGACTACATGGAAAACTCCCATCACTGTGGTGGTTCTGTGGAATGCAGATGGTTTTCTCCCCCTTGTTATACTCACCCCCTGCTGATAGATAATGTGGTCACGAGTGTTTGCGTCTCTAGCTTCAATAACACAGGCAAGTTTAGAGGAAAACAGGCCCGTGAAATGCCATGGTAACTATTACAGCCCTTTAGCATCGGGCCAGTCCTAATTATATGACTTTATTACATATTGCTTGAATTTATCCCTGCTGCTGATCCTTAATTTCCTTCAGGGTTTGCCATTATTATTGTTGTTATTAAGTTCTGTTGTCGGTGGTTGAAGTTAATTATCTTGAGAACTAATATTGTGCAGTACAATCAGTGGAGTGTCAGAACAAAAGTAGAGTACTCGTAGCGCTTAAGGCATACTTTGTCTGATAAAACACCGTGCTTGTTGAGGTCACAGTGGAGGCGGACCAGTTGCACAAGTGAAAACACACAAACACGCAGCAGTTCTGCACAGAATTGCTTCCAGCATTCAGTGTTTCTTAGTAATTGCATAGTTGAAGAAAACACTTGCGGTCTTAAGTTAATTAGTGTCACTTTTTTGGATTTATTTGTTCGTTATGTTCCCTGTGGGTGAGCTGTTTACATATACCTAGTTAGAATTAGGAAACACTGCACTTAAATTGTTTAACCTAGATTAAATCAATTGGGTAGCCTTACACAAGCTTCTTGTGATACATTGCAAGACAGGACAATCCTCCTGAAAGAACGGTGACAGCTTCATAGACTGCCCTGATTGCACACACTTTTCAGTTCTGCTCATTTAGTTAAAGCCACTCACACATACCTCAGTCTCCTTGTCCTTAATCCGTTTTACCATATCTTGGGATCATTGTCCGTTTGGAAGACCCATTTGTGACCAAGCTTCAACTTTGTGGCTGATGACTCTAGATATTGCTGCTATATCCACATAATTTTCCTTCTTCATGAAGCCATCTATAATCTGAGGTGCCCCCTGCACCCGAGCACCGCCGCAGCATGATGCTGCTACCTCCGTGCTTTACAGCTGTGATGGTGTTTTTCCGCCTCCTCCATTTTCCTCCAGACATGAAGGCGATCATTATGGCCATGTCATTTTAATGGTGGTTTTGAAGCAGTGTCCAGGACTTGGACTTGTTTAACCGTGGCTATAGATATTTTTCTAGCTGTTTCCTCCAGTGTCTACACATGATCCTAGTTTTTCTACCCAGGCTGTTCATCCTTAGGAGACTGTTTTCGTCGGGTGGTGTGATGACTGCATGGGTCTTTGTTTTTAACTGGCGTTTTTATCATTACCTCACTGAGTCAGTTGCCAAGATCTGTAACTGAGATATTGTTTTTAAGGGAAAACAAAAGGCAGAACAATTCCCAACCATCTTTTCAGTTGACCCTTATATGGACTGTATCCAATTTTCCTGTGCAACGAGGGATTATGACTGACATTGCTGGTGTGTTCAGTTTCCTTTTTGACAATGTGGTTCTTGTAAACGTCCTTGTTTACTGATGGTCTGATTTTTTTTATAATATTGCAAACATTCATTTCAATCAGTGATCACAACAACATGTCAAAATCCTGAATCTTGGCTAAGTTGAAAAGTTACGTTACATAACATCTATGGTCAGTGTCTATCGGCTTAGAATTTCCTCTCACAGGCACCGCTTTGTTGCTGCTAAGTCAGTTTTTTCCCAACATTTTTACGTAGACCCCCATTTAGTTAATGACACGCACTCCTCTGGGATCATACAGATGACTTGAGGCTTGCCTCTGTCTTTTCTCGCTTCTCATGTGTCGCTCCAGAGGGACTGGCACAGGATGCTGCCTGATGACTGTATTTACTGTTTTCTTGCTTTCAGGAAGTGCCAGAGCCCCCACTGGGGACCAGTTCTAACCGTTTGAGGGGCTTGACTGACTTTGAAGGAGGGGAACGAGGGGAGGGCCTCCTGCACGGGGTGTTTTGTTTAAGGAGACAGGCATATACTGGAGAGGCAGCAAATGGCACCCACTGCGCTGGTCTCTCTGCCCAGCGCAAGTGTCTGCTGGCCCAGCAGCGCAGTTCAGATTAGACTCAAGTCATTGTTGCTTGACTTCCTTTGCGCTGTCTGTTTCTTCCCTTCGATGGGTTACTATGGCAACGCCGTGGTCGTCAGACAGCCACGGCCGGGCCGACCTCGGCTTGTCTGAATCTCGGGGAATGTTGTGTAAAACAGCGGGAGGCCTAGACTTATTCAAACAGCACATTTCTGTCGTTCACACTTCACCAACTTGTCAGAAACATTACTTTAATTATAAGCAGACGTGGACGATTCGTTTTAAAATTTAACAATGTTCGGTCGCAGTGGATGCGGTTGTTTTAACACTGTCCAAATAAGGTAAAAACTTCAAAGTGAACAAATGAGTTTTCGGTGCCAGTGTGCGGTTCATGAAAGAAAACACGAACACTCAAAACAAAGGATTCAAAGATGAAAGTATAAGATGTGGTGACTCCAAATAAAAGGTCTCATTAGCACTGGTGTGAATTTGTGCGCATCTCGGTTATAGATTTGCTTTTTTACTTGTATTCACACTCAGTCTTGCTGTCTCACGACTGGGCAAAAGAATCTGAGTGATTTCAGGAAAATAACGAGTCACATTAACAAACAGTTGAACCTTTGTTATAGAACTGGGAGCGTAACATCTTATCAAATGTTCACCTGCCTGGTCGTACCTGTTTGTTCTGTCTTTGAGGATGTGAAAGTGATTTATTGGCTTCCCACATGTATAAAGAGCGAAACTCTGGCTGAAACTCTTCTGTTCTTCTTTCCTCTTAGGAAAAGTGTTCATTCCGAAGCAGAAACCAATAGACACACGCAAGGAGGAAGTCACAACCCTCGATCCAGAGTTAGAGGAAGCTCTGTCCAGTGCTACGGATACAGAACTGTGCGATCTAGCAGGTAAGAAATAAATAAATAAATACAAGATGTCTTTGTTAAAAGCCTTTAAAAGCCTCTAAGAGGGTGTCTCTCTAAGCTTTTAGTAGTTGTGAGGACTTTCAGTCTGCCTGACGCCAGTCTTTGCTGGACAATAAAACACAGGCTCCTTTCACTGCGCTTGTCCCATGGCCCTGTAGTTTACTGAGCGTGTTGATAGGGGGAATGAAAAGGCTCACTGAGTTAAACAACGCCCCTTGTCTTGTGTGCCCGTGTAGATTTAGTTACCGTCATTTGTATTGAACCCATGCGCTGATTAGTCAAAACAGTTAGTGAGTCTGGGATTTGTTTTTGTTTGCAGCTATCCTGGGTGTGCACACGCTGGTCACCAGCACCCAGACATACGACGGAACTGGATCTAAAGACTCCTACAACAGTGAGTCCGATGAGGAATGTGACACCGATTCAGAAGGACAAAAAAGATCAATATCTTCACATCAGCCTGTTTGTTTTTTCCAGATGTGATCAAAGGGGAGAAGATGAACCCGGTGTTCGATGAGCCTCCCAATCCCACTAACGTAGAAGAAACTCTGCAGAGGATAAAGAGCAATGACAGCTCCTTAACAGAGGTCAACCTCAACAACATTAAGGTACGTGGAAACACAATCTTTCAGAGTGTGTGTGTGTGTGTGCGCGTTTGTCAATCCCTGGACCAATGGCAGTGTGTCTTTGTCGGTTTTCCCCAGAACATTCCCATTCCCACTCTGAAGGACTTCGCCAAAGCCATGGAGAAGAACACGCACGTGAAGAAGTTCAGCCTGGCGGCGACACGGAGCAACGACCCGATCGCTGTGGTGAGAGGGAGTGGTTTGTGGGTCGCTAACAGCCGCGTCGACGCCCGACGACTCCGCTTTTACGCGATGTGTTTCCTCCTCCTCATTCTTCATTCTCCTCTCAGGTGTTCGGCGAAATGCTGCGGGAGAACAAGACGTTGCGAAGTTTGAATTTGGAGTCCAACTTCATCACCGGGGCAGGCATCAAGGCTTTGGTTGAAGCGTTGAGAGACAACGACACGCTCACGGAGATCAAGATAGACAACCAGGTACAACCGAGATGAGGAGGGTTTTGTCTGCCATCATTGTAGTAACCTTAAGACTTAAATTATTTAAGAGTGAGAGTTTCTAGTAAGTCCATGAAGTTGTGAAGCGGTTGTACAGAAGTGTGACCTCTGTGTTTTTGTGTGTACTTCAGAGGCAGCAGCTGGGTACCAGCGCAGAGATGGAGATTGCTAAAATGTTGGAGGAGAACAACAGCATAGTGAAGTTTGGCTACCACTTCACCCAGCAGGGGCCTCGGTCCAGAGCTGCCGCAGCCATCACCAAGAACAACGACTTGGGTATGATACATGCACGAGGCTATGTGAGATTTGTTCAAACTCGCAAAAGCAGCGTGAGTTGTTCCGTCTCACCTGATACCTGCGTATAATGATGAGTCATTACCACACTTAAACATCTGTTCAGTCTCTTACATCACGAGACATCCGGTCCACAGTGACGAACTCTACTCTTTCTTTTTAGCTCCTCCTCATCCTCCTCCTCTCAGGGCCGTGGTAGCACAGGTCTGATGCATGGGTGTGGCTCCCGAGTGTGTCACTGCATCAGTTATAACAGCGATTTCTTTCACAGTGTTTGAATGGAGCATTCACCGCATTAACTATGAGGATACTGACGCAGGGCTTAAAGTATTCCGGCACCGTGCCGGACATCCAGTGTGTGGTGTTTGATCGCGATTACCTACTCTATGTGGCCTAGTGCTATTTATAAACATACATTATTATAATCATTTTGCATATAGTATTAAGCTATCCTTTATCCTTTACCAAAATATGTTGGATTCATGTTAATATGTACTTGTTAATATGTACATGTTAATATGCATGTGAATTGTAACTCACTCTGGATTTGTTTTTACTTTAAGCCCTGCTGACGTAACTTAAGAGTGACGACATTACACTACTTTCCGCCCCCCTGTTCACGCTGTCACTCGCACATGCTGAAATAAACTTTGCCCGCACAGCTCACGGTGACTCACGTAGTGTCTTGACGATAAACTAACTAGGCCTGTGGCCGCGCCTTCTTTCTTTCCCTTCACCCTTGTTTTTTGCTCTCCAGTCCGCAGGAGGCGAGTGGAAGGGGACCAGTAGGGACGGAGCCCGACCCGCCTCCCAGCCGACCCTGTGCTTCATCTCATCATGTGGAATAATTTCAGCCAATGCCCCGGTCTCATCTCACTGTGTGGAAACTTTAGTCTTGTGCCAAACGGCGGGGCAAGGCGCGCTCAGCCAGAACATAACACCTGAGAAGAAGGGAAATAACTGGAATTGCCCTCTCCCATACACATGTTCATACCTATGTCTATTACTATGTTGTTATTGAAGGTGTAAATCTCCCTAGGTTTTAGTCATTCCATTTCAGCTGCTCCTTCAGCCTTTTTTTTTTTTTTTTTCCTGTCTAGACTTTTTACTTGCTTTTCTCCTTTTATACGGCGCTATAATAACCTGAAGAAAACCAAGTAACGGGATCAACGATAACCGCTTTGTATAAACAGTAACGTTTAGATACTCCGTTGTTAAGAGTTTGCTGTTCGGGGTGGAAGTCCTGCACTGAAGCAGCAGAGTTTGAGGGAATATCTCTGAAGCTGATGATTGCACCTGCCTAGATTTTAGCTTCAGAAAGTCAGTGTCAGACCAGTCTGTAGGGAAGGTTTCAGCTTAGCCATGACGAGTAGCCGGCAAACCATGTCTAGACTGCACAGCTGTCTGTTACCATGTAAAAAGTAATGAGGAGTAATAACTCTAATGTCACTCTTGTACATTGCATGAGCAGAGTGGTTTGCAGATGTTGTTAATTGGAGTTGCCTTGTAAAGCCAGCATGACTGTCGGACTCGTGTTTGTAATGCTTGGCGCGTGCAAGAAGTTTCTATGTTATTGCTGATCTTAGACAAGACGGTTGACACACTCAAAGCCGCCTCATGTGAAATATATATACTGTCGGTGCATACTGTTTCCAATATCGCTTTACTGTTATATTCTAATTAAAGATCTTCTTTTGATACGGTTCAGATTCTAATATCGGTTATTCTGATCACTTTTATGCCTCGACGTGAAATTATGAGTGGATTTTGATACTTTCGATCAAACGGAAGTGGGGATTGGATTGTTAAAGGAACGCGATATTAATCCTTGTCCAGACTGCAAAACGTTGTAAACGACAGCTGAACACACTGGGTTTCTCTGATGCTTAACCATGCCAAAGACTAACATGCAGTGCTTAAAGTGTCAATACTGGACTTGATGGTTATTGTTTCAGTTTTTAAGGACACGCGTTGGTTCATCGGATCGTTCTGTGAGACGTTGACAAACAGTTTGCGTGAAACTTCTCGGTTTTACTTCTCAGGTTGCGGCTGCTTATGAAATGTTTCTTTGAACTGCGACTCCCATGTAAAAGTCCATTTGGCTCCTGGCAGTCATTCATTAGGAACCGATGACAACAGCTTAACTCCATTATAGGTACCTTAACCTGCTTGCAGTGGATATAACAGGACTAATTCAGGAGTTACTTGAAACTTGTATATACTGTTCGTGTGTAATAGGAACAATATGCTGGCATGAAGTCGTCACTTGTGAACATCATGTTTCTGTTGACCAAAAAACTATTCTTTCCTCAGCTTCACATTCCTTGGACAAGAGCTGTACTATGGGTTTTTATATCTGTGCACTTTTTCCATGTTCATATCGGCTAGTATTCTTGAAACGTTTTGTTTTTGCATTACTGTGTTTTTTTTCGTTGTTGTTTCGTTTTTTTGTTTTTCTGGTGGATGGTCGGTTAAAGCAGAACACTGCTTCTTTGCTTTGGGCTTGTTAACAATATTCTGTGATTCCTAAATTGTATTTTAATTGTGAAATACCATCTCAAATTTAAGGTCTGCACACACATACGGACCCTGATCCGACTGATGCGTGTGTGTAAAATATATATATATATATATAAATTTACACAAGTCACTGCTGAGTTGTTGTTTTTTTGTACCTTTAATCAAATCCCAGGTGTTAACACAAGGAATATGTATTATTATAAAATACTGGTTAAACCTCACTGCTGAATATAAGACATCCTCAACAATAAATGTTTTTACATACTCTCTTGCATTCACTCTTTTCTTACTTTAACAACACGACATAGCTTACAGAATTTATGCTGTTCTGCCTGTTTTCATTTCATTATCAAGCTCAGATACACACCAATCAGCCACAACATTAAAACCACTGACAGGAGAAGTAAATAACATCTTGTGAGAATGCAAAGTTCTGCTGGGAAACCTTTGGTTCTGGCATTCATGTAGATGTTACTTAGACATGTAACACCCACCACATAAGAATGATATAAATGGTTTAGGAATAACTCCAAAAATAAACATGAAAAACAGCACAAGGTGTTAACCTGGCCTCTAAAGTCACTAGGTCCCAATCAAATCAAGTATCTCTGTGATGATCCATAGAAGCCCCTCCCCTCAACCCATACGACCCTAAGGCCCCCCACTAACAGACACCTATACACAATATTAGGTAGGTGGTCATAATGTTATGCCTGATCAGTTTATATGTCCATTAGGTGTCTCATACACAATTGTGTCTGACATTTAGGAGGAATTCTACCAGTTTCTCATACCGAGCGCTTTCAGAGTGGGTTTCTGGTGCCGCCCTTCAGACACACTCTAAACATGGGATTTCACAAAAAGTTCACAAAGCACAGAAAATGACAGTCAAGATAATAATTATAAAGATTTGTTTAGATGACGTGTTGCTTGATTTAATTCAGGCAAGAGACGAGAAGCACCTGTGAGTGGAGGTCACTTTCAAGTCAGGTTGTATGATGTCTACAGTCATTTCATTTAATACCAACATATTCTATCATATACTGTGATTAAAAAGTGACTTTTGGTCATGTGAAATAGTTAATGTGCACTTCCTGTCTTAATTAAATCCCGGCTGATCTGTGTTCATGCTTCCTTTTCAGAGTTCAATCAACTGAGAGCGAGACACATGTTGCAGACACATGCAAACTCCATTCTGGTGTAATGAGTAGCCTATGGGGAAAGCACCATATCATTACTAGACTAAATCTCACTATTTGTGGGATCTTTGTGAATCTTAGTTTGATTAGTATTTACACTCGAAACATAGCTAAGGCTGATGGGTGTTTCGTCAGGTTGGCATGGAGACATAATACTTGACAAACAGACACTTTATAAAGATTTCTAGGACTTAAACTACCGGATGAAGAAAAGTGTGGACATATTGATGGTACCGGAGTTATCATACAAGTCAGCAAGCTTCTTTTCTATTAAGCCATTGATCAATGGATCAACAAAGTCGAGATTCATCCTGTGGGCATCCTGACATTATCATACAAAAACAATGCCACTAGCATATTATAAAAACCGCCATTCTGTAGCTTGATGTAAGGCTGAGAGGCCTGATCTCAAGTTCAAATGCTATTCTAATAACTGACAGACGGCAGGCCTTTCAGCTTGGGAGGAACTCTGTGTGCAGTACATATATGCACCCTTTAATCAGATCCAGTTTTTGAGATTGTTTGCACATGCCTGGGAGATGATGTAATGCATATGACTCCATCCCTCCCTGAGTTTCCTGTGCCAGAGTGTTGCGGTGAGCTGCTGTCAGAGAAAACTCTGCACTGCTGGCAGCGAACTGTGGCCGGAGGGAGTGTGTGTGTGTGTGTGTGTGTGTGTGGGGGGGGGTGGTGTTGGTGAATGACTCAAGTATTTCCACTCTGCGAGAGTAGTGAGAACGAGAACAGCAGGTTTATGTCACGTCTGTTAATCATAGCAGAAGGCATCATTTCAAAAGGGAAAACATCCAAAACCAGAATCAGAATCAGAGTAAAACTACAGTACAGTTGTGCTCTTATGTAAGTACAGTATAACTGCACCTTCTTTCGGACGTGGCTATTAATACGTGCTGCCTCCACATGTGTAGAAAAAAAAAGAAAAGAAAGAAAAACAGAGTCTAACCAGCGGCTTCTCATCCGTGTCTTTATTTTAGGTGGGTGTTCAGGGTGCACTCTCGTGAACAGGACGCTATGTTTAGTTTTAATAATAGTGGAGAGCCTCTGTTAATCCTTAAAGATGAAGCCTTGAAGGAAATATTCGCAGCTCATCCGAGACCTGGCTCGCAGTGCGCATCGGCACATGTCATTACAGGATTTTTACTTTGGCTTAACATCAAGCAAAAAAAGCCTGGAAAAGCAAAGGCTATAAGTAATAATGTGGGAAAAACACACAAACACACAATCAAAAGCCACCACCAACTTATGAATGGATCATATTACCCATAGCACTTTGGCAAGGGAAATGTCTTTAACTGTTACACTATACTAATACAGTACATATACTAAAAGAGCTTTGAGAGGCTTTTTTTCAGTGCTAAATGACTGATGGAGGTTTCATTTGGAACATCTGTCCACGGTACCCACATGCAACTCACACAACCAGCGTCTGTCAACAACCCCATACTCATTTATCATTTGAGGATTTTGTTCAGATTAACCTTTGGTGGTATTCTTTTTCCACAATTCGTCACCGTCAAACAGCTCAGAAACTCTCTGGATTCAAAGTGAGAGTGGGCGCGGAGCTTTTTGTGGACAGACGTTAAGGTGCCTCAGCCGCATCACACACAGGGGCTTCCGTCTGTAACCTGACGTGTTCACCTGCAGTTGGATTCCCATGCGGATGAGCGCTGCAGTCACGCCTCCGAGCCCAGAACAAAGCCCTCAGGAGTCCCTGTCTGTTGTGACCTCATGCTTCGGGTAAACAAAGGCTCACAGATTACAAGGGAGACAACAAAATGGGAAGGGCATTCATGCTTCGCTGCATTCACACGCAGCCAAGATAAGGGAGTAACACTCACACAGTAAAACGCTACGACGCTGGTAATGTGTTGATTTAAGAGGTAGGCGGGTGACAAATTGAATTTTAAGTAAGGAGGGAATACAAATCATTGACAACGTTCTGCCAAACTCACAACTGTGGCACTATCGTGTTCCAAAGCCCGTTTATTTCCAATCACCTCAAGGCTAGAGCTGACATGTTAACAGGACAATGAGGCCATTGATGGTGTCCTCCAAACAGGGGCCTCGTACCTTGCAGGGTTATGCAATAACTGAGAAACAGCAGACTCACTGGGAGAAAACGGGCAACATCTGCGAGTGTGTGTTTGATCTAACACTTTTGAACCAGAACAGCCGCTTGATTAATTAATAGTGTCTCTCGCATTATAATTAGAAATAGCGGGCAGAGCGCTGCCTGTGTGAGAAGTGATTGCACAAGAAAAGTTTTCCCTCTGCTAAAATCTCCCATGTATCAAAAGCACCATTGACTAAAAAAAAAAGTGCTTCCTGCCCTAAATGTCAGCTTTAACGTGGATACCAGACACCTTTCTATTACAAGCCAGCGAAAGTTGCCACGTCGTGTTCATTTTCCTCTCCTTTGTGTTAAAAATAGTAGCTAATCTAATGTCTTGCACATTCTGCCCTGGAGAAACTGCCAATTTAAATCCTGCATGGAGTGGAAAAATGATTATTAGCAGCTCTGTAAAGGCTTTAAAGCAGTGGCTTGGTTGCAATGAAAAGTTTACAAAACCAAAGAAACATTTGACGTATAAAACATTACTTAGACACTTGTTCAGACAATTTCTACCTCAGTAAGCATGTTAAATGGTTACTTGAACGGTAGTTGCTCCTTGCAGCCTTGCGTAAATGCCCTGGTTATTCAATATTGTGGGATAAACAGAGTCTGTTTATAATCAAACCATCCTGTTCTCTCCAAGAAAAAGCTCAGATTCCTTCAAAATGTTAGGTCGTAAACATTAAAATTTGAATACATTTAAATATGTCTTAAGCGTTCAACTAATACAGGCCCGTTTCTCTTCATTTCTGTTTCACAGAGTTGCAGGATTGACTGGTTATTCACTTGCACCATCTGGTGGTTGGACTTGGTATAGACGCACTGTAATAAATGTCCAGTAGGGGTCAGAAAAAACTAACGTATAAATTCCTCTGGGCATTATTTAGTCTTACTTAGAAAAATGTTATAGTGATATATGGACAGAGGTGTGACATTTAACAGTTGTAACCTTTGTACTTGACTACAATTAGAGCTGTAGTATTCCTGTATCATTTCAAAATAAATGACATATAATACATAATCCACCTGTGCAAAAAACACTCCCACCCGCTTCTCTTTGTCTTCTCATGTGTTATGCTCCCCCAACTCTTATGGCCTGAAATGACCTTCAGTCCCATGAAGCCTGAAGTTATCTAAGGAAAATCAAACCTGCAGCCTACTCTAACGATAAACTGATAGTGGGAGTGATATTGCACTATGTAGTAATGTCCTATCTCCTACAACATGTAGATGAATTAGATCAGGAGGGCAAGAAAGATTGTTGTCATGGTTACACTGTGAACGACGACTACTGATTGCTGCCGCTCTTACTTCTCCTCTATTGCGTTTTATCTTCCTTTTTCTTCCCTTTGTATTTGGCTGTAAGAGAGGGAAAGGCAGCACAAGGGAAGTAATCTGATTCCTGCTGGGGGCCAGTGTACCACTACATTCTGATCACGGGTAGCACGTAGCTTAGATCTTTAGTCAATTTTGTAAGGATAAAAAGATCATCTTAGTTCATTGATGTTTTTTTTCCACTCCATTTTACATAAACGGACCTGCACCGACGTGTTTTGAATAAGTCAAAACTGAAGATGTGGACCAAATTTGACATGAATAATGGACTGATTTGCAGTTCAATCCAAAAAAGTGTCATCTCAAATTGAGAACATCATGTATAATTAATGCATCAAGCTCCCTCCTCCCACTCTCTCTTTGTACTCTTACATAAGTTTAATGACCTGATTTCCATTAGAAAATGTCAGTGAGATTACCGCAGCGTCATCTATAACCAAGAGAAACAAATTGAATGAATTAATCATTAAGAGATCATGAATCTATTTGCTGCGTCCCAGTTTTTGTTCCTCAATCAATCAGATCTTATTGAGGTCCATCGTATGTATCTCAAAGCACCTTGCGCACCATTTGTATTCCCGTACTTCATTTGTTTGAGTAAGAAACATCGAACAAAGTGATTCGAGAGAATCCAGAGCCGAGCTGTGCTCTGAATAATCATGAAGCCTAACAGAGTGAACAGACGAAAGTAACAGGAGGCAGTGAAAATGTACACCAGCTACCCTCCAGTAATGAATACACATTGAGAAGAGCACTGTCCTTCACAAGTGCACAGATTGTCTGGGGTGTTTAATACAGATTTAGCTTGTTGTTCTTTTATGGTCTTTAATTTGCCTTTCTGCAATGATTAACTGGCCTGCTGCTCCTCGGTTTACAGCGTATGCACAGGATGGAGGGCTCGGGTTGATATCTGATAACAAAAAAAAAAAGAAAAGAAAAATGTTATGAGTACGTAGTGACCATTATGAGACAACAGATCACTTATTGTCCATCAAATTGTTAAAAAGAAACACAACTGAAAAACATCAAGGCAGTAGTAATCTACCGTATGTGGAATGTCGGAAGATAAAGCGAACGTTTTGTTTTTGCAGCTATTTCCTTTCCTATGTTTGCAGGGAACATGGGAAATTTGAGCTGAGTAAACAGTTGGCTTATGTTATTGGAGACTTTATGACTGTTCGGCTCTGGAAAATTCCTGTTATATTTTTATAGGTGTGATATTAATGGAAATTTGTTGTCACGTATAATTTGCCATGTGATGGTAAAGCAGGTTCCTTAGTGATACAGCGTCGTCTCCAGATGTGGTCAGTGGTCAGCGGTCAGTGGTCACAGAAACCTGCTGAATGTTTCCACCCAATGTGAAAGTAACACTCCAGTCCTTCCTCTCCATTGTTTGTGTGTGTGTGTGTTGTGGTTTCCTTCTGATGGATAGCACATACACAAGAAAAGTGAGTTAAATAGTTCACTCTTGGACATTAGAGATTGCAGAGTTCCCTGCAGAGAAAAATGAGGAACTATTTTACTACAGTTTAGTGAGACGTATTTAGGTTGTGCTTATTTCATCACTGATGATTAAATATTCGATTAGATAAAAGGAGGCTGCAACATAGACTAAAACAACTCAGGCTTAACACCAACTTGGAGCTAGAAGACAGCAATTCAAGACTGGCTGCCATTTCAATGGTCTATTTTCATTAGGCCACCGAGGTCACTGCTCCACAGTGTTTCAGGTGCCATACATAGGATGGGCAAAAACTTTGTTGTAGATTCTGAATTAAATTGAAATGAATGCATTGTTGTCATGGTACATAAGTACAAAAAAATTATATATGACACATCTGAACAGTGCAAAGATAAAAACAAAACACATAAAAGATACCCACTCACACAGCTACCAATATTCTTTGTGTTTGGTAGGATTATTAGTATTTTATTATTTAATTTAGTTTATTCGTAGTACATTTTTTGTGTTAGCATTGACGTTTGTTCATCAACATCATCGGATGTTATGCAACTATTAATTTGGTCTATATGTCACTTTTGGTTAAATATATAACATATATTTTTACGTTCATCACAGCTAACCCACAATACTTCATTGCCACAGGAGATTTAATGTTTTTTTTAAATTATTATTTTCATATTAATCTATGGTTTTATTAGTTTGAAAGTATAACCGGAAACGGTGTTATTGTTGTTCCTGTTTTACGTCCCTTACGTCCTTACGTCAACGTAGCGGCTCTATGACAAAAGCGAGCTGTGAGGCAGTGGTTCCCCTTAAACATGTCTCTTACCCCCTGGGCTGACATGCCTCATATGACCCAGGAGGGAAATGCCTCTGCCTCCTAAACCAGCGGCGTACTTTATTTGAACGAACCTCCTGGAGCGGGTAAACAAAACAGAGGCCGGCGGGCGCCTTATTTATCCAAGAGAAGATGGCGGAGTTCTCGCCCGTCCTGCCGATGCGGGATGGAGGAGGAGGACGATTCGCCCAGCCCATCTTCCCTCGGTCCAGGTCCGGTTCCGAGTCAGAGAGCGAGCTGTCCCAGAGCCTGGCCCGGACCAAGATCCGCTCCTATGGAAGCACGGCCAGCGTCACGGCCTCTTTGGGGGAGAAATACATAGAGCATCGGGTTACAGACAGTGATACTCTGCAAGGGATTGCTCTTAAATACGGTGTTACGGTAAGGTTACCCCTCAACCACAGGAGTTTGTCGTTTCATGTTTACCTTCATGCATAATCTGATGGATTAGTTGTGATGCATTGAATCAGTTCACGTTTACAGATAAGATAAGCGAACCACAATATTTGTCCATCTTCTGCAGGTGGCCACATTTACTCTCGTGTTCACTGATGAAAGTCAAGTGATGTATAAGAAACCTGAGCCCAAGAGCAGCCAGCGTTTGCTGCACCAGCCACAGCTCTTTTGCATGACTTTCTAAGCCACAGGCCTGCAGGAATGAGCTGTTTCTGCAGTTCCACTAATCCAGCAGGAACATAATTCACATTACTTCTTGATTTTGCTGTAAAGTTTAACTAGATGTTGAGAGAACTCACGTTATGATCTTTATTATAACTGGACAACGAATAAAGGATGGGGACAATGATACTTTACAGGGCTCAGGGTCACAGATGGGCAAAGTTTCACCCCTCCGAGGCCCCCAGAAGCTTCAGGTCCACACTCTTGCAACAGAATATGAGCACATTTGTTAAAAAAACTTTCACCACACCAGCATATTCTCCTCCAGTTACTCTCTAGGGACGGATTTTCATCAGAGGATTTCACTTTTTCTTTTTAATTTTCTATATTCACCTGCAGCGAGTCACTTGTTTTAGACTTAGAGGTTATAGAAATTGCTTGGTCACAGCAGATCAGCTGCACATGAAAAAAGACACCCTTGTAAATTGAAAAAATTGGTGGAAGACAGTTAAAAGTAAATAAAATAAAATAGTTTTTGTGATAGTTTGACCCATAACGCAGTCGCAAAATACAGTTAAAACAACATCAAATGATTTCTTTGTGCTTTGAAACAGTTTCGAATGAACCCATCGTGATTTCAAGTATAGATTCCGTGAGTTTCGGTGCATCAAAAGATGGTGCAAACGTATTTGATGAGTGCACAATGCAGGATGATGTGCTGCCACGTGACTAAAAGCAGCACCTTATATTTATAACAGTCACACACACATGTTAATTTGGAGTTTAAGGTGAAGCGCAGGCTGTCAGAACAGGGAAGTTTGGCTAGTCACAGAAATGACACGATTTCAACTCTCTTCCCCGATGCGACAGATGGAGCAAATCAAGAGAGCCAACAAGCTGTTCAGCAACGACTGCATCTTCTTGAAGAACAGCCTCAACATCCCCGTGGTGTCCGAGAAGCGCTACGTATTTAACGGACTGTCTCTGGAGTCTCCCGACGGAGACTGCGAAGCGGCGTGCCAAGAGGAAGGCGTGCCTTGCGTCGTCGCGCAGGACATCGAGGGACCCTCGCCGCCCTCCTCCCCGCCCCCCGACGACTCCAAGCCTCCGCAGATTCAGCCGGAGGAGCTGTCAGCCAAAGACTTCTTACACAGACTGGACTTGCAAATTAAACAGTCAAAGCAGGCGGCGCGCAGGCTGAAGGAAGAGGAAGTAAGGTGAGGAGCATAACCACAGCCGCACCCAGACAGGGGCCACTTCTCGAGCCGTTGAGGGCAATCTTTAAAATAAACATACACATCTTCTCTAATCCCTCAGCCGTATTGGAGACGGTGTTTGACGTGCAATCAGATAGTGTTTACTCTGGGCGTGAGGTCTGACTTTCTCCTCACGGATGCCTGTCAGCGGCAATCAGTGCTCCATTCCTCGGTTTCGTTTTGGCCAATGAATGAACATAAATGCTGGGTAATTTTTTATTTATTAGCCTCCCAACCTTTAGCATTATGGAGCTTTGTAGTCTCCCACACATGACGCATGATGCAAGTCCAGATAAGCATTCCCAGATAGGAATAACAAAGTCCAGACGGATATGTGTCTCGAGAAACGCTTGTCAGTTCCTTGTAGGAAATTGAACCCAGGCTCTCGTCTCTGAGCTCAGTAGATTATTGCCACGAGTCCCAGTCAGGAGAGACAGACTGTTTAAAAGAAACAAAAATGTTCTCACAGAGGCAGGATCGAAGATAAGATTCCAGCCTGCCGTACTAGTCGGGTGTCGTGCTAGGCACAGGTATTCAGTTGGAGGTCTGGCCTGCTGAATCAGGTCTGTGCAAGTCTTAATGACGCTGCACGTTGAGACAGAGGACTCTTTCACCTCGGCTCAGTAGCGGCGTAGTAATGACTGCCTGGCATGCACCCATTCACCGACTAAACAGGCCTTGTTGTTGCTATCGGTGTGGTGAGGAGTGAGTCACACCGGACTCGACTGGGCCATTTAACAAACGCATCAGACACATAACACTGTTTTTCCACTGCGGGCAATCTAAAAGTGTTTTGCTCGTATCATCATGCTTTCAGAATAGATACTGGGCCACTCGTAGCAGCTGTAGCGCTGTCCTTCCTGTTTTTTTTTTTTTTTTGCAGTTGTACCAGTTCAGCTGTCTATAATTTAACTGATGGTCTGAACGCGTGTTAAAGATACACAGACGGGATTTGCTTTGGGTTCATTCATGCTTCATGTAGTATTCAATTTTTGTTATGTAAAATTCAGAAGACAGTTCACTTTCATATTTATCCCAGCTGACAAGGTTTCAGCTCCTTCAACTTACTCTTTAATCCTTGTGCGCCCCATCTCTTCAAATATGAAGTAAAACCTTCCCTTTTTTCAAGTTTAATCCTTCTATTTTACTGACTGTTATTATTTAACACATTGTACTTGGGTTCAGCTTTAAATTCCTCCTGGAATCTATAAATATAGTATCAAAACAATACTATTATTTCAAATATTTAATTATGAAGTGCGTTTCTTTTCAGTTATCACCCACTGGCTACACAACATTTTGAATATATATATTTTTTTAAACTGAAATAGCGACTCTTAAGACCTGGACCTTTTAATAAAGGTGAGGTTGTAAAAAAAACAAAAATAAAACAAGTCAAAGCAGTCAATTACAGAATAAATAACTGCCTTATAACAATGACTCAGTGACACTGATGCTGCTGAACCTGTTTTAAAAATTATCAGCTGCTGCTCTGCCAAATCCGTTGGTACAGAAATGAAATGTAGCAAATGCTACATCTGTATCTTTAAAAAAAACATGGCAGGTGTGTTTTCGTTTGCACACACAAACCTGCTTCCTGTGCACAGACCTCCAGGGGGGTAAGTGGGGTTAGCGACGGTGTCAGCGACTCTAGACCGGCTCGTTGTTACACGAAGGCAAAAGCCGTACTGGCAAAGTTTTTAATTTCTCTTTAAATGTTTACCTACCAGCTGAGCTTTGCTCTAAGCCCCGACTCCAGGCACATAAAACTGTGGCCCGCGTATGTCTACTGTATTTGGACAAACAGAGGCACGCTCTGTTGTCTCCTCACAGTCCCAGAGCAAACACGGACCGCATGCTGGTTTCACTTCCTGCATAGGATGAAACAAACCGCAAAACCTCTTAAGCTCAACAGCATGAGAGTGGCAGTGTGATTTATGCCTCGTCCTTTAGACTGTAAATGTAAATGTGATGTCACTGTTTTGATTATAGAGATTTTTTTAGTGTATTATTCTGTTTAAACTCAGTCTATATTTAATCAGGACTGTATATGCTGCAACATGCTTTTAGGTAAAGGGCATCCTATGGCTTACATTTATTTTAGTCATTTAATAACTGACAAAGTTGTTGATAGGTTAAGAACAGGATGTTGAAGTAAAACACAAAAAAACTTTAATTAAGCTAAATAAGAATTAAGTTAATCCAAGGGTCGTGGGTTCGCGTCCCACCACGGTCGATGTTTAGAAGAATCACAATTTACACTTGATGACCCTTGGTGAGGAAGGAGGGTCTTCAGGTTGGTGGTCAGCCGGTACAAACGTCTCATATTTATCAAGGGCTAGTTTATGGAGGTCAGTCTGAACGTCCCTGGAGAAGTTTTGATGTCACAGTCGTTTTGATGATTCTACTTCGGCAAAGATCTGCACGGCCAATAAAATAGTTTGCGGCGGACATCTAAGCGACGTGGAGTTGACCTGCAACAAAGTGACTCTGATTTGCTTGTGGCTGTTCAATCTAGGTGAGATATGGTCTACACACATAACAACATCCCAATGCCATAAGATAATGCTTTCACAGTGGGGAAATTATCTGACGAGAAGCTCTACTTGAGTTTACAAGTAGAGCTGGTCTCGGTGCACATGTTTGGTGTAATAACGAAGTAAAGAAAGCCGCAGTATAAAATAGGTCACTAGAATAAATTCAATCTGGAACAATTAGCTTCAAGAAGATGAGATTGCAGTAAGAGCTTGATACAGACTTCTTTGCAATTTCAAATATTGATCCTGTAAATTCCCTCAGGATGCAGTGAAAGTTACCACCGCTTTGTATCAGTTTGCATAATTGTATAATCCTCTACATAAAATCTTCCTTTCTCGGATCCGCTAACTACGTGTAATTCTCAGCAAACGCTAAAACGGCTGCTAAGAAAAGAGAATATCCCGAAGACGTGTGTGTTTTGTTCTGAGTTGCCCTGCTCCTGATCAGATGAGCCCTGAGCTGTGACGGCTCCTTTGCCAGCATCATTAATTATTCATGAGCTCGTATGGACACACTGCGGTGACCAGTCAAGTAGAGGAAGACAGGCAGGGAAGGAGTTCATCATATTCAGTCGTCCTCAAAGTCAATCTGTTGTGGTCAACTTCTGAGTAAATTTTGTATTCATTTCTCTTTTTCTCATTTGCAGGAGCGCCGAGGAGAACTTCACGGCCCCCGCGACGTCGTACCAGGAGATCTAGAGGACCAGTCTGTTTCTCACCTGTCTCAGTCACACCTGCCCGTACGCTCAAACACTGCTGCGACACCTTACTGCTTTACTTCTTCCTTGTTTTTTGTTGTTGTGTTTACCGAACCGCGTTCAACATGTGTCATGTTTGCCTTTTTAATTTATTTAAATGCAATTATCTCAAATGTATATTTGGTATTATTGTTTTGTAAAACTTGGTTTTTTTTTTTTTTTTTTTTTGCTGGCTGACTAAAAACCCTCAGAGCAGTGGCGTCTGGTGTAAATAGCGTCTGGGTACATGCGCTCATCACACGCTTCCCGCTGTACAGAACCCACCCGCCGCATACGTCCACGCCCGCGCACACAGAGCGCTCAGCAAATCGGGATTAGCTCGTCCTAACTTGCTAACAGCTTCTGATGCACTAAATCTCCTCCTAGAATAGGATCATCGGAAACTTATGTTCAGGCCTTCCTCATCAGTGTTTACCCCGTATGAGCTCACCCCCGAGCGGAGGCGGTGGACGGACTCAAGCCTTCGATAAAAACACCCCGTCTGCCTCAGAGGATTGTTTTTTTGTTTTATGTTTTTTTTGTTTTTTAGGAATAGAAGAAGGGACTGCTCTCTATTTTTGATGTGTGAATGCATTATTTATGTGTGTGGAGAACTGTCTGTAGCAGCTGTTTTTTGTGTGTGTGTGTGTGTGCTTCTAAAATTCTGTTGGTTTTGTTGGGGAAAATAAATGCGTATTTTAGCCAGGCGTGATTGAGTGTTTCTGTCACAGTGCAACACAGTCGCCTCCAGCGCTGCTTCTGCTTCTTCCTTGTCTCAGTTAGGCACACGGGTAAAGAAAAGGCAAAGTTTTAATTGCTTTTACAACTTTAGGAAAAAAATCACAGATATTTACATTTAAAAATACTTCATTATTATTATTATTATTTTTTGCCTCTACGCAGATGGAAATGTTGAACTCATAAGAGACATGCAGAGAGAAAAGTGATGATTCTTTTAGACACTGCCCCCTAGTGGGCTCCAGAGGAGTTAAAGCAGATCAGAGCAGAGGAGCACTGACAATGATACACGACAAATATATTTTTTTGGTAAAGTCAAAAGCAAGAATACATTAGGATCTTATACATACACCAGGGGGGGAAAAAATAAAGAAATACAATAGTCTAAGACAGGTTACACATAATGAGTACAACTTGATATATGCGAGTGTTTTGTTGCAAAAAAAAAAAAAGAAATGCATTGAAAACGGTAGTTATGACAAAGCTAGGGCATCTCCTAACATTCATTTCTCATTTGGAGACGGGATGGAGTAAATGCTAGCATTATGTGTGGTGAGTCTGTTACATAAAATAGTCTCTCAATTATATTCTGATGATTATTACTCTGCGATCTTGGCGTGCAAATATAACCATTTAGGTAACGGCGAGGAATCGTTTTCAATTTTGTCGATGGTGTTATTAAATCTGAGCTGCTGATACATTTTGGGAATGTCTGGGAGGATAAACAAAAGTTCCCCTAAGCAGGTAGATTTGAATACACAGTATATAGTTTACCATGCCATGGGAAATAACTGTAAGTACTGTTTCTGTCGGATTCATTCCTGTGTTTTTAGTCCAGATGTCGGATGCGAGAGGGGGGGAGGGAAGGGGGGGTTGATGGCGTTACAGGCTGCTGTAGATCCTCTTGATGGTGTCGCCTTCATCTTTGGCGATGATGCCCTTCTCGATGTACGAGTCAACCTGCTGGTCCATGAAATCCTTCAGCTTGGACAGGTCGTAGTCTGGACAGAGAGGGGACAGAAGAATGACGGGTTTAACAATTCGAAGCTTTTAAGAGGAAACGAGGTTGTGAGGATGTTGTGGTCGGTGGAAATGGTCAGACGTTAAACTCTGGAAGCACCGTCTGGTCGAGGTGGCGCGCACAAACAGGCCTCGAGGAGGATTAAGGTCAGAGCGTGTTCGTTTGAAGCTAAGACGATGAGGCCAAAAGATCACGGGGCGATCGAACGACAAAACATTTCCCTTTTGACGCGTGCTTTGTGTTCACCTTGTTCTGGACAAACCGTAGTCATCCGACAGCAGCGTGAGGGCTGCACTAGGAGGAGGCTATATTTAGAGATGAAAACAGCCATCATTATCCATCATGGGAACAAATGAGTTTCAGAGAGCAGGCAAACAGCTGCAGCGCCGCTTCTCTCTGCTCTGACCGACATTGAGTAAAGCGGCAGCAGAAGGGTAGAGGACGGCCGTAAAAAGCCACGCAGCGGCAACTTCGGCGCCTTCCCGGTACCCTCTCCACCAGCAGGAGTTGCTGCATTTGCTCAGCGTCGCGGCTGATGACCGACACGACTTGTGTCATGGAGGGATTAATGAGAGCGTGATTAGACCCGGCTCTGCTTCTCCCGATCTTGGCGGTGAGGAGCCACGAGCCAAAACCAGGATGTCTCCTCTACATCCATCTGCTCCTCTGGCTTAATGTCTGTTGTGCGTAGGCGTACGCACACATGCACACACACAGACACACACAAAAACTCATTAGCGCACACACAGAGCCTGCTGAGATTGTCCTAATGGGTGCTTCTGCTAGAGTAAACACAATACACGGCCTTTCTCCCACTCTGTTTCTATGACACTGGTTTTTGGATGAAAAGGCTTTTGTTCTCCTCCAGCTGTACTCTCTCTGTGGATCGAGAGAATTTTAGAGTGTTTTAACGCGGCGACACGCGTTAGAAGAGCAGGCCCCGCCGAACATGTCTCGTCTTTACCAAATCCCACTTTACGAGGATATGGGGTGACTCCGGGGCCACGTTGTGACGCTTTGTGTTCGGTTCAGTCTGTCTATTCTTACGCCATTATCTGTCGCCCTGCTCGGCCCAGTTCACTGACTGACAGGCAGACAGGCGGGCAGGGAGGCCCCCGTCGTCCCGGGCAACCACTCCACGCACTTGCATGCTAATGAAGTGGCCTATATAGAGCGAGGTCAGAGCTGAGCGCCAGATAAAACTTCCCCGCTGCTCTGACCCTCCTCTCCCCTCTGCTCCTCGGCACTAAACGCTCGTTTATGTTTTCAGGCCTTTATTTATTCATTTGCTTTTAAGATGCACACAAGAATCTGCATCAAACTACCTTGAAGTCACTAATTCCAACTCATCTTTGAATTGCTTTTCAGATTATTAGATCGTTAGGCCAAGTGAACATTAACAACAAATATACCGCCGGACCAGTTTCATCCGAGGCGTCCTACGGAGATGATCACTGGAGGACGGATGGCCCGAATAGTGAGAACTCATTAACATTTCGTTCTCCTCTGCTTAATTAAGCACCACTGGGCATTGATTTTACACCGCGGAGAGGCCGACAGCAGGCTTCCGCTGTTAGATGAGTGTGCGAAACTGCCACGGTTTACACAGCTCCGCAGACCGGTGCAGTTTCTGCGCGGCGGACGCTGATAAGGCCGATAAAACACTGATAAACTAATATTTACCGAAGGCAATGAAATATGAACGCACACACACACGAGCACTATAAATCTTGAGTGGAACACTCACAGCCTGAACGCAAAGAAAGTCTATTCATTTTTTTAGTTGCATTCATGCGATAGAAATGTGAGCTGATGATGCAGATTTCAGAATCAGTGACCACGTCTCTTTTTACTGTCGAGACGCGAACACGTGCCATAAATGATGAGGAACAAGTAGAAGGGAGCGAATCAATGGAGCTTTGTCGCTGAACAAGGCAGCTGTGTCCCGAGCAATTAGGACAGGCTCATTAAAGAGATATCCATATTCATGAGCTCTGGAGTGAAGCATCTATCCCGGTATCCCACACTCTTTTAAATTGTTAATGGAGACTTACAAAAGAGGCCTCACATCAGACCTCTACCACTGTTTTGTGAGGGTTTGCAAAGGAGGATGTTTTTTTTTTTCCCAGTTCGTACCACTCAGCAAAGATGGGAGAGGAGAGAACCGTTCACAGGGACCAGTGCGCTTCGTGTCTGTGTCTGATGGAGGCTGTGTCTCGTCTGTCGACTAAAAACGTGTCTCACCGTCTTTGCCTTCCTCCTTGTTGTGCTTCTTCAGCCACTCGATGTTCTTCCTGATGGCCTCCAGATAAGTCTCCGACTTGCCAGGTTGACCTGGTTTTGGGAAAAGAAGGAGAAAATGCATAAAAGGACAAATGAGAATCCTTAAAGTTTAAGCAGCATTTTTTTTTATTATAAATGAGAATTTCTCTTCATTCATTCCTTAGGACGCCGGCACCCAGACACACGGATAATTTAGACTCCTCAATTATTCGCAGTGCAAATTATTCCCAGAGCTACAAGTGTGTTTTTTCTACTTTTCAGTAGCTTGCTTTTAGACAGGACTGTATCTTCCTATTAGGCTTTGCAGAGGTAACGAACAAAAAGCTGCTGTTCCTGCCCCATTAAATATTAAAAACATGTTAGAAGCAGTAGCTGATGCCTACAGTTTGAGATTTAAACTTTTACTCTGCCACAGATTAAATCTGGATTATACGGCATTTTTTTCCCCCCATAAATGTTGTATTATACAACCTGTTGCTATGCAGACAACTCAATACTTCCATCATTTCCGTCTGAAATGAATGTTCTGCTGGTAATCCTGCACTATGTTTCATTTAGTTTGTTTCACTCTCTCCCCTCCATCTTTTTCTTTGTGGATTAGATTAGATAAATGGGTACAGTAGAGTGGACGGGAACACAGGATAATGCGAGCTGTGACAAGCGTTCCTGTGATTGTTATTGGACTGGCCTGTTTCAGGGACAAGCAGGGGCTTAATTGTGATTGGCCCGGACTACAGAGTGTTGTTTATTTCCTGTCCTGCTGACAGGAAACAAAATGCCGGTATTACAACGTACTTTCATACAGAGCTAATGTTGCGGTAGAGTGAAGAAGATGTTTGGTTTCATTGAACTGAAGTTGTGAGTGTTTTCTATACAGTATTTGTGGACAATGTATTTATTTGAAGCATTTGGGACAAAACAAAATGTCATGTCAAGTCATGATGAAGGATTAAATGAAATAATATGAAAAAAATATATTTAAAAAATGAAGAAATAAAATTAAAATATATATAAAAAAGAAAAAAAGAAAAAAAAAGAAATAAAAAATAATATAAAAAGAAATAAAATAAAATAAAAGGGTCATGCAAGGGCATAATTTATCATCTGTGACGAGCAATCACATTATTTTAACTGATCATCAGGTTTCAAAACTAAAATCTATTCATGTTTCCTCTGGTCATCGTGAGGTAGGGGAGTGGACTGACTGGTCTCAGTGGATGGCTGCTCCTCCTTGGTCGAGTCTTTCAGGTTCATGTTGTATTCCTCCTGCATCTTAGCCGCCTCAGCTTTGGTGTTGTCATCCTCATCCAGGTTTTTCCCTAAAGCAAAGACAAATACATACAACACTGATAAGTAGAAGCACCTAGAGCTGCTGCAGTTTAGCACCCATTCCTATGATTCTGTGAATATCATCGCTATTAATTTAAGTTTGATTAGATCGGGTTTAATATGGACGGTTCCAGATGATTTCCTGACTGGAAGCAGTGACTTCCTCAAGAAGATGTAGGAGAAAAGTTGCTTAATTAAAATCATCCAATAACAGAAGTGTGACCAAACCATTTTAAACCCCATTCAAACGTCTGCTACAGCAGTTAAAGCCAATGCATAATCCCAATCTGTTAATTAGATTTAACCACGCGGAATAAAATGATAATGATGTTTCACATGTTTGGAGGCTGCTTACCGTTGGGCCCGGCGAAGTCGGGAGGGCCGAGGGACTTGCCCAGCTTGTTCTTGGTCTGCATGGCGATCATGGCGTCCAGGTTCTCTGCAGGGCGGTAGAAGCAGGACAAACATTTACTTTAGATTTCATCAGCGTCCAGTCGTCAGGTCCGTCTCCACGTCATAAATGAAAAGCTCTGAGCCGCTTGTAAGTCCCACGCTGTTCCTGTGTGACTCAGAGGCTGATTATCATTAGAAAGGGGTCCCAGTGAATCGATGGAAAGAAGGTTCAGGAGGATGACGACACTGATAAGCATATCCTTGTTTTTTTTCCACTTTCATTTCCATTTAATTAGCTGTAGGTTTGATATTGGAAAATGGATACAGTATTAAGAACATCCTTCACAGGAATCATCTAACTTTAAAACTAAATTATTAACTTAATTATTATACAAATCAGACAAGCCCTTTATATCAAGTGACCCAACACATGTATAAGAGGGGTTTAGATTATTATGTTTTTCATGGAGGTATTAGATAACAGAGAATAACAAACAGATCGTATGGCTCAATGGGACAACGAGTCCTCTCTGGATTAATATGGGCCGAACGTTGTGTTCAGAAATAAAGGAAACAGATGTTCTAGCGATGCATCACAGAGATGAGCTGAAATTATATCCGCTGTATCTGTTAACACTTTGGCCATAACTCGCCTTAGTTAGCATCTGGAAGCAGCATTTGAATATTTATTTATTTTTTTTAGTATTTACCAGTGTGTTCATTCACTATGCTCCACTTATGGGTGTAATCTCCAAAAACTACAGGGCGTCGTGACCAGCAGATGTTAATCATTATCTTTATTTATTTATTTTTTTTCATTTCGTTCACTGATTAAAACAAAATGATTCGATATGAACACGAATATTGCCAAATCTGACTGAAAGGGAGCAGAAAGAAGAATCATCTTAAACAATTTAAAAAGTGCTTAAATCTTTAAACTGAAGACAAAAACTCTTTGGCAGACAAAGATGAGAGAATAAATTGAGGGTTGAGACCGTCTCTAGAGAAAGTTTTGCCTCTGGATATTGAGGCAGAAGGACAACAAAGGGAAGAGGCAAACAGGACGACCTGCCTCCATTGTTGCAGCTGAGCATCAAGGAGCCTTGTAATTTCCGCTCTCCTCCGTGTTCCCTCCAGCCTCCTTTTATTCCCTGTTATCTAACCATCTCCTCTGCACTTTCTGTGTATTCAGGCTACCTCCTCCCACCTGTAGCGGCAGCGGCGGCGGCGGCGGAAGCTCGCTGCCCACAGAGCACCACGTTTCTTCCTCCTCCGCCTTCTTCCTCTGCACTGATCTATCAGCCTCCACCTCGGGGCCTGCGCCGGCAGATTAGAGCTGATCGACAGCTGTGCGTATTATTTGCGTACCTGGGTGACTCACTGGAGCATCACCAGCCAGTCGGGCGGCGGGGGGGCGGAGGGGGTCATTAGCACGTTGCTAGGCGATGGTGGAATTCCATGCCGTTATCTCCTTACAACCTTTTACTACATAAAGCCGGGGGGGTTGCTGTGGAAACTCGCGTGTAATAGTATATGCCTGTATTGTCCCGGTCTGTGACGTCGTTCGCTTCACCGCGAGAGGCAACGGTGCCGCTGGAAGGGTTCATCTGAAGGAGAACCGATTAATCCCTCTACATCCTACGCGCACTCGCTTGCCAATTCATTAGGTACGTCGGTGTAAACAAATCGAAGGGTAGGGCGGTCAGCAGCATTTGCTGATGATTCAGTTGTGTGGAGACTGGCGCTTGTAGCATCACTAAATTTGATTGTGTTACACAGCGTCATGTTTCTATTAATTTGAAAAACCCATTTTAGTCAGCAGGCTAGGCTAAATACAGTTTAACTGCCCCACTAAAAAACTACATCCTCTAAAGTGATCTTAAAGTTTAATTGCCGACATTCTCACTTAGCTTCAATATAACCTGAATATTTGTAACAGCTCATGGGGGGGATTTAGTGTAGGACTGTCATATTAAAATATGCTTGTTTTCACTCGTGTTCCTAATATTTTGGCAAGCGAGCTTAGTCCTTCTTACTTAGTTCTAATACTTTATTGCTTATCTTATAATGGGATAGATGCATGCCAATTAAAGTAGTAATATCATAATGACCTAGAAATTGGTAATAATGAGGAGACCACGTCTGCAGATTTCATGTATGGCAGATAAAAAATACATATGATTTATTTTTTTCTCTGTGTGGGACTGAATGTCATCTAAGTGGACAGAAAGACGTCGGCCTGGGATTTCCCGAGGCTCTCACACACACACATACAGAGATGACAGCTGTCCCTTACAGGTGGCTGACCTTTCCACTGGCCACTCATGTGATGGACAGCCATAAAAGCCTGGTTTTTACAGGGCGCCCCCTGATACGAATCTGTCTCTGCCGGCTCTGCAGGCTTCGCCCTCCACTGGCTGGCTCGCCTGATAGGGAACATTAACTTCGAAAGGAACACAGATAGAACGCGAGGGGCGAGGTTAGGGGCCACGTAACACACAGGGAGACAGGAGCTGGTGTGTGGATTGAAATCTGAGGCTGCGAAATGTGTCGGACCCTTTCGCGCAACAATGTCGTGATGAAGTTTATTCACAATTATTTGACGCCAATAATCTTGTCAAGAATATTATTATTGCTGTTGCTTTCCCCAATCTTTCAACAACAATAAGAATGCAAGGTGCATTTGGAAGGTTTAGAAAATCAACCTTAAAAAAAGGTTATTCTGTCAAACTACGGTTTTATTTGCACCGACTTCCCAGTTTTATCCATCTCGTCCGGGCTCGTGACGGCCCGCTAACAGAGAGCACGAGTGTAACATCACGTCTTACCCAGATAGGAGACTCCCTCCTCAGGTGTGATGGTGCCGTACTTCACCATCATCTTCACAAAATCAATCAGCGTCTTCATGATGGTAATCAGTGTCTCCCGCTCCTGAGTGTCTCGCTCTGTGAAAGCAAAAAAAAAAAAAAAAAACCAAGGACGCATTCAAAACCAGCATCTGGAAATGGTAATTGGTTTCCATGGTGTCAGTGTTCGTGGTGTTTGACTGCAGGGGTCACGATGATTGGATTATAAATAATTAGCGTGTGTGTGTTTCATTAGTGTGTGCGTGTGTTTCATCCGCACTTCCTAGATGCGCGCGGGGAACAAAACAGCCAGTGACTCATCCTCGAGAACAATGATCGCCATGACAACCGCAGGGGTCCTGTTCTTGATCTGAACAACAACTATTTTCGGATGGAAGGTGGTGTGAAAATGATTTCCGTGGCTCTGATCTGAGCTGTCACGGTGACCTTGGGGGGGAAGTGTTCTTACCTGTGTCGAGGCTTCTGAGCAGGCGGTAGAAGTTGGGGAAGTACTGCAGGTCCTGGAGTCCGTCCTCTGGGCTCACCTCATTGCCTTCCTCTGCGTCTTTGTCCCAGCTGTTGTCGGCTCTGTCCCCGTCCTCCTCGGCGTCCCTGTCGACCTCGTCCTCGACCTCATCTTCTTCCTCGTCTTCGTCGTTGTAGCGACGCCTGGGCGGCTCCCACGTGTCCTGAAAACACAGGAGTTTTTGTTCGTCTAGCTGCCTTATCCCTATCGCCATTTACACAGTTTTTTTTTTTTTTTCCAGGTTTTACCGTGTTTGCGTCTGAACCCTGGTCTCCCTGCTCTCCTGCGGTTTCTTGGTCGTTGCCCTCGATATCTTCGATCTCGTTGTTCTTGGCGTTCTTGGTTATGAGGTCCTGGAGAGCCTCGGCCACCTGGTACTCCAGAGTGTCTGCCTGGTTATCTGTGATCTAAAAGAAAAAACAAAGAGGAAGTGTCAAATGAGTGCAATAAAAAACATGCTGGAAAGCTTGTTGCCAGATGCGAATAATATTAATAGCAGATTTAAACGGATTCAATATAACCGACTAACTAACCTATACGATTCCAGAAAAACTTAACAAATTGAACCCTAACGTGCCAGATGCCTGTATGGATAAAAAAATGTGGATCTGAGAGAGGTACCTTGTATCACTTTATTTGGAAATGTGAACATATGCAAGAGAAGGATAATTAACACGATCTCTAATATTATAAACAAAGAAATGCCAATGTGCCTGGAGAGTTGTATTCTGGATCTTTATTCCAGAAACTTTATCACTTAGAAAGTGAGCTGGTGAACCTCTGTCTAATACATACGAAGCGCCTTATTGCTAGACTTTGGGAAAGTGTTTATTGTCCATCGTTGAATTTATGGATTGCCGAACTTTCATCCTGCGTAGCTATTGAAAGACTCACACACACAATTAAACGGAAAACTCTTCCACAAGATGTGGGATTCAGTCCTCAAATTTTAAGAATCAGGGCCTGATATCTCATCAGCTTAGGATGTAACTTAGAAAGTGAGATGATGCCGCTTTTTTGTGTGTTTTTTTCTTCAAACCATCATCTCATCATGTCTTTGTGATTTATTTTCACTGCTGTTTCAGAATTCATAAGTGGGGGCTGGGGTAAAAGTTAAACTAAAAAAAAAAAAAAAACATGATGGAAGATAAGATGGAAGAGAAATGCGTGTGCTGACTATTGATCCCTGTCACTGAGCGCTCCATCTCCATCTCCGGGAGCGTATCGAGTGTCAGCAGAATAATCCATAGTTGAAATCACAGAACAAATGACAATTCACACATCGCTTCATCTTCCAGTGAGGAAAAAGCGGTTGCGGAAACAGAGGCAGAGAGAAGATTCCCGTTGAGATAATGTCATGCACCTCGCTGTGTTGATCTGAATGGAATATGAGAGTAGGCAGTCAAACCTTACCAGCCCCAGTTTGAGCAGCTTGGAGACGATCCTGTCAAACACTCCTCTGTCGTCCTCTTCGTAGATCTTGTTTGCGATCTTCTGGACTATGTCTTCAGCTGTCAGCGGAGTGCCGTCAACCTGACGGAAGCTTTCTGGGTCATCTAAGAGGAGACGACGAGTATGAGCATGCACTTTAGCTGCGTGCAGATATATTATGTAGATCTATTTGAGCATCAACATTATTGCTTATTCAAGCTGAAGTACAAAAGGAAAAATAGTCCCTATTGATTTGTTTCTGTCTAGGTGTAGGGAGGAAATCTCTCTTTCATCAGACGGAAAAAAAGATTTGTAATGAATCACTTTCCTCTGCTTACAAGCGTATCTGCATTACCTACTGAGAAATGTGCAATTGTAACAGCTTGACTCTTGCATAACAGCCCCCACGGCTTCCCAAGGTCCAATCTTAATAAAAAAAAAAAAAGGAAGTCGTGCCGGAACGCTTCTGCGTGCATTGCCCGGATTAAACGCTGGTGAAGCACTTTACCTTCAAACCCCCGGCCCTATTTTCTGCCTGACTCCAGAAAAATAAGAAATACAAACCAAGCTGCACTTCCCAAATTTAGACGTGGCGTAATCTGATGAGCTGCCTGTCATTGCCCGACCGCCCGCACGAATCGATCGAGTGTGACACTAGGCGCTTTGAGTCCGAGCCACCTCACCTCCGAAACGGATTCATGCCGATGATCAGATTACACGCAGCAAAGACGCGTGCTCATCTGATGAGGCCCGCCGAGACGAAAAAAACTAAACGCGTCTAAGGGTGAACTTACACATGAGAACTCGGAATGAAGCGAGGACAAAAAATTTGTGACATTTTTTGATGTGATTTCCCAAATTAAAGCTAGAGCAGTCCCAACATCGTCCTCTGTGTTCGAGATGAGATGGAGACATCAGCAGTCGGCCTTGTCATGTATTTAAGAGGGCGAATGAAAAGGGAGAAGCCTGAGCAGCAGCCAAGTGTTACCTTTCACCACTGCAGTGTGTTTGAGAGGCAGAGGATAATCTTTCTCTCTGGCATTCACGTGTTCTGTCTTCAACGCTTTTCTCTCTGCCTCTGCTTATCCCCATCACACACACGCACGTGTTTTCCCAGCCTACTCTTTTCCCAAAATGTCTGCCTGGTGGTTTGCCACCAGCCGAGAGAAACATGCAGCGTGAGGCCTGCCCTTGGCAAAGCGGGGGGCAAGGATCATCCAAGCCTAAGACCTGACCTAAGTATCTTAAATGTGCACGGGGTCGGCGCCGCCCTGTTACTTGCCGTAGTCCATCCCACTCTTGGTGGAGTCGTAGTCCTCTGCGAGGCGACGGCTCTTGGTGGAGTCCGACTCATCGGGAACGTACTGGTCCTTCTTAGCCGGCACCTCAGTGGCCTCCTTTGATTTCTGCCTGTCGGACAGCGACTTGAGCATGGTGAAGTCCTGCTCTGACTCTTTGTCCTTGGAGGCGCCGGGATTCGCGCTCTCTGTCAGGCAGCGGAGGCAAAAAATGATCAAACAAGAGAAACACAAGCAGCGCAAGCAGGGCTGCATTCACATCGACTATCGGCTATTCCTCCGTACACAGCTGAAGCCGGTTTTACTGGAAGCGCTGCAACATGAATCCACTCAGCAGGAGGAAATAAAGTCATTAATTGATTGGAAATAGGGTTTCCTCTTACCAGCTGTCTGCACTGCAACCTTCACACTGTCCGCCTCGGCAATCTGGGGGAATATTAAACAAATAATTTCCACTCAAGATATAGGTTTGGAGTAACAATGTTTGCAGGGTTAGGATGGTTGTTTGACAAGTGGCCATAAAGACATTTTGGGAGGATATTGGATGAGAATATCTGATAGGAGTCATGGACACGTTACCTGCTCCTGTAGAGGTCTTTCTTCTGTCAGCTGTCTGTTGTACACAGTTTTATCTGGAACAGAGAAAAAAAATTGTGATGACTAAATTTGAGACTGTTAATAAGAAAGAGAAGCAGATCTTATGAGTTACACGGACATTGCACGGGCTTTTTAACAATTCTATTCGATAAAAGTAACTTGTTTGAGTTATTTTTCTACTTGTCATTTTGACAAATGTTTTGCTTTATGACTTCTGGGTTGTGATGAATTTCTCGTCTCCCAACTCACCCGGCAGAGCCAGAGCTTAATCGGATTATCAAACAAAAGATTAAACCGCAGCGAAAATAGACCACAAGCGGCCTAAGCAGGCGACCAGGCGTCGTTGCGAACACCACCACCACCAACACCACCACCAACACCAGTCTCAGCTGAACTTTAAGGGCAATGATATGTTTTGTTTTATGTTCTGCGAATCAACATGCGCACAGTCGAGGTTACTCCTGGACCCCCCGAACAGAGCAAGCAAAACACATAAAACTTGTTAAAACACTGAGAGACTTTCTTCTCTTTCTGTGTTTAAATTTCAGCTGGGGTGGCCGATGAATGAGGAGTCGCGTGGCCCCCTTTCGGACTTTGTTGTATTTTTTAATCGCTTCTAAAAATTCTATAGTATCCTTGTTAATTTTTTTTTACTCACCATCCGTTGAGGCTGTAGGCGTGGGGAAGGCAGACGACTGGTTCACTACATTCAGGACTAGAAGCTGGAAAAGGACGAAAAGGCCAACGTATTTTGACGCCATCCTGAAATCAGCTTTCTCCGAGCGCCCTGGAGAAACAGAGCTATCTCCCGACTGCCTTGCTGTCTTTGGTCCGGTTCCCTCCTCCGAGAAATAAGAAAAAGAGAAGAAAAGAAAACAAAACAAGAAAGTGCTGAATGTGTGGACAGCTCCGCTCCGCTGCGTTACGCTCCGACCACTGGTGCTGAAACTGCCGAGCAGACTGCGCCCTGTGAACCCGCTCTGATGGACGTACTGTGCGGGGAGGGGCTGGACAAATCCCCGCTGTACTCTGGAGCTGTTGACGAGGCGCGGTGCTGAAACCAGGTCACCCCTCTATAATTATAACCAGATAAGCAGGGAGGCTCTTCAAGCCCCGTGTGAGCCACAGCATCACCTACCAAAGCAGTAATAGAGTCCACTACAACAAGTCCTGCCCCCTCTGCCTTCACGGAGGAGGAGGAGGAGGAGGAGGAGGAGGAAGAGAGGGAGGAAGAGGAGGTGAACGCTGCAAAAAGTGTCCACGTTGTTTAACCTGGCACTCAATCCTTTATATATAATTTCTCTATTTATGATTAATATAGAAAATATTTTGATTATTTTTGCACATTCCCAGCGGCCACAGACTCAAGAATAAATTCCCTGAAGAACTCTGGACATTTGGGAAAGTAACGTTTTTTTCCTGAAAAACACACGAATTCGTGCAGACTACACTAATTTACGCAGCGTGATTTGCTTAATTGTTAACCGGTAACGTTGCAATTGTGCAGAAAATCAAACAAAAAAAAGCGTAGTAAAACACATTTTTCTTTTCTTTTTCTTTTTTTGCAGCGGTGGAGCAGAGAAAAATATGAAACTCCGCCCATTTCGTGCGTCATGCGCAACCTGCGTCATGGTTGTAGATCTTCCACTGCCTGGTCAATAGCAACCCATATTAAAACCGCAATTAAACACATAAACAAAAGGCAAGATGGCTTTATGACCCGCTTTGCTTTCATCAGATCAGAATATAGATGCTGATGCCATACGTCTCTGGATGAGTGTGCAGGTGACATTAGAAGCTTCCAGGGTCCAGTGCAATCCCCAATGTGAGACTCCTAACTAAATGAAATGTTTTCATTTTCAAACTTTTTTCATTCAACCTTAGTCAAGAGAGGGATGTGATAAAGATGAACGTCTTTAAATCAGAAATTCGTTAAAACTGTTAAACATGCGTCGAGGACGGATGTTACCATGAACACGCTTGTGATTTAGAGCGCACTGATGCTTCATATCCTCCATAGCAGTCTGCCTGGAGGCAACAAGCCAGTCATTAGTGGCATTAAGGCGTATGATGTGCCTGATGTGGCATGTCACTGTTAATCCTCTGGTTTATGGAGGCTTTGTACTCAGCATCCCGGTCAGTAATTGGACAAATCTTCTGTGAGCGGAGCCATTTCATTTCACACCACGTTTGCTTGTCACTTTTACAAGCAGTAAACTGAGATGAACTCTTCCCGTCGGCGACTTGAATGCAGCTGTTATTTACTGTGCGTCGGTCTCCTTCCCCACACAAAACGTGGGAGGGAATTTATGTATGTTAGCTGTCGGCCGGTTGCGATTCAGTTTCATCGTCGGCTGGCCACGTGCCACTAGTGGCTCGTGTGCGTGTCTCCTGCAGCTCAACTTGCTTTTAGGTAGCGCACTGACGGGGCTATAGCATGTGACAGGGTTCAGCATCTTGATGAGCCTGTCACAGCGAAGACGAAGCGCAGGTGTCGCTTTAAGTGCGTTCACTCATCAAAAAATAAGCACTAGGTTCTCGTTATTAATAAAAGAATCCACAATGAAACCTTCGCTTATGATTAAATCATCTGTGCCACATTAAATGTGTAAACAACAGCACGGTGAAAGGCGCTTAAAGTCTTCAGAGTGGAAGAAACAAAGGAAATACAATGACATGTGGCCCAGAAAATGATCATGGCACCGATTTTTCATTTCACATTTGTAAAACCGTTTTGCACAGTTGTTCTCGTCATCGTCACGTTCAAGCACGATTCAACGGTGCAGATGCTTTAAAATGAGCAGAATTAATTCTGCCACATCACCGTGCATCACGGTGCAGAGAAGGGATGGGATGTTTGCCACCTTCCCTGCGATGACTGTACTTCCCGTCCTCTGCCTGCCTCAGCAGTCTGAGGAACAGGAGCTCAGCCAAGAGAGGGCCTGGCCAGATATTCGGCCTGGTCAGAACACAAAGGGACACTGAATCCAATCTCGTTGTACACCGTATAATGATGATAAAGGGCGTTCTATTCTATTCTATTCTATTCTATTCTATTCTATTCTATTCTATTCTATTCTATTCTATTCTGACTATTATGCAATGCTCCAGGCGCAATGATAAGCTTATTCCGAGAATGTGCAACAGACTCTTAGATGTATTTGAATGTGTTTGTTTGTTTTATCTCATCAACATATTCTGTCTTTGTCTCAGCTCAGACTGTTGCATGTGCAAAATGTGGTGGACTACTGACATCCTGTGTGTGGAGGCTGTAATTACAGTCACCATTCCTTGACATTTTGCTTCTAGAAAGCATCCTGTCTAGAATGCCTACGTGTAAATGCATTACGCATTTTTTCTCTATGTTTTATTGTCTCACTTATTGAGGAGATTGCTAAATCCATTTTGTCTTTAAAAACAAACCATCTTCATCCGTCGGTGTAGACTCTAGTAGGAGATCACCACCAAATCATCTGAGGTACGCAGCATTATAGAGATCATACTGCCATCATGTGTTAGCCAAATGTAGCACAATTTGAGGGACAGTGGGTCGTCTTTTACAATAAAGCTGTACGCATTATACACAGATGGTGCAGTGGTGTTTAAATTGTAGTGATACAGGTTTGAAAATAGAAACATAATACTGACTTACACCTCCCCAGTACTGTGTAGGTCTGCCTTGTGCCTCCACAACAGTCGTGACTCATCAGAGAATGGAGTATGATGGTATGGGCCTTCTGAGTGTGTCCTGTTGTGTCTGGCAACAGGATGTTGTTATTGGGGGGGCTTTGGGTGCTATGGATTGAGGGGAGGGGCCTTTATGGATCATTACATAGATACTTGATCAAATTGGGATCTAGAGAATTTGGAAGCCAGGTCAACAGGTGCTGTTTGTTTGTTTTAGATGTTCCTAAACTGTGTTTGTGTCAGGCTGCCATCAGGAGCATCATTGCTTTGGGGTGTGGCTGTCTGGTCTGGTCAAAGCAGAACATTGCATTCTTACAAGATGGCCAGCCTTGTTTACGTCTCCAAATGGCTTAGTGCACTCAGGAGACTTCAAAATAATTCTCCAATTGTAACACTACCTTCGTAGTCTACAGGCTGTAGTGTGAGTGCGGCTGCTTCTACATCGGCAGAACAAAACGAAGGCTGAAGGACAGAGTGGCAGAACACAAAAATGCCATACGAACCAAAAATCCTTCCTGTCCTATGGCTGTCCATTAACCAGCGGGCAAGTCACCCCTCGTCTTCCTCCCTCAAAGTTACGGTGGTAGAGGTTGTCTCCAATCCCAAAGAGGCGGGACCATTCTCCAAAGAGAAACCTTTTGGATTAGCAAACTCAAGGCAACTTCTTTCCCTGGCCTTAATGAGGAATGTGATTTTTGCCATTTTCTATGAAGTATGGCCGTTTAACTGTGCTTCTTCCTTTCTCCCTTTCTTTCTCTCCAGCAATATTATTAGTATGTTTTTAATTTACTGAGTTCTGGTAGCTGTAAGTCACATGGTGTGTGACATAATGGGAAGGCTCCACCCTCTAATCACCTGCTGGTGCCCTTTTTAAGCTTTGTCCTATTTCCTGTTGCTATGCCCTGATGAACGCCAACATGGCCGCAACACGTAGGCCTGTGTGTCTACGCGTTTTTTGCCACGCTTAAATAAAGTGTTTTAATACTTTTTCAACCACAGAATGCCTTTGCAATCGTTTCTTTTTTGATGTAGTATGGGAATGTTTGGTTGGATATGTGGATTGAGCGTGTGTTTGATTGCAGAGGTGACGTTGAGCACCACTGACATGGTATTTATAAGTATTTTTCCGCAGTTTGTGTTCCCGCTGACTGTCTTTCGAGAAGCCCTAAACAGAGGGATTCTCTGGAAAGCAAGGCAGAGAAAATAGAAGGACACAGTCCTCCTCTACAGCAGACCCAGGGGAAAACTGTTGGGACTTCAAAGACTGTCAACTTCAGTAGAAGCTGAAGGAGCAGCTGCTTTTGATGTGTTATCTATTTACGGACTTCTTCAAACAGTATGCCGAGTCCCCCCCTTTCCCCCCAAAAAAGCCCTGTGGTTATTTAGGACAAATAACCTATTGTGTCAGACGGGTAGAGTTCTTCTTTCAGATTACTTGCTGTGGTCAGCAGGCCTCTGTAAATAGGTCCTGTTAGAAGTGGTTTCTTTGTCTCAATTAAACGGCTTTCATGGCAGAAAGAAAAATCCCTCGAGGAACCCTGATACGAGCAACTAACCCCTCATTTTTATTGTTTTTGTGTTTTGTGACTGACAGACGACTCAAGCTCATCGCCTTCAGCAAAATACGACTGTGAGTGTGTGTGTGTGTGTGTGTGTGGAATCTCTTCACCACTAGAGGTCTATGCTGCCCTCTCATCCAACAGAAGTGAACAGAGGAGAGTCTGAATCAAGTGGTTTCTTAATGCGACCTAATTGCGGGTGAATGCCACTGCGCAAGCCAAATCCTCGTATGCAGTTACCTTTTTTCACAGTTTGAAAACATTCCTACCTTTGGGCAGTGTCGGCAAACGAGCCGGTAGTTCCCCGTGTTTCACAAACACACTCTCAGGACACTCACATGTCCTGCACTGGAGCTCCAACATGTGACCCCCCAGCAGTTCTTTCACCGGCTGATGTTGTGATGCTGCTGACTTCCTCCTTCATCCACTGATCCTTTAGGGTGGGGGTGTGGCGGCTTTGGAAGCTCATTTAGCCACAGCCCACCAGCTCTGATGTAAAAAAGGATGTATTTATTTTGTCTTTTTTTGTGTGGTGTGCGTGTTTTGAGTTACAGACTCCAAAGAAAGAGAATCTAAACGTGTTTTTTGTTTTTACTTTCGCTCTGATTTGAATGACTTTTACCCATAATTGGTTGTTTACTGTTCTCACAAAAGTGGGGCAGTGAATCACCTAGCAGTTTTGGCCTCAGTAGTTGGCTGACAGGAGTGAGCTGCATTGTTAGCTTCTCTTCTGCTAATATTGTAGCGTGCGTCTTGAATTTCACCCGGGGGCCTGAACAGGCTCTCGGCCAATTGCGGGGAACCTGACAGAGTCGGCGCGTAATACGCGGCTTCGTGATTGGCTAAGCAGCGATAGGGGCGGGTCCTACTGTGTACAGCTTATAAAGGTATAAGAGACGAGATTTTGATATCTAATGTGTATTTAAAGAAATTTTAATTGGTGGGGGAAAATTTAAAAAATATATATATAAAAATCACTAATCAACCAAAGATTTTGCGACCCCCACTCCCCCACCACCACCCCTGCAGTACCTCCACAGACCCCTAGGGGTCGTGGATCCCCTGTTTAAGACCTATGACCTATGATCTAAAGGAAGAAAATCTAAAATTGTTTTTTACTCTTGCTCATATTCATCTTCAACTGATTTTACCCATAACTGGTTTATTGTTTTAAAAAAGTTCCCTAATGACTCTTAATGTATTTTTGCAAACAAACTAGAAAAGTTTCACCTGGGCTTAGAGACTGTGATGCATGCAGTTTAATAGATGTGGGTTTATAAGCAATTTGGGCTTTAAAGATAAAAAACTATTCAAATTTTGGTAGGGTATCTTTGATTTTTGCTGCTAATTTGGTAATTTATATGACAGAGAGCAATACAAATATCTCAAAGACCCGCTTCAAGATTAAGTTCATATGTTTGCTGATGTTTGCTCTACAGCCATCACATCAGCAAACTAAAACATCTCTGCATATAATTCAGTTAGGGGGGTCACAAACGTTCATTTGGTGACATTTAGAAAAGCTGGCAGGGATATTTTTTGAACCTTTTACAGAGCCAGGGAACGTTTTCCCTTCATGTTTAAGTAAACTTTTATAGTGTTGACACAGTCTAATTATAGAAATGACTCACTGTCCAAAACATATTTGCGAATGATTACTAGCCCTCAACTTTAAAAAAAAAAATAAAACAAACAAAAAACACACATGATCTCAAGCAGCAAAATCAGAAACATTATTAATCACGACGCTTCATCCCTCAATCACGTTCACACTGTCTGATTCAAGATTTTGTGATTTAGATACACTATAAGTGTATAAATGAGTTGGTGTGTGCGGTTGCCTCGGAGTAACTGTAAGTGTAAAGTGGGTGGGTGGTCTGTGTGTTTTATGTTCCTGCAGGGAAACAGAGACACGAAACTGGCCTTCTTCTGCGTCGGCTGCCAAAATCATTCAGCTGGAGACACACCAAGCCACCAGTAATATGTTTTCCTGGACGCGGGAACAGAACAGAGCAGAGGGCACCTAATGAACCTGAAATAACAAATCACAGATTTTCCTGTTGGTTGCAAAATATGCTTTGGCAATGTGGGTTAAATGGACAGGAAAGTAGTAGCTCCATGCGCCATTTGGGACTTGTTCTTCACATGTAGCCCATCTATGAATTGTGTGGCCTTGTAACTGTTTCCACGTGAAAAATAAGACAGCGTAATTATTATTTTAGTAAATGTGAGGCATCACTCAGTGAGCAGCTAGTCTCCAGGCAGGCAAATCATTGTTTTCTCTCACATGTTGACTGGGAAATGAGTCATGAGAGGAAATTATCACTGTGACTGTGAGAATCTTTCCTAGAACTCGTCCGTTGACGTGTTGTTGGAAGAACAGCAAAATAATGATTTAAAGAAATCTTTAATAAAAGTCAAGTGTTACACCCTTGTAGAGAAGACTGACACAGATACATAATACACACAGCATGTCATAGTTGGTCTTATGTACAAACACAACGCAACATTATTCAGGCGGATCCCATAAAAAACACACACGCACAGACGCACACAAAAAGAGACGAAGACTGATTACTACTGATTATCTTCCATATCCAAATGTACTTACTGTATGTGTTTTTTTTTTTTTTTTGGCAATTGGTACAGTACACTTTTGCACACGAAAGGGGACGTACAAGGCATACAATGTGAAACAGGTTGTCTTAGTGCGCGGCGATGATCCTCTGAGTGGAGAGACAGTCTAAGAAAAGTCCCTCATTGAACCACAGCAGCAGGATGTTACAGCAACCTCGGTGGAAATGGATGCAGAAGAAACAGGAAGACGGGAGCAGTGAGAAGGTGGCGGATGTAGGGGTCGGGGGGTGCGCAATTGAAAAGGAAATAGAAGAGGCAGGAGGGACCAGCAAGACAGGGAGCAATGGGCGAAAGGAGGTCAAGTGCAGGAGGTTAAAGCGTTCCTTCGTCCAGCAGTTTGTTGATGCCATTGCAGATCTTCCTCAGAGAGAGTCTGTACTCCTCTCCGTCCCCGTAGAGTTCGGCCAGGAACTCCCCGTGGGCGAAATGGTTGAAAACGTGGTCGATGCGTGCGTGCGAGCGCGCGGTCAGGTGCTGCTCGACCAGAGTGTGAAGGAGGTCCCTGCACTCCAGCAGCAGCTCTGACAGAATATTCCTGTCGAAGGTGTACTCCACCTCGTAAAACGACACCGCCGTCATGGCCGCCTGGTTCATCTTCTTCTTGAAGCGCTCCACTGTGTCCAGCTCGTCGGGGCTGAACTGGTGGTTGCGGTATAAGATGCCGATCTTCAGGGCGATTTTGATGACGTCCTTGATGATCTTGTGGGCCTCCTTCTTGCTCTTGGTGAACTCCCGGCTGGCCTTGTAGAGCTCATCCAGGATCTCGCTGCTTGTGTCGTCTGTCAGCATGTTGGCCACCACCATGGTCGCCATCTTGCTCAGGATCTTCTTCTGGGCTTGCATGGCAAGAGAGCGGGAGTTAAAGCTCTCCTGTCCTAAAGGAAGAGAAAGATGAAAGATGTGAAGTTAGTCCGAAAGTTCAACAACATCTTTTTGTCACATTATTTATAAAAGAATAAATAAAATAGATATAAAAAAAGATATAATAATAATAATGAAAGATAGTATCCTGGCTTTGAGCACATGGCGGAGTGGAAAAAAATATCCAAAATATTAAGTGAATGATGGTTTAAGTAACTGTAACTTCATTAAACCCTAAATTTGATTATTGGTGTGCTGTCCCTTTAAGATACACTAAACAAATCACCTCAGTTATTTGTGTTTTTCTTTACAAAATTCACAGCAGTGAATATTCAAATAAAGCCAGAGCCGGTTAAACAGTGCGCCCCTATACCGTTTTCATTATTACCGCCCTCAGAGTGTGGTACATTTGCATGCAACAGCTGAATTCCATCTGGCTTCAAACAGCCTCAGTTGACCCGTTGTAATGAAAAATATGGGTCATTTCCTGTCTCCAGTCTTCACTGACGTTGCGTCGTCCCTTCACAAGGAAGTCTGATCACCATCACAGTTTTTCCTTATTACTGAGACTTTTTGATCTTCACTTGTTACAAAACTTTGCGTTGTGTAACAATGAAACTGGGCACAACCTCCTTCCAGATGAAGTGGAAGAAAAGCCAAATCCAAACAGTTTCAAACTCAAGATATTCTCCGCGATACGAGACTACCTCCAGCTTCTCTCAAACAAAAAGCCTCATTGTTTATTTTTAGGGCACTTAAGGATATTTGAAAAATGACAAACGTGATACAGAGAACAGAAGGGCGGCGGCCCTCCTGGAGTTGGCAGTAGTTTAGTGGGCAGGCTACGGGGAGGAATGACGATCGGCCCTGGATAACATCAAGCAGCTGTACCCTGATAAGAACCTTTTTGCCTCTCCGCGAGTCCAGATTGATCACCGTTTCATGTCGTGTACCGCTGCTGTCGCAAATATATCACAGTAGATATAGCAGAACATCAAAGCCTCTCCGTGTCCTCGTGCAGCCGTGGCCGCCGCCGCAGCAGCAGCCTAGCATGTGTCTGCGTGAATGTGAGGAGTGGGTGGACGGAGAGGGGTTTTATTTAGGTGCCACCCAGCTTGAAATTACACACCAGATAACTCCTATTATGATTAAAGCCAAGGAAAGAGGCTTCACGTTTCCCTCTCATTCACTGGGTAGCATTGTCAACCTCCTCCTCCTCCACAGAGGAGAGAGGCTGAGCGGAGAAACAGTGGATGGCGGACGTGATTGCCCAGTGGGCTTAGCGCAGAGCAGCAGATGAGCCCGAATTCACAGAGGAACACCTGCTTGGCTGTCACCACAATTTATTAAAAACAGACGGATATGTGACCGTTTAGAATTAACACCACCACCACGTTTTTTTTTTTTTCCTTTTTTTTTTTCGTTTGTTTGTTTTTTGTGTTAGTCAAACATGTGTTTGAATGCTGCCCAACGACTAAAAGAAATCCAATCCTTGGCATTTCGTGTGAACGCACAGAGGTGACATTTCACGCGTTGGTCTGAAGCTAAATGACATTTGGTGGAGGTATAATTAGCCCACAATGACATTTACAGCTAATAAGGCAAACATCTCTTTCTCCACACACATATGATTCTTTTTTTTTTTCCAGGACTCTTTTATTCGTCCTCATGAGAGTGGGGGTGAAAGCCATTGTATGCAGACAAAAGTGGTGGTGGGTGAGTTTGAGAGTGCCAGAGATGCAGGAGTCGCCCGTATCATTTAACTCCTGAAGGTTTTAACTATTTATATCAGTTAATTCAATACCCACCGCGAAGGCAGAAGAGCGAGAGATTTCATTTGAGAAATTTGAGGCCGCTGCGAAAGGAAGAAAATCTGATGTCTTGACTTTAATAAACAGGAAAACACTCCTCAGCCAGTTCTTTTGCAAGCCGTAGGTGGTCTCCATCGAACTTCTGTTATTTGGAAGACGATTTTGTGACCTTATATAGCTCATGGGATGTAGGGAATCTCTGAAGTAAGCAGTCACAGATGGACGGTGGAGCAACATTATAACTAGTTTGTGGTTAGATTTCTAATAACCCAGTGAATGTAACTTCAGTAGTCTCTGCTTTTGGCTCAGTTTTAGTCTCCTCCAATTCCTGTGGGAAGTACATGGCTTTTAACCGCCTACATTGGACTGACCACCTGAAATCAGCTGCGCATGGTGATGAGCACCAAAGTGATATGATCTGTGTATTTGTCGCTACAAGCAATTTTTCTAACATGAAACGTGAACAATTTTTAGTGCAGCTAATTAAAAAAACAACACATTATCAGACAACACATACTGTAAGTTGCCGTTGTGTGAGTTTTCCGTGCGTGTCTGTCGCTTTTATTGCATCTCATGTATCATTTATTGATAGCTAGGCTTTAATGATGTCCAGTAAGGCTTTACGGAGTTACGTTTTCCTTATTAACTGTGACGGTGCGTTCACAGCGTGTTTACGGAGCCGCGGCCCGACATATTTGCTCAGCTGTAAACTCTTCGATTGAAATGTTAGAACGTCATCCAGCTACGTAGACCGTCAAATGCTACGTTCCATTTTTCTCACCCCAGCCAGTACAACGATCAGCCATAACATTAAACCACTGACAAGAGAAGTGAATCATATTGGCCACATAACATTGATCCTGTGACAATACAGCGTTCTGCTGGGAAACTTTTGGATCTGACATTCATTCATGTGGATGTTACTTGGACATGTGCCACCCACCTAGACCAGGCTCTCTTTGATGGCACAGGCACAAAAACGGAACAACTCCGATGAGTCACGACTGTTTTGAGAGCACACAATATTTATTGGTAATCATAATGTTAGTGTAGGAGAAATTAGGCAGCGTTTCATCTCTGCAGACACAGCTCTTAAAAACACCAAATGTCAACTGTATGGCCAGCAGTGATAAATAGATAACACGTGCATATGTCGTCAATGCAGTAGTTTCCATAATATTTGAATACCAACACCGGGGTATATTTCTAGGTTTCATTAGACAGATCTGTGCCTCTCATCAACAGGCTCTCTTTGTCACTGTCACTTCCTGTTTCTCTGAAGCAGCTCTTTGTTCCAGTCAGCCTCTGATATTCAGAAACCCAACTGGATGGATTTCTGAAACCCTGGCACACTGATAAAGGTGACAGCTTGCTCCATAAAGCAAGCCTTGTCAAACCAATGATTTGGATCCTACGAATGTGCGCGACCGCTCGCTTTCCAAATGAATTCTGATCGTTAATTTTTACCGCAAATATTTGTTTAAGCCCTAACTGACAAATGTGCCGCATGCACGTAAGTGATTTTCTGTATTTAGAGCAGAGCTAAAAGCAGATTAATTATTCTTCGCCACCCCCCGACACACAGCCTGGAGCCTGTTTCTCAGGACCAGCAGGTGGCTATCGACTCACTTGGCTTGACCCCTGTCTCGAGTCTGTTTGCACATCCCAGAGTGATGAGGAATGTAAGCAAAAATGAAGGAGTGTGAGGTGAAAAATACTGTGAAGAATGAACACGAGGCCGCTTGAGGCGTGAGTCAGAGTGCTGGTAAGGAAGGTGGGTGATTCAGAGTGCGGCTGGGGATTTTAGCACACGGAGTAAGCGAGGGTAGATGATTACAGATGAAGACATTGAGAAGTCCAGGCTCTTTTCACACACTCACACACAGCCCGTCACCCAGAGGCTGTGATGAGTGACATGCTCGAACCCGGGGTGTCAGAATGAGTTAGACGAGAGTCCAGGCTGTCAGGGGAGAGATGGCTGGAAAAAATTGCTTGTCCTGTTACTTGTCTTTCTCTCGCTCCCACAGCTCTTCTCGTACCTGTATTTCTTCTGCACTGCTTGTCCTCGCGTGTAAAGTTTTCACAAAATAAAGTTTACCGGGAGAACAAATTCGACACAGGCCGAAGCCACTGGGCCCATGGCAGCGGTTGCATAACGGTGTTTTGGGAGTTGGTAAAGTTTACTTTTAAAATCGGGATTAGCAAGGTGCTTGCTGCTCCCTGGCCGCGGCTGTTGACTAGACAGTCTCTCTTTGTTCCGCCTGATGTTTTTAGAGGGCTGAGTCAACAGTTTCTGGTGCGCTGCATCAGAACATACATCCAGTGTGGGACGTGGAGACCCGCCAAGGCTGCCCTGCTGAAGGTGGTGCGCTGCAAAAAATGTCATTCAGATCTAATCTATTTCCATTTCAGTCAGGGACGCTCATATGAAGAGGAGGAAGTGATCTTTTGTGCAAAATGTCTATACGACTGTGAAAAACCTGCAAACTTAAAGAGTAAATTTTAAGTTTTTATTTTACTTGGCAATGAGAATAAAAGATAAGAAAAAGTTCATTTTTGAGTTTAGTTTAGAGGTTTGTGCTAAGCTAATTGGCTGACAGCGGTAGCCCAGTGTTTCATAAATAGAACTAAGAAGTGAGAATTGCTAGAGAAATAGCATAGCATATAGAAAAGCGTGAGTCTTTGCTTTAATGAAAACATACATATAACATTTAAAAAGACTGTATCAAACCATTGGTAATCCTCACCCTGTGTAAGTTATGTGCCTGAGTTGCAACTGTTCCTACTTTTCATACTGGATCTGGAGTTAGGTTTAAGAACATTTGCATGGATATTATTGGAAGTCACTAGTCGGCTAAGATGATCTGAGTTAAGTAAGATACCAAGAACATGTTAAAAACGTGTGTATTTAGGGAGTGAAGATGTGGAGACGACTCCATCATATTCTAAGACATAGGTCTTCAACGGGGTAATTGCTTTCACTTGAACTGGGTTTCTAATTGTGTTTAGCCTTGTGTTTTGCTGAGAGAGATGTGTTGGTTGACATGTAGTCACATATCCTATCACTTCTTACCTACTGCTGTTGGCTAAGCTAGTTAGCTTGTGTCTTCTTGTTGGTTGCTAGTGGTAGCTTACTGCTAGCCTGCTGGTCGATTTTTCAGTTGGACAGGGCTTTTAAATGAGTTTTGCCTCCTCGGACCTTGGCACAAGGGATTGTAACATCTCATCCTGTGTAATAACGACTTATTGAATGCAAAATGAAAACCCCTGTTCTAAGAGGGTGGTCCTCGGCAAAATATGAAATGACTCTGTAAGCTGGACATTTTCTGAAGTGTGCTGGGTCCCGAGGCTTACGTTGGTCCTGTTCCAGTGTAACCAGAGGAGTAGGCCATCAGCAGGGCCAGCGGCTAATACCGACGAGGGCCGACTGGCCTTTAACCGAGCCAACGCTGGAGGCGCTTATCAGCCGGAGCGCTGCAAAAACACACACGCCTGACTGGGGCAAACTGTGCGAGTGTGTGTGAATATGTGTTGGGAGACATGTTTGGACAGCAAACAGATTCGGTATGAATTTAATGCAGTTATCTGAAAAGCTTTTCACAGTGGCGATCAAAGCATTCGAGAGATAAAAGAAAATAATGACAATGACCCTGAAATAACTCGGCAATAAAAAGTATCTGACTGGAACTGTCTTTTCTTCCATTTATTCAGATGATTTCTGCAGAGCTATGACTCATTTACTTCTGCTCTGAACTATTCAGAGCTTCTGCTGGGCTCAAGCTTCCAGGCAGCATCAGGTATCAGAAACAAACACAGGGCCATATTCCAATGTCCTCATGTCGAATGGCAGATACGCTCCTAATCTGACCGAATCCATCCTAAAATTGAATGATTTACTCTACATTGTGTGGATGGGAGGCCGCGGTGAAAACATGTATACTACAACCACAGGACCACACACACACACACGTACAGAAACACAACACCTGATTCTCTGTTTGAGGTTGCTAATGACAACATGCCCCGGTTTATCATGAACAAAACCAGGTCACACAGGTGCAAGTGGTTTTTGTTTTTTGCTTTTTTCTTGGTCAGGTGGACACTGATAGATAATGCACATGATTTTATGCTTACACAACAGACGCAGGTGTTCATACACATTCATTCTATTAACATGTGACGGTTAAAAAGAAAAAGAAATACTGACCGTGTAGTACTCGTTCTTCCATCAGTTCAGACAGAAACGGCCGCTGACTGACAACCTACTTTTAAAATGCAGACAGGTAGAAGCGCTCGGTTGGTCAGATTTGCAAAGTTTCCCTACTGCCTATTTATGGCGAACACCAAATTTCCCTCATCCGCCTTTGCTTTCCATCTGCAGCTGATTTTTTTCCGTTCACGGGCAACAATGTATTGTATATGCATGCCTCTCCTTAAACAAGCGCACCCTGTAAACGCTGCCACAGCAATCATTTTTCCAGGCATTTTCCTTTTCAGATGCTTTCTTTTTACAAGAGGAAACTCAGAGCTAATCTCCATTTGCCTCGCTTTTCGTGCGCGCGTGCAGACAGCCGGACTTCTGCGGGAGTTTTGCCTCTCGCAAGCAGGCAACGGACAAACTTGTGCGCTCACGCGGTGGGACGATGTCCAGGAAAGGCCTTTGGGAATAAAGCCTATCATCCGTCAGCAACGCCGACACGAGAGAGAACAAACGCAGCATCGGTAGTGTATCAATACCAAGAAAATGTCAGGGAAAATCTTCCTTGGGCACGAGAAGTAAACAAGGGTGACAGCTTGACTTCCACTTCTTTTCATGTTGGCCTTTTGATTTGCTTTTAGTCTCCAATGAGGAGCTACCGCGGGTTCTCTCTCTGGCTGCATTTACAAGGCTCGAGGGAAACAATGGAGCGGGTCATTCAGAAGTAGTAAAGGGGGTTTTAATAGCCTGCAGGGCTAGTGTTAAGCAAGGCTGAGAGGCCAGCGGACTGGAGTGGGGAGCAGAGTGTTCTGTGCCAGCTGGTGCCTCAAATAGTGGAAGTGGAGCAGGGTTATGTTTTTCCAGTGTCACTTTAAAGGCTGCTGACTTGTTGATATACTGTGTTTGTCATTATTTCCTGTCACGTAAGCACACAGATAGATAGTAAATAGAGCCTATAGATACACATCGTGTTGCTTTCTGGAACAAAGCCAGAGCTGCAGAAGTATCCAAGCAGCGACATAGATTTTTCTGTCATTTCATGTTTCTTCTCCACTCACTCTGGACCTCAAAAGTCTCCTTAGAGGCATAATTTATGACTCCCACAATGCGACTGGGATGATGACTCAAACATGCCGCCCCTGCACATACACTCTCTCTGTCTGAAATGCAAGCGTGTGTTCGTATCTAGATGGAAGTGGCCGCCGATGAAAGAGCTTGAGAAAGACGATTTGTAGAATGTGCCGCAGAACGGTGCAGCGCAACGATGAGCGTTATTCGTGACATGTAAAACCTGACTCTGAGCCAGTTTCCAAAGGGCAGGCCGGTGCTGAAAGAGGTCATTCGCTGTGCCATTAACAGCTGCTCGCGATGTGGCGGGGCATTCAGACCTTCCGGGTTAATATATAACTCAGTTTTAATGCCTTAATGACTTTCATTTCTGCAAAGTGGGGTCACACAGCTTAAAGTTCATTGCCTTTGGTAGATGTGGGCCATTGTGTGTCTCTGGCTGTAGCTGCAATGTACAGGTTACTGCTAACTCGTGCTTCTCTGGAAGTGCAGTAACAGGAACTACAGTTTCATCCTCCGAACAGATTTCTAAGGCTTATTAAGTACATGTTGCTAGTTTTCTAAATATATATATATATATATATAAAAGACTAACAAGAAAAATGGCTGTGTGGATTTTTTATGCTGTTAATGTTTTCTGCAGGTGTTGCCCGTCTCTGCCTGGATCCAGTTTTTACCTGTTCCAGCTTGAAAGCACGGATGGTATAAGGCACATAAGCCACTGTGCACATCATGAAAAAACATCATAAAGAGAAAGAGGAATTATTAAAGCAGTCTAACAGATGTTAGTAAAAAAAAAATAAAAAATCAATGTTCACTCCATGTTTTCCTTATATACAGTATTATCTTTTTTCTCTGCTTTAAATAAGTGTGAAATTTGCTCAAAATTCATTTAACTGTAAACTGAGTGTTGCCATGGGTGCACCATCTGGACTGGCTAACCAAGCAGTTGTTTAGGGCCCCATGAAAAAAAAAATATATATAGGGCCCTCAGATGGCTACCCTTTGTTATATACCGATCTGGCATAAAATTATGACCACCTTACAAATATTGCCTAGGTCTCCCTTGTGCCTCCAAAGCAGCTGTGACTCATCAGAGAATGGACATGGGTCTTCAGAGGGTGCCCTGTGGTGTTTGCTAACAAAATGGGTTCTATCGGTTGAGGGGAGGGGTCTCTGTGGATCACCCACAGATGCTTGATCAGTTTGAGATCTAGTGAATTTGGAAGCCAGGTCAATACTTGCTGGTTTTCTTGTTTTTTGAGTTGTTCCTAAATCGTTTTTGTGTGTGTGTGTGTGTGTGTCTGTGTCAGGCTGCATCCTGCTGGGGATGGCTGCTGCCATCAAGGAGCATCATTGCTATGTGGTTTGGCGTGTCTGGTCCGACCTAGGTGGGTGGCACATGTCTACGCAAAACTTTCCCAGCTGAACACTGAGCTGAAGGTGTTAACTGAGCCATGAGTGCTCATTGAAGATATATTTGCGTCAGCCAACGTTGAATACAAACAAATGATTTGCAATTTATTTGCTGGAGAAATGGCCACGGCGTACGCAATTTGTTTCAGCATATTTGCATACTTCCTGTGAAAGCCGAGCAGGGGAAATGGAGCTGGCACCCCACCCCACCCCTTCCCCAAAAAGCCCGGTCTGTTCAGATTTTCCAGCTCCAGTGGCAGCGCGAGCAGGGAGCACTCATACATGTTTGAAATGAAAGCTGGAGCAGAGAGTGTTGCCGGTTGTGAAGGGTGGCCGTGAAAAGTCAAGGAAGCACTTAGTGTACGCCTCTGAAATGCTGGACTAGTTCTGCCGTACAGGTGACATGTAGCGCAGGTCATGTCTTCCAAAGACGTAACTTATTTTTGAAGCTTTAAACCCCAAATGGAGCCTGTGGACTTGTCAAGTTATGGGTTTAAGTTAAAAGACTGGTGGATTTAATGTCACGTAAAGGTTTCATCCAAAGTACAACGTGCTGTCTAGACAATGATACGGTAACTTGTCCTGAAATGGTTTGACTTAGCCTTACCGCCGCATGCATAATGGATGAAAATCACCCACAGACAAACCTGTGATGACGTTCCTTAATAGAAATAATTGATGCAGGTTAATGTAGCTGTAATGAATGAGGTCTGATACACAGTGTCTGAATCTTAGTGTGTTTATCCGGGGGACTGGTCTGAGTGTCTCCGCTGTGACGAACAGTCCAGGGAAAAGCACTTAGGAGCCTCTCTGAGTCGGGAGAGACACAAGAACAGATTGCCTTTGGCTGCCACACAACCTTATTTTATGCCCCATCTCTCATCTCTTCCTTTCTCTCCCCGTCTTTTAATGGCTGCCGTCCCCGCGGAGCTGAATCATAGAGATGAGCCGAAATGAGGCAGCGGCAGGAGACGTGCGATTGATTAATATTCCACCGGCTTGATCGGCTGCCACAAGACAGCGGAGTGGGGTAGCTTAAGAGGGAGAGGCGACTTCGACCTCGCCCTTTTTGCTTTACCGTTGGTTTTCATTACAGTCGCTCCTTTGTATGAAGACCAGAGGGGCGACGACTGGTCCTCAGAGGGCCAAAAGTGTATCCAGGACATCCTGTTGGGACGTAATGTGGACCGTGGGGTCCTGTGAGATTCTCGCCCTATGACCTCTCCTCTGCTGTAAAGCTAATGCCTTCACCAGCTGTGGTTTACTTCTCCGTGCCATTGTTTAGCTGCTGTAAAGAGCCAGGCCACAGTTGACTAGTTAGCTGGGCATGGGAACTGGCTGCAGGCTCTCTCCCCTCTCTGCTTCCCTCCCCTGGGAGCTTCTCTGGAAAAAAAGACCCCGCAGACAAATGTTATGTGGACACTCGTCGAGGGCAGATGTACCAAAAAATAAAACACAGCGTCGCCAACTACAGTTGAACTCCAGCGACCAAAATTCAAGTGAACGTGGGACATCGCCGATGCGATCAGCTGGCGGAGAGCCAAAGAAAATCTGGTCGCTGGAGCATCTCAAGGAATCATTTTATTCATAAAACCGTGGCAATCTATTTATAGAAAGCATGGCTATGAATGTGTGGGTGGGTGTGTATCTGTGTGTGAACTGTAATGACAGACTGTGAGACCGAGGCCCTAATAAAATACAGAGGAGGATAATTTATTCGGGCTATCCTTACTGACTTTATCTGGCCTGGAAGCCAGACGAGAAGCTCCCTTAATGTGTTCCATCTGAAACATTGAAACTATTTATAGAACGAGAGGGTAAGAGAAAGCTGGGAAGGGACTCGTTCGATTTCATTTCACACTTTTCAGGCGAGATTAGCGGAAGTGAGCAGCGGGGGGGGAAAGTAAGAAGAAAGAAGACAGACTGAAGGAGAACGGGTTTGATTCAAAATAAAACCAAATATAAAACGACAGGCAGATGTCAATTCATTCAGAGGGAGTGCGGAGGACTGATGGGAAAAAATAAAAAACTATGAGGGAAGTGGAGGTGAAATCATGTGCCCATATTTTGATTGTTTAGCTCCCGTCAAAGGGACTTTACGTCAGACACGGGCCCACACCACAAACACACACACATCTCCTCGCCCTCGCTCCTTTTTCCTCATCCGCAGCTGTATTAAGAAGCGGCTGCTGCGTCTTTGTCCCATGAAGCCCTCGTCCCTCTCTTTGTCTGTCCCTTCCCCTCTCCCCTCTCTCCATTTCTCACCATGCCCTACGAGCTTGAGCGTGAGTGGCAAGGAAGGAAGTGTTTTCCGGGCCCTGGGTGAGCTGCTCCTCTCACAGACTTTCAGCCAAGTCCCAGCATGCAGTGGCAGCGGTTATAAAGAGACTCACACACACACACAAACGCCCGCATGCGCAGCCTCACCGGGCCCTGCCAGCTTCCCCCCTCCCCCTGAACTTTGGCCTCCTGGTTTGTTTACTAGTTCCCCCCTCTCTAGCTGGGTTTACGTAAAAAGCGAGGCCTCAGTCTGTCATTGCCCTTATATAGAGCTGAAACCCTGGCCCCCATGCACTAACAATCCCCGCCACCCCTCCAAAATACCCCAAAAAACATCCAAAAATAGTGATGTTCCTTGCCGATCCAAAAGTTCAGGATCACATCATTGATTTGAGAATTAATTTTAGAGCAAGACCTTGTATCAGAAGTATCGTTATTTCAGTACTGATCCGCACATCACTATGTACCTGTGTAATCTGGGCTGTTTACTATACTTTCCAATGAAAGCTTACCAATAAAATGAAGATAAAATTGTCTTGTCTTATCAAGAGGATTTAAAATCTGCACAGAATATAGCAGCTGGTTTGCATGTGACTTCAGGATTTTGGCAGTGCATCAATAAGCGCTGAACAACTGCAGCTCCCAGTGGACAAATGTCAATGTTTTGTTTTCATATTACGAGACATATTCAAATTGTACTCTTCGGGACTGCGGTGTGTGTCCTAGCTTTCACAGGAGACAGATCCTGAATGAGAAAATAGCACGGAGCTATAAATGCCAGGGGAGTAAAGGTTAACCAGGAAACGGGGCAGGGTTTCACCCTCTCTCTGCTCCTCAATTAAAAGGTTGCTCCTGCCTTGATTGGAGCGATAAAATTGGACACACTTTGAGCTTTGGCCTCCGAGGCTCTGACTGCGCACTGCAGTGTAAAGCCAAAGTGCTTCTGCTCTCTTGGCTGCCAACTCACCACTAACTAATGACCAGGAAATAACTGTGGTTCGCACACACTCACATAAACACATGCGTTTGTGGATTTGTTTTCCGAGTTTCAGCGACAGCATTCTTCTGCTTCGGCCCCACTCGCAGCCAGCCTAAAACCATCCGATAAGTTCATTCAAATCTCCGCCGTTGAGGAGCGTGGAATTTTAGGTTCTCTCTGTTGCCCTCATTGCCCATGAAATGACTAAACCCACAGCATAATTTCCACATGCCACTTCTGTCTGTGTTACCGCCTGAAATAGCTTCAGAGGCGTGCTAAAAACAGCTTAATATGATACATTGCTAAACTAACTGTTATGAAACTTCATGCTGAACAAAGGTATTTGCCGTTTTCTCTTCTGCCGCAGCCTTATGGTGCTATAATCAGCACAGTGCTGGAGTTAGTGTGAAAAGCTCTGTGTGTGTAATTGCCTCCCACTCCACCTTGTCTTCTGATATCTTTCAGCCACAGCCATAGCTAGACGCCATCTGCACGGCGCGGTTGTGCTGGGGGAAGGTAAGTAAGACAAACGCAGAATGCAGTGGCTCCCCACAAAACCAGTCAGACTTTTTATTGGCACTAATGGAGAGAGCTCGTGTGAGAAGCCGAAACGCAAAGCCGGACCTTTGAGAGAACTTTCAACACAAGAAAGCAAATAAAACAACGCCAGTACAAGTGTCAGCGTCGCGTTTCCTGCAAAGAAGATTTAGAGAGCACGAACGTACGTGCTCCGCTGACACCCGTCCGGCCAAACTCTGGTCCCGGACCGCGCTCCCTCGAAGAACTCGCCTCGCATCAGGCGCCACGAGAGACTGTTTGCTTTGCTTCGAACGGCCCTCCAGTGAAAACCACAGCCCTCTCCTCCTTCTGCTTGTGTGTGTGTGTGTGTCTATGAGGCCTTTGACCAGATTGCTTGTCAAAGTGCCTATGCGGTCTAATTCCATGTTTCAGTGGAGGCTCAGCCATGGGGAGACTATTCTCTTTCCAAATGTCCCACAAACACTATGAAATGCTGCACTATTCTTGAGTCGTCGCATGCATGCACGCACGCACGCACACCAGAGTGCGCAAAGCTGGGAGATTTAACAATTTTAATAATTTGTCTTTTAGTGCAGCGAAAGGGAAAACACTTTCTCCCTGAGTCTTCTTTTCCACTTTGAGCTTTGCTCCTGTTTTTTGTTTTTTCTTTCGTCTTTCTTTTTCAGTTCGTGTTACAATTTTCCAGAACTAGCTCCTGGTGTCTTGAGTGGAGTGTGTGTGTGTGTGTGTGTGTGTGTGTGTGTGTGTGTGTGTATGCATAGAGTACTGGGTGTAGTGCAGTGAGCACTCTCCATCTGTGGGCCAGATTAAAGGCAAAGGAAAAAAACATCAGGGGTGCATGTGTCGTAATACAGAGGGAATGAGTGAAAAGAACGTAGGCATTTCTTCAGAGTGTCTGTTCGTATTTTTTTTTTCGTCGGTGTTTGGGAGCGCTGCAGCGTATGCAGGCCTGGCCCGCTCTGCTTGTCTCTCATGTGTAAAGCATGTGGCCAGTCTGCCAACATGGCAATCATGGAGCAGAAGCCTCTCCTCTAATTGCTGAGTGCTTTCAGCCTGGTCTAATGCAGAAGTCTTTTTTTATTTATTTTATTTTTTTTTAGATCTGTGAAGTGTTTGGGAAAGTGTGAATTAGCAGCAATTAACATGGGCAATCGAGCTGCAGCATCGGTTAGTATGTAAATGCCTACCTGGCTGGAGATTAAATTTCACTTTGTGTCATTAAACAACATCTGCAGTTTTCTGTTTGTAATGGAAGCACAGCAATGACCCTCGCGGCCTCATGAAGCGCACAGCTGTTACCATAACATCCAAACAGCATCTTTTTTTCTTTTTTTTTTTTTCAACAACTCCGCTTTCAAGTCGGCTGGAAATTGGCCCGCAGACGGCCGACTGGGTTATGGTGTCGGGATGAGTCGCATCACCGTGATGAATCAGACAAAAGTAGAACGTGGGCTGATTCTTCACTTCCCTCCAACGTAATGTCAGGCTAATATAGCCACTAAAACGTAATCCAATCAGGACGGCGGGGCAAATTAGTGAAGTGCACTGTCTGGTTTCTGCTTTCTGGACTGAAGTCATGCAGGAGAACAGGTGTGTTCAATCTGCCTCGCTTTGACTCGTAATGAGATGTGGTCATCTCCAGTCTGCCACAGGAAGAAAGGACAGGAATCCATTTGTGGATATTATGGTCAGAGGCACGCTCATTACATGACTGGATGATTACGGGTAAAAAAAAAAAAAAAAAAGAAGTCATAATGTGTTTGTGTGTTTTATGGTGCAAGGTCTAAAGGGTGCATCTTTCAGAGTAGTTAGTGCAGAGCTCTGTGTTGTGCCCTAAGATAGAGAAGCACGATGAAGAGAGATGTTGCTTCTTTAACGATGTTCCGTTCTACCGTTCACACAGTGCCATAAAAACGTAATAACTTTTTTATGAACTTATTCAACATGCTGCCGTCTTTTGCACAAGTTCATTGAGGTTTCTTTAAAAAAAATAAACGCCAGTTATTCACCTCACCTGGAATAGATTAATAGTAAACACGCTGTTAAATATGTTACTACTATATATGGGGTCTTGTTGCTGTCCAGAGAAAAAACACTGAGCCCAACTCAACAGCGGGGAGCAATAAGAGCAATGTCCTCATTCAGAGAGAAGCTAGACTCAGAGTCTAAATGTATGCACCGGAGTTAAACTGTTTTTTGTTTTTTTGTTTTTTTAAATGCTGTCTGCAGTGTTGGCTGTGGTGGCAACGAGTAGTGGTTTTGAGTAAACTAGGGTATGCGTTGCAGCATGAAGAGCGTTTCATCTGATCGCAGCAGCCAACTCGCAGCCTTCACGTTAGGGCCCGGGAGATGCAGCGAGGATATGAGATCTTGATTTTATGGACGATTCGCAAGTTTCTGTCAACACGCAGTCAAGACAAAGACGGTTCCAAAATCTCTTGTTAAAATTATACTGCTGGTCGCGCCACGGCCAGACCGCGCTTCCTCGTGTTTTGTTGCACGGGTCCCACTCGGGGCCAATCATGTGTCAAATTTTTGTAAATTTATATCGATGCTAACACGTCTTGTTCCACAGATTGCCATACACGTGCTTCCATTCCTCTGCATGCTTTTGTTTCTGTTTGGTTTATTGCGCTGCTACTTTTTTTTTTAATTCTTATTAAAAGGAAACCTCCGGGAAGCAGTTCTGATCAGCTTATTGAGGCTGGCTCCAAACGAAAGTCGGTCCCCGCTGAGTTCCTTATTAAAACCCTACAGCAGAAATAAACATCCTTACAGCCTGGTATAAGATTACCCACCTCAGCTCTACTCACGCTTTCCTTATCCATATCACAACAACAGAATTCCAAATTCTCAACGTTACACACCATGACTTTCAGTTTTTTAAATGAATGCACGGGTGACCAAACATAATGCACCACTATAAATTTCACTTCAGGCCGCATATTTTGCAGCTAAATGTCCTCGGGACGGAAAGGATGTTCTCCGAGAGTCATTCCCTGCAGGAAAAAACACTTTCGCTAATTTCTCTCACGCTGAAATCGTCAAGGAACGCGCGCTCTAACGACAACAACCGCTAACAGCCACCAACGGCTCAAGGGCAGAGGAGAATCCTGAAGGGTGAAAGCAACTGGAACAAAACACCTCAATATTTACACTGTTGGAAGTTTAGCGGCAGGATGCACGCGCGGGAAGCCGAGATCAATAGAACGTCCCTCATCCTCGTGCGCGGCAATAAGGGTCATGCTTGTGTACGATAAAGGCTTTCAAAATAGAACTGTTTTCAAAATACGTTTTTCTCAGGTTTCGTTCGGGGACATTTGGCCTCGTGGAGCCAATCTTCATGGAGCTTCACGGAGAGTACACCCGTGTTGCCAGATATACGATAAATCATTTGCAGCGTTTATATTTCAGAGCCTATATGACGTAAAAGGGAAAATATATGACAGTTTGCCACTTGACTGACAACAACTCAAATAGCTCAAATAGTTTCATTCAAATGGCCGAATGGGTAACTGCAACAAGGCACGATGCATTTTGTGCATAAAACTCCTACTTTCTCTCGACACAGGAAAAACTATTGTTCTGTTTTTGCTTCCTACTCAACAACAGGCTACAAATCCTTCTTAAACTGATGGAAGCTTTTCCAGATCACACTATCTGTGCAAAAATGTCAATTCCCCACTTGACCTCTGGCCTCTTGCAAAGCAGTTTACGCGTCTTCGGGTGAATAAGACATGAATGAAGCCTCTGTCTCTGCGGCACAGGTTTGGTTATGATGCGTGGAGCGTTTTCTAGAGTCCTGCTTCATGCTTTAACCCCGGACTGCGTGCCTGGAATCAGCCGGCGATACACCGTACACCGTCGCCTGCTAATGAGGTGTACCGCATGAAGCTGCCTGGCCCTGACATTAGGATCCGTCCCCGACCAGAAGACGGACACACAGACAGAGGTCCAGATGGACAGACAGATGGTGCGAGTTCACCGGAGCATCGCTAACACACAGAGTTCAGTGTTGTCAAATGAAAAAAAGAGGCGAGCAGCCCACCACCGTCAACGTTATCGATCGAAGAATTAAAATTATTTGATGCAGCTATGGTAGCTCCATTAGCGTGGCCGCTAATAAGAAACCTCTTCATGACAAATAGTTTCATGATTTATTGTCCAGCTAGAATTTTCTTTTTGCGGAGCCAAAGTTCAATAAATCGCCCACGAGGGAGGAATGCTGGGGAATACCACAATAAGAGGACAAACCCAAAGGGAGGGGTCATATCTGCATGTTTAATGTATAACTCTCAATCTTTGCCCTGTAACTGATTTATGAACAGGCCACGCGATGCTGCCAGTTAACTCCGGAGGTGTTCACGGTCTCCTGGCACGGGGTGCACCGCGGAAGAGCGGCCGGTGGCATCGTTCGGGGAGCTTTCTCCGTGGCTCGACGTGTTGATGAGCAAACTGGCTGCACGTGTTGGAGCTTGCCTGTTCCTGGTGGCGACCGAGCCGGCTTTCATTCACACACACACACGCACTCACACACTCACACTCACACACACACACACACACACACACACACACTCAGCGAGGCTCTGCCAGTCACCAGCATCAGGGATCACTCACCAGCTTGGCTCTGACACCAACCCTGGATAGCGTGTGACTTCAAATTGAAAACTGAGTGATACGTCATCTTTCATGAATTAAAGGAGCGATTGTTGGAGAAACTGTACAGAGCGTATACGAGGAAATGTGCGATGAGGATCCAGAACCTGATAAAAAATACTGAAAATGCGCCGGAAAGCAGGAAGGGAGCTTCTGAACAACCCTCGGATGTGTTTACTCCACATGTCAGAAACTGGTGACAGGGTGATGCTGGACTTATAATCTTGAGTCTTACCTGGAGAGAGCTCTCCGTCACTCTGCTCACCAGAGTCTGAATCCATCTTTCCCCTGCAGGACACTCGGAGGCTGCAGAAGCGCTCTGGTTCCTCTTCTTCTCAGCTTATTCCCTGTCCTCTTCAGGGAATCTTCAGATTTCTTGGACCCAGGGAGAAAAGAAGTCTGAGTGTTATTTCTCGTATATAAGTATCTTTTCCCTGTGAGCTAAACTTCTCCCTCCCTGGTCTGGATCGCTGCTGCAGCTGTGAGAGGAATGCCACTGAGCTGATTTGCTGAGCTGTCGTCTCTTTCTCTCTCTCTCTCTCTCTTTTTTTTCCTTTCGCTCTCCTCTGTCTTCCTCTCCTGACTCCTTCAGTTTCCTTCTTTACTTCTACCTCTCATCTACTTTCCCTGTCTCCGATGCTCGCTGCCCTCTCTCCCTCTCAGTCCGTCCCCCTCTTGGTTTCTCCCTCCCTTTTCCCTCCCTCGCCACTCGGTCCCTCCTCCTCCTCCTCCTGGTCTCATTTGGTGCTGTCACACTCAGCCTCTTCACGCTCTCTCCCCTCAAACTCTTTCTCCACCTCTCTCTGTATTCTGTAAGTGCCGTCTCTTCCTCTTTCTCTCTTCCTCCCTCCCTCCGTCTCTGGGTAAGAGTGCTGCCTGTGTTTTAGCCGAGCGGTGGGAGAGACTCTTTCATGGTGACTTGAAATTCATCTCCAGCAGCAAAAATCCCATGACCCCTTGTTACTGGCGGGCATTTACTATCTGCGGTGGTCACAGGAGTTGGCGCCAGGTGACCAGTGAATAGAAAAGTTTGGGATGGTTTATGTCACATGGAGGCCGCTTTACTTTCTTTAGAGTTGGATTGATCGTTCATATTTAGAGTTTTCTCAGAGGACTCCTAGCAACAAATAAATCATTCTGTTCATTGTGCCCACTTTAAACTGTGGTTTTGATTTTCTGATCTCGGCTTTTGAACTTCATAATAATTCTGAATAGAAGAGTGTCCTTGAGTGCATCACTGAAGAGTGTTTTCAGTACACGCTGCTTTAAAAATGCATTCAGCAGACGCATACAGAAGCATGACATGGAACGAAACTGCGCAACTCAGGACCCAGATTCTTACCTATAGTAACTATGAGGTATAGATACTAAGTAAACAGATGTGAATAAATTACATAAAGATAAATAAAGTAGAAATATAAGCAAAAACGGCAGCAAAGCTGCACGAATTGTGCACGCTTGTTTTATCTTTTCTGCTAATTTTCACTCCTCTCTCCAACTTTGCCACCTGAGACGAGAGAATGAGAGAAAATGCTCAATTAAACCCGCTCGATGCAAACTTCACGCATCAAAAGGCCAAGAGAGAAAGTCAAGTGCCTCGCTGGTGAACGGATTTGGCAAGGCTAAAGCAAGACGAGACTAATTATTGGATTTATATTCACTGAGTGGCCAAAAACAAGACAGACAGACACACACACACACTCACTTTTAGGTTTAATTATGCTCTTCTTTGTCTGCTAAATATGCAGTTAAACGCTTGCAGATTTGCCTCACCAACTTGTTGATTATGTGATGCCGGCTTACTGTTGAGTTTACAACACGCTGTCGTGTCTGCAGGCATCTCAGGCACATCTGCGTTTGATTTTTAGCAATCAATAGCAGGTTTTGGTATCCGCACTGAACAGCGGCAGTTTGTTGACTTATTGGAGAACCATCCAGAAGGAAGTTTCCTTTGTGGTGCTGGGACTTTCACTGAAACTCTCACTTTAAAGTTACTGTTTTGTTTAGATTTTTTTCACACAGGCACCTAATAAAGGTATTTCTAGGAAACACTGTGTGACAGCGCCATCTACCTCGATCGCTGCATATCTCCAGGACATCCAACATGAGAGACGTGTAGAGTAATCTCAGGTTTTTAGTTTTAATCAATGCAAATTGCTTTCTTTTGCCGCACGGGTTAAAGCTGTGCAGTGCGCGGGGGCAGGTGGGCGTGCAGTTGGTGGTCCGACAACAGTTGCAGGCGTTGCCATCCTCCCAGGTGTGGTGCTCGCTGCTGCTCAGCATGAACACTGGGCACCAGATGGCACCAGCCTGCCTTCCCTCTGCCCGAGGCCGGCTAATCTTTGCCACTGTGTGCATTTAAGTGTGCGCACGCGAGGTCGACTCCCCTCTGCAACATTGCAGCGACTATAAAGACGCTACCAGTGACAAGCTGAGCCACTTTGATCCGACCGACAAAGCTGCGCACTCCTGATCCGACGTGAAACGGAGAGAGCGCGTGTGCAGGCGCTGTGAATAGCATAAATGGAAGGAAGCGGCATTACTGACCTGAGACAGAAAAGCACAAAAGCAAGTCCACGGTCTTTGTTGGCGTGAAAGAGCTCATCGACTTTTTATGAGAAGCCAAAAAAAAAGACAAATCCTAAGTCTGAATACAGCTCATCCTCTCAATGGCAATGGTATGTGAGTTTTTGGTTTCGAGGGTTCAGTTTTGATATGTTCACCAACGAACAGCATCTCCACAAACGTGTCCTTGGTTACGTGGGGTCATTTAGTTCGCTGTTAGAAGCTAGACGCTACTGTCACATCGACTGTGTCTCTGCCGGTCTGCAGCGAATGGAAAAAAAAACAACCTCACTGCATCAATAGAAGACAATGAGCCCTGACAAAAGAATGTCTTTATCTTCTACCGTAATACTCTGTTGTGAGGAAAACTCCTACAAGCAGTCATTATTGAATAAGACGAATGAACACATCACTCCATTAGGTCAAAAGGCCGAAACGTGCGAGACAAGACAAACATCCACAACTACTCTCATGTCTGCAGGCCACTTAGAGACACCATCTAAGCGTCGTGGGACTGGACCCAGAGTTGCATCTTTTGAGTTGGTCTAACAAATCCAATCCAGCAACTATGAAGCGCAACAGTTAAATAGATATCGTTCGGAAAAGAAAAACGTCCCTTTTCTATTCTAATATGTAGTGGAGGGGAAGTATACCGAGCGCTGTGTGTTTGCCAATAGAGAGGTGTAAAGTCTTGTGAGCGTGCATGGGATGGGCATGTTCACAACATAAATAAGGGTTAAAATAAGGGTTATACACAAGTACTGGGCATGAGTAAATGCATTTGGGATGTTTCTTTAACCCCTCTTTCAGATTTAGGTGGATGAACCTGTGGAGAACAGGGCAAAAAACAACAATTAAAGGATTAAAAACTAATATTTATTTTAATATTAAAGGACTTCTTAAAAGTAGACTCCTACTAGAAGCTGCTGGGCTGAGGTGGGTCCATGCTCTAATTCACCCGATCACCAGTGCAGTACGTCACACCAAAACGCAAACCTAATCACCACACGCCCACACAGTGCTGCCGTAACTCAATCACTGCAAAATAAAACCGATACAGGTCTACCCCGTGACGTTTCTACCACTGATAGTGACCCATGTTACTGTGAACAATGTTTGGAGAGGATTTAAATTCCTTACTTTACATGCTCCAGAGATGGAGGCACGTAAAGCCTTCCTGATCAAACATGTAATGCTACTACTACTACTACTACTACTACTACTACTACTGCTACCAATAATAATAATAAAAATAATAATAAAGCAGAAGAGCTTTCTGTGGCTCCACAGGCAGAGATCCCGGTCGGTCTGATGAGAGAGGCTCACTCCTGTCTCGAGGAGGAATGGGCTACAGTTTTTTCCAGTTCCTTGTGACTCTTAAAGTCCCTAAAGTCACCGTGGAGCTTCCCACAGTCTTTATTTCCTCATTTCATGTTCATCCGTAATATATAATACTGGTTTGCGTCTTTGTTTTCTTCACTTGTATTTGTCTGTGTGTCTTATATCCACGATTCATATCCATACTAGGATAATTACCACTTTTACCAACCTCTCATATTATGGCATTATACTATAACACAGGTCTTCAACAAGGGGTATATATATATATCTTTAAATACTACTTCATCTCTCCATCAGTTTGGGGGTCCTTGGCCTGAAAAACGTTGACGACCCCTGTACTATAACTATACAATTACCACCAGCACAAAAGTAGCAAATCCTTTTTGTTTCCCTTCAATGCATTTATTTAGTTATTTATTCATTCATTTACTTGTTTTTCTTCCCCCAGTCTCCCGTACATACAGATACCTTTCAGTATGCACCCACACACACACAGAGTACATAACCTTCCTGTAGGTGTTTCTGTTGTTTGTGTTTAATATCATGGAAATAAAAAAATAAGCTCCCCGGAACATGCGCTTTATCTGAGCACACAGCGATAGGTAGGCTGAGAGGATGAGGGGCATCTCATGACCAAATGTCTCCTATAGTGTCATCGCGAACTGTACAATTCGCGGTGACAGTGTACCGACGATGTGGAGAGATGAGAGATGAGTACATTGCCAGTTTACCCTTTCTGGTAGATGTTTCCATGGCAACCACGTCTCTCTTTTAATGAAGCACTAATCCAGCAGGGGACTGAAACAGAGAGACAATATGGCCACTGGCATTTTAGAATTTTAGCACAACATAATGTGTGCGTGTGTGTGTGTGTGTTCGTGTTGTGTGGGTGATGAAAAGTATGTAATCAGATTGTCAATCAGAGCACGAGGACCGGTCAGTCTAAACTTTTCCCTGCCAGGCTCTTGTGTCGGGGGTTATTTTAAAAGCTGTCTGGTACCCTGCCCGTACAGATCTGTCACGCCGCGGTGGAAATAAATGGACAGAGACGGAAAATATACATCATGTGACTAAGAAAAACCACGAATGAAGAGCCACGGACTTCCTAAAGAGAAAGAGCAGAGTGAATATTTCAAATCAAGCTGCCGTTGTAATGTAAAGCCCTACAGGTGGTCCAAGCATAATGTTGTTCTTTGTCATAGACTTACAATTATTATTCTCACATTGCCTAACCCGGCCTTCAAACTGTGAAAAAGGAAGAGTGAAAACTCTCTCTTTAAAACACACTACTGGCACGGCGAGCGCGCACGCGGACGGTGTTTGTGTGCCAGAAGCACGCGAGGCTGATACAGCCTGAGACCACAAATATTTCTAAATTCCACTTTAAAAAAAGTAATTCCTAAACTGAAGAGCTACACACACACACACACACACACAAACACACACACGCACACACTTGAAGTGAAAGTTACCGCAGATCTATTTCGCAGATGTCTGAGGTGCCACAGTTTGGAGCCACATTTTCTCTCATTATTTTCTGTTTTTGCTCCGATTATACTTTTGATATTTAGCGTAAAGACGCGGGGAACTTCTCAGAGATCAAGTGATCTTCTTGTGGCTTTTAGGAACTGGACGGTTTTTATATCCCGGTAGGAATTATATCCAGCTGAGAACTAGATTGCCAAGAAATCTGCACTCTTTCCAAATCTAACATGCTGAGTATAGATAGATAGATAGATAGATAGATAGATAGATAGATAGATAGATAGATAGATAGATAGATAGATAGATAGATAGATAGATAGATAGATAGATATTAAATGATGGAGATAAACAGTGACACTATTGGCCTCTAATGTGAGAACTTGATAATTAAAGCATCTTTTGACCCTGAAGCCTGAAGCTTCCGCACCAAGTGCCAACACGTTTGTCAGATGTTATTGGAGGGCAGCACTTAAAAGCACACACACATCAGTCTCTTCTGTTCATTTCCTACTTAAACCACCTCACTGTCTGTTAAGACTAGGATATTCCCTGCAGAGTAGTCTTTATTATATATAATGAACAAAGTGTTGCCTTCAGGGTTGCTGAACCAGATTGACAGAAGGTTGCGTGGAAGCTCAGCGTATTCATCCCTATTTACACGAATTTCTAATGCTTTAATGGCTCCCCTGGTCCTCATTAATATCACCAGGATCTACAGCGGAGATGGACATTATTGTGAAGATGCTCACGGCAACGGTAACTAAGCGCAATCAGAGGCGCTGCAGCGCACGTCAGATGTTCTTCATCCTGAATGAGTGCAGGAGGCTGACGTTGATGAGGATATGATGATGCGTTTGTAATATCCCATGGCACCTGCAAGGAACAGCCTGTGATGCAAGCACACGGAGGAGCGATTCACATGGACTTGCACACTTGTAACACAGCTAATAATGACGACAGGAGACTAGAGGAAGAGCAGCCAGTCCACATACAGCGAGTAAACTTGTTGCTGAGGTGGTGAAACGGTTCAAATACTTGCATGCGTTTCCTTTTCTTGAAAGACTTCCACCCGTCTCACTGTGATCAGCACAAGGAGGTCCCAGGTGGTTGCGTGTCAGTATAATTCAGACTGAGACTCTTTCATTTTGGACGTTTCACTCTCTTGCATCACTGACAGACAGCTGACGGTCGACAACTCCGGTGGAACTGCACCGTCCAACGTCCAACATTTATTTTTATCACCTTCTTAACCTGTTTGATCTTAGCTGCTTTAATACCTTTTATTCAGTTCATTTCGTCTTTGAAGCCCATAATCAGACAAAGGCGCTGTCGGGTCGAGCGCCTGCGACAGTTTAGCTCTCTCCATCGAGTGTTTCTAGTGTTTAGAGAGTGGAAAGCATACAAATTGAAGCAGCTGTGTGTGAAATGTATTGCCACATTTGCCCAGAGGCAGATGCAAGGAGCACACTGAACAGATTGGTGTCTTTATCTAGGCTGTGCAAAAGTTGAGGTGTTGTACTGCCCTCTCCTGGCCACAACATGCAAGTACAAAACGAGAAGTTTAATCAGAAGACGTGACTGGCTCAACCACTTCTGTTATTACAGTTTTTGTTTGGTTCTCTGATATATTATATATTTTATTAGATAACCTACAACCTCTCATTCATGTTTTTTTTGCCTTTATGTTATTTTATTATAACCAACCCTTCTTATAATTTCATCTCTCTGTGAGACAGTTTGCAATATTATTTATACATGTAATATTATTTATTTTTACAGGTAAATCTCACTGAGACACGATGACTATGGGAGGACTCGTTTTCAAGAGAGATTACGGGTGTCCAACATAGGGCCAGCAGGCTAATAGCAGCCCACTAGAGGGTCTCATCTGTCCCGCAGCATGAATTTACAAAGAACAAAAATCACATAGAAGACTGCATTTTTCTTAAGAAATGTTTTTTTTTTTGTTTTTTTTTTTTTAAATGATAATTTATTCAAAGTAAACATTTACTTACTGCTAACTTACTACTTACTAATTTACCTTTTTGCTCTAAAAACTAGTGGAAAAAGGAGTTATCATAGCTAAATTCGTTGATAACTTATGGTACTTGTCCGGCCTGCCTGAGATCAAATTCAGCTGAATGTGGCCCCAAACTAAAATGAGTCTGATGAACTGAGGAAATGATTAGACTGAAATTCAAATATACGCACATTTCATGAAATGACATGCTCTAATAAAACAGTTATCCGTTTAAGATAAGGAAATACTCCGAAAGAGGACGACAACGCACAATTCTGGCACAATAATTTACATTTACTTCTGTATTTGCATGTCTAAACTTACATCTCACACAAACAGAACAGAAACACAATCATGCATATCAACACATATCAAAATATAAAACGCAGCTTTGTACAGTTGTGAAATAATACAAATCAAGTAATGGAGGTAAATGTATATATGTATGTATACGTGTGAATATATTCTGTTTAAAAGAATGCGTGCAACTAAAGGTCAGAGTCTGTGACTGTTCGCCAGCTGCCCCTTTGTCTGGGTAAGAATCTCATGCGGAGATGTTCAGTCTCCCGCTGATGCTCCACGGGCTGCTGGGAGAGGTTGTTGGTCTGTGGGAGCCCCTCGAGGGTCAGGCCCTCGTGCGGGCAAACGGAGTACTGAGAGAGCAACGTCACCAGGATGGATTTCATCATCACCATGGCGATGTGCTTGCCAACACAGGCGCGAGGGCCCGAGCCGAACGGCTGGAAGTAACGACGAGGAGCCTAGAGGAGGAGGAGGAAGAGGAGGAGAGCAATAGTTAAAGACTCACGTATTTGATTATAACATCGATATTCATCAAACAGAGAGAAAAAAACCTGGTCGATGAAAACTCATAACTCTGTGGTTTAATACGATTTAAATGACAGTGGCAAAATAAACAAATATCCCAACAACGGTCACCAGATTTTGAAGCCAAAATGGAAAAACTCATTCTTTACATTGTTTTAACATACGTGGTCACAATATTGAGTGTCAGTTCTTTTAATTTTGTCTCCATTATTGCGTCTTCTTTCTATAACCGTGTGTGTATTGTTTGCTGCAGCTGGACCTAAATCTTACTAGAACTCTTCCTGTTTAAATAAAGGTAAAACATGCTGCTAAACTTTGATTGGTTTATTTGGTACATTAAAATGTGCCAAACCCCGCCCACTCTAAACCCACTGAGGCAAACCAAAATCCCCAGTGTTTGTATTAGGCTTGTAGGCCTCAGGGTCTTGTAGACTCATTTTTATTAACCATAAATTACATGGTCTGAGCGGCACACAGAACTCACGCACTACTCACGTGGCTTTTGAAGTGTTCCAGGCTGAATTCATTGGCTTTGAGGAAGAACTCTGTGCGGTGCATTCGGCCCATGTTCAGGATGATGTTTGTGCCCTTTGGCACCCCGTAGCCGTCAATGACGTCGTCGGACAGGGCCCGGCGCATGGTGAAGTCCACTACCGGGTGGAAGCGCAAGCATTCGTTGATGAAGCTCTCCAGGACCGGCAGCTTCTGAAGGTCCCCGTTCTGAGGTTGTCTCTCGCCTACAGCAAAGACAATGGGTGCATCAGCACGTGCAACTTTCTTGTGTGCACCAAGCAAATACAGTCTAATGCAACAACTGTGCAATAAACACCGTGCTTGTGAGGGTTTTAATTTAGTTTTTGTCATTTTCGGGGCTGCATTTCATTATATAGAATAGGGTTTCCTCTCTAAAACAGCCTTCGTTATGACCTTCATGAATATAATATAGTTTTACTATAAAAAGCAGTGTGAGCAGCCTCCTTACCCACAACCGTGTCTATCTCCTCCAGCAGCTGCAGCTCCACGTGGGGGTTTTCTTTGAGGAGCAGCAGCATGAAGAAGAGGCTGACGGACAGAGTGTCTGGGGCCGCGATCACCATCTCCAGCACACACTGCCTCACGTTCTCAGCGGACAGCTCGCCGTGGTTCTGGGAAACACACAAGAAAAATACGACGGGAGCTTAAGGAATGAAAAGCGAGAATGTGGAGGCTTTGGTTCGAGGCGAATGGAAAGCAGGGAGCTGACCTGTGCGAATATGAGCTCTGCTGTGAAGTTGATGTTGTCCAGTTTTTCTGCCTGCTCCATATCTCTCCTCTTCTGCTCTACGAGGCTTTCTATGGCATCTTGTAGCTCCTGGCTGTACAGACATCAACAACACTTGAGAATATATCAAAAAAAAGGGGAGAGAGAGAGAAACAGACTAAAAACCATAAGGAGAGGCTGCAAAATGACTGACTGACTCACGCTGCTGTCTTGTGCCTCTGGTGAATCCAATCAAACTTGAAGTAGATGTCAGGTTTGATCAGTACAGTCTGCCACGTGTCAAAATACTTCTGGATTTTCAGCAGCAGTTCTTTTTCTGGACACAGCGTCAACACAGATGCATTAATGCGGTTTCCCGCCACTGCCTTGATCCGCCACGCAAAATGCATGCGTGCACACTCACCGTCGACAGGCACACCCAGGAAGAGTCTGTTGGAGATGTCGACCACGGTGCAGCGCAGCAAACTGAGGACGTCCACGTGAGCCAGGCTGTCCAGGTCGTCCAGGTGACTCTTCGTCGAGGAGGCGCAGACTTCCACCGTCTTCTGCAAACTCGGACCCGTCAGGGCTGCGACAGAAAAACATTGTTGAATGCATTACTCGATCCGGCCTCAACCAGCAGTCTGAGTCTGCAAGGCTGCTAAAAGGTTCAAAGTATCACCTTTGGAGAAGTAGGTGCGTATCTTTTTCCACATCGCGACGTTGTTGTTAAATATAATGCCTCTCTTATTCATGCCGATACAGCTGAGTCCCTGTTTGCTCCCAAAACGTGAAGTATATTGTTCATTCTTCAGTACGTGGTGCACTGCTGAAGCCCTGACGATTAAAAAACAAAACAAAAACAACAACTCCTGAATATTCTTATTTCATGCTCTGACTGACTTGTGCATTACCTCACATTACCAACCTGCTAAGTATGAGGGTCTCCTCTCCATTGATCCAGACTCTGACAATGTCTCCATACTTGTCGTTGTAGTAGTTGCTTGCTGTGCCTATACCGGTCCAGATAAATCTCACGTATGACAGAAGAGGCCCCAAACCCAGACAGAAAGATGGACCTGTTGTGGTAAAATGCCAATACCTCAATATGCATCTCAGCCAGTACCAAAATGTGTCTTCGATGCCTAACGCGTGACCTTTCATCCTACCTGGTACGTCTTTCTTTTCTGTGTGAGTCCAGGCGACCAGCAGCAGACAGACAAGAAGTATGAGAGTTCTCGTTGCCACGGAGATGCCCGGCGATTCGTCGGCGGTGGCGTTCGGCGACATGGAGAGCAGGTCTGCCACCATGGCGTCCAAAGCTACAGGAGTCACCGCCTGTTCACAAGCGGAGATCAGATCCATAAGAGGGGAGATTTTTTTATTTTATTTATTATTATTATTACTGCTAACCTGCCGGATCCAAATGAAGAAGGCTGCCCCGGGGCTTCCTCTTTTTATAGCCTGTCTGAGCTGGTAAGGAGCCAGGTCAGGGTGATGTTAAAGCCACAACAGAGGAGGAAAAAATGGTAAACAACACACTGATAACCTTGAAGGGGCGGATTTGTGTGTGTGACCTCGGGTTTATAGGATCTGGTTCAATCGGTACATGTTGGCGTGAGCTTGTATTTTGGTGATGAGAAGTATCTTTGAACATCAAAAGGATTTCTTCGGTACACAAGAACAGCTGGGCTGTGTTGATGGGGGAGTGTCAGGGTCACTGTAGTTGGAAATTCTCATCTTTAAGTTTTTTTTTTTTCTGTGAGAAGAAAGATGAGGCCAAGATAGATGAGCTAAAGCTAGGATTAAATGGTTCACCCTTTAAAAATAGAATCGTTTGGCTATTTGGTGTCACAGTGTTTTCACTCCCACATTCCTCCATCAGACTGCCCAGCAGATGGAGAAGCAGAGCTCTGAGGCGTTTAATCAGATCTTTAGATGAAGATTGAAGGCCTTTATATTATTATCTGAACGTAAGTTTTGTAGCAGCTGTTGCGTTCCGCCCACTCACAGCTTTAGCTTCCCGCTGGAGCTAGGAAGTTATACGTCCTCTGAGCTATGGGGGAGGACTGGAATGAAATGCAGCTAATAAGCTATCATTTACATGTATACTGTACAAGACTGTAAAATTTAATGTCCCCATGGGGAAATTCTTTTTCACCGCACCATCTCCATTACACAAAGTCCACCAGCGCAGACCAAGACATGCGGTCAAACACATGAGAGATACACATTTAAAAATGGACAAAACGGTGTTAAACATTTAACCAAGTCCAGGGATTTTAAGGGCCAGTACCAGGCCATGAAGAACAAAGAAATACACAATTGAAAATATACATACAGATGTGTCTTTGTCATGACAGGACAACAGAAGACCTAAATAAAAACGACTAAATGAAACACTAAAGTTATCAGAGACACTGTTTGGGTCTCGGCTCAGATTTATTTGAAACTCTTGTTCATTAAATCTATTACACAACTATTTATTTAACACAAGACACAATCCTGTCTTTATTCAACAGCGGGGATATTCACACCATTGCAGTCCACTAAAAACATTAAAAAAAGCAATATTGGAGGCAGATATTAAAAGCAATATGATATCGTACATTTATCTGAAAAGGGGCGATTTGCACAGCCGAAAATTAAGGATATGTGTGTATGTATATATACACACACACACAGTATATATGTAATATATATTCAGTTGAGGCTCATCTGCTTTGTTACCTTAACAATAGTAGGCTACCCATTTTTTACAGTGTAAAAAAACACATCAAACTGTGAATTGCGCTTCCTTCCTACTTATAAATCTGAGTAATTTTTTTTTTGTTTTTAAGTTTCTATGTTATTATTCAATCCGTGACAAGCGCCATGTTGTCTGGCTTTGCCCCGGCATCTCGTTCCTTTGCTCACTCTGCATAAAGGACTCTGTGAATTCACTCGCCGCCCACGCTCGTCTCCAAGAATGTGCACGGTTCAAATGGCCGACTGTGTGCGCTGAGGCCCTGCCTTGATAACAATCCCGCGAACGGTGGCTAGGGCCAGATTGTTCTGCACGATTAAACAGCGACAGACCCCCCCACCCCCCCACACCCCACACCCCATGTTTCTCTCGAAAACAGAAGTTAATGTAACCTTGTCTCTGGGCTCGACGTTGTGGTCAACCGCATCTTTGTTTCCCCCAAATGTGTTTGGAGTTATTCAGGATGACGTCTGCATTCCTCCTTCAGCGCATCACTTTAATCCATATCTGAAGCAATGCCTGTCTTTTTTTCTTTTTCTTTTTCATAAAATGCGAAAGTTCTGCATTTAAAAATATGGATCGTGCATTTCGCGTGTACGACACCAATTTGCTTAAAAAAATTACAGGGAATTTATCACAGTCTAAATTTAAAGAGAGTTGACAGACAGATATAATAACAACTAGACGATGAACTCAGCCTTCAACCACCCGTCTCATAAAACCCTGAGAGTAATGTGCTGGATAAGATGCTTTGCTGCTTCTTCCCTACACTTACATAATAAAATGCTCATGTAACACTCTTAACTTGAAAATATGAGACATGTTTTTGGTGTTCAAATGTCACGTTGTCACTCACTCACTCCTTTGATTGTCTTTTGCGTGACATTTTACTGATTTAGTACAATTTCTGAATTCATTTCAATTACATTCAAGTAATTATACATTTTTAAACTTGCGTGGGAAAAAAGAAGAAGAAGCAAGAAGAAGAAAGATGGAGAAAGGCCAGGAGATCTGGCCGTCCTTGGCTTTTAGAAGCATATCAGACATGTCCCTCTTACACTTGTAAGGAGAGAGACGTGGCTGCTTTCCCAGCAGCTGCACCTCCTAAAAATGAAAACGGGATCAGAAAAAAAGGTTGGTACCAGACCACAGGTGGGGAAGATTTTGAGGGAATGTCAACAAATAATTAACAAATCCTCCCTTGATCTGAATTCTTTGATCAGGTTTTGCAAACACGGCATTGCTGAAATATGAAGCCGTCTGTGGGATCCTTGAGTCTTCCTTTGGAGTGTCTTTAAATCCGAGAGCAGTTTAATAAATGTTTGCTTTCCTCTGCTCCTTTGCTTTTATTCTTCGTATCAGCTGGATGACCTCAGAGAACAGTGAATGAGAGACAACAAAGGAACGGACCTCAGTGTTCTGTACATGCACATGGAAAAACATGCACTGGAGCAATTCAAGCTGTCCAGCAACTGTCCGTCAGTGACCTACAGCCTCAAGCAGGAGCGTGCACGCTGCAGACAGGGCTCGCTGCATGGACCTACCAGCAATGCTGCACCGTTGCTTCCTCTCTCTACATCTATGCTGCGTTTTACATGGCTGCAAAAGCATGTAGGTCAGCTGCATGAATCCAGAGTTGCTCCGCACGTCAAAACAAAAAAAAAAAAACAGCAGTGCTGACCACCTTTCACAGTCAAGATCTCGTATTTAGTATTTTGTTTTTTTGCCGAACTGTCGATTTTCTAGACGTCTGTCCCTTTTTTTGGCCCAAATCGAACCAATGGAAACGGGTCATTGCTGCTGTCGGAGAAATGAAGCTGCGAGGAAGTGACAGGGATGTCAGCCGGGGGGATAAATTCAGGAAGAGGGTACAGGAGATGAAGCTTCTCAGTGGAACTACAATGATGTTAATATACTTTGATATTTAAAACATTAAATAAAATTAAATAAAATCTACTACTACTACTACTACCGGTCACTATCTCTGGTGGATTTCATGCATTCATGTGTTATGTATGTTGGTGCTTTTGTGCGTACATCATACATAGATGCATGTGTGTGTGAGTGTGTGTGTGTGTGTGTGTGTGTGTGTGTGTCTGTCTGTCTGAGTGTGTGTGAGTGTCGGTGATGTGATGTCAGTCTGCCCACGGCGGTGCAGTAGAATGGGTTGTGATGAATATAAATCAGGTGACTGAACAGGCGGGGGTTTCTTCCCAGACAAGCCCAGAAGATTGTGTAATGCCCACTCCTACATTACTGGTGCACACATACATACCCACAACCCCTTCTCCACTTGGCGAACAGCACAACAACCACTGTATTTACCAGTCTGCCTCCAGATAGACCACCCGGACGGAGCCCACGACACAGACTGCCTACTGGACTCCGTTTGTGGCTTTCAGATACTCTGAAACTTTTCCAGAACTCCCTTCTTGTTAGATTAGACTGCCTTTCATTTTTGGGGAGTTCGTAACACCTGGATTGTCTCTGCCCTGAGTGACTTTTGTCCATTTTCACATATTCACTGTACCGCACTGGACTTCTACTCCCCTGCGAATGCTGAGGTTGGCTGGAGAGCCTCAGAAGAGAGGAGGTGAAGTGGTAACCATGTGGATCCCGACCCCCAGCATGACCCTCCCTCAGCGGATGGTGCTGTACGGGACGTGTGCCGTGGCCTTGATGAACTCCGTGGGCCTGCTGGTTCTCTTGGTCCAGCAGAACCGGCAGCATGTCCGGCTGGAGCGGACGGAGGCGAGGCTGACGGAGCTGGAGCAGAGCTCCGTGGTGGAGTTCCTCCAGGAGGTGCCGAGGGGAGCGGCGGGGCTGCGGGCGAGCGCCGGGACACAACCGCAGTACCAGTACTCGAGGAACAAGAGGAGCGAGGAGATGGAGAAGGCGCTACAGCATGAGCTGCACCATGAGGAGGAAGGGGAGCTCCATCAGCAGGAGGTCAGCCAGGAGGTCGGAGAAGAAGCCGAGAAGAAGACGAAACACAAGCTCAGACACAGCCAGCACTACCACAAGGCACACGTCCAGGACGACATGATGATGATGATGACTTACTCCATGGTACCGGTAAGATATACAGTGTGTAGTATGCCATTTAATGCCGGCTCACCATCTGGATGAACTCCGCAGCAGCCCTGGGGCCCGAGGCCAACAGGAGCCCTCAAGTTTCCAGGTCTAGCCTGTGTTAATTTGATTGCTGTAAATACCACAAAGCAAACATTAAGCTCATTAGGGCGTCACATGAGCCAGATGCTCTGGGTTGTAGACGGCCCCAGGTTAAAAGCTAATATATTTCCAAATAAAGAAACAAATAATTTCTGTGTTCTTTACTACGTTTGAGAGGGAAATTCATATTTATTTGACAATTATGCGTGATTATTCTATGGGTACGTTTCTACATATTAAACGTAACCCGTTTATGAAATTTGTTGCAATGTCGCAGATGAGTTGACCAGCAACAATTAAATGTTTATTTCTTACAGTATTCATGACCAGTGAAAGTAACCCTGAAATATAATATATATTAAACACTGATGCATGAATGATTGTACTTCAACACATTTTTTAATTTTTTTTTAGATAATAATTGATTTACAATAAAGTATAAGTACAGTTACTTCAGTCTAAATGACCTTAACCAAACTCTCATCATATTTCTCCTCAGATCAAACTTTTGATCGACATTTGCAACAGCACCCAGGGAGTGTGCATAGCTGGTACGTCCCAAACATTTAACAACTGCGAATCCTAAAAAAAAAAAATATATATATATATATATCACTTTTTATTCATTAACATCCTCAAACCTTCTTTTTGCAGGACCTCCGGGACCACCGGGTAAGTGAATTTAAACTCTATTCATACTGTATGCGTCCTTTGTGGTTTATTGACCCATATCTTGTTTTTTCCATTCAACTTATTGTAATTTTTTTGGTAGGTTTGCCCGGTACGGACGGTTTGCCTGGCCACAATGGAACTGATGGAGTCCCTGGACTGAATGGACTGCCTGGGGCTGATGGGAAAAGAGGAAAAAAAGGTTAGGAAAAAGTGAGGCTCTATTCTGTTTTCACTCACCGTCTGGAGCCTTAGGGTTAGGGTTAGCCAGTGGTGACCATTTAAGAGAACTTCTGATTCAATGTGAGAAAAAGATGAGTGTAACCTTGAGGTATAAGTAGCTTAATACCAAGAAGTGCACGCACACACACACACACACACACACACACACACTCATTTTGTTCATTGTAGAGCTTCCAATTCATGAACTGCCTTTCTTTCACTAATATTATTCATCTCTGTGGTTTTGGGCCTCAGCTGAATGAACTGGAAATCTCCCACTTCACTCTGTTCTCCTCCACAGTGGACGACATGACTCATGGCTATCAAGTCAATGGAATAATTCATTGCTTTAACAATGGGACAAAGTCTAGTTTTCAGGCTGTGAACACAATCTTTTACGTGATGTCGTCCACAGGGCCGCCAGGTGAGAAAGGAGAACCGGGGGAGAAAGGGGAGGCCGGAGAGCCAGGTCCGCCTGGAGAAGCAAGCCAGGCATCCAACGACGTCTTTATTGAAGGTGAGGAGTGTTTTGTTCTCAGGATATTTTTTATATTCAGCAGCTTTGTAAGTTTTCCTCTCTTCTTTAAACAGGTCCTCCTGGTCCACCCGGGCCTCCTGGACCCATGGGACCTCCTGGACCTCAGGGACCCCCGAGAACAAGGCACCACCGAGCCCACCTTCAAGCTGCACACAGTCTGGGTGAGAGGAGCATCAAGGATACACCATGCTGACAAAATCTTTACATCAAATCATTTCTCAGTCGTTGCTTATCCTGTGAATAATATATTCTGTTTCTAACAGGCCCGTTACACGGAATTCCAAATGACGAAACTTCCCTTGTGACAGAGGCTGTGGAGCTAAACAAGAAGCCACCTAAGAGGAACGGTACGCTTTCAGATGATTGTAGAGCAAAATACGTGACGTGTGACAGTAAACCTCTGAGCAGCTTGTCGTTTTGTTTTCCCTCAGATTGCCTGATCAAGTCTCTGATCAACCCCAGAAATGTGGCAAAGATGGAGAACACATTTGGCACATGGATGAAAGACACAGCTGATCTCAACGACGAGCGCATCTGGGTGGCTGAACACTTTTCTGGTAGGTTGGTTGGTCGGTTTGGTTGGTTTGGTCAAAGGAAAGTCGGCATCGATGTTCCGATCATTTATTTATTTTTTATGGTGAACGTTTGCTTTTCCCAAGGTCGTGTGATAAAGGAGTATAACAGCATTGCCTCCTTCCAGAACGACAAGGGCGACACTGTGGATGTTAAAAAGTTCTACCAAGGCTGCGGCCACATTGTTCACAATGGGTCCTTGTATTACCACATCGCTGGTAGCTCCAGCATTGCCAGGTAAACTGCTAAGTTTGTGAGACTCGATGCTATTGCTGAGAACTGTCCTGCAGTTAACAAACAACTCGTTTGTTCCCAGATTCAACTTCCACACCAAGAGGCTTCAAACTCTCGCTATAGACAACGCTTTGCACCACAACCTCGCCTACCTGCTCCACAACTCCAAGACGTACTTCAAAGTGGCAGCAGATGAGAACGGCTTATGGCTCATCTTTGCGTCCAGTTTAGACGAGAGCATCACGGTGGCTCAGCTGGACCAGAAGACCTTCTCCGTTACCACCTACATAAACACCACCTACCCCTGCAACAAGGCCGGCAACGCCTTCATCGCCTGTGGAGTCCTGTACGTCACAGACACCAAAGACACCAGAGTCACCTTCGCCTTTGATCTGCTGAAGGGGAGGCCCGTCAATATGACGTTTGACCTGAGGTCTCCCGGCGGACTGCTGGCCATGCTGTCCTACAGCCCTAAGGACAGACAGCTGTACATGTGGGACAACAGCTACGTCAAGCTCTCCGTGGTCCACTTCATCTCTGACGAATGAAAAACGTGACGATTACATAAAACACTGAGAAGAAAAGGCCTGCCGACTACTATTTATTCAACCCACCACTGGAAACCGGTCATATTTAGGTTTTCAAGACACAAACATGTGATTGTTAACTTTCCTGTGACATGTTCAAGTCAGATTAAGATCAAGTTACTTTGTTTTTGCTTAATAATTATATACTGCTGTATTTATATCCAGTTTGCTAAGGACATATACGGTTTTGGGGTTACTAATAGGCAATATACCGATCAGCCACAGCATTATGACCACTGACAGGTGAAGTAAATGACATTGACCATCTTGTGACAATATAATGTTCTACTGGGAAACTTGTGGACCTGGCATTCATCGGTGTGGATGATCCTTAGACATGTAGCACCCACCTAGACTAGACCCCACCCCATAGCAATGACACTCCTTGATGGCAGCAACCACCCTTAGCAGGATGCAGCCTGATGCAGAATTGCACAAGGTGTTGATCTGGCCTCCAAATTCACTACATCCCAAACTCATCAAGTATTTGTGGGATGATCCACAGAAGCCACTCCCCTCAACCCATAGGACCCAAAGCCCCCTCACTAACAGCACAGGACACACACAATTTTAGGTCATAATTATATGCCTGATCGGTGTATAATTTTCTATCAGTTGACAATTCATACAAACTAAACCCGCAATTTTCGCATCCGTTTGTATTGTTGCTCTATTTAGTGTGTTTGCATGAAAACCATCTTTAAAGCATTTCTATACAAATGTACAGTTTATGCCTCTGTTTTTCCTGTATATACTCTCAGCCCTGGTCGTTTATGTCTTTGGACATAAAAGAAAAATGAAATAAATAAAATAAAAAAAGAAATAATAAAACAGCGCCAAATGAGCCTGATGAAATAAAAATGGATTTATTCACTTTACAAAGGTAAAACTGGCCACGACCCGCTTTCTCTCACACACACACCCTCAGGCTCAAGCGCCCTCGGAAGAGTCTACCCACGATATTAGCTTCTTTTTGCATTAGTACATGCGCGCGCACACACACACTCAAACACACACACACCGGACACCAGCAGTACCATCGGTAAAACATTTAAGATACATACAGTACACATAGTGGGCAGAAAGAGGGAGAGAAACACAAATCTCTTTAATAAATACCATACATACACTTAACAAAAGTTACAACTAATCCAACTGGTATGATACAAACCAAAAATAAAGAAATGCTTTCATGTTTGTACAAGCTGTTGTGGTAGTTCATATATATATATTTATATATATTTATATTTATATAATTTATATATATTAAAACTATTTCAAACGTTTTACTACTAGGCCAAATAAAGCCAGACATTCATTTGTATATAACAGTTTCTTCTTCGATAACCTACTTATTCGAAATAAACTTTTTAGTGTCTCCAGGATTTGAGTGCAAATATCTATTCCTTATGGATGAAAACAGTAAAAACAACTAGCGAGGTAACTCACACTTACATACAGTAGACTGTGTTGCACATCTCCCAGTCAGATACAGTAAAACCCCTCACATTCCTAAAATAAAAGGCAATAAGTTAAATAGTTGTACAAAGGAATGGTCAACCAAACAAACAAACAAACACAAAGCTATAAATAATTTAAATAATAAAATCAACTTAATTAAAAAAGACTAAACAAAACAAAAAAAACACACAAATTCAAGACTTTCTTGTGCAAAAACCAGAAGTGAATCTTTGTGTTTCTGCTCTGGGTGGGTGCTTAGCTTTGGACCAGACAGATGGAAAACATTGAAATCACAGTCACAGGAGTAAAACACATCATCTTCCAAACAGGAATGTTCTAGCAGTGAGTCTGCCACACAAACAGGCATTTGAGGGCAGGTGGGCGGGCAGGCGTACGGATGGAGGACACAGCAGAGTGGACACGCACTCCAGGACCAGACCGGTGAGGGGTCGAACCCCGAAACCGCGAGAGGCCGGAGTGGGTGACGGGCAGCCAGTGAAATATAGGGGACAAGTGTGGGGGGGGGTGGGAGTCACTATTAGGAGCAACGCACCATCAACTCTTTCATAAGGGCTGAGAAAAGCCGGGCAAAAAGGCAACAGGGGAGCAGAGGGGATGGAGAGGGGTGTGAGGGGGGTTAAAACCATTGAAACAAAATGCAGATTCCAACAACTTGATTCACACTGGAAACCACTGACTTAATAACAAACCACAGTGCTGGTTACAGTAGATGCTAAGAGATTTTCAGCAGTGGGCACAAAATGACGACAGTTACACACTTTTAAAATTTTTGCTTGAGCACTTTTACAGAGCACTATCAATAGACCTGTGATTGCACCGCGTAACGAGAACAGGACATGCATAGCTTCCCTATTGACACACTCTAAGAGTAGAGATTCTTCAATAAAATTACAATAAATCTAGCTTTAAAATCAAGTATGATACCTTTTGCTTGTAACTTTGCTTTCAGCCTTTGTGTGGAGGAAGGAGGGGGAGTCGGTGGGGTTGGGGAGGAGGAGGAGGATGGGGGGGGTTTGCAGCTCCGTTTGTCATTCTGGATGATTTACATCGAGGGTAAACCCATGAACACTGCACACTCTGAAAGACGCCAAAAGTGTGGTGATCTTCTGACTAACTCTTCCCCCGTCAGTTACACTATATATGCCTAACGAGTGTCACGTAATCTTTTTTTTTTCTCTTTTTCTTCTTCTTCTTCCCGTCTCTTTCATGTTCGGACACCTCAGGGGTGGAAGTAGGCGTTACAGGGCGTCCACCAAGGCGCTGGGGATGTTGTAGCGGTCGGGCAGGACCCTCATCTTCAGGGTGCCGTCCGCTCCGCAGGTGAAGATGCGATTTCCGGGCCGCGTCTCCACCTGCATGACGCCGGCGCCGATGTTGCGGAAGATGGACTGCTTGGCGTGCTCGTTGCTGAAAGAGTGCATGAGCCCGTGGCCGGCTAACTTCCACACCTGGAGATGGAGAACAATGCGAGAGAGAGAAAGAGAGAGAGAGAGCGGGTGTTAAGCTCGTGTTCTTCTTTTTCTGCATAGCTCCACAGGAGGTTTATAACGTGGGGGTTGGTGCTGCAACTGGCGGGTGCCAAAACAAGTCTATTTCTGTTCTTTGTTAAAGAGCATTCAGTTCCTATCAAATGATAGTCAAGCAGACTACAGGCGAGTCATTCTCAAGCATATATATTTTTTGTATATTTTAGTGTGTATATGTTTCCGATTTATTTTATTTTATCTTATTCTATATTTTTTATGCAACAAACACCAAGGCAAATTCCTTATATGTACAAATATATTTGGTAATAAAGTCTTTTCTGATTTCTGAAGCAAAAATGGTGAAAAAATACAAGCTCCAGTTTCCAAATGTGATTAGTGTCAATTTAATTTAATTTAATTTAATTTAAGTTAATTTAAGTTAATTTAAGTTAATTTAAGTTAATTTAATTTAGGTTATTTTGGTCGGTAGAACAAACCAATAAATCCAAAAAAAAAATAAATAAAAAATAAAAATAAAAAAGGATAAAGGAACAAAATATAAATATATACTAAATGAAAATTTAATTTAATTGAATATTTAAATTGAACTGTGATATTTATCTTTTTTGCTTAGGTGTGGTTTATTAGTCTCTGAACTGATCAATTATCTAATAATATATTCTTCCAGATTTACCAATAATAAAATAATTATTATTTGTAAATAATTCAATATTCCACTTTCACTGTATTCTGAATAAATTTGGTTCATATATCCCCTAAAAAACGACCAAAACAGTCCCGAGGCGGTTACTGTGAGCGTGCGTCACCTTCATGTTGCCCTCAGCAGACCCGGTGACGAAGAAGTCCTCGAAGGCATCCAGTGCGAGGGCCTTTATGGCTGAGTCATGGGCCTGGAAAGTGTGGAGCAGCTGCCTCTGGCGGATGTCAAACACGCACACGAAGCCCTTTCTGCCTCCAGTAATCAGCAGCTGCTGCTTAGGAGCGTACTGCAGCACAGTGGCCCCGTTCTCGTGGCAGGGGAACGCTGAATGTGTGGGCGGGAAGAAACGTGAGACTGGATCACAAAGGCAACTTTCGAGAAAGCTTGTCACAATCAAGAAAGTCTATAATATTTTGTCTCATTTGAATCATTTGACCCATCTTACCGTGGACCATGGTATTGCTAGGAGAAATCAGAGTATCCCACAGGCAAACATTTCTATGGATAAATCAGGAAAAAAAAAAAAACATTAAGCAGTTGAACAAAACATTAAGAAGTGGTGTGGGTCATGAAGTAAATGCTGACCTATTATCATTGGACTGTCCGGCTGTAGCGATGAGGCTGGAGGACGTGATGAAGGCGAAATCACCGCAGGTCTTAGTGTGGCACTGCCAGCTCTAGCAAGAGGGATAAAAAAAAAAAAAAAAACACAAACACAAACAGCACATGTTTATTTTTCACGACTTCCATTTTATTCCTGAATTGTTTGTGCTGGGAGGAGAAGGAGGGAGGGAGGGAGCGGTCTCACCAGGTACGGTTTGGGGTTGGAGGACGTCTGGTTGACCTGCCAGAGACTGAGGAAGCCCTCTCCGTCAGCGACCCCACACTACAAGAAGAATCCAGAGCAGTCAGAACAATCACAGCAAAACAGATTATAGCTGTGTGTGTGTGTGTGTGTGTGTGTGTCTGTGTGTGTGTACCTTATTGCCCTGGGAGTTGAAATAGAGCCGGGTGACTCTAGCGTTTCCTGCTTGTCTGAAGCAAATGAGCTGCTGGGGTCTGTTCCACTCAAACATCCTCACGCTGCCGTCCTGAGCCCCGGTCATGTCTGGGGGGTCACAGAAAAAGGGCAAAGTCAGGGAGGAGACGGTGGCGGAGGAAAGAAAAAGACAAAATATATAAACTGCTGATGGTCCAGGGGGTGCAGGCCTCAATGTAGGCACTTACAATACTGATATATGGGATGGGACGTCATTCTCTTCACATTATTTAGATTCCTCTTCATAATCTGAAAAACACAAGTTAAAAACATACATTAATCTTACACTTGATTGTGTATAATATATATATTTTTTTCGTCAGAAACATCAGAAAATGGGGACGCACCAAAAAAATAAATAAATAAAGTAATAGAATCCCCTGCAGACGAGAGAAAGACCCTTTTATAATGTGTATTGTCTGACTTAGTGTATCGTGCTAAACATTTATCAACACGGCTGGGACATGGAGAACCCTGGCTGCGTGTTGCAGTGACGCAAATCTGCACCTTGGGTAGCCGGCTGTGAGAGCTGCTGCTATCTGTGTTTACACGAAGCCATCTCTGCCATGCAAACGTAAACCCTCCTCTCTGTATCTGTACAGACTCAGCAGGCTAGCTGTTTAGTCCACAAGGCTCTGTTTGGCTTCGGCGCTGATAACAATTAAAAATACAGCCTGGAAATGTGCAGGGACTAAAGACTTCAGGACTAACTTCAGGCACTAAATTGCCTTTTTAATCAGCTTTTTAATGAACTTACAGATGTGGAAATTTTAGATACGGCAAATCCGTGCGTTCAATGAGTGTTACGCATCTATATGAGAATTCAAAAAGACTGCAGAGTCATACTAATGCTTTTACGCCATCTATAGGCTATGACACAACTTGGTTTCCCCCAACTGGCTAATGCTGAGAAGTGCATTTTTCAGTGTTTGTGCATGACTGTGTATGTTGTTGTAGTAGTGAATCAGCTCTTACCACACTGGCTCCCATGCTGGTCTGACCACTACCGAGCCAGGGCATTGATGCAGAGACCGCCATCTGCGGCGGTGCAAAGGGGACGGAGCTGGCCTGGGCGATGTTGGTATGAGAGGAACGATGGTCTATGTCGTCAGAGCTGTAAAACCAAACGCAACGACTGCTTGTCACTTTGTGATGATCTTTAGACATAGTCAACGTAAATTAAGTTTGGAGTAGTGATTTCTTTTTAATTCTTATTATTTTAAAGAACAAAGCAACATTATGTGATTTGCTGTAAATCTGACCTGCGAGACTCCTTGTCAAAGTCATCTCCTATCCAGGTGTAGGGCTGGACAGCTACTAGAGTGGACACGTCCACCTCCTGGACATCGTGAGTGGAGGCCAACACTATCTCGTTGGAGTTAGCCTGCGGAAGGAAGGAAGCAGGAAGGAGAGGGAAGAGTATATTGAGGGTGCCCTTTGGAACAATCTCATCTAATTTCCTAGAAATAAACTGATATGTTCACCGATCAGGCATAACATTATGACATTGTGCAGGTCTCCTTTATACCCCCTAAACTCATGAGAGAATGAACATGGACCTTCTGCGGGTGTCCTGTTGTGTCTAGCAACACAATGTTGTTAGTGGGGGCCTTTGGGTCCTATGGGGTGAGGGGAGGGGCCTCTGAGGATAATCCCACAGACACTTGACCAGTTTGGGATCTAGTGAATTTGGAGGCCAGATCAAAACCTTGTGCTGTTTTTTTTTTATGTTCTTTTTTAATGTTTTTTGAGCTGCATTCTGCTGGGAATGGCTGCTACCATCAATGAGTGTCATTGCTATGGGGTGGGGGTGCCTGGTCTGGTCTACGTGGGTGCTACATGTCTTAGGAACATAGGTCCAGTCGTTTCCCAGCAGAACACTGAACCATCACAAGATGGTCAAAATTAGTCCAAAATTACGCCTGATCAGTGTATCTGATAATCTGGGAGTAAACTGCTGTCTCAATTAAACCTTAACTTAGTCTGTAATTACATGTTTATTTCCAAGAAACTGTCCAACTTTCCAGTATTTATTTTTAATCACATACACACAACTGACCTTATTGATGGCGAATGCCATGATTATATCAGACTCCTTGTGAATGATTTTGGCCTTTCCCCCCGGGTAGCCCAGATCTGCCTCCACCTGAAAAATCCAACAAAACCGATACATTCAAGAAACATCGGAGCTATAGTGGAGGGCTCCATTGCCAGTGAGTGACACTGCCAGTGAATTAACTCCCTATTATGAGGAATAGGGCAGAATAAGGCTGGGACTTGATTTGGGCCATTAAGCTGCTCCAAAAAAAATCATTTCAGGAAAAGGAAGTATGTACAGCCACATTTAAAAGAAGAGGAGAAGACTGTGTCTGACTGCTGATTTGTGTTACCGCGGTGACAACACCCTGCACAGTTAGCAAGCCTCACACAGCCCTGACAGTGAGCATGCAAGTTAGTAAGTCTACGGCATGTGCCAACTCTCTTAAACTCTTGCTTTTGGGTCCAGCAGAATCAGTCCAGCTAGAGAGGAAAAAAAGGAGTGAGAAACACAAGGAGACGTGTTATTGTTAGGGATCGGAAGTGAGGTTATGTGAGTGGATACGTGTCCCAGTGAGAGGAAAAGATTAGACGTTAGATCTAAGCCTTAAGTAGGTTTTATGCCAGAAAAATCGCCAGAGCAGTCACTGTGAGGCCGAGCTTGAGAGGAAACAGTCAGCACTTCACCCACTTTGGTGCAAACTCCAACTGTAACATGCAAACTTGTTAAAAAAAGCTTGTGCAACATGTAAATGATATATATAAAAATTCTTTTAATGTTCAATGCACTTGTTCCTTCGAGCTTGGCTTCGCAATGACTCTCCCAGACAGACGAACACACAGAGCCAGGGCCTGGGCTGGTACAGTAAATGATACTACCTTATAGGGACTGCTAGCTCCTGCTATGCAGTGTGGGCTTATACGGTCCATATGGTTCTCTACAGACTACACAACACACACAGAGGCAATATAGACACGGAACACACCGACACAGCACAACACAAAACACATGCACAAACACAGAAAAAAAATAAAACATGGAATGAAAAGAAAATGATGCTCGGCTGACAGGATCTTGATGCAAATAAGTCTAAAATTGTCCGCCCTATTAGCGTGGAGCTACAGGCACGTAGCAGGATGAATGGAGATATGAAAAGTGGATTTTACGGTTCAATTTTAAGCAATCTGGACACTCCCATTGGCAAGTAAAAACCAAGCACATGGGACAATAATCCTTGGGAGTTTTTTTTTTTTTCTAATTTTGGACTGGCAGCTACAGTAACAGTCTGTCATGGAGCTGATTGCATAATAATGAATATTTCTAGACATCACAGAAATGTTCTGTACTTGATTAAAAGGAGTCAAAGCAAAGATACTGGCAATAACAAAAATATCACCAACGGAGATAAATGGTCACTGAGCACTTCTCTGTGATGTCCAGATGGATTTAGATTGATAGCCAACATCTGGCTATTAAAAAAACATATATATGTGTGCTGGACTGTTATTTATAGAGACAAGGGGCCTACTGTAGATATGGTGAGTGACTGGAACTGACGAGAAATTAAAATACAGGTCAAACTGGTTCAAATGAAACTACTTTTAAGACTTTTGAGACTTTTGCTTTATCTTTAGATTCTTGCGGCGTAGTTTAGTAAAAGTATGATTAGCCAGTCGAAAGGAAAACTTCACAAATGACTTCTAGTAGTTAAATGTGAGACAGATCCACTTTTAAAACATTCGGGCCAATGAAATAATTGTGTTTAGGGCTGGAAATAAAAATAATAATAATAATAAAAAAAATTTAAATACATTTGGTGTGAATATGAACTAACATAATGATGAATAGTGACTTAGGGAAAAATACGATGAATGTTATTAACAAATGCCGTCGGCTGACCTCGCACTGCTTCCTCTTCTTAGTGAAGATGTAACGGATCAAAGTCTCCTGGAGGACTTCCTGTTTGACCAGGAAATGCCAAAGACGACGGACTGGAAATGACTGGTGGTTCTTTGTCCTGGTAGGAAGAAAAAAAAAAAAAAAAAAGAGGACAGAAATTAGCTACTGAAACAAAAAAACAAACAAAGAAACGTCTGCATGGATTACAGGAATTGAGTCTGTGTTTCTGAGCATTGTTGTTGGTGAAAAGGAAAATGAAGGCAATGAAGGATGATTTCCTTTACTCCTTATTTCCATTTCTCCTTCTGTTAATGACAAGGCGTTCCCAACTTTCAGAGTAAGCATTTCCTCTATTAGGAGGCTCCAGACATGTAACTATGTGCCGCGATGACACAGACTGTGAGAGCTGTGATTGGTCTCTGCTTGGTAGATAGAGTGTTTCCACTTTAACCCTAACTTCTTCATCTCCACCATTATCGACTTGATTTGGATAAATAAAGATGGAACACATTGAGGAAAGTTTAACCGAGGATAGTTTAACTCGGGATACAAACATTTGTATGACTTGTCTTTGGCGAAAGTTGCAAAAGTCGGCATTGTTGAAAATGAAGCAGGAAGTGGAAACAAAAATTGGACAGCAACCAGACTGACAAGTGCACAAGTATAAATGGCTCACACCGGCGTAGGCTCCATGCGTCTATGTTCCACATTACCCTAAATGAGCCTTAATGCCAACTGTGTAATATTTTTTGTGTGTGTGTGTAGTTTATTTTTTTTAATCCAAACATATCTTGGTGTTTGTTACCATTGGCTCAAGGCTGCATGCTGTTTCTACACACCAAGAAAAACACAACAGATACTGTTGCACATGTATGTAGTGTGTGTGTGTTTTACAAGTTTTTCTCTTTCTGTAATTACATCTAAAAGGAACTAATCCTCTAGGAATAAGCGTGAGTTTGTCCTTGCTGAAGTAACCGTGCTGATATTTGCATCGACATTATCTGCTCTGAATAACGGAAATAAAACTAAAAGTGTAGGTGTTAAATAAATATCCTTCTCTCTCCCATCCCTGGTGCGTGAAAGCACGTCTATAACTTGTTATGCTTTACATGACTGAACACTCACTTGAAGGGCGTGTTGTCTGGCTCCAGCATGGCCTTGTGTCGCAGTATGGCAGGGCCACCGCCTGCGCTGAGGTCAGTAGGGTAAGTGTTGATGTAGTTGGGAGGCGGGCCATCAAATTTATTCATTCGCTCGAGCAGAAGCTGCTCCCAGTTCTCCAGAGTCTTTAACACGGCGTTGGTGAGGGGGGAAGTGACTGGCAGGTCTGGGACACAAACACAAAGTCATATGTTTGAATAACTTATGGCTGGGGTCTTTTCTTGCTGTATGTCAGACTTAATTAGCTGCTTAGCATCAGTGATGAGGTGAACGTTTACCTGTGAAGTCGAGGCCGGTGAGAGGGATGAAGTTCTTGACGTTGTTATGAGCCAGAGTCACCACGACCAGGCGGATCAGAGCCCAGCTGTGTACACCACGGAAAGGCGGAAGGAATAAGATTTAAATCAGGTGCACAAGCTTCAAAACTGGTTGTGATTAAAGAAAAAAAAAAACATAAAGGCTGGACACTACCTGTAGGAGTTGGGGTCAGAGTGCTCCGTCATCTGTGTGTCAGAAAGGAAGGCGTCATCGTCATCCTCATCGTCCTCCGCACCGCTTTCGTCCGAGTCGTACAGAGCGCTGCTATCGGACAACGGCAGGAAAGGCTGAGAGGAATAATGGAGGAGAAAAAAGCCAATGAAAAACACAGATATGATGTATAATTATTTAGCCTGAACTAGGGCTGTCACAGTATTGATGCGATGATATGTAAATGATCCAGTACCACTTGACTACATCCACTAAATCTGCCAGTTTTCTTCCATTCTACTGTTACTTTGAGTATAATTCATCCCCCAAAAGAGAGAAAATGACAAAAACAAAGTTGAAGATGCATTGCAAAATCTGCCCTAGTTTGTCGCAATATCAGGCTCTGAAAATCTGATTGAAAATTGTGACAGCCTTAGTCTGAACTCGACTCTCTCTTTGCCTTACTTTGGCCACAAAGTAGTCCCACATGCTCAGCTCTGGAGGGATGAATTTCTCCCTGTAGGCGGGTCGCTCTGTGGGAACAGGAGGCGGGGTGGCGGGCGTCTCCTTCACAGGGCGTCCGGGAACCAGCATCCTCATGTTGAATCTACGCCTGTATCGGTCAACGTCCTCCGCTGGGGGTTGAGGGGGAGTCACTACGGGGAGGAGAGGGACGAACAGATGGCGTTCTTTCAAACACAAGCGAAGTCTGAAAGAGGCGAACTCAAATGTGCTGCAGTTTTGTACAAAGGAGGAAGACGCGCCGAGACTCGGCATCATTTTAATCAAAAAATTAAAAAAAAAAATAGATCAGGAGGGAAAGAACTGCATTCACACCCAACTCAGGGCACAGAATGCTCCACATCGACTACATATCTGAATCGTAAACAGTAGCTATAATTCCTCAGATCCTCGAGTTCAAGCACAAACATTTACCAATGCTACATTCGGAAAAGAGAGGCACAAACACACAAACACAAACATTTAGGATGGAGGCACAGGACAAGACAACACGGGGTTGTGCACAAACCTGCACCATTATCCTGGGTGACTATCTCTGGCATCGTACCAGACAAAACAAGACAGTAGACAGTGCAGTTAGACACACAGATACCACACAGTCCATTACACAATTGAATCAGTGAGTATGTGATGCAGCGCGTGAGACAACACAGACAGAAAACACATCAAACGAAGATCCGTTGAGCAGTCATGTGCCAAGCGTTTTCTTGTTTCCAAAGCACTCGAGGAGTGGGGGCAAACGTGATGAGCATGGCAACATTAGCTTAAAAAGAGTGAAAATTACAACATGATATGACGTCAGTGCGTTAACATTTCTGGGTAGTTGTGGTGCGTTTGTGCACACAGTCCCTCAAAAGGGCAGAAATTTAACATGTGATTTGTATCAGCCGGCTGGCATTTAAGATTGACTCTCCTCTAAAGAGCTCTTCAAGAGGCCCTTGGCCAGGCAGAGAGTTACCTCAGACTCTTTGGAAATGTGGAATATCTAAATGCCAGCTGCTATCTTAATCTTTCACAGACACAATGTGAGAACAAAATATTGTAGGCTAATAAATATGTATGAATCAGACTCATACAGCAGAGCTACTCAGGACTAGGGATGGGCATCAATAAGACTTTATCGATTCCCTTATCAATTCCTCCTGTGAATTTTTGGTGTAGAAAAAGCAGTTTCGTTGTTCGTGGTTTCGTGTACAAAACGGCAGTTTTATTGAGTTTCCAAACAACAGATAGGAGCTTGTGTAAGACAACGTATAGGAAATTGTTCCCTGGATCCTCACTAGCGCAGTTCTGCTGAGACTTAGCGATAGCTGCACTCCTTGACCAGAGGCTGTCGAAACACGTGGCACGTCGCCGACAAATGCGTCAGCTTGTTGGTGGTGTTGCCGCTCTTGCTTGAAATTACGGTGCTGCAAAAGTTGCGCTGTTACAGTCCCTTCTGGAGAAGCGAAGCCACACTAAGTCTAAGTTTCAGTCTCTCCGCCATCGCGTCTTTCTTGTTGTCGTTACATGATGTTAAATACGTGCTTGGATGTGCATTACCGCCACCATCTGGTCTGCGATGTAAAGATTCAGCACTAAAATTATCGATAAGGGAAATCGATAAGCATGAAGGCTAACGATATCGATGAATTGAACCAGCTGGAACCAGTTATCGATGCCCATCTCTAATCAGGACAGGGCAGGCTTGATTTCTACAAATTTAAATAAAAACTTGAAACACATCACACCGGAGCTAATATCAGCCGACGATGAAATATTTACACATTACTAACTACTCTGCTTCTTTCACATTATTTAGACTATTTAGTTCTACAGACGGGACCAAACACAAGGTGAGAACTCAGTTTGAGCTCTAAAAACCACTCAGCGTGTACCTGGTTTAGTCTCAGATTCAGATTTAGCCTGAGAGGGCTGCTCAGCCTTGGTCTCTGAACACTCCTTGCTAGGCCCAGCTGTTGCTTCAGTGACATAACAAGATGAGCACAGATGATGTTACAACATGTACATGCAAGTACAGTACACACACACGCACACACACAGATTCACTCTCTCACAAACGCACGCAGCTGTTGGCTTATCACAAATAACCATGTCTTCATAGCACTAGTGGGCTTTGTTGTTTGTAATGGGCATTCAGTAGTAGCTGCATGAAGAGAGACAGGGGTAAGTCAAGTCAAGCATTTGCAACAATGCAAACCTGTACAATTACCATGCACTGCAATCCTGCAAACCAGCACTGCAATCCACCAGCACAGTTACTCACAGCTGGCCTTAGTTGCAGGCGCCACAGCGCCCAACCCCTCTCCCCTTGAAACAGGAGGAGGGGGTCGTTTGGGGCGCTGGGTTTCAGTGGGGGTGGGAAGGGGGGTTGGGGTGAGGTTGCTCTGCTCAGGTGTTCCTGTCTCTTGAGACTCCTCTGGCCTGGCTGCCTCAAAATCAGCGGGCACTGGGACACAGGGCAGAGGGCACACTCACACAAGACACTACAAACCAGTGGCAGCAGCATCGTAGGAGCATCAACAGGTCAGGACTCAGCCAATATTATATCATAATATATATATATAGAAAGACCCAGAGGAATGGAAGCATTGTCTGAGGTGCGTGTGATTAGAGGATGTAAAAAGCCAACGGATGGGGGAGCAGAACCAGCAGAGCAGAATGAGAGCATAAACAGAATAACTAACCGTGAAATTATTAAACCACTTAACTGCAGAATTATATATAATTTTACCTGGTGGGAGCTCAGGCCTCTTTGGCTTAATAATGACCTTGGCCCCTCCTCCAAAGACAGCGGCCCACATGCGGTTATTGAGGGGGTGGGCTGCGAGGCGGAACAGCTCATTGCCGCTGTGAGTGCCCAGGCCGTGGATAAGCAACGCGAGATAAACGGCCACGACCGCTTCACACAGCAGCACGTTGAGCCTCGGCTGGTCCTCCTCCCTCGCAGATGTCAACAGAGAAATCAGGGACGACACACCTGCAGAGGGAGCACACGCGTGTAACATGGTATTTGTGTAATAGGTTAACGTAAAAAAAATATATATATAAATAAAAAGAATTTCTGAACAATAAAAACGCCTATTTATGAAACATTTCCATGATAGCATGATCACACTCTTTCCATTTCCTTCCCAGAGGCCACTGAGCTCCTATTATAGAACACCATCTGCCTCTCTGCCTAAACACAGACTGCCTCCTTTACTCTGCACTCTTTCCCTCCACTCTTCATATTCTCTCTTAATCATGTGTTTGGTGTTTTCACACCAACTGTACTCTGGAATATGATTTATTATATTGAATCTGACAAGGAACATTTCACTGAAGACCAAGCCCCAATTAGAACGTGTGATATTTTGTTAGCAGATTGTCAAGCAGGAGGCTTTGTTACCTGGCCACTGTGCGGGAGCAGAGTTGGGAGTTATATGTTCTTCAATGCTTTCCGTACGGAGTCGTTTCCTCTCGCTGAGCAACAGCCCCTGGTACACCATCCCGGTAAACTGGTTGGCCTCTGTTTGGCTGCTGCAAGGCCAACGTCAGAAAGGCAAACACAGAAAACATGTATGTTAAACATGAAAAAACATAGGCATTCTCTTTATTACTGCAAATAAATTGGAAGCTAAATATAAATATATGAAGTTTAAGCGTGGCTAAACTGTAGCATTTATCCAAAGCTAGTACAAGTGGCGTACTTGACACCAGATCTCGCAGAGACCTGCGTCACGGCACTAGAGATTCACACTTACCTGTAGCTGTGGCTGTCGCACAGCGCTTGATAGACGCAAGCAGACAGGGAAGCTGCTAGCGTGTGCAGAGAGCTCACCTGAGGACGAAGGACACATTTCATGATTCGACATCGTGATCCATGTTGGATCTGTATAATGTCTGTAATTCTCATTTGAGTTCTGACCCGGTCGTCCATGATGTCAGGATGCGGTGGGGTGTCCATGAGGGTGATGGTGTGAAGGATGTCGTGTATGTGGTTGCTGAGGTGGAGGACGGGATTGGCTATGACGGTCTTGGTGGGGGCGATGCAAGCCGACAGCAGCGGCAGAGTAGTGGGTAGAGGAAGAGGAGACTGCAGCTGCTTCACTGTTGTCTCCTACGAAGTAAGAAAGGATGAAGTTATTTAGATTTTACCGATGACCTTTTTGGCATCAATCCAGCACAGAATATACTGTCTGTGTGTACCTGCTGGCTCTCCTGCAGGAGGAACAGAAGCTCCATGCGAACAGATGTAACTCCACCTCCCTTTGCTCCGTGAAGGCTGCAGTAGGACAGAAACACCCTCAGCAGGGCCTGGTTCTTCCTCAGCCACGCCTTACGCCTCTCAGAGTGCTGCTGCTTGGCCTGAAGACGGCGTCGCTCCATCTGGTGGCGCTCATAGGCCCCGGCCTCTATACGGTCCAGTGCTTCATCTGATATGTCTACTGATGCTGTACGTTCTCCCCAGCGCTCAACTTCTGAATCTTCGTCTTTCCTCTCCACCTTAGTGTTAAGAGTGTTTATATCGTAAAGCCATGGCTAACCAGGAAACACGAAATTTGCTACAGCTACACTGGATATTATGAAATCATACCTTGTAGTTGCAGATCTTGTGCATAGCTGCTATCTCCTTCTCCAGCCAATTGTAGAGCTGAAAGCGGAGCTTCCCGCCATCCACCTCGAACCCCGTGGCCAGTGTACGCAGCTCTGTCATCAGGATCTTCAGGCAGGCACGGAACTTCAGCTGCTCCGCGATCACGTCCACTTCGGAGTCACCCTGAAATGTTTGAGAGTGAGTTAAAGGGAAATTCACACGTAGACTCGCTGACTTTACAGGAAATGATTTGTCTTCACCTTTGAATCCTCTCTTTGCAGTTTGTGGCTAGTATTTCCTGAGCTTTCATTGATCTCCAGCTCTGGTTTCTTCATAGTCAGACCATCGTCTTCATCATCCTCATCCTCATCATCTTCCTTGTCTTCTCCCCAGTCCAGCTTCAGGTCGTCTTCATCCACCTTGACCAAAGGCTGGCTCCAATCCAATCCACCAGCACTATCATTGCCTCCCCAGGCTTGGGCAGGTGCCGCTGGGGTGCTCCAGTCCAGACCTCCCTGGGTGCCATTTTCCAAAGGTTGGTTTGCATTTAAGTTGGCCCTGGAGGAGGCTTTGCTGAGAGGCGAGGAGCCAGATTTCTTGCTAACTTTGGGTATCTTGGAGAGCACTTCCAGAGCCAAAACTGGGCAGCCCACCTACAGACAATTTAGACATGATAAAATACAAATTATTAACACTTTGTAGACAACAGACCACAAAACAACTGTTACAGCAGGGATAGATAAAGGTTTCCTAGTGAGCCCACCTTGAAGTGTGCATTGGCAGTAGTGAAGAACAGTTTGCGCTCTATGAGGTTGATCTCATCTGCGCTGCTCTTCTCTGCAGTGAGTCCCACAGTTGCTGCGGTGCCTTCTGGATTTGCAAAGTGGCGACGGATGATCAAAGGATGTGTCCTCAAGTAGTTATAGAAACTAAACACCACGGGGTTGCACGATTTCACCATCACATCTAATGCACAAAATTCGAGAAAAGGGAGAGAAAAGACAAACGGTGCCTTTGAGCATAACACGCAATGAAAATAATGAGCTATGTAACACCGACTGAAACGTCTGCAACCAACTGACCGGGGTTCTCGTCATCCTCTTTGGGTATTCGCTCCAACAGCGTGTCCAGGGCCCGTGTGTAATCCTTCATGATCCAGTAGGCTATGCTGCGGAGGAAAGGGTCAGGGTGCAGTCTGGAACAGTGGTAACCACTCCCGTCTCTGTTACAGCCGAGGACCTTCTCATACAGGAGACCTTGGCAGGTGGACGAATTCTCAAAGTCGGCCTCGTACAGCCTCGCCACGATCATGGCTAACTGAAGATCCTCCATCTTCTCCATCAGCACCTACACATCATCAAACACCATGGAGGTTAACGCTGTGATTTTAGTAAGGAAGCTGGGCAGGAAAGTTGAGAAATGTAAGGGATTTCAGTGTAGTAATTTTCACTACAAGAAGCTGAAAACTGAGAATCTCACATTTCCATTTTCCTTTTTCTATTTTTATTTTTTTTAGCTATCTGTATATTTTGACTTGTGTGGTGTGGAAAGCTCAGGCCAAGGAAAACTATGTAGGATTGTTATGCTTCTTATCAGTGTAATTTGGGCTTCTCTTCAGTCATTTAAAACCTGCAGAATAACTAGAGACCTCTGCAAAGGAGACATTACACTGATCTAAAGACAGAGATCTATATTGATCTCTGTGATCTACATTACACTGTCATTGCAGTGGAGGGGAAAACGGAGCTTTGGTTACGACTCAAAAGAAATAAACTATGTTTCTTGTGTGTTGTTAATAGCGTGCATGTTTCTGTGGGTTGTCCACACCTCTATGGCGTCTTTGAGGGAGCCAGCCAACAGGAAGAAGGCGGCGGACTGTTCAAAGCGCTGTTTCCCCAGCAGAGAGAAAGCATTTTTGAGCGCTGCCTTTCGCCAGCGGTCTTCAGTGAAGTTGTTTTTGAAGAACTGAGTCATCTTCTCATCATGCTGAGACCTAAGAGAAAGAAAGGTAACCACACAGCTCAGTATCCCAGAGACAGAAACTTCATTGAAAGGTTTAAAGGTGTAATGGAAATTTAAAATTATCACCCCTACCTGAACAGTCCCCACAGGACAGCTTTCTTCTTCATGGCCAAGTAGAAGAGAGCAGCATCTAAGGGATCGTTGTGCCTCTGGAACGCAGTTTTCCCTAACTGAATACACACAAGTGCTGAGGTTAACAACATTTTTATGTCTCAACATCAAATGGTTTAAAGAAAGTTATGAGAGACTATTACGGCAACAACCAGTAACTCCACCAACTATGAGGGAATGAGATAGTAATGAATGGTTTATAGGTCTTTTTCATGGAAATGTTCTTAATTTGACTGTTGGATCAGTTAATTCACATCTATGTGATGTGCTTTGTTTTTGTCCGAAAAATGTTTTTGATTTGACTTCTTGGTTCAGATGTCTGTGTAATACGTCATGCTTTTGTAAAACTTTGTAGTATCTGGACCTCAGGAAGAGCAGCTTCCACCATGGTGACGACTAACGGGGATCCGAGTAAAGAATAAATCACTATTTCTAGTAGAAATGTCCCATTTAATTAGCTGATTGCTTTGTTTTACAGTAATCTATAGAATAATATTAGCTGCTTAACAGTGAACAAAAATGTTGTAAAGAGTAAAATGCATGGCACAAAGAAGAAAAGAAGACAAAAACAATACAAAGGATCATCTTAAAAGATTATTTTTAAAAGATTAACATTTAATTTATGTATGCCCAATTTTAGTAAGGCACAATATATAATGTATATTTTTGGTTTATTTATTATGTTAACCGAAGTTGCATAGCCACCTTACTGTTGCACCTATTTGAAATAACAAAATGAATATATGAACCTGCGTATTATTTAAATAGCGTAATTGTGAATGTCATAATAACAATAATAATACATTTATAAATAGCACTTGACCAAGCTTAATAAGGAACACATATAGTTGGTAGGGGGTCCCTACGTAATCTCTCCATCAGTTTGGGGGTCCTTGGAATGAAAAATGTTGAAGACCCCTGCTGTAGCGGACAACTATGTACTTTTCTAGTTAAGCCAACATAACTGTTTTAATGCCATTAACTGTCAACTAATGGTTGAAACACAACATTGTAGTGGCATCACCAAGCGACCAACTTTCAAATTAACTTCTGATTAGGGTTACAGTATCATATATATAAATCTGTCCCGGTACCTTCTCCACCATCTTGCGCAGGGTATTGATGTTGCGTATCCACCAACCCACTCCAACAGCTCTGAGCTCAGACCACTGCGGGTCGCCTCTCTGCATGGCCGGGATCATGTTCAGCAGCTCCTCCTCCGCCTCTGAGTGGAAGGCCCATGCAAAATGGCATGTGGAAAGGCCTACCACAGAGACAGATATATAGAGAAAGAGAGCGCAGGAACAAATTTAATTAGAAAGATTCAATGAATGTAAGACTGTACCCCATTAATGTTCTGCAAAACCATTTTTCAAATATGTGTCAGCAGCAGTATTATGAACAGTGTGCCTTACCCTGGTGGAGCAGCTGCATGCGGTAAAGTGGGGGCAGAGAGGTGAGCAGGCAGGTGTGAAGACGCATGGCGAGCAGGTACCTCAGCCCACACTCATCGAGAGCTTCGCCACCTAAATAAACACATGGGAGCTGTCAGGTCTGACGCCCTTTTAAAATGGCAGCGAGAGAGCCTAGCCATTTTAAACTCCAGTAACACTTCATACGATTCTGTCAGAGAATACGTCTCCTTGTCCTTGAATCCTCTTACCCTCTCTGTGCTTACTTAGCCCAGGAACAACCTGCTAATGTCTTCCCCTCAAAAGACTAAATAAATAGGGTGGAAAATTGAAGAAAAAAGACAAAGATAATGAAAAAGTGCAGAGGAGTCGTATATTCACTGATGTTTATGTTAGTAAAGATTTGATTGCTGGAGATAACTAGGTCCAAGAACACACAGTCAAGAAAAAATATGTTTTGCTTATATATTCATAACCTTTGGTCAACTTTAATGCAATATCATTTCTTACCAAGGGTAACACTTAATGGACTGTAAGCAAAGAGGCAAGTCAGTCTAATAAATAAAAAGATAAAGCCACTATGTAGGTATGTGTGCATCATTATATGTCTTACATACTACTCTGGTCTGTGTCTTGTCCTTTTCCCTTAAAGACAGGGGGAGGATTAGTAATTAATTTTGAATCAATCAAGATAAAAACTCTAAACACAAGAGATTTGGTTGACTCTCTTAATGTCTTAAACTAAAGACCCAAAGACGTCAGCAAAGCACAATATTTTGTAAAGTATAAATTAAGCACATAAACCGATCAGCCGCAACATTAAAACCACTGACAGGAGAAGTCTTATGACAATACAATGTTTTGCTGGGAAACCCCGACCCCATAGCAATCACTGCGTTCACATGCAGAGCTTAATCGAGCTATGCTCAAAATTCAACTTTCTGACAACAGTCCTTGTCCTAGTTTACATGCAGTGCAAGAAAATTGAATAACTGTTCTCCTCTTCCACACTAGGTGGCGATACGTGTCTTTTCAGCGGGTTAATACCACGTTAATACGGCCCGTTTTCCGGTTGACCTATTACGTGATATAATAAACAAGAGTCATTAATGCGGCGGACCGGCATTTCAAACAACAACCAGACAGATAATACTACATTTTTTAATCTTGTACGTAATGTTCGGGCTACTTCTGGTGGAGGAGGTAAGATCCGCGCTATCCCTAAGATGGTTCTTCTAGCGGCTCCGCTCCTCTACTTCTTCTGTAACCGGCTTTCTTGGACGTTTTTGTTCAAGGGTCACACGCCAGCGCAATGGTTGTGGAGCATGTGCACACGCATTATCCAATTGAAAAGTCCGATTCAATCGCATTATCTGGGTGTCTCAATCGGATAATGAGAACTCCGATTTTACTTGCACTTAAGTTCTCCTGTTATAGTCCGATTAAGGCAATAATTGAAAACATTTTTTCACATGCATGTAAACGTACTGAATGAAACTGAATGACACTCCTTGAACGCAGCAGACATCCCCAGCAGGAAGCAGCCTGATACAGGCACACGCACAAAAACGGTTTAGGAACAACTAAAAAATAGAAGAAGAGAAACAGCACAAGGTGTTGACCTGGCCGCCAAATTCTCTAGATACCAAACTGATCAAGTGTCTGTGGGATGATCCACAGAGAAGCCCCTCCACTCAACACACAGACAAATAAATACATGTTTTCTGTATATACCATGACAAGAATGACTGAGAACCTTCTCAGACATATGTACTGACCCGTGTACTGTTGATCAGCGGAACTTGTGACCTCGGCACTGGTGGTTGCAACCGTATCTGCCAAGGCCACCAAGAACATCTGCTCCAGCCTGGTCAGTCCAGGAAGGCTGGAGTGCATGAGGTGACTGGACAACACCTGGAAATACATGAATATTACATAGATACTGAAATCATTACCACAAAATTGATTAATAAGATATCACATGTTTATATTAGTACTGTTACTACAACAGTATTGCTCTATCACTAATCAGCTATTATAAATGTTTTAGCTACCTAACATATCAGAAAAAATCAAAATAACTACTCTAAAAAGTGCATTATCACATTTTAAACACAATACCTGCGCATGCTCTGGTCCAAAGTAGGTAGGTCCATACTGAGAGAGGTTGATAACGCGTGACTTTTTCTCTGGTTTATCGGTGGCAAAGTTCACAAAGTCATCCGTGGTAACTGCTGCCACCTGTTACCACGCACACAAAGCAGTAAAAGGTGTGTGATGAGATGAAGCTTTACATCCTTTAACAACAGAATTTGTTCAAGTTCTTTCACTCCTGCCTACCTGGAAGAGGTCAGCATACTGGTCCTCTGAGGACTTCTGGGCTCCCTCACCATCAGCCATCTTAGCTCCCTTGGCGGACTCTTCCACTCCCTTATAAGAGGTGTCCAGGTCGGCCAACATGAGGGAGTAGAGGGGCAAGGGAGGGATGGAGTTGATCTCTGTGTAGTCCCTGCCTCCATCACGGCCAGCCACAATGGTGTCTTTTGCTGTGCTTCCGGTCACGCTGATTGTCCGAGAAAGATGGCGTCTGGCTCCGCCCTCGCCCGCCTCCACATCCCGCACCACAGCAACTTCCCCGGCAATACACTTTACCAGGTGTGCAAGGATGGCCTGATAAAGAAAAGGTGTGTATTTATGCAGTGGATACAGCAACGTGAATCAGAACATCCCGATAAAAGCCTAGTCTACATTTTTGTGTATTTGATAAACAAACTCACCTTGGCACGGCGAACCTTGCCCAAGTCCATGAGTTCTAGCAGCTGGGTGGGATGGTACTGGGGTAGAGTCGGGGACAGGGAGTGAGCTGCCTCAAACAGTCCACCTTCCTGAAGTCCCGCTGGGGCACGAAGGGCCTCATCCACCGCAGCACTCCCCTCAAACACACTCTTAGACCTGGCTCTCCCTTCAAACACCGAGGAGGACCCGGTGATTTGACCTCCGGCAATGTCCGCACACGATAGGTTGCCCTCATCTCCCTCGCCCGGCTTCTTGTCCTGATGCCACTGGGCATACACGTGCATTTCGCAGTCCATACCCACTACAAGGATGCCGTCCCTTACCCAAGACAGGGAGACCGGCAGGGACGGTGTGCCGTCCACGGATGACAGGAGGTACACGGACCGAAGCAAGATCCACCGTGAGCGGATCCCCTGCTTGATGCTGCCCCCTAGAGGAAGGGTGATGACCGCCACTCCCTCCTTGCTGCTGGTCTGTTCGTTGACCATGCCAGAGATGCGGCCGTACATGAGAATATTGGAGCCAACGCCCACGGTGAGGATGTGAGATCCGTCCTCCTTCGACAGCCAGTCCAGGTGTACGTAGTGCTTAATGTTGGGGGAGCTGTGGTCTCTACTCATGTACAAATCAGACCTGTGATGGAGAAAATCCTTATGAGACCTCCGTAAAGTAAACAAGTACAAGTAAACCCATGCAAGACGCATAAGTGGTTCGCTCCTGACCTGCTGTAGACAAAGAGGTTTGAGTCCACACTGACTCTTGGATCCAGAGTGGCTGTGGGTTTGGTGAAGTCATCAAGGTGGACGGTTTGCTCTAAAACCCACTCTGAGCCACCAGTGGACTCGCACTCATAGATGGACACATGCATAGAGAAGTCCTCTGCAGAACTGAGCAGCTGAGGACAAGAGGAGAACTTTGTTAGACACAGAATCTGGTGTGGTATGTACCTTTATACGGTATCTCATTTTGAATTAGGGTTAGCAGTTCACAGACCTCAACATTTAGCCATATTTTGTCACCCCATGTATATTCGGTGTCGTTTCTATATGAACTGCATGTATATCTCTAATTCAACACTAGGGATGTCCGATAATATCGACCAACCGATAATATTGGCCGATATTAGCCTATTTTTGTAAAATCTGTTCATATTGTTATCGGTTTTACCACCGATAATGAAAACAGATAACATAATGCCTGGGTTGTGATGCTGCGCGCTCCTGCTGCTGCTGCTGCTTGTGGGGTCCTGAGACATGTACTGGTGCGCGATTGATGACCTTATCAAACCCCAACCCGAGCCAAAACAACAACAGAGTGTAGCTAGTGTGGCTAACAGATTGCTTGCTACCTAAAATTAGTCTGGGCAAAAAAAAAAAAAAATCGAAATCGGAAATCGGAATTGGAAATTAAGATCGCCTATCAGATATCAGCAAAAAGTCAATATCAAACATCCCTATATAACACCATTCTCAGCGACAGGGTTATGTATTTATATGATGATATCTGGAACCGTTATCTACTCGTGGAGAGTCCAGACAAGCCAACAATGTTTAATATGCATTTTTATTGCATCCTCTGCCCTCAAGATAATTCCCACGGGCAGATTCATTTCCACATCTGAAGTAAAACAAAATTCCAATTCCCTACCTGTCCTTGTCGTGGCTGTTTAAAAGCCACAGCCAGCCTGCCGATGTAGGAGCAGGACACAGCTACAGGTCGTCCCGAAACACACACAGAGCTGTTGTTGTCCTCCTCCTCGTTCATCAGGGCCCAGGGCTCCCAGCGGTACACCCGGTTGTCCTTGTCATCCCCATTACACCCGTCATCGCCCTCCACAGCACAGTGCCAAAACCGCACACGGGAGTCAGAGCAGGTGGTAACAATCAGGTACGGAGCCAGGCACACAGGGTAGATAGAGGAGGAACTCAGATGACCTAGAAGAAATATTCAATCAAGTTATTGCAAAGCATATAAAAATTCGGGATTTCTAGAATCAATCTGACCTGAATTAAAGACCCTAAAATAAATACAGTCATCAACAACAAAATGGTCTGTGCCGTATGTACTGTGAATCCCAACCTGCAGAAGGTGTAGCCCTAGTAACTTCCACCCCGTGGGGCAGGTCAAGCCGCCTGCTGTACACCAGCTTTGAGCTCAGGATGAGTTTGCTGGCCGACTGCAAATTGGCCGTAGAAGCCGAGCGTGGCAGGGGTCTGATGGGAGAGGTTTCCGGAGATGACTCGGCATTCACAAGTTGATTGGGAACCATTAGCTGGCTCTGACAGCTGTAATCTGGGCTCGGCTCATCTGGACAGAAATACAAGGAAACATTACAGCTGGGCTGATCCTCTGTAGAGGTCATTTTGATATAGATTAAAAGAGGAGAGGCTTTCACATGCTTAAAATAGAACATTTCCAATCAGACTTACCAACACAGGCTTGAACAGATTTGAGGTGCAGGTGCCACATTTGCAGGACTGAGTTCCTGTTGAGATCCTTTTCTATCACCACCAGGAAGAACTTTTCAGAAAATGGAGGAGGTTGGTAATCTGGATAGAAGAGAATTCATTAATATCTTCATGCCAGGTTATCAGGGTTGGAAAAAAAAACTCTTTATTTAGCAGTGTGCTATACCTTCGCCAGATGGAAATGCTGGGGTGTATGCTTCTGGTTCTTTCTGGGGCTTGTAACCTAGTATGAAGTCCTCTTGGAAGACATGGAGCAGCTGCGTGTTGGCGCCACACTGTAGGGCGAACGGACAAAGCATCAAATTATTCACTATGTCTATTGATCTTGAGGTTTCAGGATTTCAGGCTCAGAATGTGAGAGTGAAAAACAGAAGGCAGCTGCCAACCTGGTTTGTAATGACATCCAGCTCTATGATACAACCAGGTCTGGCAGTAGACTGCTGGCTGACAATGTTGAACACTTCACCCACCAGTTTCTAAAGGGAGATTCCCAGAACAAAAAAAAAAGGAGTGAACAGTCAATTTATTGGATTTCATCAAAACCATCAGTGTGGTTAATGTTAGCTGGAGGTACTAATGAAGCAAGAGCAGATAAATATGAATGAATAAAGTAGCCATATTTCTAATAAATTGAAGATCTGTGTGACATGACATGGACTGTACTGATGTTTCTGGTGACATTATTCAATGAAAGCAGCATTAAAAGGAAATTATTAAAATACTCGCACACTTTTAAAGACAGATCTTTAACAGAAGTAAAATAAAGAGTAAGTAATGTGGTTGTATCAGATTAGTGATTTTTTCACAATATTGTGATATAGAAAAAAAAAAGAAATTCTAAGCCTTTACGATGGATCCTTCATGAGGGACAGGAAGACATAAAGGACAGAGCCTCTAAACTGTAAATACAGTAAAAATTATTGATTCGTTATTTGCAGTGACAACCGTGTGTTTCCACTCACAGACGTTTCGGGGTCTGACAACTCATCCAGCAATTTTCTGGCGTCCACCACCGCTTGATAGAGACGCAGGTTTTTACCATCGGAAGCAACAAAGCATGCGCTGGCACTATTACAATAAGATCCTGAGGGACATAACACAAAAGGTTGTAGGATTATTAACAGTTCTAAATAATGTGCGAATAACAATTTGCTCCGCAATGCAGATATGCACACAATATATATATTAAAAAAAAATCAACAATGTAACAGCTCACATTTTTTTAACAGCTACGCTACTATGACCAATTCATTTCCCTTGTGGATCATTAAAGTCTGTGTATGTCTAATTGCTAAAAACGTTTCAGTGCAATACTGACTTGCAAAATTAGCTTATGCTACTGCTAACATCCAAATTGAATTGACATCCACTTAAAAAGAATATATGGTGTGTTTACCAAGCACAGAGCTGGGCACTAGCGTAGGCAGCCAAGCAACATTGCTGAAGGCAGAGGTGTGCAGAGAGTTGATACGAGCCAGTTCAGAGACTCCTCCAGTGCAGGACAGAGGTCCAATGTGGTCCACTCTCCACAAAATCAGCTCACTGTAAATGGCGTTGGGATCATGGAAGGTCCGTGTAGCTGCGTTGCGAAGCTGCTTCCTGTTAAATCACCACAACACGTTATCAGAACTCTGCCTATGACAGCTCATGAGAGCAGGATACAATGAGCAGCATCTAACATTTCAACACATATTCAGCTATAACAGGGAAAAATTATTCTGACATATCCGCCATATTATAAACAAGCAGCTAGTTAAATCATTATTGTACAAATTGCTTCGATGACTACAGAATAGATTTTTTTCAGGCACCCGGACTGGCAAGATTGATTAGCACTGCAGTTCTGTGTCGGTGCTCGAAGCAACTGAGTAGTAAACAACTCTGTGCAAATGAGTGTGACTGGCCTTTGAGTCATTGTAGCTTGCACTGCATCACAGGTACATAGTTGAGCTTTTGTCACTGCCAGATCCCATTTACAATTAACAGCCTTGTAAATCTCCCAGCAAGCTCGATAGTGTAACAACCTCTCTCCGCCACTCTCTGTCCTATACCTGGGAAGTCCCTTTGGTAGGGGAAGGGTGGGAGGCTGCTCTCCTTCCAGACTGCCAGGCGCTGAGGGAGGGGTGAGCAGGGCGTTGTGGTGAGAGGAGGTCAGCAGCAGCGGCAGCACCGTGTGACAGGACTGGTCGTTCAGATGGAAGCGGTGGCCGCAGTACCGGAACTTGTGAGATACCGTCAGCACGTTGGAGAAGGCAGAGCGCTCAGCAAATGTCACTGCCCACTGTAGACAGAGGAAGGGTTTAGAGGAAGCACATGAATGTAAGTATTGTTCCTCAACAGAAACTGTTTAAAAAATGTGTTTAATGTCAACCGTGTACCTGGTTGAGGGATCCGTCGACGTGCTTTGAGACCATCATGACAGCAGGACTAATGCCAGGGCAAGGGTTGGGTGAGGGGGATAAAGCGTTTGAGTCCAGGCCAGCCGAGGCAGATGCCGAGTGGGACACCATCCTGCCCTGCTCGCCTGCCGCGTTGCTCTCACCCTCAGTCAAAGTGCAGGCGTACATCAGAATGTTTTTACTCAGCGAGTTGGCATCACCGGTAGGAAACGCAACAGGGATACGGGAGGAGAAGGACACCTGGCGGAAGAGTTGGAGGAAAAAATTAAAACCTAAATGACCAAAATCAAGTTCGTCATCTATGTTAGAGACTTAATTGGTAAATTATAACGAAGGATGTCAGTTTTCAAGTTCATCCAGAGCAACAACATGGTACACACTGTAGTTTATGAAATATTACATTCATGTATACACCAATTTTGTGCACACTATGGATTTCAAATGTTTGCACAGCATTATAAAACTTGTCCAAGTGCTTGTGTATTTTCTTATTATGCCCATAAAAAGATACAGTGTTCACATACAGGACTGTCCACAGGACTGCAGTTCATGCAAATTAATCATAAAAAGTATTAATATGTAAAGTTATTTATAGAGCTGTCGACAGCTGCTTCTATTGAGATGGATCCAGGAACATTTTAGCTGATGCAGTATGTAAACAACATCAAATCACAATCTTTACTGTACACTGTGGCGCTTTGTCCTCCGCAGCATGCTAATGTTACAGCGCCTAATATGATTAGGGGCTAATGTAAATGTGTCAATCACCCAGGTCATGGTAAATTTTGCAATTTTGCAATGAGCACTAGGGTTGGGTATCGTTTGAGTTTGAACGATTCTGGTTCCGATTCCGATTCCCTCATTTCGATTCCGGTTCCTAACGGTTCTCGATTCTGATTCTTTTAACAGGCAGGATCAAAAAAAAAAGTTTGCATTAAATGAGCTAGCTAACCAGAGTTCTTTCTGGATGAAATAGTCTGAACTTCTCCATGAATTTTAATTCTATGAACTTTTTACTTTTTAACTTTACTATGAATCCTCGAATCTGATTGGCTGTGGGGTGTACATTAAAAAGTGATAATGGACACCCATAAAGAAGTTCGGTCAAATTGCCTGATGACAGTTCTAAATGTTTGCGCTGCCTCAAACGCTTTGGTAACCGTAGCAACAGAAACACATACGTTGTTTCACAGTTTATTTATCACAGCGGCAATACAGTTGACAAAAAATGAGTGATTCTATTGTCTATTTTAACCTATTTAGTGAATTTGATAATTTGAAGACTGGGATGCACCAGAAGAGAAAGAGAGAAGAGAATATGAAAAGAAGAGGATGCGACACAAGGAGGTGACACCGGAGCGACTGGACAATAGAGTGAATGGTGGATAATATTTCTCGCAATACAAAACGATTTAGGAAACTGTGGACTCTGTGGAAATTTCGCATGATCCTCGGTAATAAGTGCACTGGCCTTCTGAAATGATACTTTGTATCACATAATGTAACGTTAAGCAATCATCTCACTTCCCCTCCGCCCCGCTCCGCTGATTAATAACTGCTGCGGGCGACGCCTGCGGACGGGAGATGTTAAATAGTCCGCTCAGCCGCTTCTTGTGAAAAACTTATGATATAAACGGGCCACTCCCTTAGTTTTATTCCACGTTGAACCCGGAGGTGTTCAACACGTTAGTTGTCCACCCTCCTTTGGACAATATTAACTTGTTGCAGATGTTGCACTGTTGAGCCAACTGTTTTTTTTAAGTAAAGCCAAACTTTATATCGCTGCCGCGCACTATCCACTTCCTGCAGACTCTTCTTCGCTGGTGTTCGGCGGCTCTTCTTCCGGTCGGCGCATTGGGTATCAAAACTACGAATCGAAATTAAAAAATTTGTACGACTCCGGGAGAATCGAAATGTTAGTCCCGGTTCCAATCGATACTCGATACTCGATGCCCAACCCTAATGAGCACTGCCATAACACTTTCAAAATTATGAGTCTTTTATAAGGCTGAGTCACCTTACACTGGAAAAAGTTTAACCACAGATACACAGCTGTCACTCTGTGTGTGTGTGTGTGTGTGTGTGTGTGTGTGTGTGTGTGTGTGTGTGTGGCAGTGAGCATGGTAACAAATTGAAAGCGAAGAGTAAATCATTGAGACTAAAAATCTAATTTCCTTTTTGCTCACCTGAACCTGTCTGAAGATGCCCTGGTTGAATTCATCCAAGTATTTAACGTGCCAAACCAGGAAAGATCCATCAGAAGGATGGATGGTGAACAGCATGTCTGGGCTCTTGTTCCACTCCGTGATCAAAGTCTCCATCTTCCTCTCTAGCAGCATGGAGGGCAGAGGCATGCTGGAGCTGGACCCGGGGGAGGATGCCTTGGTGCTTCCCTGCTCCCCCGGCTCCCCCTCTTCTCCGTGCTCAGAGGATGCTTTGTCAGACATCTCATCCAGGTCTAGACAGCAAGAAAACAATACGCCGTTACAAAATTCATGTTTCTCTTACAGGCAAACTTTGCTTGAGAGCATGTTTGTCGGCCTGGTTGTCGATCATACCAAAGTCAAACTTCATAGGAGATCCTTCAGGGTCCAGGGGGTCTTCAGCAGTGTGGTCGAGGTGCTGCTCTGAGAACTTCCGCAGCTGCAGCATAAAGAGGTCCATGGAAGAAGTGAAGCTGAGGTCCTTGTTGTTGAGCCAGTGAACCATGAAGCCTCCCCCACCGGTGCCATCGTCTGGGTTGAAAATTGCAGCGTCAGCTAGCACTGATGGGATGTCTGAAAAAAAAAAAGGGAAAAAGGGTAAATAACATATTACACACAGATCAACTTTGTGGCTGCTCTAAATGTTATCAAAACACATGATTCACTCCTTCACCTGTGTTGGGGTTAATACTGGCTGAGATATGGAAGTGACACAGGGCGTTGGCATGATGAGCGATGTGGCGGTGAGTGTGTGCGTCCTGGGTGCCAAGTTGAGAGGGCAGAAGCTCACTGTGCGCCACCAGTGCAGAGGACCGTCGCCTGCCTCGGCGTAGATGTTTTAAGTGGTGGATTGACTAACGGAGCCAAAAACAAGAAGAAAACCAAGAGGACAGATTTACCTTATATATAATGTTTTTTTTAAAACTTCCATTTGGTTGTATCTGATTAAGTGTACCTCCAAAGCATGCTGAATCTTGTCCTTATTGCCTGCCAGGCCTGGCAGACTGGAGCTGAAGGAGTGCGTGTTCTCAGAGATCTGCCCCCCAAGCAGACTGTCTTCAGGTAACAGAGTCTCTGACCATAACCTACACACACCGTCCTCACAGGATGTCAGCAGCACATTGCACACCGAGCCCCTGTAAGACAACGGAGGGAACTGTCAGTCAGTGTTATCAATATATAAAAAAAGGTCTACAGCAGAGCATGCAAATCAAACAGATCAGGACCTACCCGTGGATACTGTGATGAAAAGTGAAATGGTTTAACCACTCACCATGTGGAGCATATTATGTATTGGTGTGTGTGTTATTTAGGGCATCAACCAACTATTTTGCAACTTTAAACCTTCACATTTTACCAAACTACAGTAATGTATAGAGATACGAGTCACAGTCACAGAGTCAAAAACGTATGTTATACTTTAGGAAACAACAGGACAGTATTAGAAGGTATAAAAGAAACATGTTACTGCCCCCCCGACTATGTGATGACTGTGTAGTCTTACTTGGGCATGTACTTGCTGGTCTTCCTCCAGGACATACCAGTGACCGAGCGAGGATGGGCCAGGTAAACGAAGGAGAAGTTAACAGTAGCAGACTTTTTATCAGACGGGTCGTGGACCACGACGGCAGAACGCCAGCCCGTGGTGGGATACCACACCTTGAGTAAACAGTCATCCTGTGCAGAGACATGTCTGTTAACACACATTATATATAAAACAGCTTCACATCTGGTATTTTGGGATGTGTCAACTTGAATCAAATACCTTCCCAACTGTTGCAAAGTACTCCCCATCAGGAGACCACTTGGCAACGTGAACAGATGCAGCGGTCCTAAGAAAAACACAACGATAAAAAAATATCACCTACATTCACTTCCTAATGGACAAGGCTTCACGAGCAAGACAACACATGTGGTTCACCTGTCAGCGTGTATGTGTGTCAGCAGTGTGTCTGAGCTATTCGGGGTAATGTTAGCACACTAACCTACTCTCGTGACTTTCTGTGTGTCATCATATGACAACTACTAATATAGTCTGTTTATCTAAGTCTATTTACACAGCTTAATGCACAGGGTGGCATCAGTCCATACTAGATCAGTCTGAATAAGTAAAAATATCGATATGGCAATATATCGCAATATTTTTTCTTTCGATACAATATCGATTCGTCTTAATATCAATTTTAAAAGAAAAAGTCATGTTTTGAGTAGATCGTGAATGACTTCCGTGCCTCCACCACCACTTTCTCTGTACAAGTGCAATAATCGCTGTCATCTGACGTACATATATAGAATAAACTGCATTTAAAATTTCTCTGTACAGAATATTGCACTAGTTCGCAATATCATAATATCACAATAATATATCGTATAATGACTCAAGCATCTAGATACATTTCGTATTGTGAAGCCCTTGCCAATACTCACCCCTATAACTGCCTATAGTTTTTATTAGCAAAATATTACAATTTCACAAGCTTAAAGAGGAAGTAATTTTGTAAATTTGAGAAGGTCAAAGTCTTGACTGCACATGCTACAAAAAGAGAAAAAAAACAGTTGCTGGGTACTTACAATGGCACTTGTTTAATATTTAACAGTTCTCTTAATGTTTCAATTAAAAAAATCCAATTAAATTTTCCCAAAGCTGACAACTAAAGTTGTTATTTTTAGGGTAAGTTAATATTGTCGTTCACCTGACTAAAAAATGCTTCTACTGGCTTGACATTTACAAGAAGACAGACAAAAGAATGAAGAAAATCTGGTCCGTTCAACATTTAGTTTCCTGCTTTCTCAGCTCTAAGCGTCTTTTCACGTTTCCATTTGCACTACTTCTGCCTTAGTGCACATAGCTTTGAAGCAGCAAGACATTTTTACATGACAATCACACTGCACGGATTCGGAGGCATGTTCAAAAGCAACAACGTACTTGCACTGCCAGACGCAGGTCCAGTCGTTGAGGACAGGGTGGGGTTTGTCGTCAGTCATCTGCCCATCCTCCTCCTCTATTAGGGCATCCGTCGGTGGAGGAGCCCACAGCTGGAGCCGCTCAGTTGCTGCTAGGATACGGTTCCCTGGGGACACAATAGCACTGCGTTGCACACCTCATGTCCCACGCAGACTACTACAGACCACAGTGCCACATGCGCACTGTGACTCTTACATAACGCACATGTTGTTCCAGGCGAACCAAAGAGGGCTAAGAGTAGGAGCTGTGTGTTGTGGATTATTATTATTATTTTTAGACATCTGTTAACACACACACAAAGCATAAGTGTACCTTGTGGGTCCCAGGCCAGGTTGTAGGTGATGGCATCAAGGAAGAACTGTCCTGTCTTTTGCCACTGATAGTTAAGCTGCTGTTAGTGGTAGGAGAGCGACACACACCATGCAATGTTACTGGCACACAAGTGTGATTAAACCCACTAGATATCGATTTAAATGGCATCATATGTCTAATGTACAGATATCCAAACTCACCTTGTGCCGTTTATTTGGGTTGGTAGAAAGAGGTTCAAAGATGCAGACCGTGTTCCCGTAGGAGGCGGCAATCTAAAAATAAAGAACGGAGTTCATCGTCACAACATTACTCACCCCGTCAGTGCGTCTGCACAGTCATTCCCACAGGAGAGGGGCAGGTTGGGAGTGGTGCATGAGAGCAGGACAGCGAGGCGAGCGAACGCGGCCAAATGTGCATCTTTATGCTCAGCATAATTGATAATGTCTTCTGACTGCACGGAGAGGCGAAAAACTGCGTGTGGGAGTGTGTCCGACTGTGCAGTCGACACTTACCCTGCCAAGCTGGTGGGAGCACTCCACGCATCCCACCTGTATGTTTCCATTCTGAGCTCCGGGGATAATCTGAACGCACTCAAAGTCACTAGCCAAGATTACCACATCACATCCAGAGCCGTAGGCCTGAAAAAGAAGAGGGAGCGGAAGAAATTAGATCAAATTGAACAAAAAATCAATCAATAAATCAATAAAAGTGTTTAAGTATGACATGGCAGGTGTTGCAAAAATGCTTACATGAATTAAATAATGCAAGCACACTTAAATTTGAATTATAAAAATACAGTTCGACCATCATAGGACTCTAGGCCATATTTTAACAAAATCAAGCGCAAAGGCAAGTGCAAAACAGTAGATCTACAAGGCGATGGCTGTGTGGGTGTTTCCAAGCTCACCTGCCACTGTGGCTCTTTTATGTATGTACAGCAGCATAATGTGGAAAAAGGCTGACAGAAGTTGAATATATGAGGGGGAAGCCGTTAATAAATAAACACTCGGCCACATCAATGGTCTGTTTGAAGAAGGAAGACAGACGTTCAACAAATGGACCACAAACATGGAACATCCATCGACTGTTGGTGTGGGTTCTTATTGAACATGTCAAGAGAAATAAAAACAAAGTGGAGACAGAGAGCAGAGTAATCTCCCACATACATTTAGTACCAAGCCATTAGGGAACATGTTGTTCTAAGACATTTATCACTGCATGGAGTTACATTGCATCTTGCATCATCATCATTTAACAAATGGTAAACACAGCTGATGGTTCTGTGTAATAGCAGGGTCAGACACCCTTTCCGTGATAATACTAACCAGTTACATGGTGCGGCTTTCTTTGAATGAACTTCTACCCGTCTGCACCTCGGGTTTTCCACCGAGAGCCACACAGATGCACAAAGCAAATAACAAGTCAGGAAATTAACAAACACCCTTTGTGCTGATCACTGTGATACGACAAAATAAACAGGACCAAAATAGCACAAATACAAAAATATTACATTTGAAAGATGCGCTATTGCAACATGGCAGTTCGTGTTCTTGGAAAGAGACTGGATCATTTAACTAAAAAAGCATAAGACGCTGCTAACAGCGTGAAAGAAATTATCTATTCATGTGCAATAAATATGCCTACACCACACACGCTTATTTCCCACGCTCGATGGGCAGACTTGCGTTAAGATTTGGAACATGGGCTGGAAGGTAAATTGATAGCCTGGTGATTGCTGGCAGCTGGCGTACATGAGGGGAATGGCAGCGATGGCTGCAGCACCTGGGAGACAGGAAAGCTGGCCTCAAAGCAACGGTACAGTCAGCATGACGGCTCGTGTCTTTCATTATTCAAGAGAACAGGAGGAGAGGCTGAGAACCACCGGGTCACACAACGGGGCCGCACTATAGCCAGTGGTATAACACAAGCAGAGGTGAGGATGAAGTTAAACTGAAGACTAACGTAGGACTTTACTTAAGATCCTATAACATAATATGTGAGTGACCGGTAGAAAGAAGGGCGGGAGGTGGAGTGTGAGCTTCACTATTACTGCAGCATTTCCCTCTGCACATTACAGCTGGAATTAAAAGCGGTCACCGTCACGCACTGTCTAGGCCTACACACACACACAAGAGAATGTGTGGGTCCATTTTACTCTCTTTGTCAGCAAGGTAATTTGGACCCGGCAAGACCTTGAGCAAGTGAGCTCGAGTGCAACAGCCCTAGACCGGACGACCTATCAACATCGCTTTGTTCCTTTTCGGGTTCTGTTTGCGCCGTGCGTTTCCTTCATTATCTACCGATCTACACGCATTCACCCCTTACATATACACAGCAAACACCGAGGCGCTAAGAGATGGCATACCAAAGAGGATGTGGCATCCTAGCGAACAACAAGTACGCAACATCGACAGTTCTGCACATTCGCAGTTCAGCGAAGTAAGCAAAAAAAAAAGGAAAACCCAACAACCATGGCTTCCGGCTGTTTTATAACACATTACATGGAGTGAGTAGAGTGAACTGCAGATTGTGTCATGATAGTAATATTAAAGTAAGAAGTGATGCACTGTCAAATGCTGCAGGTCGAAATGAAAATTTTGAGTCTTTGTTCTGGAAGTGCAGGTATGTAGACATGACTAGACGCTTATTGTCCGGATGACTGGGCAAACCAAACTGACCAAAGTTCAGTAGCCCGTCGGGAATGAATAGCAGACCATTACAACCCATTACAGCATTTGGCAAATCTCAGTATATACAGATGGCAGATTTAACTGCACAAGCAGGACGAAATGACTAGACATTTTGAGTCAGTTTATTGAGGAAGTGCATTTATGAGAATGACAAATGCAACAATCATTGCTAGAGAGTCCCATCTCATGTCTTCACCACCTCAAAGTCCAAGCAATTCTACATTTCGTCCTTTAACGATCAGTGCATTTTCAAAGCTCGGTCAGCGTGGCCCCATTTACGAGAGAAGGCAAAACAGCTCCGGAGAAACCATTTGACTGATTTTTAAAGTAAATCACACAAACAGTTAAGAAAAAATGTATATCAATATAAGGCAGTTCTTCAAAAAGCACAAATGTTTGCTGCAAACTTATTCTACTGTCTTTAATGTTTAGTTTGCTGTTAGCATATATTTTTTTTGATTCAGTAAAAGTCGGCAATGACGAGCCACTGATTCTGTGTTCAGGTCCACAGGATAGCAACTGCAGCCTACACATCCACTGATTTAATGAGGGAGACCCTGAAACAGCAAGGTTTCCTCCCTGTCAGAAATATAAGCTGCTTACATCAAGAATGTGTTGGATAAATAATACCTCTCACAAAGCAGATGCATCTAAGGTGAGCAGGGAAATAATGAAAATGGTGTTGTTTTGCTAAAATTACTTTTTATCTGCCATCCTCTGGCATGTTATCATTTCACTGAGGCTCTTCGAGGCTTTACAGCCACCCAAGCATTGAATTATGAAGTTCAGCATAATACTATTCATACCCTTGTCTCATATGTGAAACACAGATATGAATAATGCAGCCTGATGTAACACAAACGGCTCTGACTGAATCACCACTCTGGGCTGGGCTGTTTGGCAAAATTCTGGGAAACCCAGGCATCATTCTTTAAAAACATCTTTGAGGAAGCCACGATGTTAAAGCCGTTGCACAACTTGCTAGTTACGGCCATTTCAACTGCTATTTGCAAAGTGGCAAACGCCACGATGCAGAGGCGAGAGCTACCTTTCAGGGTAAATGTATTTTCGAAGAAACGAACGAATGCAGCAATGGTTTGTGGAAATGAAAATAGATAAGAGGAAGAGAGTAAAAACATCACTTCTGCATTCCTTCCATCAAATGCTTCTCCAAACCTAAAGCACTCATGCAAGCATGTTTCACAGCCACAGCTGCTCCCAGGTGAAACATGTGATGTGTGTCTGTGCCAGCTAGTTAGCAGAGTTTACACTTCAAAGCATTCAGCACCAAATATTCAAAAACATGAATTGATGAGCTGAGATCTGTAGTAACCTGGTGTTTCTGTTGTCAGTCTGTATTAAATTATCCCTAGGAAAGCCTACAGCAAAGACATGCACTTTGACCGTCCTTTCTACAGTCAAATCATAAGGGCCTTGTTATTCTCTGCAACATGACGGCAACGAAACAGTGAGCATTAATGACTGAACCAGGCCTGGCTTCAATCTTTCTCCATTCTGTGAGTTGGTCATAGCGTGCGCAATGCAATCAATGTAGCCAGCCATTCTGGCTTCGTTTACAGAAACTCGGTTTCTCTTAGATGTGCTATCAAAGCTCATTACATACTGGCCTGCAACTCTTTAACATATAAGGTATTTCTCTTTACCCAACTCCATATCTTTAGTATAGTTCCCACTTCTTCCATTATTATTGAATTTTGGTATATAACTGAGAAGCTTTGGAGAAGGTTGGTTGTTTATGTTTTTATATGTTATACCGAAGATTGGTAACAAGTGGTCAAATCTACTTGAGGAAGATGAAATGAACTAATTAGTTTAAACGGCCAAACATTTGGGGGATTTTATTTCCTGGGCAGGATTTACACAAACTCTCAGGAAAATCCCACAAACCTTTGGCCGATCTCAATCTCCATCTTTCATTATGTGGCGATATCTGCATTTTGAAGTAGATCAAGATGGAGGGGAATATGATGCTTTGGTGTGGCTATGTACTCTCCCTCTCTGTGGTTTGTAGTTTACACATGCATTCTATTTTTAGAAGCTCGCACATCTGCAGCCCTGCATATCAAACTCACTGGGCTGTTTGTAGGTACATCATTAACTGCAGGAAAAGAAGCATTGTAAAAGGCATGAATTAAAATCTGACATAAATCACACCTGTGACACAGTTGGACGTATACTCAAATGAAAATCACTGAAAACCACAATGCTTGCATAGTGTGGTTTCAATTCCTCCTTGTAGGTGAGACTATTCTCACCAGGGGTACTCAACACAAAACTGATTCCAGCCATTGGCTTGCAACAACAGGACACATGTAATTCACCACCTCAATACAGGGAGATGAGCATGAAACAATGTTGAAGCCATGCTGCAGTGGACGCATTCATGACTGCTGTGGGAAAGGTCCTGTATGTGTGTGTTTTGTCAGGGTCAAGACTAGGAGCCCCAGGGGTCAGTGTGAATGTAACTGCATTGGACATGATGTCTAGCATTCTTCAAATACCCTTTCAGACACAGAAAGAAAACACCAGGCACAGACACTGGGGCCCTTAGGCACCATTGCGGGTTATAGCTTCACAACCATCTCCCTCCTATGTCGTTGGGCTGATATGACCCTAGGTGCAGCAGCCGCCGCTTTACATCGCCTTGTACATCGCCACTCTTGATTCAAAACAAGGGCAATAGTTTTAACATGTATAGTTTTTACGCCGAATAGTGAACTCCATAATAGGGAGAAGGGGAGAGTGCGCTCCCAAAAAATAATACAGATGTAAAAGCATAAGAATCATAATAAAACACCACCTCACTGATATACAACAGACCAAACCCAGATCTGGCAAATGGCATTAGAGTGGAATACAGTGACCTTATCATGATGGAAGGGTACTGTGCCACATGGCTGCTCAAGGATTAATTATGAGCTAGAAATGACAGAATTTAACAAATTAGGAACCTTTACACTTTTAAGAAGCATAAATCCAACAACTTATAGGTCAGCACTATTCAAGTGAATGTCTCTTCTATCATCGTTTCGGTGACAGATGATCCAGACAGTATGCAGTCAAGTGTTAAACCATTCTGTTAAAATGCAACATGGTGACAGCCTTTTAGGGGTTTTCTTTACTGGATGTCACAAGAGATCATCTGGCTCGCAATACAGTCATAACCACTTATCTCCTGCTCTCAAAACAGGAGCTGAGTCAGAGTGCTTGTTTTGCTTTCTATCATACTGTACTCTCCATTCTTACTTCGACTGATCCATCCAGAGCAAAACGGCCACAACATCTGCTAGAGTCGGTTGGCGTTGTGTGCTGCAATATTAAAGGTTGCTGCTGCACTAAATGGAATATTGACTTCTTGTACTCGTGAACTTGACGCACAGGTAGAAATTCAGTGACCTCAGACGGACAAATTGAATATCTATAGCCCAGAGAGGTCAAAACATACAGCAGCAGACGCAGTATTTCGTCCATGATTGTGAGGCTTAAAAACACTTACACTCACTTGACAGTTCATTAGGTATAATATAACCTGCACTAAATAATATATTTATAAAAGTTGTTATATTAAGCATTTGCTTAAAATAACTAATGGAGGTGTTGTTATAACTGTGGAGGTTGTGGTTTGTAGAACTCTTTTAATTTATTACTGTGCTATTATTTTGTGGCCTAAGCTAAATAAGAGAAGCAGTTCTGTGTTTAGGGCGGCACAGGGGTGCACTGGTTATCACTGACGCCTCGCAGCGAGAGGGTTCAAAGCCATCGATCCTTTCTGTGGGGAGTTAAGTGGGTGCACGGGCTTCCTCCCGCAGTCCAAAGACATGCACCTTTGTTTTATTAGGTTAATTGTTGATTCTAAATTGGCCATAGGCGTGGATGTGGGTGTAAAGGGTTGTTTGTGATTTTGTGTCAGCCCTGTCCACGATGTACCCTGCCTTTCTTTCTTCTGTTTCAACGAAAACTGAACATTACAAGAGTCACAAAGCTAAGATCTATTGCAGGACTGTTATATCAGAACGCATTTGATTTATAAGTGTACCTAATGTTTTGGCAAGTGAGTGTTAAGACTAAATGATTGAGATCAGACATCTCCATATGAACTGGCAAAGGTGCCTTAAGACTAAAGGGAGGAAAATAATGTTATTCACAAAAATTCAAATGATTATGGATGCATACAGATGATCAGGCATAACATTATGACCACCTTCCTAATACTGTGCAGGTCTCCCTCCAAAACAGCTGTGACTCATAAGAGAATGGACATGGGCCTTCTGAGGGTGTCCTGTGGTGTCTGGTAACAGGATGTTGTTAGTGGGGGCCCTTAGGTCCAGTGGGTTGTGGGGAGGGGCCTCTGTGGATCAGGCTTGTTTCAGTTCATCTCAGAGACACTCGATCTGTATGGGACTGTACTGTGCTGTTCTGAGCAGGCTGCATCCTTCTGGGGATGGCTGCTGCCATCAAGGAGTGTCATTGCTATGAGGTGGGGGTACCTGGTCTGGTCTAGATGGGTGCTACATGTCTAAGTGGCATCCACACAAATGTCAAGCCCCAAAAGTTTCCCAGCAGAACATTATATTGTCACAAGATGTTCAATGTCATTCACTGGTGCTGTCAGTGCCTTTAATGATGTAGATGACCGGTGTAAGTGCACAATATGTTATTTTCAACAACAACAACAACAACAATACACCGTCACACGTCCTTCTAGCTCATGTGTCCATATAAGGCTCTCTACGTCATGGCTGGCGCAGCTGGTGCTAGGATGACAGCGAGCTAATGATCCGTGAGGAGGATTTAAAGCCAAATGGTAGCGAGCTTAGCTCGAGACGAAACACGCGCTGTTTTTTTTTTTAAATTATTCATTCTGTGGTGACGCGATTTTTTTTTTTTTTAATCCTTTTTGCCAAGCCTCATAACAAATGTCACCTGTGGTGTGTGCGTGTGTGCACCGCTGACATTTCTCCCTCTGCCTGGTCCCGCTGCAAGAATAATTCCCGATAATGTCGCAAAGGGATTCCCTTGCAGTAATTCTACAAGATGCGGCTAAAGGTCATTTGAGTGGCTAGCGTTAACTGGTCTCGGAGCGATAAATAATAGAAAACGTCGAGGTGAATAAGAGACGCAGGCATTGCCGCAGGTCGTCTATTTGGGAGGAGGGGGGAGTGTTTATCAATGAAGAGTATGGAGGGGGGCTCAAAAATAAGAGAGGAGGCTTGTGATAAGGATGTCCTGCCTGCGTAGCCTCGACTGTACTGTGAGTGGATCTCCTCGGCTGGCTAGCATATTACTACCCGGCTAGTAGCCAGCCCGTTTTGCAGCCCGTGTACATACAACTACCCTGCTAGCTGGCTAGTGCGCCGCTAGCTTCAATGGGTGTCATCTCAGAGCAAATGATATCAAAATAAAACCCTCACCGTGAAAGGAATGTCATTCACGCTTCCCACCGAGTAGCAGCAGTCTCCAGGGTTCACAGCTCCCGTCAGCACCTGGTGCAGATGCATCGTCCTAATATTTTAGCAGCAGATGAGTTTATATATATATATATATTTAATTTTATTTTTTTAATTATTTATAACGAGTCCACCCTCTCGGTTTCTCCATCTAGCTGGGAATTCCATCAGTAGCATTAACGTCGTCCTCGGCCTGGCAGCGGCGTCGTCTTCCTTCACGGACGGCCTATGGGAGGAAGAGGAGGAGGAGGGGGGGGTGGCAGCGGAGAATCTGTGTTGGGACGCGTATAAATGCAATTTCACCGGGTCCGGACATGCATTTAAACGCGCAAAAGCGGCCGTCCGTCGCCCCTCGCTGTCAACACCATCCCCGCGATTAATCGTGAGAGCCAGCCGAGGCAGCAGCAGCAGGATCTCCGCAGCGATCCTGACATGCGCGTTCACGACGTTTTCCAGGCACGACTGAACAGACATAGATGTGTGGTGTCTAGATTGGGAAATGCAGACTCCCGATTTTTTTTTTACTCAATCATTTCTCAGTCTTTTTTTGTGTATATTCTGCAAAGCTCAATGCGCTGATTTACTTTGACGTGTATACACTTTAAAATATTATTAAATATATCGTCTGAATTCGCCGCACTTCTTTCTGACACGCTGTAAATCTCTTCTAGTACAGGTTTTCTATATCTACCGGTTTGTGGATTTGGGTTCATTGATCATAAATGTGGGCTAGGTGGTAAAATCGAAACAGGTTGGGAAATACAGTAGTTTCGCTAGTGACCAAACACAACTTGTCAAACTCAGTGTGGCAATGCAACAGAGAGGGTAACAAAAACAACTTAATGTTCTTCCCATATACCAGCTAAATTAATAAAACTTTTAATTGCATGATGCATATAATAAATAAATAAATGATAGAAGATTCCATGTTGTGCTGAAACAGTTAATTTATTATTTTTTCCACATGATAAATTACCAACAATTAGATAGATAGTGATTAGATAGTGAATGCAGTCATATTTGTGTAGTACCATCTAAGCATCTAAATTGTAAAATCTATTACATTTCTTGATTTACTTGCACAATAACAAAGTAATTTTAATGTTTTTACATTTAGACGGATAGTCAGAAGCAATCTGGCAATAGTAATCTGCCATTTTCCAATGTCAGTGTGCATGTCTTTTTATATCTCATGTAAAAAGTGAGAGTAATAGAATGTACTTTAAAGGGCTACACAACTTATTTTACAGTGCGTGGGTAGCACTTTTAATAAAAAAAGATAGTAAAATAAAGATTTAAAATAAACTGGCAGACAAGTGTGCTGCGTTTGTCCCCCGTGTGATTTTTAAAATTCACAGTGAGACCTTTATTTCCTAGTGAGCTAGCCGATGATTGAGCAAGATCCGTCTGCTCTCCTTTGTAACTGTCCCTCAACCTCTTATCTACTCTCGCTCATCTCACTGATGAGATTTACCATAACGTTGTTTATCCTCTCTCCCTTTTGTGCCCCCTCACACATCCACTGTAACACTCTCTCCTTCATTGTTTCCAAAGAAATGATGAGAGCGATTCCACGGGAGCGATACACAACCAACCATGATGGCACTGGCCTAGTTATTTAAGCCACACTGACATCATCAGACAGGGCCTGCCTGCCAGCCGCCATGACACACAGGACAACAGGACTGAATATTACAAGGCCCTAGCCCAGAGAGAATGTGACACATGCGCATAAACAGTGTCAACAACAACGGCGAGCCACACTCGTCATGATGTAGCAGGTGTGTATATGCATTTAGAATTCGGCGACTGCGAATTTTCTGAACTGCAAGTGTCAGACTGTGCAGCTGCTCTGCAGTCTTGGACTGGACACACTGACTGATGCGTGAGTCCGACAAAGAAAAGTACAAACTGTATCGAATGAAGAGCCACCCCCTTTGAAAGCCACTTTAAAGCAAAATCCACAGATGTCTGTGTAGCGTTATGTAACTCAGAGAAACCATCCAATAACTGATAGTCAGTGAAATCTTGCCAAAAATCTGCCTCTCCCCTTGTCTTTGGACAGTCTTAAAGGGCAGATGGCCATAAGAGAATGTGACTAATTCAGTGAGTGCATCCCTCCATCCCGAACTCATCTAATCTGCATATCTGTTTGCAAGGCAGTTTGTACTCCTGACCCCTTTCATCAACCCAGAGGGAAGTCGACTGACAGGACTCCCGGCAAGTTTATTCACGTGCGCCTGTTATATTTGAGATGATGGAACACACACTTCCACTTTAGATTATTAGGAAGTCAGGAAATTCATCTCCTAAGTACCAGACATGAGTGAGAGCAGAGCCAGATACAGTACATCAGCCACAACATTAAAACCACTGACAGGAGAAGTAAATAGCATTGATCATCTTCAATCAATGCAACATTCTGTTGCCAGACACCACAGGACATGCTCAGAAGGCCCGTGTCCATTCCCTGATGAGTCATAACTGTTTCGGAGGGACATAATATTAGGAAGGTGGACATAATGTTTTGTTTGCATAAGGAGACACTATTGCTGCAGTATGGCTGAACAGAAGAGCACATTAGAAAAGAGGCTCATGTGCAAAACTTAGAACAGCAGGAGTGAAAGAAATAGGGTCGGAGGGTACAGAGTGGATAATGGCTGCTGTACGTCTCGATATTGCAAAAAGGTTAGAAGAAGGTTGATGCAATGTTTGTAGTCCATTGGTGCCACCGGGAAGCAGTGCCTTGATCTACAGAGAACAGAATTAAATGCATTATAGATTTTCTCATTTCATGGATGGCTGCTAGCTGGAGGGAGGTTCCAGTCTGGCCCTGAGGTGCAAAACATCCTGCTTCCCGGGACAAAAATGTAATGGAACTTTTTCACAATCTCAGTCGAAACATGATGATTTATGACATCTTAACATTTACAGTTTGAACAAATTAATTTTGTGTCAGACTGGAACCTTATCTATTATCACACTTGGTCCCCTGCGTGTTTTGGAAAGAGTTACGCTAGAAAAGACAAGACGGGAAAAAAAAGATGCTACGCTTTGGGATGTTCCAAATTGTCCACTTTCGACATTAATATTTCATAACATATCCAAGCTTCTGAGCTTCATATTTTCTTTATTTATGACTTCAAACCCGACCAGTAAATAAATACCACGCTAGTAAAATGCATGCTGGCCTACACCATATCTATAACTAAACCAATTATGTGCTGCTATTTCTCCCGTTGTTCTATTAGACCACGCTAGTAAAATGCATGCTGGCCTACACCATATCTATAACTAAACCAATTATGTGCTGCTATTTCTCCCGTTGTTCTATTAGTTTGTCCATATCTGCTTTAGAAAGGAAATTAAATGTGTCGTGGCACTGGCAGAAAAGCAATGATGCTTTCCAAAGAACAGGGCTGTTGTAAACAGCTGGGCACAATTTGCATTCATCCAGTTATCAAGAGTCCTAAAGGAGACAGAACAAGAGAGGGATTTGGAATCAGGCTTAAAACAGGCCACTCAAGCTTTCATCCGTTTACGCTATTCATGAACAGATGTACATGCCTCCGGTCCCAGCTCTGGCAGCCGGCAGTCTGCACTACACTGGCTTTAGTTTACTTCTCCTGAACATTTCCCTAAAGTGACCGTGTTCAGTGGTCCTCTAACAGCTGATAATCTGTAAATCATAATCTCACATGAATAATCAAAATGTGTTGAAATGTATTTAAGCAAACAACAAACATGACTGAGTGTCATTCCCTGATTAATCCATTATACACTCCCTTGCCAAAACATTAGGTACACACATAAATCCAAATACGTAAATCCCTCATCATGTTTTAGTATTTTTTTTTCTAAAACGTTCCCCTCATATGATAATTTTTTGAACTAAACACAAACTCTTTCTGTTATTTAGCCTCGCCCACTGACTAAATTAGGGTTGTCAAAATAATAGAAAGATGTGTCAGCTCTCCCATTATTTCTCATTATTTTAAATAAATACCAAATACGAGATTTGGAAGATTTACTTTTCAGTTAGTCTTATTTTAATGCATTTCTTTTTACTTGTGCATAGCTAACACTATAACTAGATTGCATGAATTTGGGAGTGACCCAGGAGCACTCGAGTGATGCACGATTCTTATTCATCCCATTATCCTCAAACAACCGCTTGCTTCAATTAGACTGAGTACCAATCAGCACCAAACTGTGTCTTTTTTGCTGTCTAAGGGCAGAGACTGCCCTTAGACTTTGAAGTAATGTCCCCTATTTAAAACCTTTACTACTTTGTGCAGCAGTTTGTGTAAAGTACCCAGAAAGCCGTGTTCAGATCAAGGTCTACTCCTCATGAGGTGGATGCCTTTCTGGCCACTTTTTAACCTTGTTAGCTTTGTGTGAGTGTGCGTGTGTGGAAGCACACAAAAGCAGCACTGTCTCTGCATGTGCACATTTTGAGTCACATGGTTCAAAGAAGACACATTTAACTTTTCACATAACATGTCAAACTGACTGAAGGAAAAAAATAGATATAAATATATCAACTTTGTTTTTTTGAACGGTTTTATTTATCTGACTGTCATCCACATGTTAAGAATTCCTTCTTTTTTTTCTTTTTTTTTTACTGCCTAGCCACTGCACAGTGTGACTCCTTTTTATGATGTTTGTTATTGGTGTTTGAAAAGGCATCAGGTCTCATTAGAAAACGGAGATAATACAGGGGTCAGGGGCATGCTGATAGCTGCCTTTAGCATTCCACATGACCACCATGTTTTGTTGCAAGTCACACACGACCCGGTTCATTCCCCTTCGTTCAAATCAAAATCTCTTTTTGAATCCGGCATTCTAAACAAATATTAATATACACAACAGTTCTCCGTGGACACCGCAGTTGTTTAACAAGGTCTATTATATATGCCGTATTTGCATTTTGGCTTTCGGATAGCTCACATCCTTTAACAGATAGTTGTTTTGCTGAGAGCAGTAAGTGAGCTGCATGTGCTGCAGATAGGGCTGACAGTAAATATCCTTATTATTTTCTTTAGAAAGGCTGAAAATCCTGCGAGCATCACCTTCAGCGTGTTGTTCGGTAACGGCACAACTTAATAGGCCATGACTAAGGGCAGTCAGTGAGTCTTGATGGATGGATGCTAATATTCTTTCTTTCCTCGAGGAAAAATTACAAACACTCACAATTTGTGATTCCCATAACGGGTTTATTTGTTTTCTTATCAGCAGGTGCTTTCTTCCTGTGATTGAGTGTTATTACTTCTCCTCACCCCCTGAGCCTCTGTAATTTTGCTCTCCACGATATTCGATTTTGATGCAAATGTTTTCTTCTCTTTTTTTAACCTCACACACCTGCATTTATAATATATTGTAAGTCTAATTTCTCGCCTTCTATCCTCTGCTCCTCCTCTATCTGTGTTCCGCACCCGCCGCAATTGCTCTCAGAAATTTCTGTATCCGCAGAGATACTGAAGATTGATGACGGCTATTTCAGAGCTTAGTTTCTGTCTTTGACGGCGTCCCTTCTTTCCCTTCTTTCTCTCTCTCTGCATCACGCCGCTTTCCACGCCTCCTTCCGCTCCGAAGAAGGTCAGCCTCTCTTACTGTAGTTAAACTAGTCCATCTGTCTCTCCTACTTCCCTGTCCAGCCAGCCTTGGGCTAAATGATGGATCTCTCACTGCTGCAGTTGTTTCAGGGATGATTCACAGTATATAAGTGTATATGAATTATTCCCTTTCCTGTTCAGAGGTTCCAGATCCTATTCAGGTTCCGTCCCTGTGCTCAATTCTGCAATTTCATTGTGTGTATTTATGTGTTTCCGTTACCTGTTTGGTGCATTTTCTGGTGTAAGCGCAGATCCTGTCAAGTCCAGACCAAAAGGCCAGTCCTAATGAGGCAAAATGTAATTTCTCAGGTCCAGGTTAATGTTATAGGGGAAGTGTCCTCAGTTAATGAAAAAATCAAAGCAATATCCTAACAAGGATATCTGCGCAAGCTCGTACGTGTGTGCTCACATTTCATCTTCCCCTTTTGTGCTGTAACAGGATTACCAATTATTTCATCTCGACATTAACGAGCTTTATTAGGTTTCTCTGCTTCACTCATGTTTAGACTGTCTGCAAACCTGTTCTATTATTAGCACATGGGAGTGTTTGCTCACTGTGTGTCTGATGTGTGTCTATTTTCCAAGTACCTGTGCATATGAATGATACACACCGAATAGGCATAGCATTACCTGTGAAGCTGGGAAACCTTTGGACCTGTACCACCCACCTAGACCAGACCAGGCTTCCCCACTCCAAAGCAATGACACTCCTTGATGGCAGCACAAAAACAATTTCAGAACAACTCAACACACATGAAAAAAAAAAAAAAAGGCTGGCTTCCAAATTCACCATCAAGCAACTGATCAAGCATTTTTCCTCTCAACCCATAGGACCCAAAGGCCCCCACTAACAACCTCTAACAGCGAGTGATGAGTCATAACCCTTTTTGAGGCACAAGGGACACCCACACAATATCAGGATGGTGGTTTTAATGTTGTGACAGATCGGTGTAGCGACAGAACCAATTTGCAAAACACATGAATAAATAAATACATGTTTTCTCATATATACCATGACCAGGATGACTGAGAACCTGGTCGATGTGAGGCTGTAGTGTATAATTTGAGAACATAAATGGGGGTTCTTAGTGCAGCGTGTATGACAGGAGACCAGATGGTGGGCGGGAGCAGATTTGTGAGGTCACTGTGAAGTGTGAAGAGAAGATCAAGGGCTTGGCACTACAGCGCTCATGCACACACGCACACACACATACACACACACGCACAAACAGACCAAACCAAATCTTATAATCCGGGCTGAGTTGCAACAGGTTACTGAATGCATGTGGTAGACAGCCATGAGCCCAATAAAGAAAGGCCATGCATGATCATTTTGTTTTGAATTATGCATTGTCTTTTTATGCACACGTGGAGCTTAGACGATTTTACTACCACATTAAGACAAATCTGTTATGCATCATTGCTCTCCAGTGTGTCGTATTAGCCCATATTTACTACTCATATTTCTGCATCACTTTCGCAGTTTGAATAAACGCCTGACGAGATGTGCCACAGCGTTTGGCAGGGAGCTATAGACTGTCGCCAATGCAGATTCACGTTGAGAATGATTGATACTGAGTTTGCAAAACCGGGTCAAAGGGTGGAGCAGGTGCGCACATGACTTGCTGTGTGACCGGAAGTCCATAAAATGTTGTCTGATTGAGTTGTTTTGAAATAACGCGTTTTATGCAAGAATTGCTACTGTGGTTATAACGCCTCATGGAAAAAAAAAAAAAAAAAAAAAAAATGTTGGCCACTCTGTCCCTGCACAGATGGTGGACATTGGTTCAGCTGAATGTCTTCAGCTCAGGGGAGTACTTGCAGCCAAAACACCAGAGGTGGATGGAGGAAACATCTCTCCATAGGCTTTTATTTTGGCTTTAAAAGAATAGTTAGTCCAGCAAAAGTGTCTCACATGGGGCACTTTGTCATAACTCAGAGGTCTAAAGTGCATGTCAGTAACTGCTATATAAAGGCATGAGTCTGACTAGAGACCTTTGTTCAAAATCTTTTCCTGTTCTTTCTCTTTAAATTTCAGACTTTTTTCAGACTTAAAGCTCACTTAGAGTACTGCGGGACATAGACACCGTGAGCTACGCATATAGCCAGCACCGGCACCAGTCATTTATACCTGTGTGCTCGTCAGTCTGTCTCGCTCTGTAAGAACACCACCCAAATACTAGTCAGCGCTGTGTTTTTTTTTTTTTTCTACTTCCTGCTTCACTTTCAACAATTTCACTGAAGCTGAATCATACAAATGTTTGTATCTCTGAACCTCCTCAGTTAACCTTTCCATTCAAAAATTGTGGATATGGGGAACTCTTGCGGTCTGTGTTGCTGTAGCGCGTAGTTACATTTCTGGGGAGGTCCAAGTCAGATATGGTGTCAATGTAGGGTCTGGGGTGTTGTCGTAGCTATAGCGTCTAACTGGCCCAGAAGCTTTGCTTTCAACCTAACAGGCATGTCTTTGTTTCATTGTTTATAACAATTTCAAAAGGTTTAGACCATCTGCTAGTGCTACATTTAGGTGTGGCGGTGTGATCGCTAACCAAATTGATTTTCTCAAGTCACCGTTGGACAACTGGTGGTGGTTTGATGGTTCTTTTCACACCATTTTCCATCCAAGGTGCAGATGACTGATCGCCCCCTGTATTTCAAAACCCAGGAACAAACAACCCCACTGGCAGGGCTGTGACAAGCTCTAAATCATCGCTACTGCTGTAAATGTGCTCCCTCGATTTTACTCCTTCAGTCAAACCGAACCGGGGGTAAATGTATTCCAGGCCTTCTAAAATCTACACATGATAGAAAATTTGTCACATACCTTTTTGCTGTCACCTGAATTCACTGTGCGCTCCGTCAGCAATCATTTTGTTAATGGCGACAATATGTCATGCAGCCTGTTTTGAGAGACAATAGATGTTACATTTCATACATAAATATCTGCCGTATAATTCCATAGTTTTCCAACTTAGTTTAAGTAGCCTAATATATAGCGTGGAGTATGCGGTGTCGTAGAAGAACAGCTTAGCTTGTAGCTGCACAGTGTACTGAAAAGGCCCTTGGTCACAGTGTAATAAAACATATTTGCCACAAGAGTGCACTGTTGATTGGTGACAATACACTAAGGGGAGCTTTAAGCACTGACGTGGGCACATAAATATGATGCAGAAGCAGCTGGTTGGGAGTTAGGGTTACACAAAGGATTTCAGTTGTTTCCACACTGCAAATACAAGCAAAAGAAGACGTGCTTGTAGTAATAGGGATACTGTATCTGTGTATCTGTGTGCATACCGATGCAAGGTTCTTCAGCTTCCAGACTGACAAACAGGTCCGAGCTAACCAACTGGATATAGTGGTGGTGGACAAAGAGCAGAAGAGGGTGGTGGTGATAGAGGTGGTGATACCAGCCGACGTCGACATCAGAAAGAAGGAACAAGAAAGGATTCGGAAATACCAAGGGTTGAAAGAGCAGCTGGAACGGATTTTGAAGGTTAAGGCGAGTGTGGTCCCCGTGGTAGTAGGAGAACTCGGGGCAGTGACCCACAAACGGGGAGAGTGGCTCCAACAGATCCCAGGAACAACACCTGAAGCCTCAGTCCCGAAGAGCGCAGTACTAGGAACAGCTAAGATACTGAACCAGCAGAACCCTCAAACTCCCAGGCCTCTGGTGGAGGCCCGTGAGGGTGAGAGGGACGTTTATATTTTTATTTCCTGCATATTTAGGTCGGCGTGCATCTGCTTGTGTGTATTTCCCTGCATGCACATATGCATTTACATATGTGTCTGGCGTAGGCAGACGGGTGAACCCCGGGAACGTAGCAGCCTATTGAGCAGGAGGAAATGATTATACCACACGGTGCCACTGCTGCTGCCGGTGCTGGCCAGCTCAGCCTCTTCCTCTTTGTCTCCCTCCAGCTTATTATGTTGGCTGAACAACCTACAGTGAGATTATCGGGATTATATCATGACACAGACTAATATGGTAAACATAATACAAAACAACAGTCCGTAGATGAGATTAGGAAAGCCCCACAATAAAAGTATGACTTAGAATTCAGAATCAAGACATGCAGAAAAAAATAAATTGTCTCCACATTGTTTTATTATAAAGGAGAAGATCGTATTTTAGAATTGACTAAGTAATAAGTAGCTTCTAATCCTTACATCCCTTTTAATTAGGTGGGGGAAAGGCACACATTTAATTACTCGTTTCAATGTTACGCCAAAGCCCACACTGTGTGAAAGGCAGCATAAACTACTTTAGACTTGCTTTTTCTTTCAAATTGAGATCAGATATAAGAGAAAAAGGTCTGCAATAGCAAATGGTGCTTTTGAATAGCGACTGACTTAAAAGTAGACTGTGGTGAATGGCTCTGTCTGTCTGTGCGTATCTTTGTGCCCTGGCTGATCATTAATCCGACCTATCGGGATAAGATAAGATGTTTCTAAAGAGAGAAGCGGCTAAAAGATCGCCCACAGACTGATAGGTGTGTGCAGAGAGAAAAGAAAAGTGTGTCGAGGACAGAGAGTTCGATGACGGCCACACTGCAGCCCTTGTAAATTTTACAGGGAGCTCATAATGGACTTCTTATCTGCCGTGGAAGACAATGAAGCCTATCAAGAGAGGGAACGAAATATGGGGAACCGGTGTGTGCGGTGGACGGCGGGGAACAGACTATTTAGTGTCTGTTCAAATGAGCACCAGAGAGAAAATGTCTCGAGTTCACAGCTAGAAATCGCTGAAATTACTTTGATCACTTCTTTTTTTTTTTTTTATCTTGCACTTTATTTTTCAACAAAGTTTTTCATTCTCTAATGAATTCAAATTACTACAAATGCAGTTAAATAACTACGGAGGTCTTACAGTGGGCTGCAGCAGCAACAACATTCCAATCAGAAGAGATTTTTTCCAGCATTGTAATGCATATTCTTGAGAAGGCATGTCTTCATTTACATTTCATTTACACATAGAAGAGATGTGCTTATGTTCATGGAAGTATGCTGCAGCAAACAGAGCTTAATTACCTAATTAGGCAATGCAGCTACTCATATTTTTGGTCAGGGCTGACCGCTATGATGTAAGAAAATGTAAGAAAAACATGAAGCAAGTCAAAGGATAGCAGTGTTGCATGTTGCCCGTCTGCTCCGGTAAAACAACAGCTCTGCGTCAGACGTTCCTTTCATTATCACCTTATTCATTCTGCGTGGTGATTGGTGGGACTGATACGTTGAAAACACCAGGATTAGTCAGATAATTTCCCCTGACAGTGGGTGATATGAAATCAGGTCACTCTGCGAAGCACACTGTTGCAGATTCTGCCTTTTTGCTGATTGAGAAATATCACATGTGAGTGTTAAAACACTGCTCCTCAGTTCTTATTATATTGTGGTATTATGCCCACACTGCATTCTGACCAGCTGGAGCTTTGTATTTAAGAGTTCTGTGAAATGCTTTTTGCATTGAAACAGACCGCAGGACACACAATCAAAAAAAAAAAAAAAAAAAGGGATTTAATAACGTTGTGTTCACATTTCCTTCACTGCCGTTAGGGGGCAGTAGAGACCAAGATAAAAGCTCAGCTGCAGTGTCCATGTCACTTCTACCTGAAATAATTTTTAAAAACCATCCATGTCATAGATGGATATAATAACAGCTTTCAGCGCTGAGAGACGTCTTAGCTTTGTCCTCCTCACTCAGTTTTGTAACTCAGCCAGAGATGGAGAGAATAAAAACAGTGAGCACAAATGGAAACTCACACACACACAGCGTGTGAAAGAGCAGGTTGGCAGCCCATTCAACTTTGTTTTTACGTCCTCCTTGTGTGCATTGAATGACACTGTTATGATTGTCTGTAATGGTTCCTGCAAGTGATATATGAGAGGGGGACTCAGTCGCCCCCCAGACTATTGGTGGCTTGGTCAAATATCACTCCTCTCCTCTAAATGGAATCTGTCAGGGACGTTCTCATGAAAGAGTGTCAGTATCTTCCTCGTGTGCGTCTGATGATGTGAGTGACTTTATCCAGACGGGCATCTTAACAAGAACAAGCACTGCCCTCTGAGAGACTGGCAGCCTTTTCTTTCCGTGATTAGATTGTGCTGTTATGTGATTCCTTCCATAATCACCCCATAAGCCCCTCCCACCCCCTGACGAGTCACCTCTTCCTCTGGCTCTTCTCCTTCACTCTCCTCCCTTCCTCCCCTCTTGGTCCTCGCATCTCTTTTCACCCCCCCCCAATCACGACACGCACTCGCGTCACGTCTCTTAATGTAGTGCATCCTCTCAACCACGCACACGCCCCCCCCTCCGCAGTGTGGCTGTGGCTGCACCTGGCCTATGAGAATGAGCAATGAGTGAGAGGAAACTGTGGAGCGTGCACCGGCTCAGGGCACACGGTAGCCATTACGGGGCTAAAGCACTGCCAGCGTGCTTGATGAGGGGGAACAACGGAGCCTCGCCCTGGGACACTCCATTAAACTCCCCCTCTTTGTCTTTCTGTCTCTGGCTAATACGAACACACACACACACACACACACACACACACACACACACACACACACACACACACACACACACATGGGGTTCCATATGGGCCTCAGGTGTGTTACTGTACATGACCAAGGGCCATGTTTTTTTCATCTCATCTTGACCCAGCACTCAAAACGAGGGTCTTAGCAGCATTAGTTCCCTCCCTCCCCCATCCATCCTTGCCGCCCTTTCCTGCACATGAGCACCCCTCTAACACACAGCACGAGAAGGAAAAGCCGTTGGGTATTTTAAATTATTGTGGGTCAAATCAAACCGAACTGCAAGCGATGTCTTACACACACGGAACTAAACACAAAGAATTTGGGAGAGGCTTTTTACAGCGTGTAACACTCAACTATGCTCATAAAGCCCAGGCAAACTACAAAATAAAAATCAATTGCACTTCTGAGAAAAAGCCCAGGGGGATCACCTTTCATAGTTGAGGATATTGATCATGAGTGATGCTTGTTTGCAAACAGTTATGCCAGGATTGCTTAATACAGCTCCCTCATTATGCAGACAATGTCATTTTTCAGCAGCAATTTGAAAAATGTTTGCCGCAATTTTCCTAAATGAGAAAACGGGCCGTGAAGATATGGCTCAACTATTCAAAGCACGCTCCCCGCAACTAAAATGACCTGGTGGGGTTGAAAACCCATCTTCACTCGGTTGTTATTCGTCTGGAATAATTAGCATGCTAATGGGTTAATAAAAGTCTCCTGGTCCTAGGTTGCCATTGAAGTTGAAATATGACAAAGTACTTTTTAATGAGGACATGCTAGTGTTATTGCTTTATATTGGACTCATCTTTCATCGTAAAAATTTTATTGAAAAACTTTTGCAGAGGATTCCTATATCTTTCTGAGTGAAATAACCGGGTTCGAACTAAATGAGCAATCACGGATTTAAATTATACTTTGAGGGAAAACTTTACCAAAGCATCCTTAGCATGGGTTCTAAACAAAGA